>NC_141183.1:24838653-25447307 GCF_055505025.1 Bos grunniens | reverse complement strand
TTAGCAATAATTGCCAGCACCTGTCACAGTGCCTGGCATTTAGTATGCACTCAACAAATGTTTGTTGAGTCAAATAGAATTACCCAGCATTAGTCCAAGCTCTCAACTGTTGATTACCAAGGTACACTGGTAAAGTAGTGTTCCAGGTTTTGGTTACTCCTCTCTCTAGTCTTAGAGTAATATTCAAATTACAGATCCTCCTGGCAGGAATTAGGGACACCAACTTCTCAACACGAAGGGCAGATTTTAAAAAGATATTCCAATGTCTGTGCCTATCTGTCCTCTGGATAGGGTCCAAGCCAGGAGCTGGGAGGGCCTGGAGTTGTTGAGGGCAGAATTTACATGCTCACACTGGAGAACAGGCTGTGCTGCATTTTCTTTGACTGGAAGCTTGGAAAGTGTGGGAAAAGTCAAGAGCACTAGCAGAGCCAAGTTTGAAGCCAGGGGTCAGCAGAAAGAGATTACTGGGTGACAGTTACTGAGATCTGCTTGTAAACATTGGCTAGCATTTGAGGCTTTCTCTGAGATTGTTGACAATGGGAAAAAGCTAAAGTTAACCACACAGGGGATTTCAGAGCATCTAAACCAACACAGGGTTGAGCTAGAAATGCCTAGCTTTCTTTGCTTGCTTCTCCAAGGGAGCAGAAATGAAGCAAAGCTCCGAGGAGGGTTGAATTATTATATTGTAAAATATTTTCTGAGGATCTGAGCTATGAAGATGGACCTCAGTAGTAAATTTGACAGCTGTTCCACTTCTTGTACTTTAGCACTTCACACCAAAGCATCAGAGAAAGGAATGTACTATCTTTTCCGAGGAAGGTATCAGCCCTCCCCCCGTGAACAGGGCATGTATTTGGGGGCTCTTCTACCTGGGCACGGCTAGTTATGCTGCCCTGTCCACATGTTCTCACACAGCCTTCTTGGTGTTTGGTGAAATCTGTGGGCCATAAGATGGATAACCCTATAACTTTGTCTTCCTTTGAGCATGCCAGATCCTCAGCTATAGAGCAAGTGAGCCCCAGATGCAACAAGATGCAATGTGGCCTTTGATCACATGAAGATTAGAGAGGCTTGGTTCATCTTTGTCCAACTTCCTTAGTAGCTGGCATTAGGATGATTTTGCTTCCACATCACAGTCTGGGGAGGAGGAGATTCAGCCCTTCTGGTATGTGGGGGCAGAAAGTCCTCCTGGCCCACCTTTGTCCCTACCCTGCTCAACTTGTTTTGGCTAGGCAATGTGCGGCCTTAGGACTGTCTACAAGCTAGATCAGAGAGAAAGGCAATACCAGCTTTCAGTTCAGTTCACTTCAGTCGCTCAGTCGTGTCTGACTCTTTGTGACCCCATGAATCGCAGCACGCCGGGCCTCCCTGTCCATCACCAACTCCCAGAGTTCACTCAGAGTCACATCCATCGAGTCAGTGATGCCATCCAGCCATCTCATCCTCTGTCATCCCCTTCTCCTCCTGCCCCCAATCCCTCCCAGCATCAGAGTCTTTTCCAATGAGTCAATTCTTCGCATGACGTGGCCAAAGTACTGGAGTTTCAGCTTCAGCACCATTCCTTCCAAAGAAATCCCAGGGCTGATCTCCTTCAGAATGGACTGGTTGGATGTCCTTGCAGTCCAAGGGACTCTCAAGAGTCTTCTCCAACACCACAGTTCAAAAGCATCAATTCTTCAGCGCTCAGCCTTCTTCACAGTGCAACTCTCACATCCATCCATGACCACAGGAAAAACCATCAATTTCTAGCTTCAAGGAGTTGTTCTCAGAGATGTGTAACTCCACACCTCCTGCCTTTAATTTACTGCTTTGTTTGTTTCATAGCATTATTGGGAGGCAGATACTTTCTTTCCCTTCCTGATATTCTCTTCACCAAAATCTTCTACTCCAGGCTCTTTGCTGGTTGATTCATTCATACAACAAGTATGGATGTGTAGAATGCTATGGAGGCATGGGAGATAATCAACCACTTCTTCTTGGCCACCCTCAGTGTCCCATCCTCAGACTTCCATCACAGCATTTACAGTGTTTTATTACATTTATTTGGTATGTTTTCATGTATCTCTCCTTAAAAGACAGTGAACATTTTGAGGAAAGGAGTCACATTTGTCTTTATACTAACCATCTAGCCAAGATGTCTGGCACATGGAAATATTCAGTAGAGTTGATTAAATTGGATGGACAAGGGGAGTTGAAAGGATGAAGATGAGTCATCAGAGAGATCCAAGTCTCTAAAAGAAAAACAGTAGATCTCTAAGTTCTTCCGAGTAACCTGGGCCTGGAGTCAACTTCTGAAATGGTTCTGGGATTAGAGATTTGATCTCTTCAATCTTGACCTTGCTACAGCTTCATTGTAGTTACTGTGCTGTTGATAGCATCAAGAGATATTTGTCAGGACTGAGGACAGCTTTTAAAATATCATCATTTTGAGTGCCACAAAGACATTTATCAGTGATTGAGCATCGCTTAGAGACTGTTGCAACAATGAATTTTGTTAATTGACTTGTAAAATTATCGATATACATATTGATGTTCACTTTTTGTGTGTATTCTTAAATAGAACTAGAAAATGTCTAAGGTGAAAAGACTGTAGAAGGAAGTTCACCCCTTCTTTTGACAAGGGAGGAACTGAAACTCAGAAACTGAGCAAGAACACATCACCAGCTAAGGGAAGAGGTGGGATTAGAACCAAAGCCTTTTAAATCATGATACAATGCTGTGAAACCAGAGAATATGGCAGTGACTAGGCAGGAGCTTTACTGCTCTCTTGTTCGGGGGACTGGAGCATTTCTCTAACTTTCTCTCCCCCACAACCCCCTCCCCCACCCCTACTGCTAACAGTTCTTGAGCATTTATCATATTCCAGGCACTTTGGCATCCTCTCACTTAAATTTCACTATAATCCTATGCTGCTGCTGCTGCTAAGTCACTTCAGTCGTGTCCGACTCTGTGCGACCCCATAGACGGTAGCCACCAGGCTCCCCCGTCCCTGGGATTCTCCAGGCAAGAACACTGGAGTGGGGTGCCATTTCCTTCTCCAATTCATGAAAGTGAGAAGTGAAAGTGAAGTCGCTCAGTCATGTCCAACTCTAGCGACCCCATGGACTGCAGCCCACCAGGCTCCTCCATCCATGGGATTTTCCAGGCAAGAGTACTGGAGTGGGGTGCCATTGCCTTCTCCGATAACCCTATGAGGTAACCCCAATAAAATAATAATCACAGTAATCATTCTTCTCATTTTATAGAAGAGGCACAAGAAGTTAAACTTGCCCAAGATCATATAATTAGTAAGTGGCAGAGCTGGAATTTCAGCTCGATGTGTCCCCCAGCAGAGTCCATGTTCTTAACTACAGTATTTTCATAGCTTTACTCAGATTTAAGCAATATTCCACTATGGAGAACTGAGCACCATTGCTGAAAAAGGAAATACGTCTCATCAATGAAGTACCAGTCCTCATCCTATTTTGTACACATCTCCACTATAGCTGTTTGTAATGCTTTGTTTTTATGTTCATCTCTTCCATCAGAGGGCTTCCCTGGTAGCTCATCGGTAAAGAATCTGCCTGCCAGTGCAGGAGACACAAGAGATGCAGGTTCGATCCCTGGGTTGGGAAGATCCCCTGGAGAAGGAAATAGCAACCTACTCCAGTGTTCCCGCTGTAATAAACCCATGGACAGAGGAGCCTGGTGGGCTACAGTCCATGGGGTCGCAAAGAGTTGGGTACGATTGAGCATGCACACATTCTTAATTTAGAGTAGAAGATGTGTATCTTCTAGAGATCCCCTTCTAGTAGAAGGGGATGTATCTCTCATCTTTTATTTCCAGCACCTACTGGAGGGTCTGACACAGAGATGGTGCCTGATAAATGCTAAATAGAGCTCTGATAGAGCTCATGGGATTATCCAGCACTAGCATGACAATTCAGAGCCCCTGAGTTGGGGACCTGACCCACCACATTTGTCCTTTCTGCTTAGTTTCCTTGTCAGAGAAAGAGCAGCCTCTTTCATGTCTTACAAAACAGAAATGTCAGTAGCTAATCTTCCAATCTCTGAAGCTTAGTGTCTGGCCCAGTTTCTTCTTTTCTGGGTGCATTCTGTCAGTTCAGATAGTGCCCTCCCAGTGAGGATGGGCTCTACAAACCCAGAGGCTGTGGTTCCTGGACTACCAGTAGGCAGAGTGTTCCACACGGGAAGCTGCCTTTGTTCTCCAGTGTAACAGCAGACCCTTTATTAGGCGAAGGCTATGCAGGTGGAGAGCTTCCCAGGTGATGCTAGTGGTAAAGAACCCTCCTGCCAATGGAGACATAAGAGAGGCTGGTTCCATCCATCGGGAAGATCCCCTGGAGGAAGGCATGGCAACTCACTCCAGTCTTCTTGCCTAGAGGAGCCCATGGACAGAGGAGCCTGGTGGGCTGCAGTCCATGGGGTTGCAGAGTCGGACATGACTGAAGTGACTGAGCATGTGCAGGTGGAGGAGGGCAGTGGCCGTATGCTGCCCGTCTCACTAGTGTGGTGTCTGGAGCCAGAAATCCCTCCCTCTTCTTGGTGGCTTGGTTGGACTTCCCCAAGCTGTGGATGACCTGAGTTTGGCAGCACTGGTCTCATAAGAAGATTATTGGGGCTTGTTGCCTACCGAAGGCTAACCTGGCTGTCTGACCCAAGGCCAGTTTCCCCAGATCCATGTTTTCAAATTGGGAGAAGGGGACATACCAGCGACACTGATGTCTGACCTGAGATCCCGCAGTGTCTGACTTGAAACCTCCATGTGGGAAGGTATCACCTCCACTGTGCTGTTTGCAGCTTCTGGTCATAGCTCCACAGGCTCAACATCGGACTCCCCACACCCAGTCCCTCTTCCCAAGGACTGAACTGACCTGACTCAGGCCTGACTAGGGGGTGCCTCACCTTCCAAGTCTTTGCCCTTCTTAGTAGCTAAGGAGTCCCAAGCTCCCATAGAAAGACAGCCTGTTGGCCACAAGCCTTCTGCAAGAATGTGCTCTCCCGGGGGCAAGGACAGGAACCTTCTGCCCGGTGGAGTCCCCGGGAGAGGCGCGGACTGTCACTGGAGGAAGAAGCAACGTCCCCCACACTATAAATACTTGTCTGTGTCTCCTGTAAATCTCCAGCTGTGTCGGCGAGGCACGGGGAAGAGAGCTTGAATTAGAGCCCATTAGAGACCGTATTCTCCCGGAGGAGGGCAGGCCTGCCCGTCAAGCAAGCCCCCCAGGCCCGCGGGGACCCCTTTGGGAGGAAGCGTCTCTCCTGACAGCTTTCCCGGCCGCTGCCCGGGGCCGGCGAGCTTCGGGAAGGACGGACACACTTTCCCCTGTGCTCTTCTGCCCTGTGTGGCCAGAGCACCCGGGTCGTCCCGGGGGTGCCCTCTTCCCGGTGAGTGCGGGCGGGGTGGGGGGTTCGTGGCGGGGGTGGCGGCGAGGACGCGAGGAAGAACCCAGACGTGGCAGAAGCAAACTGCCCGGGCCGGTGGGTGATTTATGAAGTGCTGAAAAGCATCTTCGAAGCTGTCATTTATCTTACAGCTCTCAGCCTAAATAAACACAGAATCCGCCTAATTATCGTTGCAGTGGAAACACAACACCCGAACCTCCTCGCCAGCGCTGCCAGCGGGTCTCCGGCGCGCTCCGCCCGCGGCCCGGCGCCCTCTCAGCCCACAGCTGCACCCTAGCGGCTGCCTGTGCGCCCGCGGGAGGATGTGGACCGCAGCCACCCGCCCGCCTCGCTTCTCTGCTCTCCGGACGCCCCTCATCTCCCTCCCTCCTTCCCGTCTCTCTCTTTCGCACCCTCAGTTCATGCACCCAAGAGTGCACCGCCCTGAAAAACAATTTGTCAAGAGCAGAGCCACCCGCTCCGTCCTGCTGGGAAACTGCACCTGCTGCCTCAGTGCAGCCGCGGCAGTGGCTCGAGAGGACCCGGGGCCTGAATGCGCCTCCTCTTTCCCTGTCCTGGGAGCTTCCTTGAGTTGTCACCTGACCCAGCCTGGCCCAGGGGACTGCTCCAAGGTTAAGGGAGCTCTCTCTGTGACTGACCATTTCAGGAGAGGCAGAGGGGCCAGGAATGGTCTTGGACATCACTTAGGGTAGAGTGATACAGCTGTGCTTGGTGCTTTTGTATCCTCGCAGGGAGGAGGGAAAGGCTGTCCTGCTCGATGGTCCTTCCTCTCTCTAAGGCTGTTCTTGGACTTGAACTCAGAACTCCCCTTCCTCATGGGCATGTGGGAGCCCTCCTCCCTTTGGAGACTCTTCTGTCCTGGATGTCTGAACACAGAGGAAATGCTTCAACAGCAAGCAGGACAGTGAAATCCAAGGAACGGGGGGTGGGTTCTGGGTGAAACCCTCATCCAATGGGGTACCTTCTCCAACTTGGTTCTGGGGAGGTGGGGCTTAGGGCCAGGGCTGTGTTTGACAGAGCGAAAGAATCCAGTCATTCTAACAACCAAGGGGAATCCGCCCCATGTCTAATGGAATCATAATCCCTTCAACTCTGCAGGAACCAGTTCCCTAAAAATGGGAATTTCCGAGCCCAAGGCAGTGTATCATCAGGGACAGTTCTGGATTTCCTCCACGTGGCATTAACTTACACGCTAGCATATACATTACACTAGACATATAACTCACTCCTGATTTACTGTTGTCTTTCTGTGTGTGCAGGGTCTTGTTCTTGAAGATGAATTTGGGTATCTAATAACAAAGTAAAGGAAGGATTCCTCAAAGCAGGTGTAATCTGAGTAGACCTCCTGGAGAATGTGGGGTTTGGAAAAGGGTATAAATAAAGAAACAGCTGCCACCTACAAGTTGGATGGGAATGGAGAGGAAAGCTTGAGGAAAGAGAAACTGGGAGTGACCTTATACAACAGAATAAGAAGAGGAGGTAACTCTGTTTGCTCACTAAGGGTACAAACCTGGGTATTTTTTATTGTGATTCTTGATTCCTAACTCAACCCTGACTTGGTCTGTCAGAGGAGGATAGAATGCTGTCCCCTGCTGTTTTTCAGTCCCAGAGGTGAGGCCAAGCCAGAGCAGCCAAAACTGTGGACCCACAGAACTGTGAGGGGCTTTGGCAGCTGGGTTCAGAAGAGAAGCTCTTGAATTCAAGACTTTTGATGACACCAGCAGCCTCTCTGCTAGTCTGTGGGTCCCTCCCCTCCCCAAAGCGCAGGAACCCACACTCCCTCAAATCTGGTCTGCTCAGCCAAGTCGTGGAATCCAGCTCAAAGGAGAAAGTCAGGGCCTTGTTCATAGTACGCAGAGGAGTGTAACAGAGGAGAGATCCATTTTTCACTAGTTATACCATTGCTTATCCATTAAAGTAAAATAAAAATACCTGTTCCCTGCCTGGCTCCCAGAGCGACAATTCAAATGAATGAGGATGTAAAAGCTCATGGTAAGAAAATCTCTCCCTGGGTATTTCTAGATGAAAGAACAGCTCTTTAGCACTTCTAGTGAGTTAGACAGTGAAGCCTCTCCTTATAGCTGGTGGGATGGTCTCTGCATTTTAAAAATATAATTTTATTTATTTATTTTTGTGTTGGATCTTTGTTGCTGAGTGGGCTTTTCTCTAGTTACGGAAAGAGGGGGTTACTCTCTAGTGGCGGTAAGCAGGCTTCTCATTGTGGTGGCTTCTCTTGTTGCGGCAGAGCACAAGCTCTAGGGCAGTAGTTGCAACATGTGGACTCAGTAGTTAGCTCCCAGGCTCTGGAGCGCAAGCTCAGTAGTTTTGGTGTATGCACCTCATTGTTCCACAGCATGTGGGATCTTCTGGGACCAGGGATCGAACCTTTGTCTACTGCACTGGCAGAATTCTTTACCACTGAGCCACCAGAGAAGCCCTTTGCATTTTTTTAAACAAGAGGGGAGCATAAACCTCAGAACAGTTGAATAAATTTTCTGCAATCACACAGTAAATTACTCTTGAAGGCTTGATTCTTTACTGGATAAGTTTTAAGAATATATGGTTTGAGTTGTTGTTGTTTAGTCACTCAGTCGTGTTCAACTCTTTGTGACCCCATGGACTGCAGCACGCCAGGCCTCTCTGTCCCTCACCATCTCCTGGAGCTCACCCAAACTCATGTTCACTGAGTCAGTGATGCCATCCAACTATCTTGTCCTCTGTTGTCCCTTCTCCTCCTGCCCTCAAACTTTCCCAGCTTCAGGGTTTGAAGGAGGGGGATAAATTAGGAGTTTGGGATTAATATATACATGCTACTGTGTATACAAGGTAACTACTCTATAGCACAGAACTCTACTCAGTACTCTGAAACAACCTATAAGGGAAAAGAACCTGAATAAAAATATCTATGTATGTATTAATGAATCATTTTGTCGTACATCCAAAACTAATACAATATTGTAAGTCAACTATACTTCAATTTAAAAAATAGAAATGCAAAAAAAGAATATTTGGTTTGCATTAACTCTCTGAAGGCCAAGACAGAAGAAAAGCACATTTTAAAGTGTCATGTCTACAGCTTGGTGAGAAAATACATATTTAACAGAAAGAGCAGAAAAACTCTCTCCTGGTGTCTGTTTTGTTGAGTCTTGCTAGTTTTTGTGGGTCTCTCTGCCTTTCCCCTCCCTATTTTCTCCCCTCACCTTGCCTTTTCTTCCCTCCTTCTTTTCTTCATAACAGTCCAGTCAGCAGTTTTGTCCCCAGGATGCTTTACTTTTTCTGCTGCCAGCCCTTTCCTGCCAGCTGCCAAGGCCTCCCCCCCTCCCAACTTCCTCAGTTGATCCTGTGCAGGAGCCGATAGCTTATCTCCACGCAACAACAAGAAAGTGAGATAGTGCGCTTAGAAGTCAGCCACCCCAAAGCATTTCGGGAAATGGCTGGCTGTTGTGAACAGTCCTGTCCCCCTAACCACACCCCCACCCCCAAGCCAAGAGCACACATAGATACTTCTGTCTTTCTGGTCTAGTCTGTGCTTCTATAGTCAGTTTGGACAGACAAAAGAAAAGGCCCTGCCAAAGAACTACACAGACATTTCTCCAAAGAAGACATACAGATGGCTAACAAACACATGAAAAGATGCTCAACATCACTCATTATCAGAGAAATGCAAATCAAAACCACAATGAGGTGCCATCTCACACTGGTCAGAATGGCTGCTATCAAAAAGTCTACAAAGAGTAAATGCTGGAGAGGGTGCAGATAAAAGGGAATCCTCTTACACTGTTGGTGGGAATGCAAACTAGTATAGCCACTACGGAGAACAGTGTGGAGATTCCTTAAAAAACTGCAAATAGAACTCCCACATGACCCAGCAATCCCACTGCTGGGTATACACACCAAGGAAACCAGAATTGAAAGAGACACAGGTACCCCAATGTTCATCACAGCACTGTTTACAATAGCCAGGACATGGAAGCAACCTAGATGTCCATCAGCAGATGAAGGTATAAGAAAGCTGTGGCACATATACACAATGGAATATTACTCAGCTATTAAAAAGAATGCATTTGAATCAGTTCTAATGAGGTGGATGAAACTGGAGCCTATCATACAGAGTGAAGTAAGTCAGAAAGAAAAACACCAATACAACATGTTAATGCATATATATGGAATTTAGAAAGATGGTAACAATGCCCTAAATGTGAGACAGTAAAAGAGACACAGATGTAAAGAACAGACTTTTGGACTCTGTGGGAGAAGGCGAGGGTGGGATGATTTGAGAGAAGAGCATTGAAACATGTACAATATCATATGTGAACTAGATCGCCAGTCCAGGTTCGATGCATGAGACAGGGCATTCAGGGCCAGTGCACTTGGATGACCCTGAGGGATGGGATGGGGAGGGAAGTGGGAAGGGGGTTCAGGATGGGGGACACATGTACACCCATGGCTGATGCATGTCAATGTATGGCAAAAACCACTACAATATTGTAAAGTAATTCGCCTCCAATTAAAATTAATTAATTAAAAAAAAAAAGGCCCTGGGCAGCTGAGGGTGCTCATGTTTTTCAGATGTCCAACTTCAAAGGGAGTTCAAGTCCTGATTTTGTCTTTGATGTGCTGTGCAACATCAGGAATGTTATTTAGTCTCTCTGGGCGCCAGTTTCTGCAGGCAGGTACAATCCAACCAGAGTGGGTCTTTATGTATGTGACTCTAGATTTAGAATACTGGCAAAGGTCCCATCTGAGGAATAGAGAGTCATTGCCATTTCCAGTAACTTCTGCTGGGGCATGCCCTCACACTTTTCTATTTCCTTTCTCTGTCATTTCATTCTGCACGCCAATGACCTGACATGGAAATTTTGTCCCAGTCAGGGATTATCTCAACTGGAGTGCTCCCAGTTTCAATTCTGAGAAACACCGGGGGTTGGAATTACATTAGTCATCAGTTCTTAACTTTTCCTCTATGAGAGAAATATTTTCCATTCCCATAAGGCAATAATAAGTAGAGAAATTGCTTCTGCTTCAGTCTAAGCCAGTTGTTTTGCCTCCTTCCCCCACCGCCTAAAACCACAAGAGACAACTGGTGTTGTTTGGAGATGTTTTCAGTTGCTGAAACTGAGAGGGAGTTGCTCCGGGCATCTAGAGAGTGGGGGCCATGTTGCTAAACATTCTATAGTTCGCTGCACAGCCCCCCACATCAAAGAGTTATCTGAACAGAATGTCAAAAATGCTGAGGTCGAGAAGCCCTGGTCTAAGTTATCATCATAAGCAAGGTTCTTGGTGAAATTTTGGAGTTCATAGGACATGGTTGTTGATATTGTTTAATAGAATATGGAGGTGGCAGGAATTTGGACCCAGAAGGCTTCCATAGAGTAGGTAGATAGTGCCTCTGGGTTAGGAGACGTCCTGTCTGAGGGGAGAGACATGTTTCTTAAGCTCATGCCTGGGGACCTGGTAATCTAAAGAGAATCATAGGAATGTGGTGCATGACCCCAACATTTATTTACCTATTCCACTTAACTGAGCTCTTCCCGTGTGACAAGTCTTGTGTAAGGTGGTAAGGACGTCCACCTGAGTTCCCAATCCATACACTCAGGGGGGAATTTCCCTTCCTCTTGATCTTTATTCCAGTCACCACTGTAGGCAGTTCTGGCCAATATACCTGTGAATAGGAAGGACGTTTCAGAAAAAGAAAAGACTGTATACAGAGGTTCCAGGGAGCTGAGTTGTTAAAACATTGGGTGTATTCTGGGCAGTGCTTAGAGAAGTAGAAGCCAAACTTGCTGGAAGAAAAAAATTCAGTTCCATGATAAGATCTGGTAAGTCCCTGGGTCAAGCAGGCAGTCACAGAATGGAGATGCTCTGAGAGGTGAGACTTGGTAATTGCTGGTGGACTTGGGCCTGGTATCTGAAATTCCCTGAGTTGCATGGACTAAAAGGGTCCAACACAGACAAGGCTTTGCAATATGCCTCGGAGCCCATGGTAAGTGTTCTATGAATATAATAGGAAGCAAGAAACCCAGCATGTCCAGTGAAGCTTAGAAATGCTCTGGTTACTTTCACATGGAGATCTTCCTTCTTTACCCTCCTTGTGCCATGGGATTCACTTGCTGTAGGGGAAGAAAAGAGCGGGACCTTAGAAAGTGGGAGTCCTTGTCAGCACTGGCATAAGTGGCAAAAGGCCAAATACTTGATTCTGAATTGTCCTGCCAGGAACTTTAGAGACATGAACAAATTCCTTTTCTCATGTAGTGGGATACAGGAAAAATAAGCATCTATAAGAAATAATACACACATTCATTCAACTAACATTCAGTGAACACTTATAGTATACAGGAATTATTCTAAGTACTCTAGGGATTATAAAGATCCATTTATTGATTATTTATTCATTCTAACAGTCATATATCAAACACCTCCTCTGGCATTGTGCTAAAAGCTTGGGGTGTGGAAATAAAACACAACTCCTGAAGAGTCCATGGGGAAAAATCATTTCTTAAATTCCTACCATGTACCAAGTCTCAAGCCAGGAGCTTTCTGTACATTATTTCTACAATATCCGTAACAACTTTGATCCTATTTTATAGGTGAAGAAACCAAAGCCTCCAAAGTTTAAGTCAGTTGTATGGCATTTCCTCAAAAAATTAAAAATAGGATGACCATCTGATTCAGCAATTCCACTTCTGGGTATATACTCAAAAGAATTGAAAGCAGGGTCTCAATATGGTCCAACCCATGACCATAGCAGCTCTATCCATAATCACCAAAAGGAAAAAGCAACTCAAGTGTCCACCAGCAGATGAAAGAACAAAAATGTGGCATATGTATACAATGGAATATTATTCAGTCTCAGAAAGGAAGGAAATCCTACATTTCTTACGCTACAACATGGATGAAACTTAGGGACATTATGTTAACTGAAATAAGCCAGTCACAAAAAGACAGATACCGAATGATTCCTTTTAAATGAGGTACCAAAAACAAAGTCATAGAGACAGACAGTGGAATGGTAGCTGCCAGGGTATAGGGGAGCAGGGCATAGGGAATATTTGTTTAATGGGCACTCAGTTTTTCAAGATGAAAGGAGTTCTGAAGATTGGTTGCTCACCGATGTGAATGTAAACACTAGTGAACTGAACACTTAAAAATGAATAAGATAGTAAATTTTTCTTTGGCAGCACTGATTGGCTTGCAGGATCTTAGTTCCCCGACCAGGGATTAAACCTGGGCCACAGTGGTGAAAGCAGGGAGTCCTGACTACTGGACCACCAGGGAAATCCCCATGATGGCAAATTTTAACAACAAGGATTTACTCTATAGCACAGGGATCTATATCCAATATTTTGTAATGAACCTTAATGGAAAAGTATAGAAAAAGACTGTATATGTATGTATAACTAAGGACGTCCCTGGTGGCTCAGACGGTAAAGCGTCTGTCTACAATGTGGGAGACCCAGGTTCAATCCCTGGGTTGGGAAGATTCCCTGGAGAAGGAAATGGCAATCCACTCCAGGACTATTGCATGGAAAATCCCATGGACAGAGGAGCCTGGTAGGCTACAGTCCACGGGATCGCAGAGTTGGACACGACTGAGCGACTTCACTATAGTCACTGATGCTGCTGCTGCTAAGTCGCTTCAGTCGTGCGCGACCCCATAGACGGCAGCCCACCAGGCTCCCCCGTCCCTGGGATTCTCCAGGCAAGAACACTGGAGTGGGTTGCCATTTCCTTCTCCAATGCATGAAAGTGCAAAGTGAAAGTGAAGTCGCTCAGTTGTGTCTGACTCTTAGTGACCCCAGGTACTGTAGCCTACCAGGCTCCTCCATCCATGGGATTTTCCAGGCAAGAGTACTGGAGTGGGGTGCCGTCGCCTTCTCCAACTATGGTCACTATGTATAACTAAATCAGTTTGCTGTACACCTGAAACTAACACTATATTGTAAATCAACTATACATCAATAAAAAATTTTTTTAAAGATGGTAAATTTTGTTATGTATATTTCTCCATAATAAAACATTTTTTTAAAGTTTAAGCCACCTATCCCAGATCTGATTCTAAGATCCCATTTTTCTTCTCTTATAGAAACAATGATAAGGAAGAAAGGAATGTGTCCTTGTGAAAAAAGTGAAAGTGTGAGTTGCTCTTTGTGACCCCATGGACTATAACCCGCCAGGCTCCTCTGTCCATGGAATTCTCCAGGCAAGAATACTGGAGTGGGTTGCCATTCCATTCTCCAGAGGATCTTCCCAATCCAGCGATCAAACCCGAGTCTCCAGCATTGCCGGCAGATTCTTTACCGTCTGAGCCACCAGGGAAGCCCAATGTGTCCTTAGAGGAATCCAAACAAGGAATAACTTACTAGTATGTCATCCTTTGCCTTGAAATACAAGAGCATGACTATTATCCTCTGGGTAGTTGGGGCCATAAAGCAGTACTAGCCAGTAGCCCCACGCTCAGTCAAGGTTTAACATCATTTACAGAGTCTGATGCAGTTGAAGATTCAGACTTCTCTCAAAATCTCTGTTCAGGAAGATCTTCACCCCGTCCCCAGTCTCATCCACTCCCTTCTATCCACTCATGCTGCTTTGCAACTGCTCCCAGCTAAGAACAGAGGTCACTCCTAGTGGAGCCAGCTTCTATGAAGGTGGAGGTGTGAAGCCCCAGGCAAACCTGTGAAGCAGGCAACGTTTTTCTTTCAGGCCTTGGGCTTTCCTTTTCTGCAGCTGGCACAGGGCTAAGAGTTAGGAGCCTTGAGTTGCAGCTCCTGTGTGTGCATGCTGTGTGACCCTGGAGAGACAGCTGCCTTCTCTGGGCCGTGGTTTCCTCATCTGCCACATGAGGGGTTTGTTCTATGGGGTGTCTGAGGCTCCCCCTGCGTTGTTGATCCTGTGGGAGCTTTGAAGCCCTGGCCCCTTCACTCCACTGCCTTCCCAGGGTCCCCATGTTCTGTCAGACCTTCTGTTTCGGCAAAACTAGTCTGGACAGGCTCTGATACGTTCATTCTCACAGAGGTACAATCTCTCCCAGGAGTATTTGCATTTCCACTGGGCTCCAGATGAGAGGGCATGAGGCTCTAATTTGGACTTCTTTTGATTGCAGGAGCAAAGGGCTTTTGAAGGGGTAGGAGGGAGGCGGGGGAGGGACCCAGTCCAGATGCCAACTGGCAAGGCAGGGCCTGGTCTATGACTCAGCCCTCGGGTGCAGATCTCAGCACACACCTCTGCATGTGTAGCCCAGGTGCTAGCCCACCAGGTATCCTCCTCTCCTTCCAGGGACTCTGGAGCGATGCTGGCAGCCCCTCTGTCTCTGGAGAAGTGAGTTCCAGCTCAGATGCTGATGAGGTCATCGAGATCCCCAGTTTGAGCTGGAATTTGGCAGGAGGGCCGGTGGGGCAGCTGTTTGTGGTTTCTCTTTTCCTCTGAAGGAAAGTCTGAGCAGATGATCTCCTAGGTGCTGCCTGTTTCCATGTGAGGGAAGCAGGATGTGGCTTCGGGTCAGTGGAATGGGAGGGGGTCTGGCAAGGGGAGTCTGGGGCGACATACAAGTGACATATTTCATGAGATGAAAGATCCCATCTTCTTTCAATAACTTCCTCAACTTTGCTTTTGTTCTCGGGAAACATCATTTCTCCCCTAATATTTATTCATAAGGATTTTTGTTTTTGGAGACATCGAGGAACAGCTGCTTTGGGTCTGAGGGAATTCACTCCACTGTGAAGGCGGCTTTTCATCTACTCGGGGCAGCCAGGCTCCTCATCAAGAAACGTCAGCTCCTCAGGGTGGAGGGGCCTCCAGCGCCAGCGGGATTAATGTGCAGTCGTGGAGGGCTCCCAGAATCCTCTGCTCCTGGCCAGGCAGCCCTGAGGCTTGGGCCCAGGGCAGGGGCAGCTTCAGGAACACAGAGAGGCACGTGACAGGAGAGGCGTTGGTGTCTGAGGACCTCATGGAGCCTCTTAGGCAAGCAAAGCTCTCTACTGGAGGCTCCGAGAGCTAGGAGATCCAGATGGTCCTTGTCTTTCAGAGGCTTGTGTCTAGTGGGAGAAACCAGGGACTTCTACCCACCAAAAAACAAATCCAATAAGTGCTCAGTGGGGAGCTCAGAGGGAAGACAGAATTAGAAAAAGATGTGCACAGGGTGTTTTTTGTTTGTTTTTATTGATGCATAGTTAATTTCACAATGTTGTGTTAATTTCTGCTGTATAGCAAAGTGATTCAGTTATACATATACATACACTTATTATGTTCTTTCCTGCTGCTGCTGCTGCTGCTGCTAAGTCACTTCAGTCGTGTCCAACTCTGTGTGATCCCACAGACAGCAGCCACCAGGCTCCCCTGTCCCTGGGATTCTCCAGGCAAGAACACTGGAGTGGGTTGCCATTTCCTTCTCCAATGCATGAAAGTGAAAAGTGAAAGGGAAGTCGCTCAGTCGTGTCTGACTCTTAGTGACCCCATGGACTGCAGCCTACCAGGCTCCTCCATCCATGGGATTTTCCAGGCAAGAGTGCTGGAGTGGGGTGCCATCGCCTTCTCCGATGTTCTTTCCTACTATGGTTTATCACAGGATACTGAAGAGTTCCATATGCTATATAGTAGGACCTTGTTGGCTACTCGTTCTATACGTAATAGTTTGCACCTGCTAATCCCAAGCCATCCCTCCTCTACCAGCTTTCTCCCTTGGCAACCACAAGTCTGTTCCCTATGTCTATGTATCTGTTTCATAGATAAGTTCATGCAATATTTTAAATTCCACTTATAAGTGATATCATACAGTATTTGTGTTTCTGTTTCTGACTTACTTCACTTAGTATCCTAATCTCTAGGCCTATCCATGTTGCTGCAAATGGCATTATTTCATTCTTTTTGTGGCTGAGTACTATTCTGTTGTATACATGTGCCACATCTTCTGTATCCATTCATCTGTTAATGGACATTGAGACTGTTTCCATGGCACAGGGTGGTTTTGACTGGGAAGTCAGGAATTCTGGAGGGTCAAAGTCAAAAGTGACTTTAAGTTCTAGTCCAACCCTGTTACTTTCCAGAAGGAGAGACTCTGAGAAGTGACTTGTCTAAAGTCTGCATCAAAGATGAGATGCAAATACAGGCCTTCTGGCCCGAGCCCAGGGCTCTTTCCTTTACATTTGATCTCTAGATGTCTGGTTTGCCCTACATTTTAGGTGTGCAGACTCAGCACAACTCACCAGGACTCACCAACCCTGCTCCTCCCAGCCAGCTCCTCCTCAGTTTCAATCTTTTTGGCCTGGGTTTCCCCTCATCCTTCGCTGTTCACTGCTTTCTTATTTAATGCCCACGTGAGCAAACTCTGCTTTGTCACAAGCCTCTGTAATGATGCTCATGGGCTTGTGGACGTAAGGCTCCAGGTTCCACGTGAAAAAGTAATCCTGGGAAAGTTTGTGCCCCAGAAGGGAGCACTGACCTTCCAGAAAGAAAGATGTAGGCAAATCAGGACTGTCCTGAGTTCTTCCTAAGGCTCTGAACTGGTTCCTCTCATTTTGCACCATGGGCTCTTCAGCTCTTCAGCTCTTCAACCCAACACCAAGCCCCATCTTCCAGGGCTTTCACCTGCTCCTGTCTTCTTGGTTACCTTCTCTCCACCTATCCCCTCCCCCAATTCAAGCAGGAGCTTTACTTTATTTATCATTTAGGCTGCTTTGGATCTTAGTCATGACCCTCAGGAACTTGGTTGAGTCCTGCAGGGTCTTTCGGTGCATCCTAGGGACTCCAGTTGTGATGCGAGCTCTGGAGCACGTGAGCTCAGGAGATGCAGCGCGTGGGCCTAGTTCCTCCACAGCATGTGGGGTCTTAGTTCCCCAACCAGGGACGGAACCTGCATTCCCTGAATTGCAAGGTGGATTCTAAACCACTGGTCCACAAGGGAAGTCTCCAGGTTGGAGCTTTTAGAAATGTTTGCTATTGGTCCATTGGATTAACTTGGTCATTTGGATTAATGCTCCTAATTACACACCCACCACTGGCTCTGTTTCTGCTTCTCAAACCCTGAACACACTCTTGATGTTTTTCTCTAAAGAGAAATGTAGAGGATTCTTGGATATTGGCATTAAATGGGAGGAAATGGAAGATAACAGTGGTGGAGCTCACAAACAGGATAAAAGAGTAGAAACTAGGTGATGAATCAAGCTCTCTGGCTAGGCTCTCCTGCTACCTTGCTGAGTGGTCTTGGGCAAAATCTTTAACATCTCTGTGCTTACTTTTCAGGTGAGGATAATATGGCCTATCTCATCAACCTTTAACATAATTTAAAGATCAAGCCTCATGCGAAGAGTTGACTCATTGGAAAAGACTCTGATGCTGGGAGGGATTGGGGGCAGGAGGAGAAGGGGACGACAGCTGATGAGATGGCGGGATGGCATCACTGACTTGATGGACATGAGTCTGAGTGAACTCCGGGAGTTGGTGATGGACAGGGAGGCCTGGCATGCTGCGATTCATGGAGTCGCAAAGAGTCGGACACGACTGAGCGACTGAACTGAACTGAACTGAAAGATCAAGCAGGATAGCAGGTTTAAAATTTTCTTGGGAGTTCCCTGGTTGCCTAGTGGTTAGGATTCTGGGCTTTCACTGCTATGGCCCGGGTTCAGTCCCTGGTCCAGGAGCTGAGATCTTACAAGCTGTGTGGTGTGGCCAAAAACACAAACTTTTCTTAATTTAAAAGAATATTGGGGAAAAAAAATATTGCCACTAAATAGCATCACTATTAAGATTTCCCCCCAATCTTATTATATATTATACAAAACATATTTTAAACCCACCCTCCTTCACCAGTGTCCTCTGAGATAGCTAGCTAGTCAACCAAGTCTGAATTTCATCTCCTTTAATAATTTCCCTTCTGGGGAGAGGGGACTGATGAGCAGCGCCTTCAAGTGTGGCCTTCAAATCTAAGGAAGGGGAGTATTTGGGCTTGTTCCTTATTTTTTTGTGTGACCTAAAGATTACTGGAAATCAGCCCATGTGTAAGTGTGTACAGGTGTATGTGTGCTGTGCCAATATTTAGATCTCATCTCGTATTTTATTTGCATACCTCAGTCACAAAACCCCTCATGCCTAAGATTAGGAAACCAATGTATACACAAGCTTTCCTCTTCTGTCAAACTGCTGTGGACACAAGGAAGCCAACCTGGAGGCAGGGGTTCCTAGGAACAGTACACCGGGGGGGAAGATCTTGGAGCTAGAAGTCAGGACACTAATCCATTCTCATCTTCACTCTTCTACTGTGTATGCAATCACAGGCAAGTTCACCTCCCTGCCTTAGTTTTCCCATCTGTAAAATAGCCAGAATAAACCTATCTGAAACCCTCCATTCAACCCAGTTCAACTGGGGATGAAGTTCACTATAACAAGCTCTTCAAGTGTTTGGGAAGGAAGATGCTGTGTCAACCCCAAATAGTTTTAATATTCTCTGTTTCCAGAAGGAAGGGGTGTAGGGCTTCTTCAAGCTCAGCACCTGAGTGGTGGCTGGGGCCTGCCAGGGCCTCCATCTGCCCATGTCAGAGAATACACTAGGTGGATGCACCAGAGAGGGAGCTATGCTTCCCCGGCTTGTCAACGTGTCATTAGGTTGTTCCTGTGGGAACCAAGAGCAGAGGCAGGAGGCCGGGGACGTGGGAGGGAGGGGGAGGGAGGAAGAGAGAGAAATGGAAGAGATGAAGGGGTCTATGCCAGTACCACATTCATCCCTGTCAGGAGGAGAGCTCTATCAAACCAAGGCCAGGCCTATAAATCAGGCCATAATTAGTTGCAAAGAGAAAGCTTTAACATCCTCATCAAATTGATTAATACATCTTGCAGCTCAGGACAGGCTGGCCCTGCCTCAGAAAAACTGCAAGCCCGGCCCAGCCGGGTGGGGATGGAGGAGGGAGAAGGGACAGCTCCAGCTGCGGCTGCACAGAGCCCGGTGAGTTCTGCGCCTCTGCTTCCTCGCTTGAAGAAAGCTCTGGCAGGTGGTAGCCAAGGCCAGTGCTTAGTTCAGGAGGTCATCAGGGGCCCGGAGCCTCAAGAATCAATGAATGTGTTGGTTTTGCCAAAGAATTAATCCTGACACCACTGGCAAGCTATTTGTTTTCCTTCTGGGTTTCAGTTTCGCCATCTATAAAAAGGACATGTTGGATCAGAGGAAATTTGTTTCCTTCCAGTTCTGACACCAGAAACATTTTGAGTCCAATGGACAAGAGCATCTGGAGGTCATGGCAAGTGAAGACCTGACTATAGGTTCAATTTCTAAGATATCCAATGGGAGGTCAGGAGTTGGGGATAAGCTTAAATAATTTGGTCTAATTCAGGCTTGTGGTTACCAAGCTTTGCTGGTGTGTCCTTTCCTAAGGCCCAAGCAGCAAATACCTTTCATCTTTCAAGCCAGAACAGAGAGAAAGGACATAGATCAACCTGGGTTCGCGTCCTGGCTCAATCACTGATTAGCTGTGTGTTTGGGAAAAGTTACCTAACCTCTTCAGTTTCCTTCTCTGTAAGATAATTATGTCTCCCTTCCTGGGTCATCATGACAAGTAGATAAGATTTATGGTCGACAAGTAAGAGCCAGTACTATTATTATTCAGCTGACTTTTGATATCTTAATAATGGCACCTAAATCACATGAAGACTGAAAAAGTAGCCCAGTAAAAAAAAGTAAAGCCCTGATCCCCCACAGGACATCAAGCGAGACACTTCACCTTTCTGAATCTTGCTTTCCTGAATCAGGAATGCTTTCACATTCAATCAGATAATGTGTGGGAAAGGTCCTCATAAGACAGAAATCATTATTCAAATATAAAGCATTGTTCAAATATAAGTGATATACTAGCTATTGGTCACTCTTGCTTCCTGCTGACTGCCCCCAGGTCTCATGTCTAGAAAAACAAATCAAATAGTTGCTTTTCAAACCCCTGAGACATTATGTCTTCTATGAATCACACTTTTCTGGGTTCCAGCTTTAACGAAATCTCCATCCTTACAATAAATGAAGATTCTCTATTTGGTGGTGTTTGTGTCATATATAGGTTGATGTGGTAACACTATAAAAATCCATTCTTTCTTTTTTCAGAATAATTGAATGGTTGGACACATGGCTGTATATATATATATGTATACATAGATGAGTGTGAAGAAGTGAAGTCGCTTAGTCGTGTCTGACTCTTTGCGACCCCATGGACTGTAGCCTACCAGGCTCCATCCATGGGATTTTCCAGGCAAGAATACTGGAGTGGGGTGCCATTTCCTTCTCCAGGGGATCTTTCCAACCCAGGGATGGAACCTGGGTCTCCCGCATTGCAGGCAGACGCTTTACCGTCTGAGCAGCCAGGCTGTCATTACAGATGAGTGTATATATATACACACACACACACATATACGTACATAAGTGACTAAGTTCTCGGTAAGGGAAAGGAGGAAGATGTGGACCACTTACAGGCTGGGACCTTAACAAATGCGTATGCCTCTTTTATACTTTTTGTTCTTCCTGGGACCCAGGACATGCATGTACCCTCAAAGCCATTTGGATCAAGCAGACAAAGACCACAATGGAAAAGCAAGATGGTGGGGATGGTGGAAAAGCAAGAATGAAGGAACCTGGGTCCTTGAATGACAGCATTAAGGAGAGCTTCTTGCCAACCTGGAACTTAGACTGTTCTGAGAGAGAAAAATAAACTATCTTGCTAATCTTGTTAAACTTCTATCATGAGACATCTTTATTATGAGTTAAATATCTCATACTAATTATATATTTGCATTGCTTCTCCCCCAGGAATCCAGAAATTTCCTGATCCATCCTATTATGCCTGGGTCAAAGTGCCAAAGAAGACACTTGAGGAGGTTCCACTGTTCCTGTTGTTTCTGAAGGCTGGGTCTGCATCTAGGTGGGCGTCATCTTCTGGTAATAACTTTATTAAAGAACTCCTGATCTATATACCCCCTAAGAATAATCAGCTCTATATACTCCCTAACAATAACAAGTACATTTTCTTGTGCCATGCTGTCACAACAAAACCTACTCTATTCCTGAAAAGTAGCTGCAAGTAGAAGGCCATGGTGGGGAAACACAGAGCAGAAAATAAGAGAACTGTAGATGGAAGATGCCTGAGGGACCCCCAGGAATCTGAAAGAACCGAGAGAAATGGACCAGAGGTGCCCAAATGACTCATCCAGGGCCTCTGATAGAGGAAGTGGAATTTTCAGTCCGCCCACTGCTCTCTTATGCTTCGAATCCCCAAGAAAACTTGACCTTTGCTGGCTGACTCACTGGCTTCCTCATTGGTTTGTCATCATCAGTCAAGATTTTTACATAGCCTGTGACATTTAGAAAGCCTTCCTCCTGACATGCACCCCTCCCCTTTTAGAATGTGGTCCTGGGCAGACTCAGAATTGCTCTTTGAAACGTTTAAACTGAGCTCATGATTTAGAATGTGTGGACAGAATACCGTCTTTCAAGAGCCAGGAGCTATGGGAGTCTAGCCGCCATAGGATCATGGGGAAGAGGAGAAAACGAAGGAAGGACCTGGGGCCAAATAGCCACCGGTGGGAGTCACAGTGGTGGGGAGGGCTGGCCTTGCTTTGTCACACCGTTGGCCCACATCACAGGTCAGGGCTGGAAGGGAAGTGCCAGTTGCAAATGCTCCCACCTCATCTCACAGCTCACCAAATATTATGGCCTAGCACATAAAAACCAGAATGCTAAGCTGCCAGGAGTGTTAAACTCAAGGAGCTGTGACCAGAAGCAGGCAGGCTCAGGGGATGGGAGTAGGGAGGTGGCTGTAGCAGGCCAGCGGCTCCCATTAAGCCCCATGGCTCTCAGGCAGCAACTGAAACCAAGCAGGAAACTCAGCCCTTGCCCGGAAAGCCAGCTCTACCTCCTACCTCTCCACAGTGAGAGCATCAAGGGGAGTCCCAGGCCTCCCAAGCAGAAGCACGCTGCCTCTAAGTAGCAAATGAAGGCTTTCAGGCCACATAAATCAATGAAAATTATCAGGAGTCAAGGTGAAAAATCTATCCTCCACCACTTGGGTGTTTGAGCCAAGGTTCTCAGTGATTTAGAACCATATAATTAGAGTGATCTGATCTCTCTCTCTCTCTCTGTGTCTCTCTCTTTTTCCATCCTTCCTTCCTTTTCCAGACAAAGTCCTCTTGGATAAGGCAGGTTCTCCTCTGGCTGGAGGCTAGTGCCTGCACCTGTCAGCTCAGCACCCTGATGGATCTCTGTGAGATTCGCCTCTGCCCCGCCTGCCCCTTAATGAGCACTCTGGCCCCAGGGTAGGTATGAGTTGTGGGTGGGGAGCCCACATTCTGAAGAATGTTGCAGAAGTGGAGAGGTGTGGCTGCTGACCCCAAGTAAAATGTGGTGTCATCCCGGAGGTGGAGGGCTGGGGTAATCAAAATCCCTAACTTTTGACCTTTGAACTGGGGAGAAGATTGATGATGGCAAGAAAGTTTCCCAGCTCTGTGCCTCCTGCCAGATTAGGGACACAACCTAGCAGGTGATGAAGTGTGATCTGGGATCCAGAGAGGTCAGGGGCCTGGATTTGTCTCAGAAAACAGGACCTAGAGGGGCAAGGTGGTATGGGAAGCGAAGGTGGTGCTTAGAGTTGGAGACACAGGTTCAAATGCCCTATCACTTACCACCTAGATGACCTTGAACAAGTTTCTTAAACTCTCTAAGACTCAGTTTCCACATCTTTAAAATTAAAATAATGATTCTCACAGAGTGGTAGTGAAGACTACATGAAAGAATGATGTAAAGTTGCCTGGAACATATCATCCACAACACGGTACCCTCCTGCCTCTTAAGTCTTCTTCTTGCCCAAGGCTATACAGCAAGTCAGGGAAGGAATCAGAGCTCCAACCGAAATCTCCTAACTTCTCATCCAGGACCTGGTATCTAGCTCAGGAGTCTATCCACTACAGGCTCTCAGTCTAGACAGTTTAACTGAATGGCAGAGCAGAATTAGAAGTTTCCTCTCAAAGGCAGAGAGTTCCTAAAGGAAATCAGTCCTGAATATTCATTGGAAGGACTGATGCTGAAGCTGAAGCTCCAGTACTTTGGCCACCTGATGTGAAGAACTGACTCATTGGAAAAGACCCTGATGCTGGAAAGACTGAAGGCAGGAGGAGAAGGGAACGACAGAGGATGAGATGGTTGGATGGCATCACCTACTCGATGGACACAAGTTTGAGCAAGCTCTGGGAGTTAGTGATGGACAGGGAAGCCTGGCGTACTGCAGTCCGTGGGGTCACAAAGAGTCAGACACGACTGACTGAACTTACCAGAAGGTAGACTAGAACATGTCTGTTCTGAGAAAGGAAAACTCATACCAAGCATGGTGTTGTGCAGTGTACAATGCCAGGTTCAAATCCTGACTCAGCTACTTACAAGTCGAGACCCTGGGCAACTCGCCAGGCCTCAGTTTCTCTCAATGTAAAGTGATTACAATTGTAATTCTTGCCACAGGGTTCATAGAAAAAGGGTTCTGAGGTTGGGTTCTGAGGTTCCTAGAAAAAGTGGTGGGATAAACTTCTGGAAATCGCTCTATATGTATAATGGAATATAATGTATAATAGAAAATGTAATTATACTGTAAATCATTTCATTGAGAGAATTTCTCATAGGAGAGAAACTCTGCTTAGAAAATGCAGGGATTTTGATCAGTGTCCAGTTCTGGGTTTTGGACTGAAAAGTTCTCACTTTTCTGAGGTTAAAAATGTTGCTTAACTTCCCTGGTTAAGTTCCATCTTTAAGAAGAAATGTCTTTATTGCTTCTCCCTTGCTCACTCAAATACTTGAAAGATGAAAGAGGTAATAGATGTAAAGTACTCTGAGAGCTTTTAAACAAACAACCCCATTGTGAAAGTAAGCTATTATTAATACCACATTTCACATGCTAAAAAGCCTGCTTAATCCACCCTGCCCCCAGGAGTGCAAGAGGACATTTCCCTCTCTGTTTATCCTTTCTTGTCAATTGCCAAGTCTGTTCCACTTCGCGCTCTCTCTCTGCAGAAACACAGCGTATGGACCCCTCCTAAAAATACCCAAGACCAAATACCATGACCATATCAAAGGATTCCCTTCTTCCCATTCATCTCTCTAGCCTCCTTCAAAGATAGGGATGAACCCCCGTGATGGGCTAGAAAATGTTTAATAAACAGCTTTCCAGAAACAAAAAGTCTTGTCCTGATCTGTAGCACTTGCCAATTTCCATAGTGTAAATACTCCCACCATGCCTTCTTTCAAACTATCATTATGACATCATTGAGCACAGAACTGGGAAGAGATGTGTAGTAGCACATCATCACACAGTATTTCTACCATATAGCTGCGATAGACACAAATAACTCCAAAACGTTAGGTTATAGTAAAATTTAGCAAAATAATTATGAAAGGATGAGTTTTTACTATTTATGTTTAAAAATATAGTTTATTTAATTCAGCTGTATTTTAGTTTTTTTAAACAACTGTTTCGTAAAATTCTTGAAAACGAAAAAATCAGTGTTCACAAAGCAGCCCCAGTCTACGCTTCTATGGCTCACACGAGAACACAAAAACAGACAGACTGTCGCACAGAAGCCAAGGCATGTTGGAGAAAGTGCCAAGTGCTCCTGTGATATATCTTTCTATTCCAGAAAGAAGAATCACACAGCAGGGACTCCCACTTCCCTTTCCAGTGGTTAGGGTTTTGCCTTCCAATGCAGGGGGTGCGGGTTCAGTCCCTGGTTGGGGAGCTAAGATGCCACATGCCCCACAGCCAAAAAACCAAAGTGGAAAACAGAAGCAATATTGTAACAAATTCAACAAAAACTTTAAAAATTATTTTAAGAATCACACAACAAATAGTATGTAGGATTGAAAATGGCTCCTTCAGTCTCAAAGATCCTCAAATTGGAGGTGCTCAGAAGGCAATGGCACCCACTCCAGTACTCTTGCCTGGAAAATCCCATGGATGGAGGAGCCTGGTGGGCTGCAGTCCATGGGGTCGCTGAGGGTCGGACACGACCGAGCGACTTCACTTTCACTTTTCACTTTCCTGCATTGGAGAAGGAAATGGCAACCCACTCCAGTGTTCTTGCCTGGAGAATCCCAGGGACCGGGGAGCCTGGTGGGCTGCCGTCCATGGGGTCACACAGAGTCGGACACGACTGAAGTGACTTAGCATAGCATAGCATAGCATCTAGTCCCCTTCCCTAATCATGAGCAAGAACTCCTCCTGAGTCTGTTCTCCAGGGTCCTGTATTGATCAGGATCCCCCTGGGAAAGGTATGGCACATTCGGACAGGGCCTATTTACCAAGAGTTTAATGAAGGCGTATCTCTGAAGATATAGGCAAGGTTCAGAGAAAGGTACAGGGTGGTGAAGGAAGCCAGAGTGGGGAACCCATTCCCCAGAATCTGAAGACAGCTGTAGAGAGGGTGCCCCACAGAAGCTGTGGCCTTCAGTTGAGGAACGCAGTCACTACCAACCTGAGGCCCAGTTGGCAGGGACCTGGGGGAACAAGGACCCCCATCTCCCACTCTCTCTATCTTCAGTCTTCTCTGGGGACTCACTGCATGATGTAAATGTGTCCTCCTTCCCCTTTAAAAGGGCTTTCCTGGTAGCTCAACTGGTGAAGAATTCGCCTGCAATGCAGGAGACCCCGGTTTGATTCCTGTGTCGGGAAGATCCCCTGGAGAAAAAATAAGATACCCGCTCCAGTATTCTTGGGCTTCCCTGGTGGCTCAGTTGGTAAAGAATCCACCTGCAATGCAGGAGACCTGGGTTCTATCCCTGGGTTGGGAAGATCCCCTGGAGAAGGGAACAGCTACCCAATCCAGTATTCTGGCCTGGAGAATTCCATGGACTATATAGTCCATGGGGTCTCAAAGAGTCGGACATGACTAAGCAACTTTGACTTTCCCCTTCAAAAACTTCAGTGTTTCTTGAACACTGGCTGAACCCAACCAGAAATCAGAGGGCAAGGGAGCCTGCTGAAGCAATTCTTAGGGGTCACTTCCCAGCACTAGCGTCGAGAACAGGGGAGGAAAGGGAAGGAAAGCTCATCCAGCACAGACTTCAGTGGGTCATTGTAAGTAGTCATTCCCATCCTAGGATCCTAGGCTTTTGAAACTTCAGTGGGCAAACTAACAGTTTAGGGATTACAAGGTGATTTCTGATTCAATAGGTTTTGGTCGTGGCCTAAGATCCAGGTGAGGCTGATATTGAGGCTTGTGAACCATCTTTTGGATAACAGGCTCTTAGGCCACACTCATCCCACCATCTAAGCCCCAGCGAGCTTGTCTAAGGAAAAATCAGGGCTGTAAAAACCCCCTTAGTCATTCCCTTCCCACTTCTTACCGCCTCTTCTTTTCCTTCTCTCCAGATAATCTCTGATGCAACTCAATAATCTCAGTTGTCTCCCTGGATTCTGATCTCTGTTTGCCCTACCTCCCAGTACCAAGCTGGAAAGAGGTGGATTTGCAGAGGCTTCGCTGAAGGCAGGCCTCTCCACTGGAGGAAACCCTCAGAGAATATTTCCAATTCCCTACAACTTATTCTATTTCCTCCTCTCCTTGTTCTTACCCCCACAGTCAAAGTGGCTTGAGAAAGCCAGTGACTTCCTAAAAGGATAACATTTTCAGCCAAACTCTGCAATGGGATAAGTGGAAAGTGCCCCCACCTCCTCACTAGAATTTACCCCCAGGTAGAATAACAACCCAAGGGCCACTGTATCCTTGGTGCTGCCAGAGTGTCCTTACTGATGGACCTTGGCTATGATTTAGGCCCCTCTCCATGCCTGGCACATAATGCAAGCCCTTTTGAAGGCACAGGTCTAGAAACTATTCATAAACCCTAAATATTGAATAAACAAATGTGCTTGTGTTTGTGTGTGGGAAGTATGGCCACCAGGAGAAAACTCTTGGGCGGTACTCCCATTCCTGGACATGCACAAGCCAGAGATGCTCCCATTTTTGGATTAATGGGAATCTCCACTCAGCGAGTGATGAGTGCTAGGGAGCAGGTTAAGCTTTCATTTATATAAAGTTTATCCTTTATATGTCAAGGATGTATGGGCTTGTGAGGCTTAGGAAGGATACCACAAGGTTAGCCACATTCCAAAACAGGAGGAAGCAGCTGCGGCTTTGGTTCTTGGTATAAGAAAGTTGGGCCCTAGGGATATCCCCATTAATCCCAGATACGATGCAAGTGTGTGGGTGCTAACTTGTACATATGCTCTAAGTACATTGGGGGTGGCCAAGGGATGTAAAGCTGGGAAGTAGATAAAGGAAATGGATGAACATAATTCCTTCTCCTCGGAACCTAGATAATCTTCAAGAGGGACAATGCAGCAACAAAGGTAATCGGATCCAGTGCCTTCAAGACTTTCCTCATTACCTGTGTTCATCTGCCGCAACTCCTGCATAGAATCATTTCTAGGAAAAGGCACAGTGAAGTGAGAATTTCCCAGGAATGGTCTGTTAGTAAGATCAGAAAGATATCCAGATCCCGTGATTAAAAGACTCCCCTAGCACTCCAGTGTTCTTGCCTGGAGAATCCCAGGGACGGGGGAGCCTGGTGGGCTGCCGTCTATGGGGTCCCACAGAGTCGGACACGACTGAAGCGACTTAGCAGCAGCAGCAGCAGGCACACATGGGGCTTCCCAGGTAGCTCAGCTGGTAAAGAATCCATCTGCAATGCAGGAGACCCCAGTTTTGATTCCTGGGTCGGGAAGTTCCCCTGGAGAAGGGATAGGCTACCCACTCCGGTATTCTTGGGCTTCCCTGGTGGCTTAGAAGATAAAGAATCCACCTGCAATGCAGGAGACCTGTGTTTGTTCCCTGGGTTGGGAAGATTCCCTGGAGGAGGGCATGGCAATCCACTCCAGTGTTCTTGCCTGGAGAATCCCCATGGACAGAGGAACCTGGAAGGCTACCATCCATGGGCTTGCAAAGAGTTGGACACAACCGAGTGACAAGACAGCACAGGGACACACGTCCTGTACCTGGGGATAATCCTTCTTGTTTCTTCTTCCAAGAGAAAGCAAAAGAGTCCCCAGATTTCTGGCTCAGGAACATACTGTCCTATAACACTTGCCTTTTCATTTATTTGGCACTTATCACAAAAGCTCCTGACACCATAGTGCAACTTGCAGTTTACAAGGGACTCTTCAAATCCATTTGTTATTGTTTTGTGAAGTCATGTCTGATTCTTTTGCAACCCCATGGACTGTAGCCCGCCAGGCTCCTCTGTCCATGGGATTTCCTGGGCAAGAATACTGGGGGTTGCCATTCCCTTCTCCAGGGGATCTTCCCAACCCAGGGATTGAACCCACATCTTCGGCATTGGCAGGCGGATTCTTCACCACCAAGCCACCAGGGAAGCTCTCAAACACATCATTTAATTTTTACAAGAAATCTATGAGATAAGGCGAGACAGATTTATCACCATTTTATAATCAAGAAGCTGGGGTTTCAAGAAATTAAATAACCTATGTTAAGGGCACAAGACTCTCAGGGAGTGGGGCCAGGACTGGGATTCAGGTTTCCTAATTCCTAATACAGTATCCTTTCTTTCTGCTGCCTTCCTTTTCACACACTTCTTTGTCTATTAGCTACCATTTTCATAGCTTCTGACTTTGTTCCCTCGCATATATGTCGGTGCCCTGACAGCCTGGACGTTATCTCTCTGCTTTACTAATATTTCCTCAACACATGTGACAGTGCCTGATACATCATATGTGCTTAATCAAATTATGTTGAATGAGTGAATAAATGAAACAATTATAAGCGATCTGAAGGCGGGGCTCTAACTTTGACTTCTTGGGGTCTTTCACAATCATCACACAGTGGAAGAGTAAATATTGCTGATAAGAAAAATGACCTAATATCCAGAGGGTGTGACTTACTCCCAAGAAGTAGTTCGCCCTGGAAGGTAATATATTTTGAGGAAGAGGGTCCCTGCCGTGGCTTCTAGAATTCTAAGCACAGACTATCTTTAGCCTTTCTTATTACCTTCAACTGACCCTTGCTCAGCCTCAGGGTGAAGACATTTGCCCTGTGAACAGATGCCCAGAGGTTCAGGCCTGTGTGTTTTTGATTTAGGAAAGAGGCACAATGGTTTGTGTCTCCCTGTGCTCCCACTGTCACCAGATAGAATAAAAAGGCTTGTTTCTCTTGGCGGCCTCCACCCAACAGCTCCCCATGTGTGTGTCGCTTTCTTCAATTTTCCCCTCTACAAAATCTGGTCATGTTTAATAACAATAAATCAGAGGCGAGATTGCAGCCCGGAAGAGAAGTCTGGGACAGCCGGGGTTTCCACATCTGGGGCCCATTCGGGTTGAAGCGATGACAATTCCTAATAAATGTTAATGGAGAACCTCCTTAGATTCATACACTCCAGCAATAATTTAGCCTGTCTCCATGCCAGATGACCTTTTGAACACGCAGAATACACCCATCATAGCACTAGCTACAGCCCTGGATTTCTTCCTGCATATGAAGTGGAAAAAAAACACAAGACTTGTTATTGATCATATTTCTCCATTTTCCTTTCCCTAGAAGCTTCTTCAAAGGCTCATAGAACCTTGGGGCCCCTAGCCACCCAGGTGGTTAGAGGCAAGGAAGTCAGGTTGAAGGATGTTTCCCTCTGCTCCTAACAGAGGCCTCACAAAGTCTGACAGCCAATGGGCAAGAGACAGGGCTGGACCTCAAAATACTGTCCACCCCCTTCCTTTGGCCTCTGAGACCCTTTGCTGATTCTGCTTGCTCTGGCCCTTTCATCAGCCGCTCCCCAGCCTCCTGCTACTTGTAACTAGTCAGTCTTCAAGGCTGGCTTTAGTCTTTGGCTTTTCTCTTCCTACCCCATCACTTCCATGAGTCTAATGCCTGTGTGCAGGTTTCCAGCTCTGATCTCTCTCTCTCAAGATCCAGTCCTGAATTTCTAACTGGGGACTGGGTGTTTTCACTTGATAACCACCACTATCTAAAATTCCGTGTGTCTAAATTAACCTATCATCTCACTCACGCACAGCTGGCCTCTTCTCCAAACTTCCATATTCCTAAGTGTGCTTCTGCTTTCAACTAAACAGACACTCCCCATGTGCTGACCCCCTTTCCTATCTGGTGAGAAGCTCACTGAATCTTCATCCCAATCCCATGCCTTTTAACTTCCACCACCACCCCACATTGCAGGCTGTTATTATCTCACTCTGAAATTTCCTCCTACCTGATCTTTCTGTGAAAGCACCCCCGAACACAGCAATTAGATACATTATCCCAAGATGCTTTTTTTTTAATTGAAGGATAATTGCTTTATAGAATTTTGTTGTTTTCTGTCAGACCTCAACATGAATCAGCCATAGGTATACATATATCCCCTCTCCTTTGAACTTCCCTCCCATCTCCCTCCCCATCCCACCCCGCTAGGTTGATACAGAGCCCCTGTTTGAGTTTCCTTAGCCATACAGCAAATTCCCATTGGCTATCTATTTTACATATGGTAATGTAAGTTTCCATGTCATTCTTTCCATGCATCTCACCCTCTCTTCTCCTCTCCCCATGTCCCTATGTCTGTTCTCTATGTCTGTTTCTCCATTGCTGCCCTGGAAGTAAATTCTTCAGTACTATTTTTCTAGATTCCATATATATGCGTTAGAATATGATATTTATCTTTCTCTTTCTGACTTACTTCACTCTATATAATAGGTTCTAGGTTCATCCACCTCATTAGAACTGACTCAAAGGCATTTCTTTTAATGGCTGAGTAATATTCCATTGTGTATACGTACCACAACTTCTTTATCCATTCATCTGTCGATGGACATCTAGGTTGCTTCCATGTCTAGCTGTTGTAAATAGTGCTGCAATGAACAATGGGATACATGTGTCCTTTTCTATTTTGGGTTCCTCAGGGTATATGCCTAAGAGTGGGATTGCTGGATCAAATGGTGGCTTTATTCCTAGTTTTTAACAGAATCTTCCATAGTGGCTGTATCAATTTACACTTCCACCAACAGTGCAAGAGCATTCCCTTTTCTCCACACCCTCTCCAGCATTTATTGTTTGTAGACTTTTTGGTGATGGCCATTCTGACTGGTGTGAGGTGATAGCTCTTTGTAGTTTTGATTTGCATTTCTCTAATAATGAGCCATGTTGAGCATCTTTTCATGTGTTTGTTAGCCATCTGTATGTCCTCTTTGGAGAAATGTCTGTTTAGGTCTTTTTCCCACTTTTTGATTGGGTTGTTTGTTTTTCTGGTATTGAGTTGTATGAGCTGCTTGTATATTTTGGAAGTTAATCCTTCATCAGTTGTTGCCCTTGCTATTATTTTGTCCCATTCTGAGGGTTGTCTTTTCACCTTGCTTATGGTTCCTGAGGTGGATCATAGAGAATCTTGCTTTGATTTATGTCATCGAGTGTTCTGCCTATGTTTTTTCTTCTAAGAGTTTCTCGTCTTACATTTAGGTCTTTAATCCATTTTGAGTTTATCTTTGTGTATGGTGTTAGGAAGTGTTCTAATTTCATTCTTTTACATGTGGCTGTCCCATTTTCCCAGCCCAATTTATTGAAGAGGCTGTCTTTGCCCCATTGTATATTCTTGCCTCCTTTGTCAAAAATAAGGTACCCATGGGTCCATGGGTTTATTTCTGGGCTTTCTATCTTGTTTCATTGGTCTGTATTTATGTTTTTGTGCCAGTACCATACTGTCTTGATGACTGTAGGTTTGTAGTATAATCTGAAGTCAGGAAGGTTGATTCCTCCAGCTCCATTCTTCTTTCTCAAGACTGCTTTGGCTATTTGGGGTCTTTTGTGTTTACATATTAATTGTGAAATTTTTTGTTCTAGTTCTGTGAAAAATATCATTGGTAATTTAATAGGGATTGTATTGAATCTGTAGATTGCATTTGGTAGTATAGTCATTTTCACAGTATTGATTCTTCCTATCCAGGAACATGAAATATCTCTCCATCTGTTTATGTCATCTTTGATTTCTTTCATTAGTGTCTTATAATTTTCTGTGTACAGTTCTTTTGTCTCCTTAGGTAAGTTTATTCCTAGATATTTGATTCTTTCTGTTGCAATGGTGAATGGGATTGATTCCTAAATTTCTCTGATTTTTCATTGTTAGTATATAGAAATGCAAGTGATTTCTGTGTATTGATTTTGTATCCTATAAATCTGCTAAATTCACTGATTAGTTCTAGCAATTTTCTGATACTATCTTTAGGGTTTTCTATGTACAGTACCAAGATGCTGTCTTCATCATGTCCTTCTCCAGCTGAAAATTCTTCTGTGGCTCCCCACTGACTTATTATTATTATCGTTATTCAAAGTTCTTCATAATTAGGTGCCCATTGAACAAAAATTACATAATGCTGGAGTTATATTTTTATATTGTAGATCTCATTGTTTTTTCATTGTTTTCCACTTACCTGGCTAGTGACATGCTTAATTAGAATTCATTTATTTATTCAACAAATATTTTTTGAGCTACTGCTACATGCCAGGGTCTGCTGAGAACTGGAGGATAAAGTGATAATAGGCACGATGAACACTGTCCCTAGCCATATGAAAACACTTTCTAGTAGGGGAGACAAATAAAAAAAGAAAACAAGCAAATAATGAAAATATTGGAAACTGTGATAAGCGCCAAGTAAGAGTTGATAGAGAATAAGGGAAGTCTAGGTGGCACTAGTGGGAAAGAATCTGCCTCCTAATGAAGGAGACCAGGGTTTTATCCCAGGGTTGGGAAGATCTCCTGGAGAAAGGAATGGCTACCCACTCCAGTATTCTTGTCTGGAGAATCCCATGGACAGAGGAGCCTGGTGGTCTACAGTCCATGTGGTTGCAAAGAGTTGGACATGACGGAGTCATTTTAACGGTAGTTTAATCAGGTCTCTAAACTCTCACCTCTCCCACTGCTACCTCTTTGGTTCCTGAAGGATATGGTCACTTTTGAGGAACCACCCTCTAATAGCTCCAAAAAAGACAGGCATAAATAATACTGTGCCTGTGTGCCAAGTCACATCAGTTGTGTCTGGCTCTTTGCGAACCACTGGCCTGCAGCCCGCCAGGCTCCTCAGTCCATGGGGTTCTCCAGGCAAGAATACTGGAGCGATTGCCATGCCCTCCTTCAGGGGCTCCTCCTGACTCAGGGAGGGAACCAGCATCTCTCACCTTTCCTGCATTGGCAGGCAGGTTCTTTACCACTAGCACCACCTGGGAAGCCTCATGCTCCTAGTACATCTCTATTTTTATAGCCCAAATAGATATCAAGCAAATCAAGCTACATTTCTTGAATTTAGAATCAAGGATGTAACCTAGTGATTCCTTATTTGGCCTGCAGATGGAAGTGGATCTTTACCTTAATATATGAGGGATTCAGGTTAGACATAGGGAAAAACTTACTGGCAAAATTTCAGTGGAACAGATGCCTGAGGGAGTGTATCAGTCAACTTTACTAAATAGTGCTGTATACTTTCCCAGGGCTTCCCAGGGCTTCGGAAGTCTTCCCAGGTAGCACTAGTGGTAAAGAACCTGCCTGCCGGCTCTACTACAAAGCCACAGTCATCAAGACAGTATGGTACTGGCACAAAGACAGAAATATAGATCAATGGAACAAAATAGAAAGCCCAGAGATAAATCCACACACCTAGGGACACCTTATCTTTGACAAAGGAGGCAAGAATATACAATGGATTAAAGACAATCTCTTTAACAAGTGGTGCCGGGAAAACTGGTCAACCACTTGTAAAAGAATGAAACTAGAACACTTTCTAACACCATACACAAAAATAAACTCAAAATGGATTAAAGATCTAAATGTAAGACCAGAAACTATAAAACTCCTAGAGGAGAACATAGGCAAAACACTCTCCGACATACATCACAGCAGGATCCTCTACGACCCACCTCCCAGAATATTGGAAATAAAAGCAAAAATAAACAAATGGGACCTAATTAAACTTAAAAGCTTCTGCACAACAAAGGAAACTATAAGCCAGGTGAAAAGACAGCCTTCAGAATGGGAGAAAATAATAGCAAATGAAGCAACTGACAAACAACTAATCTCAAAAATATACAAGCAACTCCTACAGCTCAATTCCAGAAAAATAAATGACCCAATCAAAAAATGGGCCAAAGAACTAAATAGACATTTCTCCAAAGAAGACATACAGATGGCTAACAAACACATGAAAAGATGCTCAACATCACTCATTATCAGAGAAACGCAAATCAAAACCACTATGAGGTACCATTTCACGCCAGTCAGAATGGCTGCAATCCAAAAGTCTACAAGCAATAAGTGCTGGAGAGGGTGTGGAGAAAAGGGAACCCTCTTACACTGTTGGTGGGAATGCAAACTAGTACAGCCACTATGGAGAACAGTGTGGAGATTCCTTAAAAACCTGGAAATAGAACTGTCTTATGACCCAGCAATCCCACTGCTGGGCATACACACTGAGGAAACCAGAATTGAAAGAGACACATGTACCCCAATGTTCATTGCAGCACTGTTTATAATAGCCAGGACATGGAAGCAACCTAGATGTCCATCAGCAGACGAATGGATAAGAAAGCGGTGGTACATATACACAATGGAGTATTACTCAGCCATTAAAAAAATACATTTGAATCAGTTCTAATGAGGTGGATGAAACTGGAGCATATTACACAGAGTGAAGTAAGCCAGAAAGAAAAACACCAATACAGTATACTAATGCATATATATGGAATTTAGAAAGATGGTAACAATAACCCTGTATACAAGACAGCAAAAGAGACAGTGATGTATAGAACAGTCTTTTGGACTCTGTGGGAGAGGGAGAGGGTGGGATGATTTGGGAGAATGGCATTGAAACATGTATAATATCATATATGAAACGAGTTGCCAGTCCAGGTTCGATGCACGATACTGGATGCTTGGGGCTGGTGCACTGGGATGACCCAGAGGGATGGTACGGGGAGAGAGTGGGGAGGAGGGTTCAGGATGGGGAACACATGTATACCTGTGGCGGATGCATGTTGACATATGGCAAAACCAATACAATATTGTAAAGTTAAAAAAAAAAAAAAGAACCTGCCTGCCAATGCAGGAGAAGTAAGAAATGTGGGTTCAGTTCCTGAGTCAGGAAGATTCCCTGGAGGAGGGTATAGCAACCCACTCCAATATTCTTGCCTGGAGAACCCCATGGTCAGACAAACCTGGAAGGCTATAGTTCATGGGGTCACAAAGAGTCAGACATGACTAAAGTGACTTGCTGCTGCTGCTGCTAAGTCGCTTCAGTAGTGTCCGACTCTGTGCGATCCCATAGACGGCAACCCACCAGGCTCCCCCATCCCTGGGATTCTCCAGGCAAGAACACTGGAGTGGGTTGCCATTTCCTTCTCCAATGTATGAAAGTGAAAAGTGAGACTGAAGTTGCTCAGTTGTGTCCGACTCTCTGCGACCCCATGGACTGCAGCCTTCCAGGCTCCTCTGCCCATGGGATTTTCCAGGCAAGAGTACTGGAGTGGGGTGCCATTGCCAGCATGCTGTATAACAAATAACCTAAAATCCTAGAGGTTACAACCCTTATTTCTTGCTTACTGGTTTGCAGATGGGCTACAGTACTTCTGTTGCAGGCTGTGGGTCTTGTCCAGGTCCACTCTGTGTACCTTTTCATTCTGGGACCCAGACCAAAGTGACAGGAGTGTGCTCTTCTCACAGCCAAGGATAGAAATGGAAAAGCCAAGCCAGACCAAGCAAGTAGAATTGAAATCTCTGCTTACATTTCATTGGCTAAAGCAAGTCACAAGACTAAATCCATCACCCGTGGAGTGGTAAGTTTTCTCCCCCCATGGAAGGGCAAAGAGGACAGTGACTACTTGCTGAACAATAATACACTCCAGTGCCAGGAGGTTATGGAGTTTCCTTCACAAGTGGTCTTTACAAATAGAAGAGATTGTTATCTATCTGGCTTCCTCTGGGTACCATATTATCTGAAGTACAGCAAAGGAGGAGCAGAAGAGATGATTTCTTAAAGATGCCTGTTTTGGTACAAGGGCAATGTAATTCGTGTTTGCTATCTGGTTGCCACTGAAGCCCCTTTTCCTTTTCCACCAGAGCTGTGCCATGGGGGTGATTTGCAGCCCAAGTCTTAATATCAGAGTCTCTATGTGATTGTATACAAGTGACAGTCGCAGAGCAAACATAAATACAGAAGAGGTTCTGATACCATCAGGGAACAGTATTCCTGCCATCAGGCCAGCTTTGTCTGCCACGGCAGTGCAGTTAAATCTGGAATGAAATTGGAGAGCTAACTGATGGTCAGAGGGGACCGGGAAGATTTCCATTTGTAACAGAGAGGCAGGGCTCAGCAAAAGGCAAGGCAAGAACAGACTTTACCATGGCTAGATAAATTCAGTTTACATACGTTTATATATTGTATTAAATCCCTTAATGGTTTTAATATTTGAACTTATCCAAATGGAAAGACAGAGGCATGATTGTGAACCCATACTCTCAGCAGCTTTTCACTTCAAGTTTTCAATCTGTACCCTCAACAATAACCTGTCTCTGTCTTTTTACCCCAAGGTGCTCGTTCTCCTCCCCTCTCAGTATTTGCTCCCAGGAACCGTTCAGTGCTACTCAAGGTATAGACGCCAGACCATGGCAACTGTATTATCTGAGAACTAGTTAGAAATGCAAATTACTGGGCCTTTCCCCCTGACTTGCTGAATCAGAATCTCTGGGGATGGGGTGGAGAGGAGTTGTTCCAGGAAGCTGTGTTTTAATAAACTTTTCAACTTAAGCACATCCACTGAAGTTTGCGAACCAAGGTAGGTCTGACTCAGTAGGTCTGGGGTAGAAGCCATGACTTGCAGTGCTAACAAATGCAGACGACAGAGATGCTGTTGTCTGTGGACCACAGTTCAAGAGCACTGCTTTAGAAGTCAATCATATACACATGAAATGACAGCCAACAGTAAAAGTCTTAGTAGTCCTGAGAAGATAGAATCAAAGTCTTAGTGAGAGACACGAGTCACGAATGGTGGCATTTCAGATAAGAGCCACCAGGTTAAGAAAAACAAAAAGCTTTTTTTTTTTTCCTCAGAGGGTAGACCTGGAGCCTCTGAAGCCACAATGTGTGTGGCTTTCTTCCATACACAGAGCTCATCCTGGCTATGATGATTAAAGAGGAGGTGCTGTATGGGTGGAAAACATGGAGTCAGAGCACCTGGATTCTAGTTCTTTCCCTGTCACTGAGAATGCCATCATGGTTGGGTCCTTCTCTAATTCTCATCTATAAACTGAAGATGGGAGCCACACAAGCTCTACCACCCTTACTCCCTCCCCTCTTTTCTTATTACACAAGATTACCTTAACAACAGCTTTCTCTCCACATACCTAGTTCAGTTCAGTTCAGTCGCTCAGTTGTGTACGACTCTTTGTGACCCCATGGACTGCAGCACACCAGGCTTCCCTGTCCATGACCAACTCCCGGAGTCCACCCAAACTCATGTCCATGGAGTCAGTGATGCCATCCAACCATCTCATCCTCCATCATCCCCTTCTCCTCCTGCCCTCAATCTTTCCCAGCATCAAAGTCTTTTCAAATGAGTCAGCTCTTTGCATAAGGTGGCCAAAGTATTGGAGTTTCAGCTTCAGCATCAGTCCTTCCAGTGAACACCCAGGACTGATTTCCTTTAGGATGGACTGGTTGGATCTCCTTGCAGTCCAAGGGACTCTCAAAAGTCTTCTCCAACACCTCAGTTCAAAAGCATCAATTCTTCAGCACTCAGCTTTATTTGCTGTCCAACTCTCACATCCATACATGACCACTGGAAAAACCATAGCCTTGACTAGACGGATCTTTGTTGGCAAAGTAATGTCTCTGATTTTGAATATGCTATCTAGGTTGGTCATAACTTTCCTTCCAGGGAGTAAGCGTCTTTTAGTTTCATGGCTGCACTCACCATCGGCAGTGATTTTTGAACCCCCCAAAATAAAGTCAGCCACTGTTTCCACTGTTTCCCCATCTATTTGCCATGAAGTGATGGGACCGGATGCCATGATCTTAGTTTTCTGAATGTTGAGCTACCTAAGGGAGTCTCAAAAACACGGGAACGCCAAGGTGCAGAATTGAAGGCTAAGTTAAATACTTAGCCCTGAGTTACACTGTGAATCATGGGGGGAGTTAGGACTGACTCTATTCCACCACACCCTCCTTAGGGTAATGTTTGGTGAGCATTCAGGCTCTGAGGCAGACTCTCAGGGATGGGATTCCAGCCTCCCACTTACCAACTGTGTGTCTTTGGGCATGTTACTCTCGGAGCTGTAGCTTTCTAGTCTATAGAACAAGGACGACAATAAAACCTACCTCATTGGGTGGTTGTCAAGTTTAAAAGCGTTAATATATATTAAGCGCTTACGACAGCGTCTGACGCGAGAAAAGCACTGGATAAACGTCAGGGGCTGAGAAAGAGGAGGGGCCGGTCAATCCCTGCCATCGAGCCGTTGAATTCTCCAGACCGGGTTGCAGGTCTTTCTCTCTCCTGTAGGTGGCGCCTCCCCTCGTTGAGCAGGCTACCTGCGCTCTGGCGCGCTAGAGGAAATAAGTTTCTTTACATCTCTGCTCTGTTTAGTATTTCTAGAGCCGGCTCTTCTGCAGTCCCCTGAAACCTGTGCCCAGGACAGCTAGGTTTGGGGATCCCGACTTCCTTCCTGGGGTGGCTCCTCTCCACCCCACCTCCATCAGAGGCCACTCACCACCCCTGGAAGCCAGAGCCTCCCCCGCGGATGCGACCCTGTAGGCCTTTGTCGTGGGAGGATTTAACTCCCAGCACCTGAGCCAGGGAGTTCAGTGGGAGTTTCTTTCCTGCTCGGTTAAAATGACAAATTGGTACATGAGCGCTTAATGAAAGATGCTGGAAACGTCCGTGGAGATCAGAAAAATCGCCTCTCCGAGCTGACAGCCAGGCCATCTGCATTCCCACATTCCTATTAATTCCTTAACAATAAACGACAGGAGCGCCTAGAGGGTTAACAGCTTAATTTAATCTCTGAGATTCCTTCGTGAAGCATTGAGAATTAGAAAGGCATTTACAAAACGTTATCTGCACACCTGATTTTTTTCCCCACTTGATGTGTCTTCTGGAACAGTCACACCCATTCCTGACAGATCTTGCATAGAGGCTCTGCCCCTCAGTACTCTCCACTGGGCCACTCTTGGGCTCCTTGAACCACATCATTGGGCTCCCAGTGTCATGGGATTTGGCCTCTTAGCACGCACCCCAAATGCTGGTTTACTTTATTTCTCCAGGGCCTTTTAGGGACATAATAGAGTTGGAAAGGTGATGTCCCTGCTTCAGGTGAATTTCCTTCGCTAGTGAGGAGTAAAGGGAAGAGGTACTTAGTAGTAACAATCAGCTTGCAGTGCTATCAGGTCAGGTTTTGAGAGTCTCTGGAAGATCATGAACTACTCAGTGGAGAAGCTCAATTCTAATGCCATTCTATGGATAAGGAAACTGAGACTTGGAAATGATTAATAGTTTGTTTTAAGGCCATATATCCAGATAATGCCAAAGCCCCAGAGTAGGATTCAAGTCTCCTTACTCCCCGGTAAATGTTTGTTCGACAATAGATTTCATCTTACAAGATCACTCCCTTCACTGGTTGGTGGGGGCTGTCCAGAGCCCTGTGGACTGACTTCCCAGAAAGCCTCGGTCACAGTTTGGAGATGCCTTGTAGGGACAGAGAAGGGGCAGAGGTGCCAGGTATTTGCAGTCTCTGCACTTTTCAGGCTGCTTCCTTTGGGTTAGGCATTAAAAGACTTCTATTAAACAGGAAATGTTATCTGGGAGGAGTAATGCATTAAGCCATTATCTGTCATTAACACCTTGGCTGGAATTCATTCAAGATTAGTTTGCTGGTTGCCCAGCAGATCCCTGAGGGAATGAGAGTTTTGACCAGGATAGGGGCCTAGGAAAGGACGTAGAACCTTGCCCTGGAGGGTGCAATATTTGAGGGCTCAGTGCAGAAAGGACTTAGAAGACACTGCATATCCAGAGGGGCTGAGGTAAGAGGAAGAAGTGACCCTGAAGACTGTTGCACAATCCTCTCCCGGCTTGCTGTGCTGTGCTTAGTCGCTCAGCCATGTCCGACTGTTTGTGACTCCATGGACTGTAGCCTGCCAGGCTCCTCTGTCCATGGGGATTCTCCAGGCAAGAATACTGGAGTGGGTTGCCATGCCTTTCTCCAGGGGATCTTCTCAACCCAGGGATTTAACCCAGGTCCCCTGCATTGCAGGCAGATTCTTTACCAGCTGAGCTACCAGGGAAGCCATCTTTGCATAATATGGTTTCTAGCAATCACATTGCTTGATTCTCAGTTTCTTCAAATGTGACACAAAGAGTGAGCTGGACTAGATCGCAGGTTCTGAAACCTGCCTGTACATATTAGCACCATCCAGAGGGCATTAAAAGAAAACTCAAAACCAATATTTGGGTCCTCCCAGGCTAATCAAATCAGAATGTCCAGAACTGAGCCCTGTGCCTCCTTTTCCCACCTCTCTACAGAATATCCTGGTATGACTCATTATACCATCCAGTCCTTATCCACACACTAACATATTTTATATATTTACAATTTCAGCTTCTGGATAGTTTTGCATTTTTAATATATCAAAATGCTTTCATTGGCAGGTAACAAGAATATTTAAAAGCCCCAATAGCAGCTTTCACTGTCTCACAAAAGAAGTGTAAAGGTCCCACTTTGGTTCATCAGCTGCAAAATACTATAGCTGACCAGACTTCTTTTATCCTTTTGTTTCTTTAGCCTCATCAGTGGCTCTTGGTCTTTAGACTATGGTTGCCATAGTTGAAGAAATCATGTCCTCACACAACCATGTCCACAGGCACGATGCTCATCCTTTTAACTGGAAGAAAAGTGTCCCCAGACATTTCCCGTATAGTCTTCCTCTTACCTTTCATTGGCCAGAACTGGCTCTTGTGGCCATCTTTAGCTTCAAGTGAACCTGGGAAAGCAAGAATCTGGTACTTTCAGCTTTTATCACTAGAGGCAACTCTGCTAGGAATAAAGAAGTGTTAGTATTGAGTAAGCTATTTAGAGAATCTGCCCAACCAATTGCAGTAAATATATTTGGTAACACCCAAAACACAATTATCTATAATAATAGCTAGAGACCTAAATGCAGCTGCTACTTTATATATTACTTCCTTAAGCAGCTAATACTTTTTATTCATGTCTGCAGTGCTAGCTCCTGAGACCACATCCTCCTACCTAGGCAGGAAGTATAAAAGAAGATCAAGGCCATTTAGATGTGTTTTGTTCACTTGTGATGTGACTATAAATGTCTTCCTGAGCAGTAGACTCCTGTCATCTGGGATCTGATTCCACCACCCCATCTTGCTAACTGATTTCATGATGTTTAGACCTTTCTCATATTCTCGAACAAGGTAGACCACCCACTTCCGGGCATCTGTGCCTTCATCTCCAGATCCCAGACCACTGGTGTTTGTCTGCCCTTGACATCTGAGAGCTCTCTAGTAGACCTATCTCCCTAACAAACACAATTCTGTTGCTGGGAGTGTGAAAAAAAAAGTTGGTGGGAGGTATGTACATGCACCGAATGAAGTGGGATACATGTGGAATAAATGTGATGTGCAAGTACTGAGGGATGCCAAACAAAGGGAAACTCCACCGGTTTAATCAGATCAGGGCTGGTTCCTAGCAAAATGTGACATTTTGAAATGGTCTTTGGTTAATGGGTTAATACTCTTACTGTATAAAAATTCTTAAAAGTCTATAGGAAAATAAAAGGACAAATACCCACAAGGAAAAATAGATATGGAGTAGAATTTGTTGTTTGGAGAAAGCAATGGCACCCCACTCCAGTACTCTTGCCTGGAAAATCCCATGGGCGGAGGAGCCTGGTAGGCTGCAGTCCATGGGGTCTCAAAGAGTCGGACACGACTGAGCAACTTCACTTTCACTTTTCACTTTCATGCATTGGAGAAGGCAATGGCAACCCACTCCAGTGTTCTTGCCTGGAGAATCCCAGGGACGGGGGAGCCTGGTGGGCTGCTGTCTCTGGGGTCACACAGAGTCGGACACGACTGAAGCGACTTAGCAGTAGCAGAATTTGTTGTTATTTAGTCACTCAGTTGTGTCTGACTCTTTGTGACCCCATGGACTGTAGCCCACCATGCTCCTCTGTCCACAGGATTTCCCAGGTAAGAACACTGGAGTGGGTTGCTATTTTCTTCTCCAGGGTGTAGAACTAGTAATTTACAAAATAAGTAATACAATAAGCATTTTTAGAAGTTCTTTACTGATAATTGGGTAAGTATAAATCAGGACAAGATGCCAGTTCTTTCAACTTGACAAAGGTTTAAGAAGGTTCTAAAAATAATACTACTAGCATTTGGTCCATTCCCACTATTTTTGGTGTGTGTGTGTGCTGGTTTTGTGTGTGTGTGTGTGTGAGTGTGTGTACTGCAGAGGCTGGGAAACTAATGTTACACTGTCTAATTAGGATTCTAGATGTGAGTCAGGTTTCCTGAATTAAACGTACTTTCTGGATGATGGTGTCTGCTGCTGTCCATAACCTTAAGCTTTGGTTAGAGCCTTTGGACTACTAAACATTGTAGCAAATAATAGGCTTAACAATAATTAATGTGTAGGGGTGCTTTAGGGATTCCTAGGTGACTCAATGATAATGCAGGAGAAGGGTTTGATCTCTGGGTTGGGAAGATCCCCTGGAGGAAGAAATGGCTACCCACTCCAGTATTCTTGCCTGGACAATTTCGTAGACAGAGGAGCCTGGCAGGCTACAGTCCATTGGGTCAGACACGACTGAGTCAGACACGACTGAGCCAATGACCATGAGCACGAGCATGGTGCGTTAAATAAGTTAAAAAGCAAGTTTCCCATACATAAACTCAAGAAAATATTTAGTTCCAAATCTGGCTTCAAGGCCCTGACAGCTCACCTGTCTCTCTGGTGGTCTCAGTTCCTCCTCTGTATAGCAAAGGGGATTTATTAGATGACTCCTGCCCCCCTGACAGCTAGCCTCATGCCAATCAAGCACAGGGCTGGCTCCTTTCTCCTGGAAGAGTTTGCCATACAGGTGACCCTAACTTGGAGAAGAGTTAGTGGTGGCTGAGAGTGTGGGCTTTGTGCTCACAGTCCCTGGGTTTGAATCCTGGCTCTGTGACCTTGAACAAGGTACTTAACCACCCCTGGTTCCAGTTTTCTGGGAAATGGAGAGAAAAATCATACCCATCTCATGGAGTTGGGAGGATTAAATGAAATAATACATAGAAAGCACTCAGCAATTGTGTCAATTGCCAATTGTGTCAATTCTGAGGTGAGTTCTGTGAAACAGAAATAACTCAGTTCAATGGCAGAGCTCAGGAGTTCTAGCTCCAGGTCAGAATCTTTGGTCTTATGCTGAAACCAACAGCTTCTCCATGGTGCCCCAGGGATTTTGTGAATCTTTTTTATAACTCTTTTGCCTGCCTCATCCAATTCTTTTCTCATCTATTCTTTGGTAATTACAAACATGCCTCATGTTCAGAAAATTCAGGACAGGTAAATCTGAGTGTGTTTAACAGATACACCCAGGGTTCATTATTCATATTACAAAATAATTATTTGTTTTACAAGAGAATTAACCTTTACAAAGTTAATTTCCTGTGTACATGCAAAATTGAGTGCAGAATATAAAAACTTAATTTATATACATCTTAGAATCATAAAATTGTGAAAACTTAAAGACAGAACTGGCCTTTAGAAATCATTTAGGCCAGCGGTTTTCACAACTTTATTGTAGCAGCCCTATTTCTTTAGAAATCTTTCTTAGATTTCCTAGATGCATGATGCAGGGGAAGACAGATCTAGTTTGGTTAAACCAGGTATGGGGAGGAGGCACTATTCACTTCCTTACCCTCTTGCCCTAATCCGAAAGCAGCTTCAGAATCATTCTGAGAAACCCTAGGGCTTCTAGGACTATAAATTTAAGTTCCACTGATTTAACACAGCCATCTTGCTGTGTACATTCCTTTTGTAAAACCTGATACTCCTGTTGCTGCTGCTACTAAGTCACTTCAGTTGTGTCCGACTCTGTGTGACCCCATAGATGGCAGCCCACCAGGCTCCCCCATCCCTGGGATTCTCCAGGCAAGAACACTGGAGTGGGTTGCCATTTCCTTCTCCAATGCATGAAAGTGAAAAGTGAAAGTGAAGTCGCTCAGTCATGTCTGACTCTTAGCGACCCCATGGACTGCAGCCTACCAGGCTCCTCCGCCCATGGGATTTTCCAGGCAAGAGTACTGGAGTGGGGTGCCATTGCCTTCTCCATATTCCTATTAATTCAACTGTCATTTTCTTTTTTAAATTATAGGTTTCTTGAGGACAAGAGCCTTTTTGTTTAGATTTTTAAAAATTCTTAGTGTATTGCCCTGCATGTAAGTGGAGTATTTAAGTCTTGCTAAAGTCTTCCTGTTAGTTCCAGAAATGACCAGAAACTATTATTATATATAAACACCATTTATTAAGTCTTTGAAAAGTGATTTCATAGAACCACTGAATTTTCAGCTTGAAGGGACCTTAGAGAATGTGTACTTTAACACTCTCATTTTCTGGATGTGGAAACTTTGGCCCAGATAAGTGATTCAGTTGATATCATGTTGCAAGTTAATAGCAGAGCTGGGACAAGAGAGCTGGACACCTGATTCTTGGGTTAGGGCTGTTTAAACTTATAACAAGAGGCTGCTCTTACACTATTGTTCAGTCACTCAGTAGTGTCCAACTCTTTGTGACCCCATGGACTGCAGTACACTAGGCTTCCCTGTCCTTCACTCTCTCCCAGAGTTTGCTCATGTTCATTGGGTCGGAGATGCCATTCAATCATCTTACCCTCTGTCATCCCCTTCTCCTGCCCTCAATCTTTCCCAGTATCAGAGTCTTTTCCAATCAGACCCTGGCTCTTTGCATCAGGTGGCCAAAGTATTAAAGTTTCAGCTTCAGCATCAGTCCTTCCAATGAATATTCAGGACTGATTTCTTTTAGGATCGACTGGTTTGATCTCCTTGGAGTCCAAGGGACTCTCAAGAGTCTTCTCCAACAGTTCACAGTTCAAAAGCATAAATTCTTTGGTGCTCAGCTTTCTTTGTGGTCCAACTCTCACATCCATAGATGACTACTGGAAAAGCCATAGCTTTGACCATACGGACCTTTGTTGGCAAAGTAATGTCTCTGCTTTGTAATATGTTGTCTAGGTTTGTCATAGCTTTTCTCCCAAGGAGCAAGCATCGTTTAATTTCATGGCTGCAGTCACTGTCTGCAGTGATCTCCAGCACTCAGCTTACGCTATTAGAAAATTATAGATTTGTATTCCTGAAAACACATATAAGCTACCTACAAATCTCCTTTCTTTCTTCAATAGTTAACCAAGAGAACTATCTTAATAATTGATGGCCAATGTTTTATCATGTAAGTTTAAGACAAATTATAAAAGTAAAAGTGGACTGACATAAGGAAATGTCCAGGATATAGCAAATGGAAATCCATGTATTATATGTGGGATGATCCCATTTTGTTTAAAGCTTTAGGTTATTTCTCTGAGACTTAGCTGAAGATATTTTTCTATCATATGTGACTCAAATATCTAATGATGTGATAACCACATCTGTTAATTTATATACATTGGCACTGATGCATGAATATTACAACCATAAGAATTTTTTATTTACTTTATCTCATTATATTTATTATGTATTATAGACATCATATATATTTTTATATATTATATATATATAATATATATTACATAGTATATATGCATCACTATTTACCCAATTCTCTACTGACAACTTTTAGGTTATCTCCAATTTTTAAAAAAGCTGCAGTGAAATTCCTCACACAAACATCCTTTTGCAGATCAGAGCATTTTTGTGGGACAAATTCCAAGAAGTAGAATTGCTGGATCAAATTTTGAGATACTGTGTGGCATTTATTTGGAGAAGATACTGGCGACCCATTCCAGCACTCTTGCCTGGAAAATCCCATGGATGGAAGAGTCTGGTAGGCTGCAGTCCATGGGGTCACGACGAGTCGGACACGACTGAGTGACTTCACTTTCATGCACTGGAGAAGGAAATGGCAACCCACTCCAGTGTTCTTGCCTGGAGAATCCCAGGGACGGGGGAGCCTGGTGGGCTGCTGTCTCTGGGGTCGCACAGAGTCGGACACGACTGACGTGACTTAGCAACAGCAGCAGTGGCATTTATTCTCAGGTTTTTCTTTTGTTGCTGAGACTAAAATGAATAAACTCCAGCATTTGTACCTAACTTTGTAGTTTACTAAGGTTTTCACAAACATGACGTTACTTGAACTTTTTAACAACTTGTTTGGGTTTACAGATGGGGAAGATGAGGTTTAGATAGGCAATTTGCTCAAGTCATTTAGCTAGGGAAGGCAGAGCCAGAGCTGAAAACTAGGTCTTCTCACACCAGGTGTAGGGCCAAAAGTCCCCAATGAAAACATAGAAATAAACCATTAGGATGAGAACAGGAACGTGAACACATTCTCTTCGGGCAGCAGAGACCACTAATTTGGGACATAGACATCATCTCACCTTCACCTTAAAATCACCTTTATATCTTAAAGTCGTAGTAAGAGTGATTCAGTTGTATCTCCACAAACCAACACTGTGCAATTTCCTGTGGTGAGAAGAGGTTCAAAAGAGTATTGACGAAACTATTTCTGCCCTAGATATAGAGAAGCCCTACAATTTGCTAATTAGACTTACTGGACAGACCTCTGTGAGCAGAAGAGGGGTGTGTGTGTGTGTGTGTGTGCGTGCACATAGAGCAGGGGTGGCAGAAGACATTTTTTATTCTGGAGACAGAGGACTCTGCTCTGCTGCATTTCAACTTGCTAGTGGGTTTCTAGCATGAGCTGGCACTCCATGAATAAATATGACAGTAAAGTTATCCTTGTACAAATATCCCTTTTCCCTGTCCATGCAAACTACTTATTGATATTAAAGCAATTAAGTCTTATTTGGTTTAACAGACATTTGACAGGCATCTCCCATTTGTAAGGTCCACAGGATGTTTTGACTTAGGGCTGATATAACACAATACCACAGACTGGGTGGCATAAACAATAAACATTTGTTTCTTACAGTTCTGGAGACTGGTATTCCAAGATCAGGGTGCCAGCATGGTCAGGTTCCTGGTGAGTTCTCTTCCTGGCTTACAGAGGGCTGCCATCTCCTTGGTATATTCTCCTCACGTGGCCAAGGAAAAAAAGTTTCAGTTTCTCTTCCTTTCTCTCAGGACATTAATTCCATCATGGGATCCCCATTCTCATGACTTAATTTACCCTAAAAATTCATTTGAAAGACTGATGCTGAAGCTCCAATACTTTAGCCATCTGATGCAAAGAACAGACTCACTGGAAAAGACCCTGATGCTGGAAAAGATTGAGGGCAGGAGAAGGTGGCAACAGAGGATGAGTTGGTTGGATGGCATCACCGACCTGATGGACATGAGTCTGAGCAAACTCTGGGAGAATAGTGAAGGACAGGGGAGGACTGGCTTGCTGCAGTTCATGGCGGTCACAAGAGTTGGACAGGACTTAGTGACTGACCAACAACAACTTCCCAAGTGCCCACTTTCAAATACCATTATATTGGGGATTAGGGTTTCAACATATGAATAGGGGGGTGGGTCACAAATATTCAGTCCATAGCAGATGGAAAACCAAGCAATGCAGAGGTCTCTGCTGAAAGACTAGGGGGTCTTCTGTAGCACCTCCACTCTCAGCCACCCAAATGTACCCAACCCTATATTTGTTGAGACCAGAAGCTGATTTGCTGGGAGCAGAGCTAGCAAAGGCCTGTCTTGTCACACACTGTCCTGGACGGGTGACTGTGAGGGGGCCTGGCAACCTTTCAGGCTTGGGGTATGTCTGGCTCAAGTCTCCTCTTCTGAGACCCTGTCTCCAAGCTGCATATTACGCTAGTAGGACCCAGAGAGAGATTTATTTGGTGACCTTTCTGGATGTGCAATCCAAGCAGGGGAAGGGAGCGAATCAGCTCCGAAGCGGTTAATTTTACTGGCTCCTAAATTGATAAGCGGTGGGACGTCAGTCTGAAATGAACTCGCCTTGTTCGAAGGGGTTCTAAGACAGCGGAACTCAATCAGCAGCGGGCCGCACGGTTCAAGGCTGCAATTCATCCCGCCGCGCCTCTGAAAAATGGGAGGTGACAGTTCATTTTGCCAGTGACAGTCTGTCGGTCTCGCTCGCTGCTTCTCCTGTCGATTGCCTGGCTGAGGTGAAGTGCAGCTCCAAGACACCCTCGTTTGGTATTCCACTCAGCCGAGCAGGATGGTCCCAGGACCCGAGGTGTGCAAATCTGACTCTACCACCGCGGCTCGTCTTTTTCCCTTCTTCATGCAGGCCCGAAATGCCGAAGCTTGATTATGGGTCCCAGGAGCCATCTTCCCACTTCCTGGGCCTCACCTTTCCTTCCAACTTGCACTTCCGGCGGACGGGGTTTCCTCCTCCCTCCGGGACATTGTAGAACAAAGCCATCCCGCTCAGAGGGCCAGCTTTCCGACAGAGGACTCAGGGCAACGGGAGGCACAGACGTGGGTGAGAGAAGTTGCTGCTGCCAGTAGGGGCACGGAGGGAGAACAGGCACACTCAGCCCTCAGCCAGGCACTGCCTTCCCCACCTCGACCTCAGCTTTTGAAGAATCTCTTTCTGGGGCAGAGAGAGAGGAAGGAGAAGGGGAGACCTTAATCCTAGAAGGCCCTTTCCCAGTACTTCCTACTTTCCTTATAAAGCAAACGAACAAACAAAAACAGAATTAGAGCTCACTTTCACTTTTCACTTAAAAAAATAGAGCTCAGGTATCTTTGTTAACTTCCCTCATTTTGATAATGTGTTAAGGAAATATCCTCATTCTTAGGAAATACTACTAAATTATTAATGGGAAAAGCAGCATGATATCTGCAACTTACTCTCAGATGGTTTGGAAAAAATATGTAAATTTACATAAGTAGAAAAGAATAAAACAAATGTGACAAAAGCTTATAATTGATGGATCTATGGACGACAAAAGCTTACAGTGGTATATAAGAATTTTAGGTACTGTGGTACCTAAACTTTTCTATAAGTTTGAAATTAATTAAAAATAAAAAGTATTTAAAAAAAAACCCAATAGGAACTTCCCTGGTGGTTCAGTGGCTTAGACTCTGTGCTTCCTATCAGGAGGCCTGCGTTCCATCCCTGGTCAGGGAGCTAGATCCCACATATTGCAAGTAAAGATCCCACATGCTGCAACGAAGATTGAAGATCCATGTGCTGTAGCTAAGACTTGGCACAGCCCCCCAAAAAAATACCCAACAGACTTACCTTCAGCACGTCCTCAATGAGCATATGTTGAGAACCTACTATGTACCAGGCACAGTACGTGCTGGGCATACTGGGATGAACATGAGAGGAAAGGTCTGGACCCTGAGGGAGCTTACAGTTGGGAGGGAAGACAGGTGGTAGATAGGTAGTTACAGATGGAACTTGAGCTTTGAATGGCAGGCCTTAGTGCTACAGGAACATATGAGAAGGAAACAAGCCAGCCTCAAGAGCCGAGGATGGTTACTAGAAGAAATGATGTTTAAGTTGAGACTTGAAGCGTAAGTAAGACTCAACTGAATGAAGGGGGAGGGGAAGATTGTTGCAGAGAGAGGGAAAAGCACATGTGGAAAAATGAAAGTGGGAGTGGGTATGTCTCACTGAGAAACTGAAAGAAGTCTGCTACTGAAGAGGACAGAGAATAAGGGACCATTTGGCAGAGAAGATAAGCAAGAGGTCAAGTGTGGTCAGGAGTGGGGGCATATTAGCCATATTGAGGGGTTTGGAAGGATAATATTGGGGGGCTGCTAAAGTTTTAAAGAGTGAGAGACATAAGCAGATTTTTTAAAAAAGGAGATCATTGTCAATAACGTGGAAAATAGGTTGAGAGGGTAGAAGACTAGAGAGGTGAGAGGTGATGGTAGTTTGCAACAGGATGGTGGCAGCCAGGCTGGAAAGAAATGACAAGTCTGAAAGATATTTAGCAAGTGGAAGGGCAGAGGGAGGAAGAGGAATGAATGATGCCCAGGTTTCTAGATTGGGCAATTAGATTATCCACAGTACCATTTACTGACCTGGGAAAGATGGGAGGAAATGGGGAGTTGGCTAAGAAGAGACAAGTTGTTATCTTTGTGATATCTGGGTCCACCCTGAACATTTCACAACCAAAAATATAACACCTAGTAAAGCAGAGTCCCAGTCAGGCTGAAACTAAGGCTCCAGTGAGTGAAAAGAGTAAGGATCTAAACTTCTGTCTGACCACACACTTGACTTTCAAGGGCCTAGAAGTTCGATAAGAGAGTTTGTACCTTTTGTATTGTGAGTTAGGCATTACAGGCAGATCTGTAGGGAGTTGTGATGGATAGATTGCTTTTTCTGTACAACAACCCTATGCACCTTAAGAAACAGCAATCTGTGTTGTCTAGGCATTTTTTCTCCCCCATTTCTACCCATTTGGTTTCTGTAGGAGCTGCTATGTTCTAACATGACACTGTTCTCCTGGCTCCAACTACTTTGGTTGGGCCAATGAGACCCCACTCTATAGCCTAAGAAACAATGGTATCCAGGAGCCCAAAGACATTTAAGGGCTGCCTTCCATGTTCAATTATTTCAGCCTTCCTTGGAATCTTGATGACAATTTCCCTATTTGCCTAAGGCTATTTGATTTGAATTTCTGTTTCATCCAAACAAAAGAGTCTTAATATACGAGACACTTAAAGAAGCTAGGTTGTTGGAAAGAAAAGGAGACTGTTGAAAGAAAACCACAAAAGTAAGGATGGAGTTGACAGATGGGCCACACTCAGTGACAGAGTTTGCGTGGAAGGCAGCATGGGGTTATTCTTAAGCCCTCCTGACCCAGCCATGGGAGGTACTGAAGTCTGTCAGGTGATGGGTAAAAAAGACCACTCTTCATGGGCAGCACAGCGAAAGTAGGCACTTCTCAAAATAAGCCAAGGGAACAAAAAAGAACCAAAGGGTTGGCAGAAGTAATGCAAATTTGTGAACTAACCCTGGAAATAACAGAAAGACACAAGAAAGGAGAAAGAAGGGCTGAGATCATATTTGAGAGAAGAGGGTCTATGGAGCCAGTGGTCTTAGGGACAAATTGTTAAAGTGATCTCACCTGGTAGTACCTAAATGGTGGGTTAGTCACCAAGTTGTGTCCGACTCTTGCGACTCCATGAACTGTAGCCCCGCCAGGCTCCTCTGTCCATGGGATTCTCCAGGCAAGAATATTGGAGTAGGTTGCCATTTCCTTTTCCAGGGGATCATCCCAACCCAGGGATCAAACCCAGGTCTCCTGCATTGCAGGCAGAGTCTTTACCAACTGAGCTATGAGGAAGCCACACTACCTGGGAACCCACACTAAATCTTATTAAGGACAAAGAGAAGCCACTGAGGAAGCCCAGATCTGAGCCAGGAATTCAGTAAGTTTGGCCAAAGATGGAAGACTCCAGAGGGCAGTGATCAAAACTCCTAGGGAAAAAAATTCTGAAAGAAGCTTTCCTTGCTTTCAGATCCCTTTTTTGTTCTCCATCCTTCACTGGTACCCAATCCCTCAAGTTGATTTTAATATTAATATTTAATTAATTTTTGATATTCACTCAGGAACTGAATTCTCTTGGATAAAGCTCAGTGTCCCCGGTACTTCTTGCTTTCATACCATATCAAATCAAAATTTATCTGCCTATATCCTATATCAGCCCCTGAGGACAGGTACTAATCTGATAAACTGATGTGTACTAATGGGACAAGGAGTGAGAATGGACACCATGTTACCCTTGCCAGGTAATTCATATCTGATTTATTTATGAACTCTTACTATCTGATTCTGTTACTGGCACATTCGAGGTATTCAGTTCATGTTTGCTGAAATGAAATTGATGGAGCATGATTCTTTTCTGGAGAAAATACCTTACTCAAAGTTAAGGCTCTTCCTCACAGTAAGAATTTTAAGTGTTGTAGTAACGGAGAAGGCAATGGCAAGCCACTCCAGTACTCTTGCCTGGAAAATCCCATGGATGGAGGAGCCTGGTAGGCTGCAGTCCATGGGGTCGCTCCAAGTCGGATGCGACTGAGCGACTTCACTTTCACTTTTCACTTTCATGCATTGGAGAAGGAAATGGCAACCCACTCCAGTATTCTTGCCTGGAGAATCCCAGGGATGGCAGAGCCTGGTGGGCTGCCGTCTGTGGGGTCGCACAGAGTCGGACACGACTGAACGACTTAGCAGCAGCAGCAGCAGCAGCAGCAGCAGTAACCTATAAGGGAGAAGAGTCTGAAAAAGAAATCATGGAATTCTGGATGTTAGAGCAGGAAGGAAACTTATTTCCTCATGTACAGTTGAGAGAGTAGATTCTTTAATAAAAAGAAAAGATAATCAACTTATCTATCCCAGATGATTTAGTTACCAGAGGACATGACGCCAAACCAGATAATTCTCTTGGAGTTCCTATAAACTCCATTGTTCTTTGATTTCATAATTCTGTGTTGGACACTAACCAAAAATCCCTATGAATAATCAGACTCCTGCTCCCCTCAGTGGCCTGAGAGAACCAGTGTGAATTGAGTGGGGACAATTGTGTAGAAGCTTACAGTCCTGTCACTTGACTGTTTTTTTATCTAGAATCTTCCCTTTTTGGCATCAGCTAACATAGGAAGTGGTAATGCTATTATCTGTAGATTCAGCCAAATCACCATTTCCTGATTCTAATGTTCAACAACCACTTTTGAATCCTCCCCCTACTTCCTCTCTGCTTCAGTTTGAGGTTCAAAAGCATCCAGGAACTAAATTAGTACCTAGCTGAGCAGAGTGGGGCCCTGATACCCTTGTGGTTCCGCTGTTCGTTAATCTGCTATAACGCAGGCACATTACTTCTCCAGTGAGGCCTCAGACTGGGCCTTTTCACTGTATGTTGCGGGGTTGCTAAAGTCCCTTCCAGCTCTGAAATTCTGAGATTCTCTGTCAGGATTCTGAAAAGAGAATCTAATGGACTAGCTACTTTTGGCAAGAAGAATGTGTCATACAGCCCTATGAATCTCTTCTTAGCCCAAATCTTGTTTGTTTGTTTGTTTTTTTCAGAGCACTGTACTGAAACAGTGTAAGACATCAGAAAAGCAGGGTGACTGGTAACTGAAGTCTGCCAGTCTCATATGAATTGGCAAGTGGACTCAGAGGATGCGGGCATCAAAGCGGCCAGAGCAGCTCTTTGCCAAGGCTGAGTGGAGGTCAAGGGGAGAGACTGTGGGCTCCTCCTTTGATACTGCTACATGTCTTTTTTCTTTTCTTTTTTTTGGCCCTACCATGAGTCATGTCGGAGAAGGCAATGGCACCCCACTCCAGTACTCTTGCCTGGAAAATCCCATGGATGGAGGAGCCTGGAAGGCTGCAGTCCACCGGGTCGCTGAGGGTCAGACACGACTGAGCGACTTCACTTTCACTTTTAATTTTCATGCATTGGAGGAGGAAATGGCAACCCACTCCAGTGTTCTTGCCTGGAGAATCCCAGGGACGGTGAGCCTGGTGGGCTGCCGTCTATGGGGTCACACAGAGTCGGACACGACTGAAGTGACTTAGCAGTAGCAGCATGAGTCATGTGAGACCCCAGTTCCCCAATCAGGGATCAAACCTGTGTCCTCTGCATTGGGAGAGTGGAGTTAACCCCTGGACCACCAGGGAAGTGCCTGATACTGCTACATTTCTCTCCGAGCCATTTTCTATCAGTTTAGCCTGAACTGGTCTCCTACTCAAGGCCAGTCCAGGAGGAATTGTATCCTGGTTTTGTTTCCAAAGGGAGTCCCACGTGGCATATTGGTAAAGAATCCACCTGCCAATTGTGGAAATGTGGGTTCAATTCCTAGGTTGGGAAGATCCCCAGGAGTAGGAAATGGCAACCCACTCCAGTATTCTTTCCTGGAAAATTCCGTGGACAGAGGAGCCTGGCAGTCTACAGTCCATGGGATCGCAAAGAGTTGGACACAATTGAGCATGCATGGCATGCATTTGTTTCCAAATCAGGATAGAGGTGAGGAAGTCCTGCTGAGGCTCTCCAATGGTAATCCCCACATTATCTGTTTTCAACTATAGAATCAGGGTTTGAAGTCTTTGTAACTAGCACTAGTAAGATGGAAAATTTACTTCCTGGGGCAGAATTCCACTGGAGATTGTAGAATTCTCCCCTATTAAGTGTAAGTAGGTACTGTCTTCTCCTGGGGACTTTGGAAATCCTCAGCCCTCTTTACCCAAGCATTTTCTCCCTGGGGGAAGATGTTGAAAGTTGGAGGTTAAATGACTTGCCCAAGGTCACACTGTTGGTGGCAGAGCAGAGATGAAAACTTCCACCAATCTTCCAAGTCCTTAATCTGGCTCTCACTGGGTCATGCCACAGCTGCTCCCCGTGAAAGGCACAGTTGCACCTCCTGAGGACACTGGACAGGGATGCCAGGTACTGATGTGTCTGCCGTTTCAACCCCTAGTGACCTTTTACATCCTGCAGCCTGCTCAGACTGTGGAGTAAGCAGCTCTGGAGCAGTGGGGGTTGCCATCTGCAGAGCTGCCCTGGTGAAGATAACAGGTTGTCTGTCAATGTATGAAGCCTATGTATGGCCCGGACCACAGAGCTTCCACAGGAGGAGAAATTAAACCTGTCTCACACACCAATCCCAGTGCTCTGATTACATTTACAGAGGTCATGGCCTGCATTCTGTCACCATGGAAACCTCTCATGCTGCCAGTGTGTCTTCTGTGTGTGTCATTGATATTTAAAGGCAAAGTCACAGGCCCCATTGCCGAACTATCAGCTGCCAGGAGCAGTCGCTCTCCTTCACCAGCCCGAGTCCTGGTGCTTCATCCCAGAGATAAGAGATGGAGAGAAGGGTCAACCTGTCTGTACCAGGCAGGCCTCTTTAATAGAGCCAGGTTTGCAGGGAGGGGGGCTCTGGGACTCTGATATGGAGGTTTTGGTATAGCAGACATGGGGGAACCAAAAAGCACCCGACTTTGGCAGAATGCAAGCATCTCCTCACCACCCCGGTGCTGAGTAGAGCTCTTCTCTCTCTAATAACTTCCAAGTCATGAGCACATTTCAGAGCAGCCAGATGCAGCTGGGGGAGGCCCCTGTGCCTGAGTGCCCTTGGTGGTTTCGATTTTCTACATCTGGTAGCTGTGTGAATTGTGCTGATAACAATACCATTTATGAAGGATCCCTGCTTCTTCCAAAGACCCCACAGCACTGTCCTGGAAAAAGCTATCAGGGGAGTGACTTATCAGGAGTCCCAGGTGTTGGAAGAGGTAAATAACACCTGATTCAACAGAGTAAGAAAAGAACACAAGTGCTGACTTGGCTTGTGACCATCAGTTTTTTCTTTAGTCTCAAGACAATTATTTCCACACCATTGAATGGAGTGTAGATAACACCGGCACCTTAATAGACTGGGAGCAGAGGCTGTTTAGAGGAGATTTTAAGCACTGTGAGCATAAAATGAACATGAATATTCTGCAATATGCATCTTACAAGTTGTCATTAAGTGGATGGCCTCAGTGATTTGATGCAACAGGCTTTGATTGGAATATTGAGCTCTGAGAAAGGAAATTCTGCATCAATAGTCTCACGATGTGGAATATCACATAGTACTCAATAAGACGTGTCATTGTGTTGATAGCGCATATGCTAAAAAGTACAGCAGCAGATAATAATGGCTTGGCTCTCCAAAAGGAGCTTTTCTTTAGGAATTTACAGCCACTCTCTGAAGCTTCTCAATGTCCGTGGAGGTGGAACATGGTATAACCTGAAATTACCACTAGGGAAATGGACTGGATCTATTTGATTTAATTTCTAATCTTCCAGATTATGGGAATCTCTTTATTTGCTCCTACATTTTCTATTTCTCAATTTCTTTATTTTTTCATCCAGTTTCTCATTCGCTTTCTTCTTTTCCAGTTTTCTTTTTTGCTTGTTTTATCCCTAGTCCGTCATCCCTTCCTCTCATCACCACGCCCCCCATCCCACCCCTGCTTTCGGTAGAGCTCAGTCCTGCAGCCTCCAGACTAAAGAGGCTACCAACTCCTGGGATGTCATCTGCCTTCTGATTGATTCTTTCTGGGGTCTGTATTTATAGTGATAATTTGACTTCTGCCACAGTGAGTGAAAAGAGGAGTTAATATCTCATGCCTTCAGATGAATGTTTTCCACATGTGACTTAGAAGCACTGCAAGTATTCTAGAATAGACAGGGCAGGGAAGAAATCTTTGGAGGTGGGCAGGGAGAATCTGCCTGCTGATTATCCCACTTCATTACAGCCTGGTGCCAAGGAAGCCAAGGCCACTCTTTTCATCTCTGTAAAGGCAAGTTAGCTTCATAGAAGAAAAACTCATCCTTGAAGACCAATGGCACCCATATCTTGGCCAGTCTCTCCTCTAATATATCTTTAGTGAGCAAGGAGGTTCAAATGAGAGATTATGGATGATTCAGGCATCAAGCACCTCCCAAGGCTATTTGTTGCAGGGGATGAAAGCAGAAATGATGATAATTGCTACCATATGTGAATCACCTACCATGTTGCAGGTGTTATAAACACAATATATATGAGGTCTTTGAATCCTCACAGCAACCTTGAAAGTGCTAATAGTGTTACCACTGTACAGATGAGGAAATCAAGGTATGGAAAGGACAGGTAGTTTGCCTGAGGTCATAGTAGGCAAGTAGCAGATATAAACAGAGGACAGTCTGACTTCAGGGCCACTATGCTCTATCACCTTTTTGGTGGGGTCAGGATTGAGTTTTGGGATACATATTCTGCAACATGGATGCAGAGTAGCATGTAATAATGGGGATATTGGATATTGAGGGATACTGAGGATTAAAAGCCGTTTCAGTACCATTCTCAACAAAGATAATGAGAACCCAAACCAGTGGTGACACTCAGGATTCCAAAGCCATTGTGAGCAGGTAAGATTGGCCAGATTGGTGGATATCTGGAATGGGGATGAGGAAGGGTCCAAGATGAGTCCCACATTTTGAGTTTGGATGACTGGACAAAAGCAGTGTCTTTATAATGGTTACAATTTATTGAGTGTATAACATACACTCTTATAGATGCCATCTTATTTAAGCTTTGTAATTACCCTGTAAGGTGGGGATTATGATACCTAATTTACAGATGAGGAAACTCAGACTCATAGAGCTCTGTCCAGAGGCTTAGAGCTGGTAGGTGGCTGAGCCAGAACTGGGACTCACATTTTTTTTAAGCTCATACAACTTTCACTGAACTTTGTTGACATTACAAGGATTAAGGGGACAGGAAATAAATTGGTCGAACTGTTCAGATATCCAGGTGGAAATGGGGAATAGAGATATCAATTAGAAGAGTAATCTACATAAAGGAGAAAGTTGGAGCAGTGGGAGAACGAAACCCTGTGGACTCAGAGAGCAAGTAGAGGAAATGGGAAAAGGCAAGTGTGAAACTTTGGTGAATACCTGTGACTAGAAGGTGAAATGAAGAGAGCCAAAGAAAGAGGCAGAGAAACAATAGGAAAGAAGAAAGAAGGAAGAAGACCAGGATAGGGCAATGCCAAGGAAGCTGGATGCCCAAGCAAGAGTAAGAGGCCAGTGCCACCCAACGCTGCAGACATAAGTTGGTAAGACAGAGCAAAGGTGAGAAGCAAAGAGGGCATTGATGCCCTTGAGAGAGTTGCTTCACTGGTGCAAAGACAGACAGGCAGACATGAGATTTGATGAGGGAAAGGAAGAAGAAAAGATGAAATTGGAGAAGGTCTCAGGGTCGAAGGAAGGTTTTTATTTGTGTTTTGTTTGTTTTTAGGATAGAGGAGACCAAGGATGTTAGCAGACAGAGGGAAAAGCTGAAGATGAAAAAGACTGTGAGAGTGAAGATCTAGAAGGTGGTAGGAGAGTGGGGATCAGGAATTCTGTGAAAAGAGGAGGAACAATCCACCTTTAGAAGATAAGAAAAAGTAAAGTCTAAAAATCAGCACAAGGACTGCGAGTACTGTCTTGTATGTGAAAGCACATGGTTTACACTGGTAGAAAATGCTGTTGGAAGCTTCAGAAGTCCAAGGATGTTTAGGACATTTAGGACAAGGGTGTTTAAGAATACACATCTAGAAAAGAAAACATCAAAATGGACACGGACACAATTCTGAAGGAAAGGAAAGAACTTATTTGGGGGACCCAAAGGTCATTACACACAAGATGTCCACTAAGGGAAGGGTATTTTCACCCAGATTCTTGCATTGAAATAATCAGCCATTGCTGGCGTTATTTCTGACTCCAGGTAGTATGTCTGTTGGTATTTGTGAATATTGTTGAGTCTGGCTAGATTACATCAGTTCCTCTTAGTGTGCATCTTCCTCCAAGTATGTGTCGACCTGTGCCATGCAGGTTATTTCTCTCAGATTCCAGATAATAGCCTCTTCTCTCACCTTGAATCCCTCCTGCCCCTACCCTGCATTCTAAAACCCGTAGTGAATTGAGGGAGGAGAAAGGGCAGAAATAAAGGAAGGGGCTTACAAAGCTTAAACTTTTGCTTTTTGAAATAAATGAAAAGATCAGTTCAACCTTTGCAAGGTTGCTTTCCTTCTATTATTAACCTTTAATTTCCTTAATCACCCCTAAAAGAAAGGGTTACTCCTTCCATAGTTTTCCAAAGTTATCATGTCTGCAAATATCTAGCCTAAAAAATTAGCTTTGGCCCCACTTGCTTCTCATGCAGATTAACCCCACAGACTGCCTGCGCATCCTACTCAGACAGTGCGCAGCCTCATCTGCTGCAGCTGACACTTTCTGTATGCACCCCCACCCCACCTCCACTTCAGATTCCCAAGAGAACCAATCAAAGCGAGAGAATGTCAGAGTCAGCAACCTCTGGTCTTTAGGGCCTGTGTTCAGCTCAGCAGTATCCATAGGGGATGTCTAATGTGGTCTAAGGGATAGGCAAAGAAGATTAAAAAAAAAAAAAAACCCAATTGAGAAATACAGAGAAACAGAATAAAGGGAGAGATAGAAATATAAAGAACAAAGAGAGAAATGTTACCATTCAGATGCAGGGGGACCAACTATGACGGTTTCACAGAGCTGCTCAGTAATCTCTGGACTATGATTATTCATCTCAGGTGTTCAGTTGTACAGGAGCTTTGGACCAGCACTAGAGAACCAGGATTTTAGTATCAGAACCGCCTCTGGTGAGCTGGGTGGCCCTGGGCAGAGCACTAGGTCAGTTCCTCATCTTAAATTTGAATCACCTTGAAAATTCCTGAGTTTTAATAGTCTCTCATTCTGTTCCGAGCCTGGGCCTCACTGAGAACCTGCTTTGGAAATGTTCCCTGATACGATATGAGAACCTGTTTATTTTGTTGTATTAGTGCAAAGAATCTGGAAGTGTGAGCAGGGAGACCATCGAAGTGCATCATGTGCATAACAGGACCCTCCTAAATCGAAAGGTTAGCTAATTGGTAAAAATAAGGCTTCTGGCAAGCTATGAAAACCTCGTATCTTAAGGCCACTAAGCGAAGAGCCCAAGCAAGCATCTGTGTCCAGCTTCTCTGCCTCAAGGGTGCCGTGAGGCTTGGTTTCCAGGGTCTTGCCAAGCATGCCGTGAGCCTGGTTCTTGGCACCAGCTGGATGCATCATCCCTCCTTCCACGGTCCTTAATGAAGTGTGCAGCTCTTGTCCTCATTAGGCCCCAGCATCGTCAATAAAAGAGTCAATAAACCCGGTTGATGGGGTTGGGACCAAGGGGCTGAGATGCAGCGGCCGCACATTCACAGGGCAGACGTCAGCTCGGCCGCATGTCGTGACCCAGCATCCAGGGATCAATAACCAACTCGGAATAAAGCCCAAGAGCTGCCCTCTGCAGTCTCCTCTCCAGACCCATTTCACCTGGGGCTGAGCAGTGCCAGCCAGCTCCTGCTTTGCTTGCAGTTGTTCCCGCCCCATGCCATTCTGGGTGCCAGATGCTTTTGTTTCTTCCTGACTGAACCCTCCGAACACCCCATGGATGCATATTTAGTGAGTGCCCACCTGGCACGAGAACATGAAGATGGCATCTCCAAGCAGCCGAGAGGCCAGCATGGGCCCTGTTTTCTGTGCCTTGTCTGCTGACAGTGTGGGAGGGGCCCCTGTGGACCAGGTGGTAGACTTTCTGCGTGTTGTGCTGTGGAGTCCATTTCAGCTGCTCTGCATCTCTTTAGATACCCTTATCTTATCTAATTACAAGGAATTTCAGATGAATTTCATGGCCTTTGCTCCAAAGAACCTCTTATCTGTGAGGGCCTTGTATTTTAACCTTGTCATTCTTTTGTTGTTAGCCTTTAAAGGGGAGATAGCTAAGAAAGGGATGCTAGGATCTTGCTGGAATTGGGTTTGGGGGGAGGGGAAGAAGAGGGAGGCAGACAGACCTGGGACTTGTGTATTCTGCTCCATCCCCCTGCCTGTGTGTGGAGACAGCTGGCTGCTTACTTCCATGACAGCCACATGGTACCCAGCCACACAAACAGGACCGGGGCAGCGACTCGTCTGCTGCCAACCTCTCCAGATCCCTTTGATATTTCCGACAGAGCAGTAAAAGACTCTTGACTATCACATTTTGCCTTGCCTCTCTCCACCTCCTCTAAGACTCCTCAGTGTGGTTTCCATGGCTACCCCCAATCAGATTTGGCTTCCTGCAAAATTGGATTTCAAAGAAGGACAAGGCTTCAAAGGAATTTGTCCATTTAACAGAATGTCATTAGGAGTGAGGCTGACTGTTGAACCAGGGTCCTCAGATGATTAAGGAGGGGCTGCACTCATGTGTGGAGGCAGGTTTCTGTCTGCAATGAGGAACCTTGATGCAACATGACAATGGCGTATTGGAATCTGCCACTCACCGCACACTACCCAACTGTGCACCTCCCTCTACTCCATCTCTCTGCACCCAGAATGGATGTAGAATATCTTTGCCTTGAGTTTCTGCTGCTTCCCTTGGTATAAGTAAGCTATGACAGGCAGTGAGGCCTGATAGGATGTGCAATTACCAGAGTTTATTGCTTTTTATCAAACAACCCTTTAACTTGTAGCCTATTTCAGCATTTGACAAATACTCTTGAGGAAGGGAGGGAGGTTGTCAAATTTCCTCCCACTGTTGAGAGGAAAGCAAGGCAAAGTGCTGGGGTTACATATAGGAGGGACTGTGCTCCCCTTGCTCTTTAGCTCAGTTTTAGATTTAAGAAAAATTGAAACTGTAGTACACAGAGCTCCCTTTCCTTTTAACACATGTCATAGTACTCAGAAATGATTCCAGAGCAGCTACAATTTTATAGAAAGAGCAGTGAGTGTGGGAAAAATGCCCCAGTGGGGAACTGGTCTTACTCTGGAGCCTGAAGGAGGCAGCCTGCCCATGTTAACTTTCCCAGGGCAAGGACGCCTTGCAACAGGGGCCAGATTCCCCAGAAACTCTAGCCAGCCTCTGTCCCCTACACTTCCACCCCAATTACTGCAACTGGTAGGTGAGTCAGGTGACCGTGAAACCAAGGCATCATTCCTCTTCAGGTTGCAGCACTTAGATGTAGGCTCAAAGCCGCTGGACCCTTTAAAGGATCAAGCCCCAAACTTGAAACTATCTCTGGAGGGAAAGCTATGCCTGGAGGCAGGAACTGCTTCCAGGAGTCCTCTGAACAGTTTCTCCTTGCCCCTCATCCCCACATCCACGGTTCTGTCATTATTTCCCCCGAGGTTACTGTAAAAGCCACTTCACCCATCTTCTCTGTTTCCTTTCTCTTACTACTCCCAATCCTTTCCACGTATTCTAGTGTACATAGAATCTGATAACAGAAACTCTTATTTTTTACAAAGAAGGAAACTGATAGAGGTGAAGTGAGAAGTGCAGGGGCTCAGGTTAACTCACTCCCTGTCTCAAAATTTGTCTGTGGCTCTCAGTGTCCACTCAAATAAGTTCAGAATCCTCACCCTTTCAAGTTCCTTCACAGTAGAACTTCAGTTTTTCTTGACAACTGTAATTTCCCTACACCAGCCAGAAGCTGTCCTTAAGCAGGAGAAGGCTTTTCCATCTTTGTTCACTCTGGTCCTTCCACCTGCCCCTTTGCCCCTTCAAAGTGTGGTGTCTTCAGAGCCATCTCATATGCCACATGCACCACTAAACCTCACACACATTTTCCCTCCTTTTCTATATTCATCTCCCTCCTTGTATCATCCATGGCACGTTATACTTTTTTCATGATACTTGCCCTATACTTAAAAAAAAAAAAAAGAAACAAACTTAAGATAACTGTGGATTCACAGAAGTTGTGATAAATAATCCAGAGTGGTCCTGTTTCCCCAGGTAACATTGTGCAATATCACAGGATATCACAGCTAGGACACCTGACACCTACATACTCTGAATGAGAAGGAAGCCCACTTTTGTTATCTTGTCCTTCACTTTCCTGCCTTTTAAACTCTTACAGGGAAAGGGCTGGGTGCTCCTCTCCTTTAGCTTTCTCTCTGGGTTACCGCTTCTTTTTCCTCTCATCCTTTTAGCCTTAGGGAAGGAAGGGATACTTTGCCTCCCTGTTTCCAGTGCAGCGGGACTGCTTTGATTCTCCCTGAAGTTGGTGACTTGAGATTATTTATTGGGACTTATGATCATTCCCTCCAACAGCCCTGGTTTGCCTGACCAACGGTTCTGCCCTGGTTTTCCGGGCTTGGATTCGCGAACTGGGCCGGGAATGACTGCGGCCCGGCTTGGCGGGGACTGACCCTGTCCTCGGATTCCGCCTCCTCGCGCCTGATTTCGGCCCCACGGTGGCTTCTCCACCTGCCGGCGAGGCCTGCGGTCCGGAGCTTAGAATGGGGAGCTCCCGGGGGCGAGGTGCCTGGAGTCGCGTCGCGTCTTTGTTTTGACAGGGAATGGGGGCCGCGGGGCGGGCACCTCCTCCCTGGGGCGCGGGAGCAGGGGCGCCGGCCCCGCTCACAGGTGTCGCCGCCGCCCAGGCGCCCCGCCCGCCGCGCGCCGCTTCCTGAGCGCGCCCCGCCCTGCGGCTCGGCCCCGCGGCGCCGGCGACTGAGGGCCAGGTGCCGCCGCAGCCGCCCGCCCGCCAGTCCGCCCGTCCGGCCCTCTCCCGCCGCCCGCCACATGCAGGCCGCCGCCGCCCTCCCCGAGGAGATCCGTTGGCTCCTGGAAGGTAACGCCCCGCTGGCCCGGGCGCCGCCGAGCCCGCCGGGAGTCGCACGTGCCGAGCCGGCAGCAGCCGAGACGCCAGCGGCTCCCCGGCCTTCCCCGTCGGCTCCCTCCCGCCTTGTAGAAGCTCGAGGCTGCTGCCGGAGCCCTGACTCTGCAGAGCCAGCTGTTCACCCCTCGCTCAGGGGTCCCTTTCACTCCTAGTAACACATTTTCTTGTTCCTCGAGGCGTTTCCACCTCCCACTTAGCCTCCCGTCTTCTCAGCAAGTTCTGGCCGGGTTCAAGGTCCCCGGGCCGCCGTAGCTGGCCTTCAACCTGTCCCTTTCTCTTCAGGACGCCCTGCGTCTGTGGGTTACGCGCTGGCCCCTCTCCAGCCCTGATCTGTCCCTTCACAGGGAACCCTGACCTTCGCGTTTAGAGCTCCCCACGGTCTCACGGGGCTGTTAGGGCTCATGGGCTCCTGTGGGCCAAGGCCTGGACATCCAGACCTCAGGCCCCCTTCACCCGCCCGCAGACTCCCTCTTGCCCCTGGGCGGCCGGATCCCAGTGTTACATCTCCTGCCTTTCTAGAAGTGCCCCACTGTGGTGTGTTCACCCTCAAACCGTAGAGCCCATCAGTCCTTGTAAGAGTTAAGGCCATACTCACTAACAACACATCCCGCTGTAACACTCCAGAGACACTTTTTGCTAATGGGCAAGATCTGCTTGCCTCCCACTTTTCCTGGTGAAAAGGTATTAATAATTTGCTTTTCCTGTAACCGACCTTCCTGGAAGGATGGGGACCTGGAATCTGTGTTTGCATAAGGGTCCCAGGAGGAAACTGCTCAGAATTAAGCCTTTTGGCATCGAGGTGACATTTTTGACACATACTTAACAGATGGCCTGTTTTCGGCAGGTCATACTTTTGGCAAGCAGTATTTTTTTTTTCTCTTCAGTTTCAGTTTAATTGGTTTTATATCTCCATTACCATGTTATCTTGGTATAAATGCCTCCTAATCAAATATTTGGCAAGTCTTTTCAGTCTGTTTGTAGTGCTGTTTCCGTTCTGGGTTGCTTCCATAAAAGCTGTCAACTACGTATTTCTTATGAGGTGAAGTTTCCAAAATTTATTTTGCTTGCTACCTGAGTAAATCTAAATTTTCAGAATAGAAAAGTATTTGTGGGGTAAAAGAGCATCATCTGGATGTCTAGAAGGAATCCAGCCTTTCCGTCTGCTGTTGGCTCAATAATTCCAAATATAAAGAGAGTCTGTACTGTGGTTTCCAGGAGAGAAGGAACTGTGGCAAAAAGTTTCATTCTGCCTTGCAGTTGAAGATATAAACAGATTCTTTTTATTGATATCTGTCATTTGTTGAGAGGAAACCTGTTTTACAAACTAGTTGAACTATACTTACATTTTGTTTACAGCCTTGATAGAAAATTCCTTTTTATTTTCAGAGGCTTACAATGACATCCACTCCTTCAGCATTTTTGATGTGCAGTTCTTTATTGTTCAAAACTGACACTTTGGTAAACAACTCATTTCTGCACCTGCCACCTTCCTTTAGTTTAGATTATTTTCTTGTTAGCTGACTGTTTTTAATTGAAGTCTTCAGATCTCCTCCTAAAGCAGAACCTTTGTTTGCTGACAAGTAGAGCAGAGTATGAATGGAGATTAATTGCATGTCACATACTTCTGTATCAAACTTGCTGTGTCTTAACAATCTCTCTTGGTGCTCAGGTCTTTGGAATATATAGAACAATCCAAGATTAAATTCTAAGGAGCTATGTTGGTTAATGTATTACTTTAAAGCCCCCTTTTTTTAAAGTGTGTAATTAGAGCCTGAATCTGAAGTAGAGAAAAAAATGTGAACGTGGAATTCAACCAATAATTCTATTGAAAAATGTTTGAAGAATATACTTTTGAAAGGTTTGTGTAATCATAGCAACATATTGGTTGTAGGTTTTGTTTTTTATGGAACACACTCTCTGTTGTAGACCAACAGAATTATTCACTGTACTACAAACAGTTTGTAAATATTAGAAACCCGTAATGGCTACCAATTTATCATCTGTTGCTGTTTGTCTTTCCCCACCCACCCCCACACACACTTTTTAAGGTTAACTGCTGACAATGAGAAAATACGTAGGTCCTGATCTCTATATTGTTACTCAGTGGAGGGAGTCGTAGGGTGAGAGTGCTGCCACAGGCTGTGGGGGTGGAGTTCCCACAATGAATTACTACTTTCATAAACCAAGGCATAAGCATTTGCACAGTGATTTAGTGCTGGCCATCACAGCCGTAACTTTAGCATTTATTTATTTATAACTACAAGAGCATAAATGACAGGGGCGTTTTTTGACATAATGGGTGTGCTTTGAAAAATAAGAAATGCAAAGCATTATGAAAGGTTTATGCCGGATTTTGCATAATGAAGGGAACAGAAATGCTGAAGGTCTAACACTAATTTTGTTTAAGGATAAAATTTTAAACATTTGACCAAGAAACTCCACTCCTAGGAATCTGTGTTAATGAAAGTAAAGAACATGAAGTATATATTTTTGTTTGTTTGTTTTAGTGGCTAAGTTGTGTTCAACTCTATGGACCGTATAGCTCCTCAGGCTCCAGAATACTGGAGTGGGTTGCCATTTCCTTCTCCAGGGGATCTTCCTGACTCAGGGATCAAACCTGCTTCTCCTGCATTGGCAGGTGGAGTCTGAATCACCTGGGAAGCCCGAAGTATATGTACCAGGATGCATAGTAAGTGCCCATGAGTTGGGAGAAGTCAGGCGATGATATCTTGTGGAATCATCCATCTTACTGAATATTTTGTAACCATTAAAAAGGGTGAGGTGGATCTTTACATATTGGCTTAGGAAGTGTTGATAACGTATTTTTGAGACTAAAAAGCAAGATGCACAACAGTATAAATAACATACCATTTTTGTTTGAAAACAACCCCCCCCAAAAAAAAATACCCCATATTTGATATATATTTGTGTAAGCCTAAGAAGGAGTAAGAAAGAATACACACCAAGCTCCCAAATTGGTTCTCTAGGGAGGGGAAAGAGAAGGTTGGGGAGAGAGGTTATTACTTTTATTTCATACATCTTCATGTTGTTTGAACCGTGACAATGACCATGCATTACTTTTGTAATCAGGATAAAACAACCAGTAAGACTATTTAAAAGGAAAAGGAACAAAGGACAAATAGAAGCTTGGAGAGGTCAGAGTTCCAAAGGACCATGAACCAGTATTGTGATTATGCTTTTTTGTTTTTAGTACTAGAGATGTGTGGAAGGTGGGGATTCCCCCCTCCCCCTTTTTTAATGCTTTCTTGGATTTTGGGCAAATATTAAAGCAGTGAGAGATTTCTAGAGTAACTCAGGAACCATCTTCCTCAGATTCTGTCAGGTTCTCATATAGAAATAGTAACTAGTCTATTTCAGCAAATAAGTACCTTATAGATAAGTAAAGTAAAGGACATTTACTGCCTTATTGAAAGAGGAAGAAATATTCAGGTCTATTTTCAAATAATCAGGCTTCAGGAGTAGAAGTTATCATTTTGTTTTTGCACTGTGATAACCACACTGAAAACAAAAACAATGGTGTGCTGACAGTTTGCATAGTCTTTGTTTCACAGATACAAACGTAATCAGTTCTTCCTTGTCTTTCTTGTACCACTTTTGAAGTCAGCAGCACAAGAGGCAGGTGTAAAGGAAATAGAATAAATATTTCTTTGGTTCATAATTTGTCCTGTGTGATGGAATGGAGCTTACTGAGTTTAATAGGTAATAAGTATCTACAAGGTACCTAAATCCTGCTCAAACATGGATTAGAGCCAAAATAACATCCACAATTCAGCTGCATTTAGTAGCAATTGTTGCATTAATGCTGATTTTGACATGCCTATAGTTACTTGTTTTAAACTTCCTTGGAAAGAAGTCATTAATCATTTCATTCCAGGTTGTTCTCCAGTTTTGTATTGGTCAATGTAGCCAACCGTAAAATCTTTTTCAACAGGAGTGAGTTGTGCTAGATAGCTGAAGATGTTCTCTTTAAACATTATTTTTATTATAAACATTGGTGATCAAATTTTTTCTCAGATTCTATAGAAACTTCTCACACTTCCTGAACCAAACAGTCTGCATTCAAGAGGACCTCCTCTGAATACTTTAACTCGGAGTTGTTACGGTGAATATCAATTATCATACTTTATAGAGATATATTAAGTTATTTAGAGACTTTTTTTTGCCGTAATTGCCACTGGACTGCTTTGTGAATGTCTGTGTCTGTTTTATACTTAAATTTTTATCATTGTTTCCTACAGTTAGACCAGGCCTATCACTTTGTACTGTTCTCAGTGTATCTGTATCCCCAATGCTCTAGAAACATTAGATAATTAAGTTCGTTGGAATTAAGGTATGTGTAAAAGAAAATACGAAGGTCTGTCTTGATGAACACGGTACCCAAACTTTAGGTCTGTACTTTGTGACTTATACATTGGCTGCTCACAGTCTTTTTTGCTTAATTTCTTAATACTGGGTTGTCTTCTGGATAAATGGCGGTACTGTTTGGCTAAATTCTGAAACGTATGTGACCATACTTCTATTTTTTTCTTTTTTTTTAACTAATTTTTTTTTGGCTGTGTGAGCCCTTCATTTGTGATGCTCAGGCTCTCTAGCTGTGGGGCACAGGCTTAGTTGTCCTGCTGCATGTGGGATCTTAGTTCCCTAGCCACGGATTGAACCCACATCCCCTGTATTGGAAGGCAGATTCTTAACCCCTGAACCACCAGAGAAGTCCCTTATTTCTTTTTTATGCTAAATTTTTTGGTTATAAAAATAGTATTGCTCACGTAGAAGATTTAGAAAACAGTCACCCATAGTCAACAACTGTTAAATTTCCATGCATATTTTTCAGTTTTTATTATTTGTACAGACTTTATTTTTTTTAATATGAAAAGATGTTTTATTATTATTTTACTATATAACATATTAGTGAATACACCCAATTGTATCTTCTCAAAAGGCAAATGAGATCCAGGGTAACATTCCTCTTTGATTCCTGAAAACATCAATAGCATCTGTCTTTTGGAGGATTCAGTGTCCTACGACGTCTGTGATACTGTCCACGAGGATACCAATGGTGCTTAGTAGTAAAGAACATTTTACTGAGTTGTTCTATCATGGGTCCTTGCTCTAAGTGTTCGCTTTTTTCTTCTAATCTGGTTTTCAGTACTAGATCATGTGTTTCTTCATTTTTATGCACTGGATCTGGCTGAGGGATAGGCAATTATAGTCATCTGGGCTGCTACTCACCGCGAACCCGCCATCTTTTGTACAGACTTTAAAAGTTGGGACATATTGTGTGTATAGTTTTGTATACTGATTTTTCCACTTACTGTTTTTCACTTGCTATGGTCACCTGAGCATCTTCTTAGATCACTCACTTTCTTTTTTTTTTTCCTTTTGAGTGATTTTAAAGTTATACATCCTGGTTTTATTCCAGATAGTTTTACCCTTATAGCTAAAAAAAAACAAACAAAATGAACCATGTCCCTTTGATTAGCAATGTTAAGAATGAAACAGTATCTTCTACTCTTTCCTCCAATGTGAAATGTGACATGGCTTATATAATCTGAGATTTTAGATTCAGAATTATTAATGTTTTTATTGTGTATATTAGGTTATAAGAATTCTTTTGATATTTGCATAATATTTAAAACCATAGCTATAATGATATTTTGGATAGTTTATATTTAATGAAATACAATGATATTTTTGTTTAACTTGTTTATTGCATACTTTTTGTACCATGGCTTTTTCATTCTTGAGCTCTTTATCTCTTAGATATTTAGACTTTGCTGGAAGGGTAACCATGGCCACATGTAGCTATTTAAATTATCTAAAATTAAATAAAACCAAAGCAAATCTGTTCCTCAATTATGCTAGCTACATTTCAGCTACTCAGTAGCCACAGAGGCTGCTGTATTGGATAGTACAGAAAGCCCTAGTAGATGACGATTGCGACTGTGATGCTGAGTGGATTTTTCAGGAAGGGGACTTTGATACTACACTTGCTGAGTGCCTCTGAGTTTGAGTATGTGTCTATCTAGTTTCATATAAACTTAGCTGTGGGAATGAGGTTCTAGGATCCATTCCTTTCCCTTCCTCTCAACTTAACCTCTCAAAGTTTTACCCGTATCTCCTGGTCTTCAATTTTGTGGAGGAGAAGTCTGATGCCAGCCTGATATATTTATTTTATAACCCATCCCTCCCACTGCCTGCCTGCATGTTTATAGGATATTTTTCTTTGCTCTCAAAAATGTCACTGGATAATTTCAAAGTTAGACTTTTTGATTATTTTTGCCTGATATGTAGTGAACCCTTTTGATCTATAGTCTTAAGGTCTTTAACATGAGAAAGTTTTTTCTATTGTCAGTGCTTTTATTCTGTTACACTAGGGTTTATATTGTAAATATATTGGGCCCCAATTTATTCTCTGTGTTTCATCTCTTTTATTGTCTCATCTGTCACTGATTTGATTGTAGTTTTAAATTCAGCATTTATTTATTTAAAAAAAATTTCCATGTGTTCTTTCCACACCATTCATTGTTTTGTTTTCATTACATCTGTAAATCTGGCTTATAGACATAATGACATTTTGGATGTTGTTGGAAATATGAATAGAAAAATTTTAAACATTTCTGTTCTTTAATAATAAGGCTACTTCAGAGGAGACATTTTCTGTAGTTCTTCAAGATATTTTTCTTTTTGAAGGTTAATATTTTCTCATAGATCCTGTATATTTTCTTTGTGGTAAGTTTTGTTGTTTGGTTCAGTTTCTCAGTCATGTCTGACTCTGTGCGACCCCATGGACTGCAGCATGCCAGGCTTTCCTGTCCTTCACCATCTCCTGCAGTTTGCTCAGACTCATGCCCATTGAATTGGTGATGCCATCCAACCATCTTGTCCTCTGTCGTCCCCTTGTCCTCTTGCCTTCACTCTTTCCTAGCATCAGGGTCTTTTCCAGTGAGTCAGCTGTTCTGATCAGGTGGCCAAAGGATTGGAGCTTCAGCTTCAGCATCAGTCCTTCCAATAAATATTCAAGGTTGATTTCCTTTTAGGATTGACTGGTTTGATCTCCTGGCTGACAAAGGGACTCTCAAGAGTCTTCTCCAGCACCACAGTCAGAAAGCATCTATTCAGTGCTCACCATCTGAGCCATCAGGGAAGCCCATGCCAACTCTTCAGTTCAGTTCAGTTCAGTTCCTCAGTCGTGTCCGACTCTTTGCAACCCCATGAATCGCAGCATGCCAGGCCTCCCTGTCCGTCACCAACTCCTGGAGTTCACTCAGACTCATGTCCATTGAGTCAGTGATGCCATCCAGCCATCTCATCCTCTGTCGCCCCCTTCTCCTCCTGCCCTCAATCCCTCCCAGCATCTGAGTCTTTTCCAATGAGTCAGCTCTTCGCATAAGGTGGCCAAAGTACTGGAGTTTCAGCTTTAGCATCATTCCTTCCAAAGAAATCCCAGGGCCGATCTCCTTCAGAATGGACTGGTTGGATCTCCTTGCAGTCCAAGGGACTCTCAAGAGTCTTCTCCAACACCACAGTTCAAAAGCATCAATTCTTCAGTGCTCAGCCTTCTTCACAGTCCAACTCTCACATCCATACGTGACCACAGGAAAAACCATAGCCTTGACTAGACGGACGTTTGTTGGCAAAGTAACGTCTCTGCTTTACAATATGCTATCTAGGTTGGTCATAACTTTCCTTCCAAGGAGTAAGCGTCTTTTAATTTCATGTCAACTCTTAATTGTATGCAAACTCTTAGTTGCAGCATGTGGGATCTAGTTCCCTGATTAGGGATCGAATGCATTGGGAGCACAGTCTTAGCCACTGGACCACGAGAGAAGTTCCTATCTCATTGAATTTATGAGAAATAAAGGACTAAATATTTGAAAAGAAGTTAGAATAATATCTAGAATGTATTATACACCATATGTTTGGTAAATAAAATTTTAAAAAAAGTTTTTTTCTTTGAGGAAGTCCTGTTGATCTCTCTTCCTGCAACTGCTTCACCACAGGAAAACTTATAGGCCTTTTGCTTGGGTCAGTGGGTCATCCTTGCTCCTCCAAATTAGAGGAGGTTTGTAGGGGTTCTTTCAGGATGTTCTTCATTTCCTTCCTTAGATCAGAACTTTTTGGAGGAAGGAAAGAGGAAGTTAGCTTCCTTGCTAACTTAAGAAAGACATGTGTTCCTTACCTTGTTACATAGAATGCTTTGTACGCATGTGTGTTTCTGTAAATAGTATTTTTGCATTATTTCTCAGTTGAAAAAAAAGGTTCAATCTTTCCCTTCTCCCTTTCTATTTTAATAAACAGAATTTTTTTAATTGGTAGAAATATTTTAGTTTCATTATGGGTATGTCCTAGATGTTAGCTGGGCTGCCCAGGCCTTTTGAACTCTGTGCTGTGTGTGTTTAGTCGCTCAGTCGTGTCCAACTCTTGCGACCTCATAGACTGAGGCCTGCCAGGCTCCTCTGTCCATGGTATTCTCCAAGCAAGAATACTGGAGTGGGTTTTCATTTCTGTCTCCAGGAGATCTTCCCGACCCAGGGATTGAACGCAGGTCTCCTGCACAGAAGTCAGACTCTTTACCGACTGAGCTATGAGGGAGTTCAGAACTCTAGGCAAGATCTATTCCTCATTGTGGGAACCCAAATATCTCCTCAAAATCTGAAGAATTCTCAAGGGGTGTGCATTCTCAAGGTTACCTTTCCTTCCAGGTTCCCCTGCTTCCATGGTTCCCAAATGGGGTGGTTTTGTCCCTCAGGGGGCATTTGGCAACACTTGGAGACATTTTTGTTGTTGTTGTCACAACTAGGGAAGGTGCTATTGGTAGCTAATGGGTAGAGGCCAGTGATGCTGTTCAACTTCCTACAATGCATTGGATAGCCCTACAGCAAAGAATTATCAAGCCCCAAATGTCAGTAGGGCCAGGGTTGAGAAACTATGGCCGTGACATATATCCTTGTCTTCAATTTCCACAAAGTCCTGTCCACATGAAGTCCCTGTGAGTGTCAAAAACATCACTGCAGAGTCAGGGGGTACAGGGAGAGGGAGGAAGGGTTTCCATGGCAGTTATGCAAAAGATTTCATATTGAATATTAGGCATTCCTGTTCCTGAACTCCCTTTTGCCAATCCAGTCATGAGACAATGCCCTCTGGCCTTTCACCTGATGTAGTTCTCAGCCTTACGCTTTCTCACTGGCACTTTCTCCCTGTATCCTGTCTGGAGCAAAACAAACAAAAAAAAGGTTTTTTTCTCTTGCCACACAGAAAGGTGGTTTCACTGTCTGTTTATTGGTTTAGGCTCCCACTAACACCCACACACAGAAAGAAACAGGTTACTTTGCCAAACAATGGTGATTCTCTTCCTAAGAGGAATTCTAATGCTGTTAAGAGAATAACGTTTTTAACTCATTATATAAGTGTAATACTTAAACAATTTTTAATCACTTTAAATATAGGAAAAATAAGATAAATTTCAAGTTCTACCATCATCAGAGAATCTTAACATATTGACATAACTATAATAGATCTAATTTTTCACATTATGAACCATTACACTGTACAGAAATCCTATAATTTCTGCTACATTTATTCATATTTATTTCCCCTGTGTTTCCAAGTTCACTGCTTGCTTTTTCTGGTTTACCAGTGCTGCATTATAGGTTAGGTGATTCTAACAGATGGCTTTTCAGGTTTGGAGTCTTTGAGTTCCACTGTTTAATTTTACTATCCAGTTTTTACATGGAAGATAGGACAGATGTAGGCTCAGAAACAGAGTGGTCTTAGTATCCAGAGAGCAAGCTTTCCTGAAAGCTTATGGCTTTGATAAAATTATTTATGAATTACTTAAATTTCATCTAGGATCTCCGTCTAACATTGTTGATATTCTAATATTAGTATGTTATGGGGGAAATAAAATTTTTATTCACATAATAGGAGCTTTGCTAAGATGTATCCAATGGCACATATTTATACATACACCAATGTGATAGTTAAGTTGGAATTAATTAAGGTACTGTATATTATAAATCAAATATGAGAAGTGTCCTGGGAACTTAGAAAGTTATAGACAACCTCTCTTTACTGCATTGTAATAAATTTCCTTAAAATCACCCTCCCTTTAAAATAAATTTTCCTTTTTGATAGCACTTTGTGTGAGCCTCTTCATCCATTGATCCCTCCCTCTTCTTTTCTTCCTTCCCAGTACTTTATTAAGATGTGATTAATGTATATAAAATGCACTAGCGTTAAGTGTTACAACTGAATGACTTTCATATATGTATACACCTGTGTGACTACAACTCACATCAAGACATAAACACTTCCATCTCCCAATAAAGTTCCTTTCCAGTTCTGGAATTTCATAAATCAGTATGATCTCTTTTGTGTCTGTCCTCAATATAATATTTTTGAGATTCATCCATGTTGTTCTGTGTATCATTTATCTATCCTTTTGCTAAGTAGTAATCCATTGTGTGAGTATTCCGTTGTTTGCTTATTCATTTTTCTTCTGATGAACAATTGAATTGTTCAGTTTTGGGTTACTATGATTATAGCTGCTATGAGAATTCTTGTATAACTTTTTTTGTAACATAAACACTCATTTCTCCTGAATAAAGATCTAGGAGTGGAATTACTGGGTCTTATGGAATGCTGCTGCTGCTAAGTCGCTTCAGTCGTGTCCAATTCTGTGCGACCCCATAGACGGCAGCCCACCAGGCTCCCCCGTCCCTGAGGTTCTCCAGGCAAGAACACTGGAGTGGGTTGCCATTTCCTTCTCCAGTCTTATGGTATAAATACATTTAATTTTATTGGAAACCAGTTTCCCAAAGTGATTATAACCTCTTTTACACTCCCACCAACAGTATATGAGAATTAGTTACTCCATTTCCTCACAAACTCTTGATGTTGTATTCTTTATTTTTAGGTATTCTGGTAGGTGTTATGGTCCCTATATTTTTTTAATTACAAAAATAACTTATGAATACATTTTTACTGTAGAATATTTGTACAACATAAAAGAATATAGATTACTTGACCTAGCCACAGCAATCAGAAAAGAAAAGAAAAAATAGGTGTCCAAATTGGAAGGGAAGAGGCAAAATTGTCATTATATGCATATGAGATGATATTATATATAGAAGATCCTAAAGACTCCACACTAAAACTATTGGAATAATAAATGAATTCAGCAAGGTTGCGGGTTACAAGATTAATATACAGAAATCTTTTGCATTTCTTTATACTAACAATGAACTATGAGAAAGTGAAGAACAATCGCATTTAATACTGTGTCCAGGGACTTCCCTGGTGGTGCAGTGGATAGGAATCTGCCTGCCAGTGCAGAGGACACGAGTTCAATCCTTGGTTCAGGAAGATTCCACATGAGCACCTAAGCCCATGCTCTGTAACTTCTGAGCCCACACCCTAGAGCCTGTGAGCCACAACTTCTAAAGCCCATGCATTCCAGGGCCCATGAGCTGCAAATACTGAGCCTGTGTGCTCTAACTACTGAGGCCTCTGTGTCCTAGAGCCACACACTGCCGCTGCTGAGCCTGCGTGCTGCAACCACTGAAGCCCGCATACCTGGGGCCTATGCTCTACAACAGGAGAGGCCACCACAATGAGAAGCAACTAGAGAAAGCCCATGCACAGCAATGCAGACCTGGTGCAACCAAAAAAAATTTTTAATCAATTAAAAAAATTGTGTACAAAAAATACCTAATAAACCTAATCAAGGAGGCGAAAGACCTATGTGCTAAGAACTATACCACATGGGTAAAGGAAATTGAAAATGATTCAAAGAAATGGAAAGACATCCCATGACCTTTGATTGGAAGAATTAGTATTGTTAAAATGGCCATGCTACCCAAAGCAACATACAGATTCAGTGCAATCCCTGTCAAACTATCCATGACATTTTTCACACAATTAGAACAAATAATCCAAATGTATATGGAATCATAAAAGACCCAGAATTTCCAAAGCAATCCTGAGGAAAAAGAACAAAGCTGGAGGCATAGACCTTCCCAAACTTCAGACAATACTCAAAGCTACAGTAATTAAAACAGTGTGGTCTTGGCACAAAAATAGACATATAGATCAATGGAACAGAATAGAGAGCCCAGAAATAAACACATACTACTTATGGTCAATTAATCTTTAACTAATGAGGCAAGACTATACATTGGAGAAAAGACAATCTCTTCAGCAAGTGGTGTTGGGAAAGCTGGCAGCCTCATGTAAATCAATAAAGTTAGAATACTCCCTCACATACACACACACACAAACTCAAAATGGCTTAAAGACTTAAATATAAGGCATGACATCATAGGACTCCTAGGAGAGAGTATAGGCAGAACATTTTCTGCAACTGCTGAGCCTGTGTGCTGCAACCACTGAACCAACTGAAGCTTCAGTGGTTGCAGCACATAGGCTCAGCAGTTGCATGAGCCTACAATTGCAGCAATGTTTTCTTAGTTCAGTCTCCCAAAGCAATAGAAATAAAAGCAAAAACAAATGGGTCCTAATCAAACTTAGCATTTGCACAGCAAAGGAAACCATAAACAAAACAAAAAGACAGCCTATAGACTGGGAGAAAATATTTGCAAATTATGTGATCAACAAGGACTTAATTTCCAAAATATACAAACAGCTCATACAACTCAATGTCAAAAAAACAAACAACCCAATTGAAAAATGGGCAGAAGAACTAAACAGGCATTTCTCCAAAGACATCCATATGGCCAAGAGGCACATGAAATGATGGTCAATATTGCTAATTATTGTTGTTGTTGTTTAGTCTCTAAGTTGTGTCCAACTCTTTGCGACCCCATGGACTGTAGCCCACCAGGGTCCTCTGTCCATGGGATTTCCCAGGCAAGAATAAACTGGAGTGGGTTGCCATTTCCTTCTCCACGGGATCTTCCCAATCCAGGGATCAAACCTGTGTCTCCTGCATTGGCAAGTGTATTGTTTACTGCTGAGCCACCAGGAAAGCCCGCTAATTATTAGAGAAATGCAAATCAAAACTACAGTGAGCTATCACCTCACAGCAGTTAGAATGTCTATCACTAAAAAGTCTACAATAAATACAGGAGAGAGTGTGGAAAAAAGGGAACCTTCCTACATTGTAGGTGGGAAGGTAAATTGGTGTGGTCACTGTGGGAAACAATACAGAGGCTCCTTAAGAAACTAAAAATAGAACTGCCATATGATCCAGCAGTCCCATTCCGAGGCATATATCTAGATAAGACAAAAGCTCTGATTTGAGAAGATATACGCAAGTTCCAGAAAAACATCTATTTCTGCTTTATTGACTATGCCAGAGCCTTTGACTGTGTGGATCACAGTAAACTGTGGAAAATTCTGAAAGAGATGGGAATACCAGACCACCTGACCTGCCCTTGAGAAACCTGTATGCAGGTCAGGAAGCAAAGGTTAGAACTGGCCACGGAACAGACTGGTTCCAAACAGGAAAAGGAGTACATCAAGGCTGTCTATTGTCACCCTGGTTATTTAACATATGCAGAGTACATCATGAGAAACGCTGGGCTGGAAGAAGCACAAGCTAGAATCAAGATTGCCGGGAGAAATATCAATAACCTCAGATATGCAGATGACACCACCCTTATGGCAGAAAGTGAAGAGGAACTCAAAAGCCTCGTGATGAAAGTGAAAGAGGAGAAAGTGAAAAAGTTGGCTTAAAGCTCAACATTCAGAAAACGAAGATCGTGGCATCTGGTTCCATCACTTCATGGAAAATAGATGGGGAAACAGTGGAAACAGTGTCAGACTTTATTTTTTGAGGCTCCAAAATCACTGCAGATGGTGACTGCAGCCATGAAATTAAAAGATGCTTACTCCTTGGAAGAAAAGTTATGACCAACCTAGATAGCATATTGAAAAGCAGAGACATTACTTTGCCAACAAAGATCTGTCTAGTCAAGGCTATGGTTTTTCCTGTGGTCATGTATGGATGTGAGAGTTGGACTGTGAAGAAAGCTGAGCACCGAAGAATGGATGCTTTTGAACCGTGGTGTTGGAGAAGACTCTTGAGAGTCCCTTGGACTGCAAGGAGATCCAATCAGTCCATTCTAAAGGATATCAGCCCTGGGTGCTCTTTGGAAGGACTGATGCTAAAGCTGAAACTCCAGTACTTTGGCCACCTCATGTGAAGAGTTGACTCATTGGAAAAGACTCTGATGCTGGGAGGGATTGAGGGCAGGAGGAGAAGGGGACGACAGAGGATGAGATGGCTGGATGGCATCACCAACTCGATGGACGTGAGTCTGAGTGAACTCTGGGAGATGGTGATGGACAGGGAGGCCTGGCGTGCTGTGATTCATGGGGTTGCAAAGAGTCGGACACGACTGAGCGACTGAACTGAACTGATACAACCCAGTGTTCATAGCAGCACAATTTATAATAGCCAAGAGATAGAAGCAACTAAACTGTCCACTGACAGTTGAATGGATAAAGAAGATGTGATATGTATATATATCACATTACTCAGCCATAAAAATAATGAAATAGGGACTTCCCTGGTGGTCCAGTGGCTAAGACTCTGAGCTCCCAATGCAGGGGACCCAAATTCAATCCCTGGTCGGGGAACAAGATCTCACATGCTGCAACTAAGACCTGGTGCAGCCAAATAAATAAATATTTTAAAATAATAAAATATTGCCATTTGCAGCAACATGAATGGACTTAGAGATTATTGTACTAAGTAAGTCGGAGAAAGACAACTATTATATGGTAACACTTATGCATGAAATCTAAAAATAATACAAATGGACTTACTTACAAAACAGAAACAGACTCACAAACAAACTTAAGGTTACCAAAGGAGAAGGCAGGGAGGGCTAAATTAGGAGTATGGGGTTAGCAGATATGCACCACTATATATGAAATAGATAAACAACAAAGATTTACTCTGTAGCACAGGGAACTATATTCAATATCTTGCAGTAACCTATATTGGAAAAGAATCTGTAAAAGAGAATATATATGTGTATCTGAATTACTTTGCTATATACTTGAAGCTAACACAATACTGTAAATCAACTATAGTTCAATGAAAAACAGAAAAAAAGAAATTGGTTTTTTAACATCACACCATTGTAAGCTTTCCCATATAAATCTATGTATATATTCATATATATATTCATTTTAAACTACTGTACAGTGTTTCAAATTTAATTATTCCCCTATTAAAGGATGTTTAGATTGTTTACAATTTTTTAAATATTTCCATAGTGCTGTAGAGAACATATCTGCATCTTTGCCTATATATGCAAATATTTCTGTAGGATAGATTCAGTGAAGATTGCAGAAGTGTTACTTCAGATTTGCAGACTGGTCAGTAGTTAAAACTTAATCTATAGTACTATCTGTGTTTTAGTTTCCAGTTTTTGTTTTCTCTATGCTATATGTGTATAGTTATTGTCATTTTTTTCACCTTCAGGAGGTAGAGGAATTAAAAATATAAACACCACACATTTCTTGGGTCATGGGGCAGAAACAATCAGCAGGTGAAGCAAACCACAGGAGAACATGTTGACATTTTCTCTATTGTATGCTGACAACTTCCTGCAAGCTAAAACAAAGCTGGTCGGTATGATTTTAGCGTTGCCAACAAGTTTTACCTCTTAACAAAAAGCAAAATATATGCCTTAAAGGATTACAATTGATTGCCAGATGAAAAATTTAATGCAAGGTTTAAAACAAGTTTTAAGCACAGTAAAAGTCATTTCCTCCCCCCTCACTATGATAATTTTATTTAATTGGTGTGAAAATAAGCAAGACAAGATTCAATGAAGGCTTCCATCGTGTGTGCATACATGCTCAGTTATGTCTGACTCTCTCTGACCCCATGGATTGTAGCCGGCTAGGCTCCTCTGTCCATGGGATTATCCTGGCAAGAATACTGGAGTGGGTTGCCACTTCCTCCTCCAGGGGATCTTCCTCACCCAGGGATCTAACCCATGTCTCCTGTGGCTCATGCATTGATAGGCAGATTCTTTACCACTGAGCCACTTGGGAAGCCCTCCATCATTAAAGTAGGAAAATTAAACACTGAAGTTTCAGAAGTTTGATTTTACTGAGATATTTAAGTTACTGCAGAAATACTAATGATCCGATACCTTCAGTATATTTGTGACAAGGAATCAGTAATGACTATTTTTTGTTTGTTTCTATCAGAAGCTGTCAATGAGACTTTGTAGAAGTTGGATCAGTAACCAGGGTGCTTCTGTAAAATAGCAATATGTTACTAAAGGGAAAGTTGTGACACTTAATTAAATAGAATGCCCCAATATCTGGAATGAAATGTGGTCTTCTGTTATTTCCAAGGTGGAGATTGTTTTGGTTTGGCAGGCATGATTTGTTAGGCATGGCCAAGTGCGTGGCCATAGTCTGTTACTGGAAAGGCTGTCTTACTGTTAGCAGCTCACTCAGGGAAGTCCTGAGGATGATGCAGATCTGTACTCCCTACCTATGGGACATCAGTTCAAACAAAGGACTCCTGGGATGGGTTCCTGAGAGGAGTCCCTCTTCTCCTTGATCCCCTTTCTCTTCTCCACAATCCCAACATTTTCTATATGCCTCCTTTCCAGATAAGTTTCCATCTTCATCCTCAATGGCACCCCACTCCAGTACTTTGCCTGGAAAATCCCATGGATGGAGGAGCCTGGTGGGCTGCAGTCCATGGGGTCGCTAAGAGTCAGACACAACTGATCGACTTCACTTTCACTTTTCACTTTCATGCATTGGAGAAGGAAATGGCAACTCACTCCAGTGTTCTTGCCTGGAGAATCCCAGGGACGGTGGAATCTGGTGGCTGCTGTCTATGGGGTTGCATAGAGTCGGACACGACTGAAGTGACTTAGCAGCAGCAGCTTCATCCTCAAAGGGTCACATCTCATCTTTAAGGCTTTAACTCCTTCAAAGTGTTCAGAGTTAAGTATCTATAAGATAAATTAAGCATTTTAATTAGAAAAGATGTAGGTATCCTTGAAAATTAAAAGGAGTCTGAAGTAGCATCCTGCCCCTAGATTTTGTGTTTTTTTTTTTTAAATAGTGAGTAGATTGTTTTCTAACATTTACTTAGGTGTTTTCTTTATTAATACCTTTTTTCCCCACGTGGGAAAAAGAACCATGTTCTCTAAGTTGATTCCCAGGCCATCCCATTTTTAAACACTATTTCGTGGATCATAAAATTATGTATTTCTCTGATAAGACTGTTCAGGGCATTAGTGCTAATGCCGGACAAGAAAGGACAATGGTTCTCATAGATCAGGATTAGAAGCTATGTATAATTTTTTATTATATATTTTGGAAATTGATCTCAAAAACTTACATGTTCACCCAGTAAAGGTTGTTTATTCAAATTTTATTTTGTTTTATTTTTTTATTTTTAAATTAATTAATTTATTTTAATTGGAGGCTAATTACTTTACAATATTGTAGTGGTTTTTGCCAAACATCGACATGAATCAGCCACCGGTGCACATGTGTTCCCCATCCTGAACCCCCCTCCCCCCTCCCTTCCCATCCCATCCCCCGGGGTCATCCCAGTGCACCAGCCCTGAGCACCCTGTCTCATGCATCGAACCTGGACTGGCGATCCTCTTCACATATGATAATATACATGTTTCAACGCTACCCTCTCAAATCATCCCACCCTCACCTTCTCCCACAGAGTCCAAAAGACTGTTCTTTACATCTGTGTCTCTTTTGCTGTCTCGCATATAGGGTCATCATTACCATCTTTCTAAATTCCATATATATGCATTAGTATACTGTATGGGAGTTTTTCTTTCTGACTTACTTCACTCTGTATAATAGGCTCCAGTTTCATCCACCTCATTAGAACTGATTCAAATGCATTCTTTTTAAAAATATGGAACGCTTCACAAATTTGCGTGTCATCCTTGCACAGGGGCCATGCTAATCTTTTCTGTATCTTTCCAATTTTAGTATATGTGCTGCCGAAGCAAGCACTGTTTATTGAAATTTTAAACTTAATTGTATGTCATGTATTTAAAAAAAAAAAACAAACCCTTTTGTATTTTACCTAGAGGAGAATTGTTGTTGTTTAATCGCTAAGTCGTGTCTGGCTCTTTTGCGACCCCATGGACTGTAACCCACCAGGCTCCTCTGTCCATGGGATTTCCCAAGCAAGAATACTGGCGTAGGGTTGTCATTTCCTTCTCCAGGGGTGTCTTCCAGATGCAGGGATTGAACCTGTGTCTCTTCCATTGGCAGGCGGATTCTTTACCACTGAGCCACCAGGGAAGCTCCCTAGAGGAGAATTCTGTAAGCATATTTTTATGGGGAATGATCGTCCAATTTGAGACTCCAGAAACCCTTTCAGTCCTGAAGCCTGGGCCATTCCCCCTTCTGTTGGCTTCCTCTTTGTTAGTGGGAGCGCTCCTTTAATCCCCTGTTCCCTAACTCCAAGCTCTGATGGTGGCGTTGTGACTGGGGAATGACTCCAATGGTCAGGACTGGGAAGGGTATGAGGAGCTGGGTGAGAGCTAGGTTGGAGTTCCCAGGGTTAAGGAAGAGCCTATTGAATAAGCCAGAATGAGAAAGGGAATGGGCTTCACCTAGAAAGGAGGTGAGAGCCAGTGAAGGGACCCAGAGAGAAAGGAGAACAGAATTTCCTCTCATCTCCTACTCTTTCTCTCCTGTCTCTTTACCTCTGACCTCCTCTCCCATTGAGAATGTGGCTACCAACAGGCTTGGAGGTGCTATGATAAGACAGGAGGCTGAGGGTGGGGTAAGGAGAGATGATTGAAGTCAGCAGAAGGTTATTGAAGTTAAAATGACTGTCAAAACAGCAGCAGTGAGAAAACAGATATTTCTGTGATTGTGCCCAGCCAGCCAGGACAACCATTCACGTTTAAAGAACATTTGCAAGTACTTGGGTTTTTTGTTTTGTTTTGTTTTGAACTAATGAGAGGGCTGAAATACTGCCCAGCATTAAACTTAATAGAATTAGTTTTGAGTCATTTCACCCTGTGCCAACAAAAATCTCAAATATTTTCTTGGGTGTAATGCAAGTATAGACAGAAATTTATGGTATCCTTCTTTTCAGAAATGTGAGTTCTGCTTTAGTAGTTCAAATACTTTAGCAAAATATCCCCTCTAGGAACACTTTGATTGGTTTTTGGTTGGTGGAGTTGTTTTCAGCAGCATTTGGTCATTCATCCTGCCTTCAAATTAGAAGGCTGATTGAAGTGAACTTTTGAATTTTAGAAACAATATATCAAAAAAATTTTTTCTAACTATTAAAGAACGCCAACTTAAATATTTTGTTCTTTCTGTGTGTTAGGAGCAGTACTTAGAAAATAGATGGAGGCAACCTTTATTTTTTAGTAGTTTGAAAAATGTGACCCTTAAGATGTCATTCTCCTCTAAGTAAATGAAATATCCCCTTGTAGCCTCATAAAATGGACAAGGTGAGAGGCTTGGGAGAATGTCAAAGACTTTCACCAGTCTACAGAACCTAGAGATCTTGGGTGCATCCTGTCAAGTCAGAATCTTTTCAGCTGGCCTTAGACCCTGCAGTGGTTTCTCCCAGGGATCTGATGATTATATCGTGTCTACAAGTTCCCGCATACCCTCCCTTCCCTTGTCCTTCAGTTTTCATTTCCTATTTTCCTTTCCTACTCTGGTTTGATGAAATAGACATTCATAAGCTGCCTGGAAGCTGAAGAAATCTATGTTTTAGGGAAGCTGTGAATTATAATAGGAAGATGCATGTTTGTCAGAGCTGTGTTTATCTTTTTAATATGGGACTTTAAATCATTAGTCTAGGCTTCCCTTGTGGCTCAGACTGTAAAGCGTCTGCCTACAATGCAGGAGACCCGGGTTCGATCCCTGGGTTGGGAAGTTTCCCTGGAGAAGGAAATGGCAGCCCACTCCAGTATTCTTGCCTGGAAAATCCCATGGATGGAGGAGCCCGGTAGGCTATAGTCCATGGGGTTGCAAAGAGTCGGACACGACTGAGCGACTTCACTTACTTACTTACTTAAATCATTATAGATTACTTTTAGTACAAAATACTGTATATTGCTACAAACTTGCCTTCCAGAATAATCTTTCATCACTGTTGCTCTTACCCCTAACCTTTGTGTTCTTGCTTCCAAGTTAGAATTCTTTCAGTTTCTCCAGCTGAACTAAGATCTGTCACCTTAGGACCTGTGCACACGGTGTTTCCATGCTGGTGCCATTCTTTTCCTCATTCTACCAGCTCCTCCCCACCCCAACATACATACTCGACCTGCTGATCTCGGGGTTTCAGATGAAAGGTTAGGTCTCTGGGAGATCTCCCTAACTTACTTCCCTCTAGACTAGGCGCATCTACTATGGGTGTGTGCCTCCCTCACTTTTCTTATTATAACTCGTATCACAGTTTATTCTAATTGTCTATTAAAGTCTTTATTCTTTGGTAGACTGTAAACTTTTAGTTTGGATCTGTCTTGTTCACATTTTCAGTATACAGCATATAATAAGTGCTCAATAAATATTTGTAGAAGAATAAAGACATTTAGAAAAAAAAAGTGACAATATTTATGGTACATTTCTGATTTTGTCTTTTCTCCTTGGTGTGAGGAGATTTATACCAGTGTGGTATTGCTCACTCATTAGTCATAGACCTTGTACCATCGGGTATTATGTGCAGTGAGTGATGTGATGTCAGAGGCACCTCTGGAATGTTGTCACTCAGTGGTGGTTTTCACTCTGGGCTTTGTAGTTACAGATGCCTAAGGCATTCTGATTTGATAAGACATGATATTTATATTAGAAGAGTTTTTATTTGCACAAGGCTGATTGCTTAATAGAAAACCCACCTAGAGAGAATGGTGAACTTGGTTAAAATACAGGAGGTGGAAATCTCTTTCTTATTCAGTGGTGAGCAGTGCATTTCTGAGCAGCCTTACTGAGGCACCTTCAGGTCATAATCACTGTAAGTAACATCATCTTCTAAATTGAAAGGCAAATGTATTATATGTTGGTCTGTAGTTTTCTTTCCTTAGTATTTTTAAAGATATTTTCCTTAATATCTTTAAGTTTTGATATCAGGGTTATTCTGGCTTATAAAATGAATTGGGAAGTGTGTAAAATACTAGATGCATAATCCCTCCTATAGCTCTTGCTTTTGGCTTATTTACATTTTATTATAAATTTGTTCATCTAGTGAGTTGTGGGAGAATTTTTAGATCAGGTTAAAAAAAAGATGAGACAGGTGGAAGAGGTTGTCTTTGTGCCATGTTATTCCTCTGAGTAGATGACACTTGCAGATGAAGGAACAAGTACTTAAATAAACACATGGCCCTCTAAAGTGTTTTGCAATGAAGCCTGCAAAAAAGTAATTTTAAAGTGAAACTTAACAAGTAAAGTCATAATAAAATATCAAAGTATCAAATATCCCCCAATGAGTTGGGGGATAATTAGATCCTGTTGATTCCCTTTTAACAATTTTAGTATCTACAAATATAGTTACATGGGATATTTTACTTATAAGAATTTAGTAAGGCAAGTAGAAGTTCAAAATAATATATACACACATACATATATATTTAACATCTATAGGCACAAAGTATACATTACAACCATCTATCTCCCGTAGGATCTTTATTCCGCAGAATCATTATTCCACAGGATCTTTATTCTGCCTGGGTGTCCTCCTTTACTGTTCCCAGCTGTGAATCAGTACAACCTACTACTGCTGAGTGAAATGAAGAGGAGGGTGAAAAATTAAAGTCAGTCTAAGCTAAGAGTGATATTACACTATGCTTGCATAGTAATTTTAATTTTACTTTTTTCATATGTAAAACACATATTTTAGAACATGTAGAAGAGTATGAAGAAGACGATAAAATGGCTTGTAATTCCACTACCTAGAGATGACCATTGTTGATATTTTGGTGTCTTATCACAGTACCTGATTGACCTGTGCTGCTGCTGCTGCTGCTGCTAAGTCGCTTCAGTCATGTCGGACTCTGTGCCACCCCATAGACAGCAACCCACCAGCCTCCCCCGTCCCTGGGATTCTCTAGGCAAGAACACTGGAGTGGGTTGCCATTTCCTTCTCCATGATTGACCTGTAGGAAGGACTCAATTTAGACTGGGTTAATGACTGAATTAAGCCAAGGACCCCCCCCTTTTTTTTGGGTAAAATGTCAAGATTATATCATATATTAAAAATTAATAGACTAGTTTTTAGAATAGTTTTAGATTTACAGGAAAGATTGAACAGGTAGTACAGAGAATTCTCCTTTTCCCTTCCCCCTCCCCCCAATTGCCTCCATTATTAGCTAACTTTCACATTAGTATGATACATTTGTTACAGTTAATGAACCAGTACTGATGTGTTATTGACTAAAGTCTGCAGTTTATTCAGTCTTGTCAGACTCTTTGTGACCCGGTGGACCATACAGTCCATGGAATTCTCCAGGCCAGAATACTGGAGTGAGTAGCTTATCCCTTCTCCAGTGGATCTTCCCGACCCAGGAATCGAACTGGGGTCTCCTGCACCGCAGGCAGATTCTTCACCAGCTGAGCTACCAGGGAAGCCCCTCCTCCCCCTTTCTTTGGGTAAAATGTCAAGATTATATCATATACCACTTCTTAAAAATTAATAGACTAGTTTTTAGAATAATTTTAGATTTACAGAAAAGATTGAGCAGGTAGTACAGAGAATTGTCCTATTCCCTGTCCCTCCAATTTCCTCCATTATTAATTAACTTTCACATTAGTATGAACCATTTGTTACAATTAATGAACTATTTGTTACAATTAATGAACCTATACTGATGTGTTATTGATGGAAAATCTGTAGTTTATTCCATTTCCCTTAGTTTTTACCTAATGTCCTTTTTCTTTTCCAGGATCCTCTTCAGGATATCTCATTTAATTTAATTCTTTAGAACTCCTCTGCAACTGTTTCTCAAACTTTCCTTGTTTTTGATGATCTTGAGAGTTTTGAGGAGTACTGGTCAAGTATATTGTAGAATGCTATATATTAGAATTTGTCTGACCATTTTCTCATGATTAGACTAGGTTTTTGGAAAGAAGATCACAGAAGTAAAGTGTCATTCTCATCACATGTCAAGGGTACATACAATCAACATGATTTATAACTGTTGATGTTTTCTTTGATTGCCTGGCTGATAAAGTTTCTGTCAAGTTACTCTTTGTTTCCCCTTTCAATACTGTATTCTTTGGAAGGAAGTCTCTATGTGCAGTCTACACTTGAGTGTTGGGAGTTATGCTCCTTCTTCCTTGGGGTGGTGTGTCTACATTATTTGGAATTATGCACTGGAGATTTGTGTTTTCTCCCCTGTGTATTAATTTATTCATTTATTTATTAATATTTATATCATTGTGGACTCATGAATACTTATTTTATACTTTGAGTTATAATCCAATGTTACTTAACTTTGTTGCTCAAATTGTTCTGACTTTGGCCACTAGGCTCTTTTACTTGGCTTCTGGGTTCCTTTTGACATGTCACATCAAGTGTGTGTGTGTATGTTTTGGGCACTTCCTTACTTTCTGGCCACACAAAATGGTCCAGGCTCATTTTGTATGTTTCCTGCCCTAGACCTAGAATAAGCCATCTCTCAAAAAAGCCTTGGTTCCTTTTATTGAAGATTGGTTTTAGAAACCATGGTCTTGGTAGTAGATATGCTCTTTTTCACTGGGACGTTGTTTCTTTTAGGTCTTCTCACTGACAAACAAAGATATATATGTATGCATAATAATCCCACATATACATATGCATGCCATGCCAAGTCTCTTCAGTCCTGTCCAATTCTTTGCGACCCTATGGACTATAGCCTGCCAGGCTCTTCTGTCCATGGGATTCTTTAGGCAAGAATACTTAAGTGGGTTGCCATGCCCTCCTCCAGGGGACTTTCCCAACCCAGGGATGGAACCCGCATCTCTTATATTTTCTGCACTGGCAGGCGGGTTCTTTACCACTAACAACATATACGTTTATCTATTAGCAATTTCTATGGGTTTCCATTGTGGCCCAGTTGGTAAAGAATCTGCCTGCAATGTGGGAGACCTGGGTTGGGAAGATTCCCTAGAGAAGGGAAAGGCTACCCAGTCCAGTATTCTGGCCTGGAGCATTCTATGGACTGTACAGTCCATGGGACCACAAAGAGTTGGCCACGACTGAGCGGCTTTCACACTAGCATATATATATCTGTATCTGGTACAAACTTAAACATGAGTTCTTTTTTTTTCACTTTTTTTTTCAAACCTTTCTTTAGACTTTCAATAGCTTGCAGCAAGGGAGCTGCTCTGCTGCGTACAAAACCCCAACCCAGAAGCAGGTCGTCTACCAGTGGTTCCCCATGGTAGCACCAGGTTTCGTCTAGCACCAGGTTCCCCATGAACGTGTGGTCCTTGATAGGTGAGGGAGCTAAACATGAGCTCTTATTGATGTCTTGAACTCTAATTCATTTTAGACTGCTCTCCTTACTATTCTTTAAAGTTGAGCCAACATTGTTTTATAACATTGTATAAGTTTCATGTGTACAACATTCTATTTCTACCTCTGTGTACACTACAGTGTGCTCACCACCAAAAATTTAATTCCTTGCTATCACATATAGTTGACATCCTTTTACCCGTTTCACCCTCCTCCCCTCCCTTCTGACAGCCAATGTTCTGTTCACTGTATCCACATGTTTGTTTTTGTTTGGTCTGTTTTGTTCATTTATTTTATTTGTTCATTTATTTTATTTGCTTTTTATATTCCACACATGAGCGAAATTTTACAAGATTTGTCTTTCTCCCTCTGACTTGTTTCACTTGGCATAATACCTTCAAGGTCCATCCATTGTTGTCACAAATGGCAAGATTTCATCATTTTTTTATGGCTGAATGGTAATCCATCATTATATATATATATATGGCTTCCCTGGTGGCTCAGATGGTAAAGCGTCTGCCTGCAATGCGGGAGACCCGGGTTCGATTCCTGAGTCGGGAAGATCCCCTGGAGAAGGAAATGGCAATCCACTCCAGCACTCTTGCCTGCAAAATCCCATGGATGGAGGAGCCTGATAGGCTACAGTCCCTGGGGTTGCAAAGAGTCGGACATCTTCTTTATCCATTCATCTATTGATGGGCACTGGGGTTGTTTCCATATCTTAGCTATTGTAAAAAATGCTGTGATAATGGAGATGGAAATGGCAACCCACTCCAGTATTCTTGCCGGGAAATTCCGATCGACAGAGCAGCCTGGCAGGCTACAGTCCATTGGGTCGGAAAAGAGTCAGACATGACTTAGCAACTAAACAACAAGGTCTACAGGACCCAGTTAAAGAGAAACAGGAATTTAGAATGATTCTCAATTTTTTGGCCCGGTCAGTTAGGTAGATGATGATGTCATTCAAAGGTATAGGGAAAGATAATGGATTCAATTTGTATACCTTTATTTGAGAGTTTGTAGATGCATAGTCAGTTTTTGGCAAAACCTTGGTGCATAGTGATTTTATGATTTAGAAAATGAATAAATAAAGGAGTCCAATTTGTTAAAACATGCTGTGATGAAAATAGAGGTGCATATACCTTTTTGAATTATTGTGTTTGTATTCTTTAGATAAATACCCAGAAATGGAATAGCTGAATCATATGGTAGTTTAATTCTTAATTTTTTGAGAAATCTCCATATTGTTTTCCATAGTGGTGGCACCAATTTATACTCTTACCAACAGTGCATGAGGGGTCCTTTTTCTCCACATCTTCTCCAACACTTATTACTTCTTGCCTTTTTGATAATAGCTATTCTAATGGATTGAGGTGATATCTATCTCATTGTGGTTTTGATTTACATTTCCCCAATAATGATTTTGAACATCTTTTCATGTTGGCCATTTGTATCTCTTCTTTGGAAAAATATCTATTCAGCCCTTCTCCTCAATATTTTTGCTTCTTGCTCCTCTCCTTTCCACTCCAACACTGAGAAACCTGACTCCTACCATTCACCATCCACTTGTTGTTTGATTAGAGTATACGTGTATAGCAGTATAAGAAGTGATAACCTGGACACCCACTGGAAACTGTTGACTAGGGTCCAGTATTCACCTGCAGCTCCTTTTGCCTTTAGTATTATAGACTACCCATTACCAATGTTACTTAGGCCACCACCTTTCCCCCATTCAGTGAGTTTAATTCATATATTTGTAATTAGTTAGATTATGTTGTTTGTCTGCAATTTTCCCTGAGATCCCCCAACCTGCAAAATGATTTTTTGAAATCTACAGACATTAAAGGTCATTCTTTGTGTTGTAAAGCCCTATGCTGCTGCTGCTGCTAAGTTGCTTCAGTCGTGTCCGACTCTGTGCAACCCCACAGACGGCAGCCCACCAGGCTCCTCCATCCATGGGATTTTCCAGGCAAGAGTACTGGAGTGGGGTGCCATTGCCTTCTCCATGTAAAGTCCTATAGGTTTTGACAATTATAAAATGCCACGTGTCAACCATTAAAGTGTCATACAATATAGTTTCACTGCCCTAAAAGTCTCCTGTGCTTTATCTATTCATCCCTCTGACTCCTCTTGAACCCCTTGCCAACCACTGATTTTTTTATATTGTTGCCTTTTCCAGAATGTTATGTAGTAGGAACCACACAGTATGTAACCTTTTCAGATTGGCTTCTTTCACATCAGTTCAGTTCAGTTCAGTCGCTCAGTCATGTCCGACTCCTTGTGAGCCCATGGACTGCAGCACACCAGGCCTCCCTGTCCATCCAACTCCCAGAGTTTACTCAAACTCATGTCCATTGAGTCAGTGATGCCATCCAACCATCTCACCCTCTGTCGTGCCCTTCTCCTCCTGCCTTCAATCTTTCCCAGCATCAGGGTCTTTTCAAATGAGTCAGTTCTTTGCATGAGGTGGCCAAAGTGTTGAAGTTTCAGCTTCAGCATCAGTCCTTCCAATGAACACCCAGGACTGATTTCCCTTAGGATGGACTGGTTGGATCTCCTTGCAGTCCAAGGGACTCTCAAGAGTCTTCTCCAACACCACAGTTCAAAAGCATCAATTCTTTGGCGCTCAGCTTTCTTCACAGTCCAACTCTCACATCCATACATGACTACTGGAAAAACCATAGCTTTGACTAGATGGACCTTTGATGGCAAAGTAATGTCTCTGCTTTTTAATATGCTTCTAGGTTGGTTATAACTTTTCTTCCAAGGAGCAAGCATCTTTTAATATCATGACTGCAGTCACCATCTGCAGTGATTTTGGAGCCCCCAAAAATAGTCTGTCACTGTTTCCACTGTTTCTCCACCCTTTTGCCATGAATTGATGGGACCAGATGCCATGATCTTAGTTTTCTGAATGTTGGGTTTTAACCCAACTTTTTCCCTCTACTCTTTCACTTTCATCTAGAGGCTCTTTAGTTCTTCTTCACTTTCTGCTGTAAGGGTAGTGTCATCTGCATATCTGAAGTTACTGATATTTCTCCTGAAAGTGTTGATTCCAGTTTGTGCTTCATCCAACCCAGCATTTCTCATAATGTACTCTGCATATAAGTTAAATAAGAAGGGTCACAATATACAAACTTGATGTACTCCTTTGCCGATTTGGAACCAGTCTGTTGTTCCATGTCCAGTTCTAACTGTTGCTTCCTGACCTGCATACAGATTTCTCAAGAGGCAGGTCAGGTGGTCTGGTATTCCCATCTCTTTCAGAATTTTCCACAGTTTGTGATGATCCACACAGTCAAAGGCTTTGGCATAGTCAATAAAGCAGAAGTAGATGTTTTTTTGGAACTTTCTTGCTTTTTCGATGATCCAATAGATGTTGGCAATATGATCTCTGGTTCCTCTTCCTTTTCTAAAACCAGCTTGAACATCTGGAGGTTCACGGTTCACATACTGTTGAAGCCTGGCTTGGAGAATTTTGAGCATTACTTTACTAGTGTGTGAGGTGAGTACAATTGTTTGGTAATTTGAGCGTTCTTTGGCATTGCCTTTCTTTGGGATTGGAATGAAAACTGACCTTTTCTAGTCCCATGGGCACTGCTGAGTTTTCCACATTTGCTGGCATATTGACTGCAGCACTTTCACAGCATCATCTTTTATGATTTGAAATAGCTCAACTGGAATTCCATCACCTCCACTAGCTTTGTTCATAGTGATGCTTCCTAAGGCCCACTTGACTTCTTATTCCAGGATGTCTGGCTCTAGGTGAGTGATCACACCATCATGATTATCTGGGTCATGATGATCTTTTTTGTATAGTTCTTCTGTGTATTCTTGCCACCTCTTCTTAATATCTTCTGCTTCTGTTAGGTCCTTACCATTTTTGTGCCCATCTTTGCATGTTCCCTTGGTATCTCTAATTTTCTTGAAGAGATCTTTAGTCTTTCCCATTTTGTTGTTTTCCTCTATTAGTTTGCACTGATTGCTGAGGAAAGCTTTCTTATCTCTTCTTGTTATTCTTTGGAACTCTGCATTCAAATGGGTATATCTTTCCTTTTCTCCTTTACCTTCGCTTCTCTTCCTTTCACAGCTATTTGTAAGGCCTCCTCAGACAACCATTTTGCCTTTTTGCATTTCTTTTTCTTGGGGATGGTCTTGATCCCTGCCTCCTGTACAATGTAATGAACTTCCATCCATAGTTATGCAGGCACTCTGTCTATCAGATCTAATCCCTTGAATCTATTTCTCACTTCTACTATATAATCTTAAGGGATTTGATTTAGGTCATATCTGAATGGTCTAGTGGTTTTCCCACTTTCTTCAGTTTAAGTCTGAATTTGGCAATAAGGAGTTCATGATCTGAGCCATAGTCAGCTCCCAGTCTTGTTTTTGCTGACTGTATAGAGCTTCTCTGTCATGGCTGCAAAGAATATAATCAATCTGATTTCAGTGTTGACCATCTGGTGATGTCCATGTGTAGTCTTCTCTTGTGTTGTTGGAAGAAGGTGTTTGCTAACTCTGTTAGCCTTTACCCTGCTTCATTCTGTACTCCAAGGCCAAATTTGCCTGTTACTCCAGGTGTTTCTTGACTTCCTACTTTTGCATTCCAGTCCCCTATAATGAAAAGGACATCTTTTTTGGGTGTTAGTTCTAGAAGTTCTTGTACACTATTCAACTTCAGCTTCTTCAGCATTTCTGGTGGGGTCATAGACTTGGATTACTGTGCTATTGAATGGTTTGCCTTGGAAACAAACAGAGATCATTCTGTCATTTTTGAGATTGCATCCAAATAGTGCATTTCACACTCTTTTGTTGACTATGATGGCTACTCCATTTCTTTAATACATTTAAGGTTCCCCAGTGACACCTCATGCGAAGAGTTGACTCATTGGAAAAGACTCTGATGCTGGGAGGGATTGAGGGCAGGAGGAGAAGGGGATGACAGAGGATGAGATGGCTGGATGGCATCACCGACTCGATGGACGTGAGTTTGAGTGAACTCCGGGAGTTGGTGATGGACAGGGTTGCCTGGCGTGCTGTGATCCATGGGGTCGGAAAGAGTCGGACACAACTGAGCAACTGAACTGAACTGAATGTTTTTTCATTTCTTGAGAGTTCATTTCTTGTTTGCACTGAATAGTATTCCACCAGTTGTATATATCACAATTTATTTATCCACTTACCTACTGAAGGACATTTTGATTGCTTCTAAAAATTTAGCAAGTATAGATAAAGCTGCTCTAATCTAAATGTGCAGATTTTTCTGTGGACTTAAGTTTTCAAGTCAGTTGGGTGAATACTTAGGAGTGTGATTGCTGGATCTTATGGTAAGACTACATTTAGCTTTGTAAGAAATCAAGCCACCTTCCAAAGTGGATATACCATTTTGCATTCCCATCAGCAATTAATGAGATTCTGGTTGCTCTGTATCCTTGTCAGCCATTGGTATTGTCAATTTTTAAAAATGTATTCATTCTAGTAGGTACATAGTGATATATCATTGTTTTAATTTGCAGTTTCCTAATGACATACGATTATGCTGATTTGCTCACCAGAGACCTGGTGAGGTCTCTGTTCACATTTTATGTCCATTTCGAAACTGGGTTGTTTGTTTTCTTATTATTGAGTTTTAAGAGTTCTTTAACTATTTTGGATACACGTCCTTTATTAGGTATGTGTTTTGTAAAGATTTTCTACCAATCTGTGGCTTGTCTTTTTATTCTCTTAACACTATCTTTTGTAGAACAGCAGTTTTTCATTTTTATGAAGTCTAAATTATTTCTTTCATGGATCATTGGATCATGCTTTTGGTCTTATAACTAAAAACCCATTGCCAAACCCAAGGCCACTTACATTTTCTCCTGTGTGCATTTTAGTCTATGATTTACTTGAGTTAATTTTTGTATAAAGGGAGAGCAGTGCCATTTTTTTTTTAACTTGGTTGTTTAGTTGTCCCAGCACAATTTGTTAAAAAGGTTTATCCTCTCTTGGTTGAATTGCTTTACATCTTTTTTCAAAGATCAACTGACTGTGTTTGTGTAGGTCTATTTCTGTGTTCTCTGTTCTGTTCCATTAATCTGTGTCTGTTCTTCCAATGATACTACTCTATCTTGATCACCGCATCATAGTAGTAAGTCTTTAGGTTGAGTAATGTCAGTCCTTCAATCTTCCTCCTCCTGTCCCACTCTCCTTTTTTCTTCATCTTCCTCTTCTCCTTTTCCTTGAGTATTGTATTAAAAATATGCTGTGAGAATATTTGAATTCCTTCCATTTCCTCATGAATATTATTTTTAATTGGTTACAAAATACTTCATTATATGATCTGTGATATAACCAGTGTTTAGTGGAAAAAGTTCAAAACTTTTGATATCTCATTTTTGTAAATGAAAATAAAGTTATGTTAGGACAGAATAAAAACTGAATGAGTGATGGGATTGTAAATAATTGTAATTGTGTTCCTTATATCGACTGATTTATTTTCCAGTGTTTCTATTAATACAATGAGTAGCAATGCCTTTTTTATTAGGGAAAGGTAAATATGTTTGTGTTTGTTTTCTAAAGTCTGAGAAATACCTTTTCTTCCTTTTCTCCTCTGAATCTGATATTGGTATTTCTCTGTGTTGCTTTTATGAATCTTAATAAAATCTTTATGGACTTATCAAATTTATTGGTCTTTTAAAAGAACCAAGCAATGCTTTTTCTGCTTTAAATGCTTTAAATGGAAGTCTATTTAATTGACTTCCATTCTTATTTTTTATTATTTTCTTTTTCCTGTTTGGAGTTTAATTTGGTCTTCTTTTTCTATTTTCTTAAGATGAAAACTTAGATCATTGATTTTAAACCTTTCTTCTTTTCTACCATAAACATTTAAAGTTGTGTGTTTCCCTTAAGTGTGGCTTTAACTGCATCCTACAAATTTGGGTGGATTTTATAATTTTTATAATATTTTTATTTTATAATCATTCAGTTTATTAAAAGAAGAATACTTCCTCTTTGAATTATGTTTCTTCAAATTGTTGAGGCTTTTTAGATACCTCATTGTTATTGATTTCTAACTTAATTCTTTTTGATTAGAGAACATACTCTAAGATTTTAGATTTTTGATGTTTATAAGACTTATTTTATGGCCTAGAATAATGTATATCTTGGTGAACCCTTCATCCACCTAAAAAAAGTATATTCTATAGTTGTTAGATGTAGCATTGTATGAATGCCAATTGGATCAAAGTTAATAGTGTTGCTCACATTCTCTATCTCTTTAGTGATTATTTATCTGGTAGTTTTATTAGTTTCTTAAAGAGGATAGTAAAATTTCTAACTATGATTGTAGATATGTTTTTTTCTTGCTTTAGTTCTGTTGGAATTTGCTTCAAGTATTTTGAAGCTATTTTGTTATGTGAATGCTGCTGCTGCTGCTGCTAAGTCGCTTCAGTCGTGTCCGACTCTGTGCTATCCCATAGACGGCAGCCTGCCAGGCTCCTCTGTCCCTGGGATTCTCCAGGCAAGAGTACTGGAGTGGGTTGCCATTTCCTTCTCCAATGCATGCATGCATGCATGCTAAGTCGCTTCAGTCGTGTCCAACTCTGTGTGACCCTATGGACAGTAGCCCACCAGGCTCCTCTGTCCACGTGATTCTCTAGGCAAGAATACTGGAGTGGGTTGCCATTTCCTCTCCTGTTATGTGCATACACATTTATAATTTTTTTGTCTTCCTGATGACTTGGCCCTTTTATCATTATGAAATATCCCTTTTTATATCTGGTAATATTCCATGTCCTGAAGTCTACTTTGGCATTAATATAGCCATTCCATCTTCCTTATGCTTAGTCTTAGCATACTGTATAATTTCCATTCTTTTTTCCAGCTTGTGTCTTTATTGGAATATAGTTGATTTACAATGTGTTAGTTTCAGATGTACACCAAAGTGAATCAGTTATCCATGTAAATATACATATGTATACATATATGTATATCTCCACTATTTTTTAAGATTATTTTCTCTGTGTCTTCATATTTAAAATGTGTCTCTTGTAGATTACTATGATAATTATATGCTAATAAAATGGACAACCTAGAAGAAATGGACAAATTCCTAGAAATGTACAATCTCCCATGACTGAATCAGGAAGAAATGTAAAACATGAATAGACCAATTACCAGTAATTGAATCAGTATTTTAAAAATTCCCAAGAAACAAAATTCCAGGACCAAATGGCTTTATAGGTGAATTCTACCAAACAATTAGAGAACGATTAACACCTATCCTTACCAAACTATTCCAAAAATATTACTGAGGAAGGAATGCTTCTGAGAACTCGTTCTGTGAAGGCAGTATCACCCTGATACCAAAACTAGACAAAGATATAATAATTAAAAAAGAGAAAATTACAGGTCAATATCACTGATGAACACGAATGCAGAAATCCTCAACAAAATATTAACAAACCAAATAAATATGTTAAAAGGATCATATACCATGATCAAGTGGGATTAATCCCAGGGATGCAATGATGATTCAGTATCTACAAATCAATCAATGTAATACACCACATTAACAAATTGAAGAATAAAAATCATATGATCATCATATGTTATGAAAAAAGATTTTGACAAAATTCAACATCCATTTATGATAAAACTCTCAACAAAATGGATATAGAAGGAATATATCTCAACATAAGAAAGGCCATATATGACAGGCCTACAGCTAACATCATACTGAATGATGAAAAGCTGGATGCATTTTCTCTAAGGTCAGGAACAAGACAAGGATGCCCTTGAGGGTGTTATGCTGCTAAGTAAAATAAATCATACAGAGAAGGATAAATACCATATGATTTCACTTATATGTGAACCTAAAAAAACAACAACAAATGAACAATCAAAACAAAACAGAAACAGAGTGATAGCTACAGAGAATAAACAGATGGCTGCCAGAATGGAGAGCAGGGAGGGGAAGGAGAGAGGTGAGGGATACTGAGAGGCACAAACTCCTAGTTACAAAACAAATGAGCCATGGGTATGAAATGCACAGTGTGGAGAATAAAGCCAGTAACTATGTAGTATCTTTGGATGGTGACAGATGATAACTGGACTTATTGTGGTGATCATTTTTAAGTGTATAGAAATTGTAAATCACTGTGTTGTATACCAGGCTTCCCAGGTGGCTCTAGTGGTAAAGAACCTACCTGCCAATGCAGGAGACATAATGAGACTTGGGTTTAATCCCTAGGTTGGGAAGATCCCCTGGAGGAGGGCATGGCAACCCACTCCAGTATTCTTGCCTGGAGAATCCAATGGACAGAGGAGCCTGGTGGGCTACAGTCCACAGGGTCACAAAGAGTAGGACATGACTGAAACAACAGGGTGCATGCTTGTTGTATGCCAGGAACTGACAGACTGTTGTAGGTCAATTATACTTCAAAAACAATCAAGCTCATAGAAAAAGAGATCAGATTTGTGATTAGCAGAAGTTGGGCATTGGGGGAGAGGGAATTGGATGAATGGTCAAAAGTTACAAACTTTCAGTCATAAGTAAGTATTAGGGATGTAATGTACAACATGGTCGGAGAAGGCAATGGCACCACACTCCAGTACTCTTGCCTGGAAAATCCCATGGATAGAGGAGCCTGGAAGGCTGCAGTCCATGGGGTCGCTGAGGATCGGACACGACTGAGCGACTTCACTTTCACTTTTCACTTTCATGCATTGGAGAAGGAAATGGCAACCCACTCCAGTGTTATTGCCTGGAGAATCCCGGGGACGGGGGAGCCTGGTGGGCTGCCATCTATGGGGTCACACAGAGTCGGACATGACTGAAGTGACTTAGCAGTACAATATGGTAAATGTAATTAACACTGCTGTACAGTATATATAGGGCTTCCCTGGTGGCTCAGTGGTAAAGAATCTGGCTGCCACTGCAGGAGACACAGGTTTGATCCCTGGATTGGAAAGATCACCTGGAGAAGGAAATTGCAAGTCACTCCAGTATTCTTGCCTAGGAAATCCCATGGACAGAGGAGCCTGGCAGACTATAGCCCATGGGGTCGTGAAAGAGTAGGACACAACTTAGTAACTAAACAACAACAACAGTATACATAAAAGTTGTTAAGACAGTAAATGCTTAAGAGTTCTTATTACAAGGGAAAAAATTATTTCTTTAATTTTCTATCTGTATGAGATGATAAGTATAATTTTACTGTGGTAATCATGGCATATGTATGTCAAATCATTATGCTGTGCATCTTAAACAATGCTATATGTGAATTATATCTCAATAAAACTGGAAGGAAAAAAAGTGTCTCCTGTAGACAGACAGCATATAATTGGGTCTTGCATTTTTACTCAGTTAGACAGTCTCTGCTTTTTAATTGAAGTGTTTAGTTCATTTACAACTAATGCAACTATTGCTATGGATGGATTTAGGGTCTACCATTGAAGTATTTCTTTTCCAGCTGTCACATTTTTGGCTATACTTGCCCTTTTAAAAAGTTAGTCAAATGCTTTTTAATATTCCATTTTGATTTCTCTATTAAAAAAAATTGTTCCTCTTTATTTTGTCTGTTAGGGTTGTTCCATTGATTACAGTGTGTTCCTTAACTTATCACAGGCTACTCAGAATTAATTTTATACCACTAAAGGTGCTTCATTTACTCTGCTTTCCCCATCCTCTGTTTTATCACTATATATATATTATAAGCTGTGCAGTGCAGTTTTATAATCTCTGCTTCAGATTGCCAGTTATCTTTTGAAGAGATTAGGAGAAAAAAGTGATAATGTTTTATATTTACCCACATATTTAGCATTTTGGTACTGCTGTTGATCTGAGTTTCCCTTTAGTGTCAGTTCCCTTTAGCTTGACGAATTTTCATTTAGATTTCTATTTAGAGCAGGTTTCTTAGCAAAAATTTTTCTCAGTTTTTGTTCATATGAAAAGTGTCTTTATTTTGTCTTTACATTTGGACAGTTATTGTCACTGGATATAGAATTCTTGGTTGACAAGTTTTTTCCCTTTTCTTTTCAAAATTTTAAATATGTTATTTTAGCATCTTCTGGCCTCCATTATTTTTGATGAAAAGTCAACTCTCGTTCCTATCATTATTCTTCTGTGTGTGATGGATCATTTTCTCTGGCTTCTTTGAAATTCTCTTTATTTTAGGTTTTCAACAGTTTGCCTGTAATTTACCTGTGTTTAGTTTTCTTTGTTTTTATCCAACTGAGCTTCCACTGAGCTTCTTGAATCTGTAAATTGCTATTTTTTCACCAAATTTGGGAAATTTTTGACTTATTTTTTCTGTTATTTCTTCTGGTACATTTTCTTTCCTATTCTGGTTTTAATCTTCTTCTGAGACTCCAAATATATGTTAAGTTGTGGCATTGGTGTTTTCCCACAGTCCAGTAAGCTTTTTGCCTAAGGGTGCATGGCAACCCACTCCAGTGTTCTTGCCTGGAGAATCCCAGGGACGGCAGAGCCTGGTGGGCTGCCGTCTCTGGGGTCGCACAGAGTTGGACACGACTGAAGCGACTTAGCAGCAGCAGCAGCAGCTCCCCAGCCACTCCACACCAAATGAACTGGGAGTACCTTTAGGTGAAAAGCTATATAAATAAAAGTCTCACCCAGTCGTTCTCTTCTTTCAGGGATCAAATCCCCACCAATTTCTGCCTGCTTTGGCTACTGCTTTCATTGTTTTTGGTTTAGTTGTATCTGACTTTTTGTGACCCCATGGATTGGGATTTTCCAGGCAAGAATACTGGAGTGGGTTGCCATTTCCTTTTTCCAGGGGATCTTCCTGACCTGGGGATTGAACCCTTGTCTCCTGCCTGTATCTCCTACGTTGCAGGCAGATTCTTTACCGCTGGGCCACCAGAGAAGCCCTTGGCTACTGTTCAGTGCCCTAAAATAGGTGCTCTTAATTTTTTTGTCTAGTGTTGACAATTCTTATCTGTGGGAAAATCATTGCAACACAAGCTATTCTTCTTTTGCCCAGAAAGCTGTCAATTTTTAAAGCATTTATTTTCTGGTTACCCAAGTGAATTCTTAAAATTTCTAAAAGTTTTCCAAGTTCACTTTAAGCTTATATGTATTTGGTCATAATATCTGCACATAATGACTTCTTTTCCCTTCTAAGACTTATTTTTGTGTAAAACCTCCACAACAATGTTATTTGACAGTGGAAGTAGCTGAAAAAACAATCTTTAATAATAACAATTTAGTTTTTCAGCCATAAATATGAAGCTAGTTGAGAAGGTAGTCTTTTACTTACATATGTGACCCCATGGACTGTAGCTCACCAGGCTTCTCTGTCCATGGAATTTTCCAGTATTCTTGCCTGGAGAATTCCATGGACAGAGGAGCCTGGTGGGCTACAGCCCATGGGGTTGCAAAGAGTTGGACACAACTGGGCAACTAACACACACACACACAAACACAATATAGTTTTGTCACAAACAGATAATAAATATCATCAGAGAAAGTTTTGTCATTTGCAAAAAGGTTTGTATAAACTTCTTTTTTAACCTATTATATAAATGGGCTTCCCTGGTGGCTCAGATGGTAAAGAAATTGCCTGCAATTTCAGAGATCCAGGTTCGATCCCTGGGTCAGGAACATCCCCTGGAGAAGAGAATGGCTACCCACTCCAGTATTCTTGCCTGGAGAATTTCATGCACAGATGAACCTGGTCAGTTACAGTTCATGGATTGCAAAGAGTTAGATATTACTAAGCAACTAACACTTATAAGAGATGTATTAGTATGTAATATGTCAATAATATTGAAACATCTTTATATTACCAGGATAAATTGTATTGTTCTTTTAATATACTGTTAGGTGTGATCTACTGGTGTTTTATTTAGGATTTTTGTATCTATATTAACTTCTAAAATTTTAATTTAAAATTTTTTAAACTTTTACTTTTATATTGGAGTATAATATACATGAAACTAGCTGTGTTAGTTTCAGGTGCACAGTAAAATGACTCAGTCATATGTGCACATGCATCCATTCCCCTTCACATTCTCTTCCCATCTAGATCATTTCATAACACCAAGCAAAGTTCCCTGAGCTACACAGTAGGGCCCCACTGGCTAACCATTTTAATCAGAGCAGTATGTACATGTCACATTCCAGGATGTCTGGCTCTAGGTCAGTGATCACACCATCGTGATTATCTGGGTCGTGAAGATCTTTTTTGTACAGTTCTTCTGTGTATTCTTGCCATCTCTTCTTAATATCTTCTGCTTCCGTTAGGTCCCTACCATTTCTGTCCTTTATCGAGCCCATCTTTGCATGAAATGTTCCCTTGGTATCTCTAATTTTCTTGAAGAGATTTCTAGTCTTTCCCATTCTGTTGTTTTCCTCTATTTCTTTGCATTGATCACTGAAGATGGCTTTCTTATCTCTTCTTGCTATTCTTCGGAACTCTGCATTCAGATGTTTAGATCTTTCCTTTTCTCCTTTGCTTTTCGCTTCTCTTCTTTTCACAGCTATTTGTAAGGCCTCCCCAGACAGCCATTTTGCTTTTTTGCATTTCTTTTCCAAGGGGATGGTCTTGATCCCTGTCTCCTGTACAATGTCATGAACCTCATTCCATAGCTCATCAGGCACTCTATCTATCAGATCTAGGCCCTTAAATCTATTTCTCACTTCCACTGTATAATCATAAGGGATTTGATTTAGGTCATACCTGAATGGTCTAGTGGTTTTCCCTACTTTCTTCAATTTAAGTCTGAATATGGCAATAAGGAGTTCATGGTCTGAGCCACAGTCAGCTCCTGGTCTTGTTTTTGCTGACTGTATAGAGCTTCTCCATCTTTGGCTGCAAAGAATATAATCAGTCTGATTTCGGTGTTGACCATCTGGTGATGTCCATGTATAGAGTCTTCTCTTGTGTTGTTGGAAGAGGGTGTTTGTTATGACCAGTGCATTTTCTTGGCAAAACTCTGTTAGTCTTTGCCCTGCTTCATTCCGTATTCCAAGGCCAAATTTGCCTGTTACTCCAGGTGTTTCTTGACTTCCTACTTTTGCATTCCAGTCCCCTATAATGAAAAGAACATCTTTTTTGGGTGTTAGTTCTAAAAGGTCTTGTAGGTCTTCATAGAACCGTTCAACTTCAGCTTCTTCAGCGTTAATGGTTGGGGCATAGACTTGGATTACTGTGATATTGAATGGTTTACCTTGGAAACGAACAGAGATCATTCTGTCGTTTTTGAGATTGCATCCAAGTACTGCATTTCGGACTCTTTTGTTGACCATGATGGCTACTCCATTTCTTCTGAGGGATTCCTGCCCGCAGTAGTAGATATAATGGTCATCTGAGTTAAATTCACCCATTCCAGTCCATTTCAGTTCGCTGATTCCTAGAATGTCGACATTCACTCTTGCCATCTCTTGTTTGACCACTTCCAATTTGCCTTGATTCATGGACCTGACGTTCCAGGTTCCTATGCAATATTGCTCTTTACAGCATCAGACCTTGCTTCTATTACCAGTCACATCCACAGCTGGGTATTCTTTTTGCTTTGGCTCCATCCCTTCATTTTTTCTGGGGTTATTTCTCCACTGATCTCCAGTAGTATATTGGGCACCTACTGACCTGGGGAGTTTCTCTTTCAGTATCCTATCATTTTGCCAGGCTATGGTTTTTCCTGTGGTCATGTATGGATGTGAGAGTTGGACTGTGAAGAAGGCTGAGCTCCGAAGAATTGATGCTTTTGAACTGTGGTGTTGGAGAAGACTCTTGAGAGTCCCTTGGACTGCAAGGAGATCGAACCAGTCCATTCTAAAGGAGATCAGCCCTGGGATTTCTTTGGAAGGAATGATGCTAAAGCTGAAACTCCAGTACTTTGGCCACTTCATGCGAAGAGTTGACTCATTGGACAAGACTCTGATGCTGGGAGGGATTGGGGGCAGGAGGAGAAGGGGGCGACAGAGGATGAGATGGCTGGATGGCATCACTGACTCGATGGACGTGAGTCTGAGTGAACTCCAGGAGTTGGTGACGGACAGGGAGGCCTGGCGTGCTGCGATTCATGGGGTCGCAAAGAGTCGGACACAACTGAGTGACTGATCTGATCTGATCTGATGTACATGTCAATCTCAAACTCCTTAACTATCACTTCATCCCACCCTTCCCTCTGTATTAACTTTAAACTGATTCCTTTTTGTGCTCTTTTAGAACTATGGTTGTGCTAGGTTATACCAAATAATATGAGAAGTTTCTTTTTCTAGGCTCTGAAATAATTTATATAGAACCAGAATTATTTATTACTTAAAGATTTGAAAAACATCTTAAAAATTATATTAATATGAATTTAGAGAAACATTTTAGCAACCTTTTCTTCTTTTCCCCTGGTTTTTAGCCTGTTCAGGAGTCAGGTTTTACATTTCTCAATTCAGTTTTAAAAATTTATATTTTTCTCAGAAACTTTCACTGAGAGTTTATTTGCATGACATTTTATTTTGTTTATATGGCACTTTATTTTTGAAAATAATCTTTTAAAGGGATAAAAATGATACTATCATGAAATTTACATAGACATAAAAGCACAAAGAAGAAAATTAAAATAACTTGAAATCTCACCAGTGTTGTCAAATAGTTCATTATCTTTAAAAATTATGGTTTTTATTGCTTCTTTTATTCTGCCTAATTTCTGTATATTTGTGCTTTCTTTCCTTTTTCCTTGATTACATTTGCTGATGGTACATCAATTTATTGGATTTCCCCCTAACCCCTGAAAAATTCCAGCTTTTATACTTATTTAGCATTTATATATGTTTTTCTCACTATTTTTAAGTTCAGGGAAAGTAATGGTTTTGAAGTGGTTTTTTAGCCACTAAGTTGTGCAATGGAACCCTTTTCAACGTTAAAATCTTATGTGAAATCCCAGTGTATAAATAGATAAAAGCCAAGCACTTGTGATTAAAGTAAAGGGGAATTGTAGGGGAAGGAAGGGAGTTTCCCAGAGTCTCACTCAATTGACACCCCTCCAACTCCTTCTCTTTCTTTTTTTTTTTAATTTAAATTTATTTTAATTGGAGGCTAATTATTTTACAATATTGTATTGGTTTTGCCATACATCAACATGAATCCATCACGGGTGTACACGTGTTCCCCATCCTGAACCCCCCTGCCACCTCCCTCCCCGTACCATCCCTCTGGGTCATCCCAGTGCACCAGCCCCAAGCATCCTGTATCCTGCATCAAACCTGGACTGGCGATTCCTTTCTTATATGATATTATATATGTTTCAATGCCATTCTCCCAAATCATCCCACCTTCTTCCTCTCCCACAGAGTCCAAAAGACTGTTCTATACATCTGTGTCTCTTTTGCTGTCTCGCAAAAGAGACAGGGTTATCATTACCATCTTTCTAAATTCCATATATATGCATTAGTATACTGTATTGGTGTTTTTCTTTTGGCTTACTTCACTGTGTGTAATAGGCTCCAGTTTCATCCACCTCATTAGAAACTGATTCAAATGTATTCTTTTTAATGGCTGAGTAATACTCCATTGTGTGTATGTACCACAGCTTTCTTATCCATTCATCTGCTGATGGACATCTAGGTTGCTTCCATGTCCTGGCTATTATAAACAGTGCTGTGATGAACATTGGGGTACACGTGTCTCTTTCAATTCTGGTTTCCTTGGTGTGTATGCCCAGCAGTGGGATTGCTGGGTCATAAGGCAGTTCTATTTCCAGTTTTTTAAGGAATCTCCACACTGTTCTCCATAGTGGCTGTACTAGTTTGCATTCCCACCAACAGTGTGAGAGGATTCCCTTTTCTCCACACCCTCTCCAGCATTTATTGCTTGTAAACTTTTGGATAGCAGCCATTCTGACTGGCGTGAAATGGTACCTCATTGTGGTTTTGATTTGCATTTCTCTGATAACGAGTGATGTTGAGCATCTTTTCATGTGTTTGTTAGCCATCTGTATGTCTTCTTTGGAGAAATGTCTATTTAGTTCTTTGGCCCATTTTTTGATTGGGTCGTTTATTTTTCTGGAATTGAGCTGTAGGAGTTGCTTGTATATTTTTGAGATTAGTTGTTTGTCAGTTGCTTCATTTGCTATTATTTTCTCCCATTCTGAAGGCTGTCTTTTCACCTGGCTTATAGTTTCCTTTGTTGTGCAGAAGCTTTTAAGTTTAATTAGGTCCAATTTGTTTATTTTTGCTTTTATTTCCAATATTCTGGGAGGTGGGTCATAGAGGATCCTGCTGTGATTTATGTTGGAGAATGTTTTGCCTATGTTCTCCTCTAAGAGTTTTATAGTTTCTGGTCTTACATTTAGATCTTTAATCCATTTTGAGTTTATTTTTGTGTATGGTGTTAGAAAGTGTTCTAGTTTCACTCTTTTACAAGTGGTTGACCAGTTGTTCCCAACACCACTTGTTAAAGAGATTGTCTTTTCTCCATTGTATATTCGTGCCTCCTTTGTCAAAGATAAGGTGTCCATAGGTGGGTGGATTTATCTCTGGGGTTTCTATTTTGTTCCACTGATCTGTATTTCTATCTTTGTGCCAGTACCATACTGTCTTGATGACTGTGGCTTTGTAGTAGAGCCTGAAGTCAGGCAGGTTGATTCCTCCAGTTCCATTCTTCTTTCTCAAGATTGCTTTGGCTATTCGAGGTTTTTTGTATTTCCGTACAAATTGTGAAATTATTTGTTCTAGCTCTGTGAAAAATACCATTGGTAGCTTGATAGGGATTGCATTGAATCTATAGATTGCTTTGGGTAGTATATTCATTTTCACTATATTGTTCTTCCGATCCATGAACATGGTATATTTCTCCATCTGTTAGTGTCCTCTTTGTTTTCGGATGCTCATGACTCCAGAGAGCACTGTTAGACAACCACCGTTCTAACTTTTTCGTTCTGTTTTTTATCTTTATTTTTTCCTTTCTCCTGCTTTCCATAGGCTGGTTTATTGCTCTTTTGTGATTTTTTGAATTTGTTGCTTCATGTATTTCTTTTCATTCTTTCTTATTTAATATTGGAAATATTGAAGTCTATGCTAAGTCGCTTCAGTCGTGTCCGACTCTGTGCCACCCCATAGATGGCAGCCCACCAGGCTCCCCCGTCCCTGGGATTCTCCAGGCAAGAACACTGGAGTGGGTTGCCATTTCCTTCTCCAATGCATGAAAGTGAAAAGTGAAAGTGAAGTCGTTCAGTCGTATCCGACTTTTAGCGACCCCATGGACTGCAGCCTGCCAGGCTCCTCCATCCATGGGATTTTTCAGGCAAGAGTACTGGAGTGGGGTGCCATTGCCTTCTCCATTGAGGTCTATAAAGGTCTATAAATAAGAGATCACTCTGTACAATGCTGGTTATATTTCATAATATTTTACACAGGCTATTTTCTCAATAGATGGTAATTATAGTTTTGAGTTTCCTCTACTACCCACAATGTATGTGTGCATGTGTTTTCAAATGTCTAAGTATGGAGAGTTTTTTTACTCTTTTAAATGTTAAGTTCTAGTTTTATTTTGTGTTAATCATAAAATAGATCTTTCTAATTTTGAGTTTTTAAGAAATTATTGATTTTTTTTGTAATCCAGTGCTTAATTAATTTTCATAAATATGAGCATTTGAATGTGACTAGTCTGAACTGATATGTGTTGTTAAATGTAAAATGCACATAGGTTTTGAAGATATAATACAAAAACAGGTAAAATAGCTCAATAATTATTTTTTGTTCATTACATATTGAAATCATACTATTTTGGTTTAAAAAAAAATTATTTATTTGTTTTTGCCTGTGCTGGATCTTCATTGCTGCATAGGCTTTTCTCTAGTTGTGGTGAGCAGAGGCTCCTCTCTCGTTGTGGTATATGCAGCCTTCTTGTTGTTTCTATTGTTGCTTCTTTTGTTGAGGAGCACGGGCTCTAGGGTGCTTGGGCTTCAGTAGTTGCGGCAGGTGGGCTTAGTAGTTGCGGTTCCCAGACTAAAGCACAGACGCAATCGTTGTGGTGCCCGGGCTTAGGTGCTCCATGGCATGTGGGGTCTTCCCAGATCAGGGATAGAACTCATGTCTCCTGCATTGGCAGGTAGATTCTTTACCAGTGAGCCACCAGGGAAGCCCCAAATCATATTTTGTATCTACTGAGTTAAATAAAGTAAATATCACTGAAATTAATTTTATCTCTTTTTGGGCTATGTTTTGAAATGAGGCTACTAGAAAATTTTAAATTACGTGTGTAATTTTATTTCTATTGGACATAAACTGCCCTCTATAATTATATATTTTTATCCATGTGGTCTATTAGAGACTAGTAGTGACTTTACAATTGTTTTTCAGTAATTTCTACTTATAGTTCTTGAATTTTTCACTATATGTATTTTAGTACTATTCTATTTAGCACATAACAGGTCACTTCTATTACGGATTGTACTTTATATAAAATAAAATGACTCTGTTGGCCTGTTTGTGTTCTACTTTGATATGAATTATTGCTATTCTTGCTTTTAAGAAAATTTGTTTAGGACATTTTGCACATCTGTCTTCTTTTAATTTCAATCTCACTTTATTTCAGGTGAATATCTTTTAAACAGTAATCAAATTAACTTATCTTTTTGCATAGAAATTCTTTACTTTTTTTCACTTGTTTCTGTTAACTTTTTTCTTTTTAAATTGAAGTATAGTTGATTTACAATATTATATTGGTTTCAGGTGTACAACATAGTGATTAAAAAATTTTATAGATTATTCTCAATTTATGCTTATTATAAAACATAGGCTATATTCCCCATGCTATGCAATATATCCTTATAGCTTGTTTTTAATAGAGGACTCTAATTTTTCACAATTATTATCATCAGTTATATATCATTTTATGAGTTTTATTATTTGCTACATTATATTTTTCTGTTTTATTACATTGAATATTAAAAAATTTTTTTTCCTCTTTAAATTTTGTGTTCACATTGTGCTGTGCTTAGTTGCTCAGTAGTGTCCAACTCTTTGTAATGGATTGTAGCCTGCCAAAGCACCTCTGTCCATGGGGATTCTCCAGGCAAGAATACTGGAGTGGATTGCTGTGCCCTCCTCCAGGGGATCTTCCCAACACAGGGATCGAACCCAGGTCTCTCGCATTGTAGGTGGTTTCTTTACCATCTGGGCCACCAGAGAAACCCATTATTACACTTATTACATTAGTGTTTGAAAAATTGTAGTTAAACCCATTTTCTTTAATTATCATTGTCCAAGATGGCATAGTACCCATTAACTTTATGTAAATGAGTAATTTAGCTTGTTTTCTTCTCTATTTCTTTCCTAACTAGTATTCAGATGCTTATTACATTTTTTAACAAATATCTTAATTAAGAATTACTCTTTAACAATAAGTTTTAAACTGTATTTAACCACAGTTACCTAGATTTAACTTATTTTGCTGGTTTGAATTTCATCACCACCTCTTTCTGTTGATCAGTGTGTCCTTGAAAAGATTTTCTTCAGGAAAGAATGTACGTGATAGAAATTCAGAGCCACAACTGTTTGAAAATGTTTTGCTGGTCTCCTTCATGTTATATAACCAACATCTTGACTATGTTTAGAATTCTTGCGCACAGTATTTTTCCTTTAAAACACTAAAACTTTCATCTTCGGGTGCTTATTTTGTGGAGAGGACATTTTGACTCTGTTATTCTGTAAACTACTTCTTTTTTTTTTTATGTCTGGGTACTTAAAGAATGTTTTCATCCTCAAAATTTGAAATTTCAGAAGGGTATGTGTAGATGTTGTTATTCACTCATCCATTCATTCATACATTTGTTTCTATTTTTTAACAGCTTCATTGAGATGTAGTTCTTATACCATAAAACCTATCCATTTAAAGGGTGCAGTCCAATGGCTTCTAGTATGGTACTCACAGAGTTGTACAGTCACCATCACAATAAATTTTAGAACATTTTTCATCATCTTCCAAAGAAAACTTGAACCCCCTTAGCCTTCATTCTTCAATCTGCAGCCCTCTCTCCCACAGCCCTAGGCATCTGCTTATCTACTTTCTGTTCCTATAGATTTTTGCCCATTCTGTATGTTTCATGTAAATGGAATTATACTATATGTGACCCTTGCTACTGGTTTCTTTTGATTGATGAAATTATGATTTCAGAGATTTATTTGTATCGTAGCATGTATCAGCATTTCCTTTTTATTGCTGCCACATTTTGTTTATCTGTTCATCAGTTGATGAGTGTTAGTATTTATCCACTTATTGGCTGTTAAGAATAATGCTGCTACAAACATTTGTGTACAAGTTTTTATTTGAACACTTGTTTTCATTTCTCTTGTGTATATACCTAGTAGTGGAATTGGTGGGCAACTCTCTTTTTAGCTTTTTGAGGAACTGCCAGACTTTTACAAAGTAACAACACATTTTACATTCCCACTAGCAATGTATATGGAGAAGGAAATGGCAACCCACTCCAGTGTTCTTGCCTGGAAAATCCCATGGATGGAGAAGCCTGGTAGGCTGCAGTCCACGGGGTCGCACAGAGTCGGACACGACTGAAGCGACTTAGCAGCAGCAGCAGCAGTGTATAAGGATCCTAATTTCTCTCCATCTTCAACAGCACTCATTATTGTCCATCTTCTTGACAGTAGCCATGTGAAACTGGTACCTCAGTGTGGTACTGGTTATTGTTTCCTGATAACAACTGATGTTAAGCATCTTTTCATGTGTTTATTAGTCATTTGTACATCTTCTTTGGATAAATGTCTATTTAGGTTCTTTGTTTTAAAATCAGATTGTCTTTTTATTATTGAATTGTAAGAGCTTTTTATATATTCTATATATAAGTCTCCTATTAGATACATGATTTTCAAAAATTTTCTCGCTTTCTTGATAGCATCCTTTGAACCACAGTAGTTTTAATTTTGATGTCAATTTGTTTCTTTGGTTGCTTGTTCTTTTGGCATCATATCTAAGAAACTATTATCTAATCCAAGGTTACAAGGATTTATGCCTATTTTCTTCTATAGTTTTAGCATTTATGTTTGGGTCTATGATCCATTTTGAGTTAATTTTTGTATATTATATGGGTAAGGGTTCAATTTCATTTCTTTGCATGTAGATATTTAATTGTTCCAGCACCATTTATTGAAAAACAGTTTTTTTCCATTGTTTTATCTTGTCATCCTTGTCAAAAATTTATTGAATATAAATGTGAGGGTTTACTTCTAAATTCCCAATTCTGTTCCTTTGATCTGTGTGTCTGACTTTACACCAATACCATATTGTCTTGATTACTGTAGCTTTGTAGTAAGTTTTGAAATCAGAAAATGGGAAAGTTGTCCTCCTTTTTCAAAATTGTTTCGACTATTCTGGGTACCTTTAATTTCCAAATGAATTATAGGATTAGTTTGTCAGTTTCTGCAAAAAATCCAGCTGAGATTTTTATAGAGATTGCATTGACTATTTAGATCAGTATGGAAATATTCCCATATTAATAGCCATTAAGTCTCATATGTAAACATGGGATGTCTTCCCATTTAGTTTCTTCCTTTAATTTAAGGTCTTTCATTTCTTTCAATAATATTTTGTAGTTTTCAGAGTTTAAGTTTTATACTTCTCTTGTTAAATTTATTCCTTAGTATTAATTCTGTTTTATATTATTTTAAATGGAGTTTTCCTAATTTAATTTTTCCTAATTTAATTTTGGCTTGTTCATTGCTACTGTATAGAAATACAGCTGATTTTTTATATTAATCTTGTATCCTGCAAACTTATTGAACTCATTTTTTAGTTCTAATAGTTGTCAGTGGATTCCTTAGGGTTTTCTATGTACAAGATTATATCATCTGCATGTAGAGATAGTTTTACTTCTTTCTTTCTAACCTGCTGCTGCTGCCAAGTCACTTCAGTCGTGTCCAACTCTGTGCGACCCCATGGACTGCAGCCTACCAGGCTTCTCTGTCCATGGGATTCTCCAGGCAAGAACACTGGAGTGGGTTGCCATTTCCTTCTCCAATGCATGAAAGTGGAAAGTGAAAGTGAAGTCACTCAGTCATGTCTGACTCTTAGCGACCCCATGGACTGCAGCCCACCAGGCTCCTCCATCCATGGGATTTTCCAGGCAACAGTACTGGAGTGGGGTGCCATTGCCTTCTCCCTCTTTCTAACCTAGACTCTTTTAATTTCATTTTTTGCATATTTGCCCTGTCCAGCACCAGTGCAATGTTGAATATAAGTGGTAAGAGCAGACAGCTTGTCTTGTTGCTGATCTTTAGGAACAGGGGGAAAGTATTCAGCCTAAAACAGTAAAACAACCAGTTATTTTACCTGCAAAGTGGTTTATTTGGGAACAGCAAAGACTTGCAATTAAGGACGTGCAATCATGGTTATCCACAGGCAAGCCCAGAAAACAAAAAAGAGGAACTTTCTTTCATAGAGGAGAAGGAACTGGGAGGAGCTGTTATAAACAAAAAGACCATTGGAGAAAACTGGGAGTTCCAAGTGTAATGGCTTCTTGTTGACTGAGTTATTGTTAACAGTCTCTCATTGGCCAGACTCTTGCAGGACAAGGAGAAATTTTTTCCTTCCTCCTGCTGTAGTAAAGTAGGAACCTTCTCCCTGTTGGAGATACAGTGATATATCTCTTCCTGTTGGTCTGCAATTGACATCGATGGGTAGGGCCTTAGAGCTCCCTTTTCTGGCACCCTGACTTTATTAAAAAAGAGGGGGGGGACTGTATATTGATTTTCACCTATCATTAAGAATGATGTTAGTGGGTTTTTGTAGATGATCTTTATAAGGCTAAGGAAGTTTCCTTCTATTTCCAGTTTGTTGAGTGTTTTTGTTTGTTTTATCATAAAGTGCTGTTGAATTTTGTCGAATGCTTTTTCTGCATCCATTGAGACAATCACATCGCCTTTGTCCTTTATCCTATTAATATGGCATATTACATTAATTTAATTTTGGATAGCATTTATTTTTACCTTTGAATTCAACTTTTCATCCTTTAGCCTTCAGAGGAACTTGGAGGAACCTATTTAATGATATATGCAATAGATATGACATACATCTTAGAATTTAATGGTGGTCCTTAGTGAAATTTTTATTTCCAGAATTTTTTACCCCATCAAAAGTCCTACTTATGGCTATGTAGGATTTTTTGTTTGGTGTTCTTGAGTGGTGAGAATGTAAAACAAAATTTTAATATGCTTATGTAACCCAACTGTATAAATTCGTAACATTATCTTGATAGTATATCTAGTGCAGTTTCATATTACAGGCATTAGAAGTGAAATATACATAAGTATCCTCTTCTGTGGCATTACTTACAATCACCTTATTCTGCAACTTTAAAGTTTTTAAAGAGAAATTTGTATCCATTTGTTAATCCTCCAGATTTTCTTCCTTCTCTCTTGGTACTTTTTCTTTTCTGTTGATCAGCTTTCCTTTTCGTTTAGATACTGAGGACTTCCTGGCCGAAGGTTTGCGGAATGAGAACCTCAGTGCTGGTGCAAAGGACAACAGAGACCATATTCTGCGGGGCTTGCAGCAAATCAAAGCTAGGTTTGTATAAACCGGTTCCATTATTCTTCTTCATAAAGTTTAAAGCAATTTATAATCAGCAAAATCTACTTTAATTGTATATAAATTATCAAAGTAGGACACATTTATTATAGTTCTTTATACTTGGTAGAGGCTTTTAAATGTTTACTGAATTGCATTGAAGGTAGGCAGGCATATTTAGGGTAGTTAGTTTACCACAATGGAAATATTTTTATAGTTGTATATGTTAAGAAAGTTATTCTGCTTTTAGCTTTGGATTGTTATGTTAGTCTTTATTGGACACTTTTGCAAAATGGGTGAAAAGCTAAATATTTATGCTTGTCCAAATTACTGAAAGAGAGGACGTTAAGCAGTATGAGACAATTTCCACTATGAGTTTTAGTCCTGATTTTATATCCTCATCTCCTTCCCGAATAGAAAACTTAAACTAGACTTATCCAGTTGATTCTTTCCTCCTATTAAAATGTCTTACTCTCAGGCTGATTGGAATATCATGCTCATTAAGTTGTTTTTTTTTTAATTAAAGGCCCTCACCTAGTTTTTGTGCCTTTTAGAATGTGAGCACCTGACAGATGCATACACTTGCTTGATGGAGGGAAAAATAAAAAATTTCCATTACAGTATATTCCTCAACCACTTCTTGTTCGAAGTGTGATAACTGAATGAGAGTTGGGGATAAGTGAGTACAATCTTAAGTCTTTTTCGACTTGGAGGCAATGTGATTTGAAACGTTTGAACTGTGTACTCTTAGTAAAGGAAGAGCTTCAGCAGTGTTATACCTGGGATTTCATTTGTGTGGCAGAAAGATCTTATCATCTACTTTAGAAACGTCATTGAAACTCCTTAGAAGCAAGGAGTTTTATCCTTTCGAAGGGCACAGCCAGAATATATTCCCTCCAGGAATGTGAGAGAACTTCACAAGATGCCCTGCTGGATCTTAATCGATCTTTCCTGCTGGCTAATTAAGCATCACTTTTACTCAGCAACTGGGGACTATGTAATTATCAGCCTGGGTTGCCCTGAATAATTGAAACAAACAGAATGCAAAAGATGAGAGCTTTTTGCAAAAGTGAGAATATCTGTAATTTTTGTTAGGTTGGAAGAGTGTTTAAAACAAACTTCCCTATACTTTATTAGTGGATAAGTTTAGGCTTAGTTGTGTCTGAAGGCTCAGTTAGTAACTTAAAGAATTTTTTATTTCTTTAATACAAAGTTGATCTTTGTATTATAGGATTATTATAAGGATGGCATGAGGAACAAAGATGGAATTATTTTAAACTGTACTATAGGGAGTGAAAGTGAAGTCGCTCAGTCGTGTCCGACTCTTTGCGACCCCATAGACGGTAGCCTACCAGGCTCCGCCATCCATGGGATTTTCTAGGCAAGGATACTGGAGTGGGCTGCCATTTCCTTCTCCAGGGGATCTTCCCAACCCAGGGATCAAACCCGGGTCTCCTGTATTGCAGACAGACGCTTTACTGTCTGAGCCACCAAGGATAGCGAGAGGGATGCCCAAAATATAATTGTGTATATGGTGGTGTTAATGGTATAAATCTGTGATAAGGAATGTAAAAATAATTTTATTGCATCTATGGAGGCAAATATACAATGAGTAGAAATTCTCCTTTCCTGTTATTTGCAGTGCAGCACTTGGAAAGGACTGAATTTCAATCTGAAATTGATAATAAAAGGTGATTTTGTGGTGACTCACTGTTATCTCACTGTTATCACTTACATATTACTTCTTAGTTCTCTTTTTTAAGTGCATACACACACTCATACACACACACCCATGCACACAGACATAGAAGCTGTATTTATTATGAGGCAGAGAGGGTTCCTTGTTCTCAAAGGACTTGCTGTGTGGTTTGTGGGATAGATATTCAGGAAATAATCAGCAGGGGTTTTAGGAAACATCTGCATTGTTGATGGGAGCTTTCTGTTCATTGATTTGTTGTAAGAAAGATGACACTTTATTTAGAATTTCACAATTATCAGATCAGGAGGAAATGAGGAGCCAGAAATTAGATACTGTACAAGAAAATGGAAAAATGAGGATTTCCTTTGGCAAGCTGTTTGAAATTGTCTTAAATTTACCCATTCAATCATCGTCCCATAATGTAACCCTTGTCTTACTGAATCTTCTTTTTCAGCCGCATTGCGTGTATGGCCCCATGTATGGGTGGTTGATGTTATGTACTTATATGTATTTGTAGCAGTTGCTTTGAGAGCACTGAAAACTTGTACAATGCCAATCGCATTTACTTTTTTTTGTGTGGAAGTTGTATCTCTCCCAGAGGCTGAGTATGAAAGGAAATTTGGAAATCATCAAACTTGAGAGCTAAATGTATATGGAAAATGGCCAAGTAACATCAAAAGAATTAATGAAAGCCACTTTAAAAGTTTGATCTTGAGTCATATTAAAGCAATAAAACTTTAGGGGTTTGGTAAATTTGTGGGGGAGGTAGGCATCTGTCTAAAACTACTAACTTGGCACATTAGGGCCGAAGGTGGGTAAGAAATCTCTAGCAGGATAACCTGGGAAAGACACTAGATAAATATAAATGCCATATATACATATACTCCCCCCCCCAAAACTTTCATTCTATCTTTGTTGCGTCCTTGCTTTAATTCATTTAATTATTTCCTCCACACTGTGCTGCTTGAGAATAGAGTGGAGTGATGGGAAAATACTGATTCCTGGTAAACTCTAGGGGCTTGGCTGTAATTTTTATGGTGGCTCAGAATTCAGTGCTATTTGCCATGACTGTGGACTCGCTGTAAATTAAAGCATCTGACTTCATCACAGCTGTTATGTGCTGTTTGCCACCTTTCTGTTGCCTAGAGTGACTGACCCCAGAAAACGATAGTTGTGTTGAGTCATGGATGTCCTCCAAGTGCTCATCTGTTTTTCAGTACAAGTAGGTTTTCTGTCTTCCCAGACTGAAAATCATATCTGTATTTCTGTCTTGATAGGGTTTTTTTGGCTTAAGAGTATTACCAATGAAGGATAATGTTTTCCATATAAGACAAATAAAAAACGGATGGCACTTTGCGTGATTCCAAGGAAATGAAGTCCTGTTGTGGTATTTGATGTCCTGAGCTGTGATGTTCATGGCTCTTCTTCAAACTGCCTCCTCATTTAAACCTTCTCCCTAAAACTAACAGCTTTCACATTCTGAGTCCAAGTTTTCAGCAAGCTCTTTAGAGAATGATTAGGATGAAAGCCAGGCAGAGGCTCCTCCTGTTTTATTGCGGTGGTCACTGCAGGACCAGTGCCAGCTGTGAGGCACCTGGAATGAAACATACTTCATCTATACTCAGACGTTTAAGGGCATTCTTATGCATTTGCAGAAACAGTTGAGCATTTCTTAAGTTTGATTCAGGGGAGGCCATCTGACAGCAAGAATGCATTGAGAATGGGGGAAAGGGTGAAGAAAATAGAAAATTTTTATTACTGAGGTAGGGATAAATTCTCCATGGCTCATTTTGGAACAGCTAGTCATTTATGCTCACTGTTGGAAGTGAAGTCTAGAGCCAATGGAAACAAATTTAGAGTATTGTTTTCTTTTGTGAAACTTAAAGGAGTTCCAAAAAGAGACAGGTAGATTAATAACATATTGAAATGGAAAGAAATAAAGAAATAACTTTATGTAACAGGATTATGGCACAACCCCACAAAACCAGTGCTTTTAAAGTACAGACTGAAAGAATATCTTGAACATGTCTCATTGTGGGTGGTTAGCCTATAGCTCTGCATGAAACATGATATGTTAGTACAAATATCATAAAAATAATTCCAGTTCTCTTTGGGAACTTCAAGTTTTTCTTATCAGCTTACCATGGATTTAGCTTTAAAACAGAATTTAGTTTAAGAATATATTGTTCTTCTGTCTTTGTATTGGAGGAAAGACAAGGAGTTAGTCCAATGTAACTCTTGAGAGCAAGATTTTCAAAGTGATATGCTGTCAATATTATCGCCATTAATTACATGGAGAATGTTACTTTTCCTAAATGCTGGTTATTGAGCTTAAAATTCCCAAACAAAAAACATTCAGATGAAGTGTGCTTATCAAGAGAAGAAATGTGAAATGTGTTGTTGGTACATTTGTGTTACAAGTTTAGATATTTGTTCATATCTTCTCTTTCTATTCACTTTGCTACTTTCACTGGCGTTTCAGTGCCAATGCAGAAATAAAAAAGGTAGTAGGTACTAGTGCAATCTATCTAAGTTTAAAGAGCTCTGAAAAGGCTTCAAACTTATAGCAATAATTTGACCACATCTTGAAGTTTAAAAATTCATTTCTTCCTTTTCCAGTCCTATCTCTGCTTCTCACCCTTAGCCAAGAAAGCAAACAAAAACTCACAACTTCACGGCTCTCAAGTTATCAATTATAGGCTAAATCCCTGTACTACTTTTCTGTTATTTAGTGAGTGTATGTTGAGATTTCACAATTGTGTTAAAGATTTTTGGAGATATACTTACTGGGAGTAGTAAAGGGTTATTTTTGTTTCTCTTTTAGTCTGAAATGGTCTACAGGTGAAACTGGTATAATATTACTTGCTGTTGGTCTCTCGGCTTAACTTGGAAAGGAAGATCATTTTATCACATGTTCTTTCATAGCAAGTTTCCTCTACTTTCAAAGCAGCCTTGAAGTGTATGACTCCTTTTTAATTTTATGATGATGATTATTTTGTTTATTCTTTCACTTGAGTAGGTGTCTTGGATTTGGTACCAGCTATAAGATTAAATTGATCCATTTTTGTTTTCTTTTACACTGGGCTGTTTTGGTGGTGTTAGTAGATAGAAGCCTCTCCCTTTGATCATCCCATAAAATAAATATTTTATATGAGTAATTTTGATGTACAATAACTTTTTAGTAAGTGGGTTTTTTTTTAATCTTGTTTTTTTCAATCATTTTTATTAAACATTCCCAGTACTGAGCTCATTAAACAGAATAACGTGTTCTATCAAGAGTGGAAGGTCATTTGAAATGAAACCTGGGAAGCAGGTAGATAACTGAGCTTTCTCCCTTCAGGTTGGACTGACCCGTTAGAATAAGCTGAACACTACTATTTAGTCCTATAGTTAGGTCTCTGAATTTGCTTTACTTCTAATAGAATTATAGCCATCATTATTACTTGGGCACATTCCTATTAGCTACTTGAAACGGATTTGTCTTGGAAGATCTCAGAAAATCCTCAGTATCAATGTTTTTAATACTAGAAGCTTTTCTATTTGTCTATAAATGGGGGCTCTTAATTCATACATTGTGTGAAAAGATCATTTATATGAAATTACAGTCTTCATTTTACCAATGTTAACTTTGGCCTTGATTTTAAATCTCACTTGATCTGGATCTAGTCTTTTGTCCCAACGTGTGCTATTTTTTCTGCTTATAGAAAGCCAGTGGGGGGAAAAAAATGCCTCTCTGTATTCATCTATTTATGGATCTCCAGAAACTTGTGGCGTGAGGCCCTCCTGGTTGTGGTTATCTCTAATTTGCTGGTTTTCTCTTATTTCTGATGTAGATCCATCCTGTATCCACTTCCTGTGTTACACTGAAATTAGAGCAAAGGGGAGAGAAATGCAAGAGCACTGGGTCAGCTCTCAGAATTCAAAGTCTTTGTTCTGATGTTTTTTCTATAACATTGTCTGATTCAATTGAAGATTTGCCTAAGCATGATCTTGTGTTTTCTTTTTCAGTTGCCTCCCCCAAAATGTTATTTGGGATTGTTTTTTCAAATGTTACAAAAATGCAAACATTACCAACCAAACCTTGAAACCTCAAAAATTTGATTTCTTTTATGGTATCACTATGATTTTTCATTTTTTTTTAATTTGCAAAATGATGCAGGAAATTTCATTTCCTTGGGATTTCATTTTATTTCATGATTCTGTTGAAAATGAGTTGGGCCTAAAGTGGGTTTTTATAATCACAACATGTGAATCATTTCTTCTTTGGAAGCCGGATCTTCTCTCCGACTGTGTAGCCTCATCTAGTCTCCCTGAAGTGCAGCACTAGCAGGGTTGATAATGAAATGCGGTCCTTCTTATCACACCCAGCAAAAGGCTCAGAAACGACAGGAAAAAAAATCAATCCCACAGGAACTTCTCAAGTGCTAGATATCCATATTTAACCCCCATGCATTTAAAATGGAAATGAGATATCTCAGGGTTTTAGTTTTTGATTTACACAAGATGTCACTGCCTCCTTGGCAATGGGAATATTTTGCAGACCAACTGCTGACCTGTTTAGGGAGATCTCAGCCTATCGCCTCAGGTCCAATGTAGTTTCTTCATAATTCTTTCGAAACTCTCAGCAGTGCTTTGCAGCAGCTTTGATTCTTCAGGCTTCAAAGAATGCCCCTTCCAGGCCAATCTTCTAAAAGAAAAAAAAAAGAAAAATCAGTGTAGGGGAATAAACAGCTCATAAAGGAAGGGGCAGCTATCCCTGTGGCAGTTCTCACTCTACTTAATTAATAAGGAGTTTATAAGCCAGCTACAGCTTCACAAAGCCAAGAAAATTCCAGTTTGATGCTAGTGCCTTGTTATGAAATTCCCACTTGGAGTGACTCAGTCTTCAATAATCAAGTTGTTTTATCATAGATATACAGTGACGCTTATGCGTTATGATTAAATGCTCACCCTCAAGCTCCCTCTTGAGTTTGTGAGCCTTGTTGAGTTATTATAATTTATAGAAAACTTTATGCCCACATAATTTCCAATTAGCTATTTCTCAGTTTTATTAAGGGAGTGTCTCTCTTTTCTGGATTCTGCCATAACCACAATGTTCATTTTATGATTTGATAATCAAGACCTCCTATCATGTCTACCAAGAACCTTTGTTTTTTGGTTAATGATAAAACTAAGATATGTGACATTACTCAAAGTAAGAGAATTAATAAAAGATTAGGATTTAGAATGTAGGATTTCTAAGTGGTTGCATAGTTTACTTAAGCAAGCCATTATTTTAAAAAAGAATTGGCATCTTTCAAAAGCTTATTGGTTTAAAGGAACTGTAAATAAATATTGAAGTTTAGTTAATTATATATGCATCTAGAGTCTCGCAACATCTGTAGTTTATTTTGGAATGCATCAAAAACAAGATGGATGGATAGGTGGATAAGTGACAAAGCAGATATAACAAAATGTGAATCATAGCATCTAGATTATGAGTATACACATATATCGGTGTTCATTTACCTTTTATGCATATCTGAAACATTTCATAATGTGATGTTGCAAAAAACATTTGTTTCACTTTGCAGTTCGAAACCATAGACTTCATTCATACTGTGGTTTCAGAAAACCGTAGACTTCCTCATGTTGGAAATGTAATAAGTATGTCTGTGATATTTTTAGGATTATAATTTTCTAAGAATAACCTTATTATTTCTGGATGATAGTAGTCTAAGGGATAATCCTTCAGTTTGTTATTTCTGACATAACTAACTTTAAGTATCTAACTTTTATACTTCTTTAAGACTTCCAGGCTAGCAATTATTGAGAGTTCAAATTCAATTCAAGCATTCTGCCCAGGAGATCCTGAGATTTTGATCTTTTTTAAGGAAAGGCAATTTCTGACTTTTCTCATAAATTTGATAAAAGGAAAGCTAATATGAGATTGGTAGTCCAGTAGGAAATGGAACTCAATTTTACATTTTTTAAATCATTTTATGGTATTAAAAATGACAGAGGTTAGAAACAAAGCTCTTATTCTTTTATTGAACTAGAATTGAAAGTGGCAGAAAATCATTTTGGCCCCGGTGCAGTAAATGTTATCACTAAAACATGTTCAGGGGATATCAGGATAGTCTCTCAAGCACCAGAGACAAAAGTTCACAGAAAAAGAACTGATTTTTCTGTCCTTATCTTGAAATTATGAGATGTACAGGAGATGAAAGTATCTTAGCTCTAATAGGACAGGCGATGGAGTATGTGTTAGAAATGATAATGTCTCCATTCTGGAGAGGGGTGAAATGGAGAGAATGTGGTGGGACGGGTGTCTCAGCAGTGACAGGCACGATGGAGGGAATTCACAGGGACAAGGAGGGTCAGCAGCTGAGCCAGCCCCAAAGATGAAGAATCCAGAAGCAGAGAAAATTATACTTGTGCAAAATTACACTGTGAGCTGACCATGAAGATGGTAAGAAAGCAAACAATACTATTTGTTAAAAGTACTGTTTGAAGATTTTGTTTGAAAGAGAAATTAAACTGGAGCTGTCAGCAGCTACTTGATTTTAAGAATCCAGTAGAAGAGAAATTTTAAGTCCATTTGGGAAAAACCAATCATTTTTGAGTATGCAGTCTGATTATTCTTTAGAATTTTGTGTAAATGGAGCAAGTTGGTAGACATATGTTTGCTGATCCTATAATGATTAAAATTCAGAATAAGTCAGACTCTTGTGAAATTGAGTTTTCAGGTTCCAGCCAGTGTTTTATACTGCCATATGGCATAACTAGAATTAACTGCTGCTCCCAGTCTGTTTATTCTTTTACTGAATATCTAGGTGCCCTGTTTGAAATAGTAGGGATTCCACAAAAGTATGTAATCACATGAGATAGATGGTTGACATGTTCACGACACCGGTCTGTATAGCTAATAGTTGCTTTTGTAGCTAATAGAAGAGCAAGCTTTTTTTAAGTTTTTCTACCCTAACCTCTCTTTTTATTAGAAAGAACAGATGGGTAAGAGAGTTAACAAGGAAAAGAGGAAAAAATTTAGGACCTTATAGGTCAGTGTAAATAGAAAAGGTAAAGCAAGAAATCCTTTTTGCTAGAGTCCTAGCTTCTTGATGCTCAAGAGTGACTCATGGACCAGCAACATCAACATCACCTGGAAAGTTGTTAAAAATGCAGAATCTCAGGCTCCATTGAATCAGACCCACTGAATCAGAACCTGCATGTTAATAAGATCCCAAGGTTATTTGTATGCACAGAAACATTTGAGAATCACTGCTCTACCACATACTTTTAAGTTCATTTTAAATTCAGTTTCTTAGAACTTGGACGACATACTTATGGAGATTATAAACTTCTTAATCACATGGATGTTCATTTTTTAAAAAACGATCTATCACAGTACTGGCATATGATATGAGCTCAATAATGTGAGTCGAATGAGGGAGAAACTGTTATAAATGTGTTATCTGGTCCTTGGCTAAACATTAGAACAAGAGATCCTCTATATTTTGAAATTTACTATTCAGTGGCCAGCCCCACATATTCTTGTCCAAAGATAGAACACATTCTTTTTATTGAGCATTAGGAGTTACAGAGCCATTTGTAAAGATGGCATCCATCTCTTTAAATGTCTCCTGTGATGACATTTCTCTAATATTCTGTGGCATAAGGTTACAGGGCTGCTGCCCATGTGTTGGAGTTCTTTCAGAGTATGGATGCCAGTTAGTCCAGACATGATCCATCTTAAGCCCTCTGCCTTTGGTTATCATCTTTCCTATAAAGCTTTGCACTTCCTTGTTTCCACCATCTTTCATCTTTCCTGAGGACTTCTTTTCTAATCCTTCCCCCTGTGTTTCCTAGAATCCATGTTCTAGTATAATCAAACTCCACGATATCCTCAACCTCTTTTCTCCATCCTTGCCCAAGTAAAACATGACTCTTCTTCAGGATACTGTTTTGCTTGCAGCTATCTTAAATAGAACTTGCTCATTTTCCAGAAGTGCTGTTGGCATCCTTCATGCTCATTGCTTGTCATTTCTAGATTTTTACTATTCAATCTTTTGCCAGACCTCTTCCCTTTTGAGATTTGCCTACATGGTTTTACAGTTCTCTGTCATCGTTTGAGTTCAGAGTCTCCCCTCATGCTATTTGAGGACTGAGGCTTTGACTCATAGTTGTCATCTTCACTCTGCTATAACCACTGCCCCCTAGAGACCTTCTCTCTCAAATTTAGCTTTTCCCTCCTGATTACATCTCTCCATTCATCATATAAATATGCTCAAATCCCTCCTAATATTAAGAAAAACATTACATCCTACACAGTGATTCCCCCTCTGGCTACTGTCCTGTCTCTCTCTCTCTCTCTTTTTTAATAGACACCCTTCTTGAAATAGAAGCCTAGGCAAGCCATTTCTGGCTTCTTCTCTGGCCACTCTTCAGTCCCCTATAATCTAATCTCTGCTCCTATCAAGTTACTCTTGCCAAAATACCAGTAACTTGCTGATTGCATCATCCGGGTGACACTGTTCAAGCCTTATCTTATTTGGTGTATCTGCAGCATGTGACAATATTAATAGCTCCCTTTTCCTCAAAAAGTAAAAACAAACAAGCAAATAAAAACAGCAAAAGCAAATAAAAACTCTCTCCCTCTGTTGGTCCCCATGATAATAGTCTCTCCTGGTTTTCCTTCTTCCTTGTACTTATACTCTTAGTTTAGGCTTTGGCTTGAGCTTGTTTTTCTACCCTGCCCTCTTCACTGCTATTTCTCAGGCTTGCCTCTTTCTCATCACATTCTCTGTAAGCAGTTGCATAGTTCTGCAGCTCAACTGCAGTTCTCTCTCCAAGGCACTATATAGCATATTGGACACCTCCTTTCGGGTGTCTTATAGATTATCTTATAGATATCTCAAACTTGCAAAGCTGGGACAGACCTGCTGTATGCCTCTCCAACAGCCACCCTCCATTCTTCCTAGACAACATCACCCCACCTTCCTAGGGAAGGACTCATGATCTGAAAGCCATTCTGTTTTGCCAGTGGTTGGTCTAGAGTTTGCATAAGATACAGTTTTGGCCAAAGAAATGTGAGGAGAAGACTTCTGATAGCTTCTCACATGGCAATCTTATGCTTAGGAAGAGAAAGTGAAGTCGTTCAGTTGTGTCTGACTCTTTGCGACCCCGTGGACTATAGCCTACCAGTCTCCTCCATCCATGGGATTCTCCAGGCAAGAATACTGGAGTGGGTTGCCATTTCCTTCTCCAAATCTTATGCTTGGGAGGCCAAAATAAAGCACTGAAATGCAGTAGCCACTGTAAGACATTACTCTGCTCTAAGGTGTTAGAGCAGAAATAAGGGAAGAACCCAGGTTCTTCATGCCATTGTTGGGACCCTGCATCATGCCTAGAATCACCAGTCTTCAGACTTTTTCTTTTGAAGGAAAAATAAACTTGTATTTGCTTAAGCCTCTGTCAGTCAGATTTTCTGTTATTTTGTAGCCAGAAGAATCATATCTGATTGAGTGTCCAGAACTGAACTCATTATTTTATATTCCGCTTACCCCTGAAGTCTATTTCTGCTTTCACTAGGTCCTGACCCCCTAGGCAGAATCCTGGAAGTCACTCCTCTTTACTCCCCAAACCATCAACAAGCCTATTGATTCTTCATTCTAAATCTGTCTTCTTCTTTCTATTCTCTTTCTCACTGGCTAAATTTTAGCTCTCATGAAGTCTTACTCAGAGCTTTGCACAATTCTCTTTTCTGATTCTCTGCTTCAGGCTTCTCCCTGTTCCAGTTTATTCTGCTCCTCCATTCTGTTGAAAGGGGAGATATAAAAAAGAAGATAATTTAATCATTTGTGCTATAGAAGAAGATATATTGATATGGAATGGTAAGATATACTATACATGAAGAAATGGTTGTTGTTTTTTTTTTCAGAGACATGTCTGAAAAAATGCACCAAAATGTTAATGATAGTAATTTCTGGCATATAGAGTTTGAATGATTTTTAATTTCTCCTTTTTATCTATTTGTATTTTCTAAATCTCTACAGTGAATGTGTAAATCTTAAATCACTGATATCAGAGCCTTTCCTGTTTTACACAGAGGCAGGGAACAAAAAGAGGCGGGGATTTAAAAACCAAAGAGTATTTATTTCCAGGTGGGAAAGGAGTTGGCATTGCAGGGAAAAGAGATATGGATAGAGGAAATTGGGCTTTAATTGTAGCCTTGGGTCACTTCTATTCAAATAAATAGATGTATTTGGAGGGTTTTTTTTAACTCTGTAACTAAGCATGCGTGCACAGACACACACAAAAGTAAGATTATTTTTGAGCCATATGAAATACAGCAGTCCTTTTAGTAATTTATGATGACTTTTCTAAAATAAGTTGTTGTTTTTCTTTTTTTAATAAAGGAAGTTCATTCTCAAGGTCTTCATTAGATGAGCTATCTAATTGTTGACTAGGAACAACTTCCGTTTCTTAGATTTTATCTTTTTGAGCTGCACTGAACTGACACAGGATGAATCCCTCATTAGAAATGGATTATCTACACTCTGTGTGGCTATTTAGTGAAACATTTTTATTTGTGAGACTAGCTTTCCAAAGTGATGGTGCTTGAGTAAACCATTCACTTCCTCCTTCTCAAAACATCAGTCACTGTGATTGATTTTCATGTTGGTCATGGAGAGAAATGGAATTAACTAAAAGCAAGGGTGAGGATTACAAGCCGGAAGCAGTTAATTTACTTAACAAATATGTATTGGCTATTTGTTTACTCTTTATTGGGCACAATGCCAGGTGATCAAAACAGTGTCAGAGAAAATATATCCCTGTTTTTCAAGAAGTTCTTGGGCCAGTAAGCGGCCAGACTCATGAACAGAGCTAGCACAGAGCCCACCATGCATAGGTATCTTCTCTAGGCAGTCTGAAATGCTTGGTTTCAATTTGTTACATACCTGGATTTTCACCATTTAGAGATTCGTTTAGGCGCATAGTCCTCTTTTACAAATATAAATTCACTTGGAAGGATAAGGGCTCTGATATCAGTGATTTAAGATTTACATGTTCACTGTAGAGATTTAGAAAATACAAATAGATAAAAAGGAGAAATTAAAAATCATTCAAACTCTACATGCCAGAGTACTTTGATGTGCACTAGCCCTACTGAATGGTTTTCTTCTAACTTTTGGTTAAGATGATTGTGCTGTGGAAATTCAATAAGTTTGTTGAACCTATGGGGCAACACACAGTGGTTGGTACACTGAGGGTTATAAAGTTAACAGAGGATCCTTTTCTTCAGAAAGAATGAGGGCTTTAGAAACTCTTGCCTCTGCAACTGAATGTTACAGTCACAGCTAACATTCATCACACAGTTACCATGTGCCAGGCCCAGTGTTGGAGGACTTCACACACATTTTCTCATTTATCCCTCACAACAGGTGTGAGGTGAATACTATAATAATCCCCAGCTAGCAGATGAGAATACTGAGGTTCAGAGAACTTGCTCAAGGTTATACAGCTGTTAGGGTTTGGATTTGGGATCTGAACCAAGGCGGGATGATTGTTTGGCCAGCACTCTTACTGAGGCTTGATTTCTTCATAAGTGAATAATGCTACTTCATTCATGCAACAAATATTTATTGAGCATCTACTATGTGCAAAGCATTTTTGTGGTGATTATATGACAGTTTTCAGTCCTCCTATAACTTGTTGTTTTTGAACCAGATAAACTGAATAATTATACAATACGCCCACCTTGTAGGATTGTTGTTATGCATATAAAAGTGCTTAATACAATGCATGTTACACTGTAGATACCCAATAGATATTCCCAAGAAATTTACAACCTAATGAGAAAGATAAAAAAGATACAGAAATAAGAAATCTTCATGGATGAGATGTCTTCATGGATGAGATGTCATCATGGCTTGGTCTTGGATTTGAAAGGGAAGGATTTTTGGTCAGATGTATTGCACACAAAAACAGCATGTACAAAGAAACAGAGGAGATAAAAGTTTAGCCGTGGTTGGGAACCAAAGGATAATTCTGTTGATTAGGTATAAGGAAGTAATGAAACACATAGCTGAAAAGATAAGATGGAATCAAATCCTGGAAATGGGAATTTTTACTGGATTTGTGGAGAAGAGGTACATGACTGAAGAGAGTAAAGCCTGGGACAGGGATGGGTAAGCTGATGCTTTAGTAGGGAATTATGGATACCGTATGAGTCCTTGGTTCCTGGGCTGAGGCCTCTGGGAGGCAGAGGACGGTTGCAAAGGGAGAGAAGAGGGACAGGACTCTCAAAGGTTGCCTATGTTTATTCTCTGTGCATGCCCAGAAAAGGAAGACAGATGTTTCTTTCTTCCCAGTATTTCTTGCTTTGAGCTCATATTTATATCCTTGATTCCATAGCTGCCTTTGGTTTATTATGAGCTTCACAAGCTTTTATGGATAACCAGATAATATAACCACTTTTCAGAACTTCATGTCAGTGGGAAAATACGTTCTAAATGGCCAACATTGTGCTTCAGCTTTTGAAATGTGGTTGGTTGGTAAATTAAAGATTGTATTTACTATATTTCAGATTTGTAAATAAGATTTAATTTTTTTAAAGAAGATGCAGAAAATTTAACACTATCTATCACTTTGTTTCATTAGGAAAATGCATTTCCAGATCCAAACAATGGAAGTGAATTTTGGAATACAGTCTATACTTGAACTAGGGGCTGCCTGTTTATAATTCCCTTAACAGGCAACCATTTATGAAATACCCATGTCCTTAATGGTGTTCTACAAACTTGCCCCATCATATGAATTACCTGGGGATCTTGTTAAAAACACAGACTTCTAGGTCACTAACCTGGACATGCTAATTTACTAGGTCTGGTGTGGACCCTGGGGAATTTGCGTTTCAATTAGGGTTCCAGGAGATTCTTAAAATCAGACAAGTAGGTGTAGAAATCTTTATTAGAAGATACCATTTTTGTTTAGATAAGTAGCTATTTTGGTTTAAAACTGAATTTTAACAGCGAGAGGGAACGAAGGAAGAAGGATTTGACTGGAAGTATGAGTAGGCTATTGGTTTGAGTGGTTAGGAGGGTCTCCCAATATGATGGGGTTTGATTGACAGGAAGATCTTACCAGCAGGGCTTAGGGCCAGCCAGTAGCTGACAGCATTTCAACCTAATTAGCTTCTAGGATGAGGGATGGAGATATGGTCAGAATAAATAGTCTAGGTTCTTTCCTTGTCCTGATGTTTGCTTGCTGTCTTAAGTGCTTCCGCATGGCCTGGCAACATCTGGAGACATTTTTGATGCTGGGGAATCCCTTGATGTGGGACAGAACCAGAAGTCCTGGCCCCAGGATGGGTCAGGTAAGTCCTGAGATTGACTGGTTGTTGTGGCTGAACTGCTGGTGACCCTTGACCTGTATTGATACAGCAGTAGAACTGGTCACATAGTCATTAGCCTTTAGCTCTAATCCAGTTCCCTACTTTTATGATTTGGATAACAGAGTACCTCATATAAGGGTTTAACTGTGACTGCTATAGGCACTGTACCAAGAAATAAATGGGGAAGAATGATATTTTAGTATAGACTCTTGTACAATTAGAAAAAAGTCAAGTTGAGGGTCAAACTGTGCAATAATTTTAAAATGATTTCTGAATTTTTGTGTACATCTCAGTTCTTAATTGGAAGAAAGTGTACACTTAAGGATAGGAGTTGTTTTTTTAATTTCGGCAATTCACTGTAGCTGTTAGAGTGGTTACCATGGAAGGATGCATTCTAGATTATGTTTTTATATATTTATCCAAATTTTGTTTTAGTGTGAATGAGTGAAATATTAAGTCTTTAATTAGAATTCTGTTGTTATTTTTTGATTAATCTGTGTCAGTAGCTTTAGCATTTGTATTAAATCATTTTCTTCATGAAGGCGTTTAATGAGGAAACAAATTGATTGTATTTATATATTGGATTCTTGCCACTGTGATGTATATTTGGTTGTGTCTTTTGAAGTCTATTTTTGCTGGTCATTTTGTAGTTAGTCTTTGAAGCCAGGCTTTAGGTGAAAAACTTCTTCATTTGGATGTTTTAGTTTAACAACTGCTACTGCTAAGTCACTTCAGTCGTGTCCGACTCTGTGTGACCCCATTGACGACAGCCCACCAGGCTCCCCCATCCCTGGGATTCTCCAAGCAAGAATACTGGAGTGGGTTGCCATTTCCTTCTCCAATGCTTGACAGTGAAAATTGAAAGTGAAGTCGCTCAGTCGTGTCCGACCCTCAGGAACCCCATGGACTGCAGGCTACCAGGCTCCTCCATCCATGGGATTTTCCAGGCAAGGAGTACTGGAGTGGGGTGCCATTGCCTTCACCATTAGTTTAACAAAGCTTACTTATTTTTATCTTTCTCTTCTTCATTTTCTTTCCTTCCTTTGATTTCTCTTTTTTCCCCTCCTACCTTTGTGTGAGTAATTTAGAGGAAAAGGAGGGCACTTCTCTCTATCTTATTTGGAATAAATTCACACTCTGTACCGTTGCTTAGAAAGCCTTGCCTTCTGCCTGCCTCTTCAGACTTGTCTCCACTGAGCCCTGAAATATACTCAGTGCTGTACTCATGCTTAACACAGACAGCTCTTCTGCTTCTCACCTCCATTCACTTATTTAGCAAGGTCTGTGCTACGCCCCTTGAGGGCTCAGGAACATAAAGAGACAAGAAGCTTGTGGACCAGTATATAGGTGCTGCTAAGGGGGGTACATGGGGGAGCACCTAACTCAGGAGACTGGACTGAGCCTCAAAGGGCCATCGGGCGTTTGCTAGTAGAGGGAGGGACCTGAAGAGAAAAGTGTGCTGGCAGAGAGAGAGCTGTGATGTGTAAGAACAGGAGTGTGAGCTGTGGAGGGGAGGGCCAGACTGGGGTAAGCCATTGAAGGATTTCAAGCAGAGGGATGATAAGATTTGGTTTGTGTGTTGTTAGGTGGTTAGAATAATGATGGCACTATTGGAACATCTCATGCAAAGATGGGCTCAATAAAGGACAGAAATGGTCTGGACCTAAAAGAACCAGAAGATATTAAGAAGAGGTGGCACGAATACACAGAACTGTACAAAAAAGATCTTCACAACCCAGATAATCACGATGGTATGATCACTCACCTAGAGTCAGACATCCTGGAATGTGAAGTTGAGTGGGCCTTAGGAAGCATCACTATGAACAAAGCTAGTAGAGGTGGTAGAATTCCAGTTGAACTATTTCAAATCCTGAAGGATGATGCTGTGAAAGTACTGTACTCAATATGCCAGCAAATTTGGACAACTCAGCAGTGGCCACAGGACTAGAAAAGGTCAGTTTTCATTCCAATCCCAAAGAAAGGCAATGCCAAAGAATGCTCAAACTACTGCACAAGTGCACTCATCTCACATGCTAGCAAAGTAATGCTCAAAATTCTCAAGCCAGGCTTCAACAGTACGTGAACTGTGAACTTCCAGATGTTCAAGCTGGTTTTAGAAAAGGCAGAGGAACCAGAGATCAAATTGCCAACATCCGCTGGATCATCGAAAAAGCAAGAATTCCAGAGAAACATCTACTTCTGCTTTATTGGGACTTCCCTCATAGCTCAGTTGGTAAAGAATCTGCCTGTAATGCAGGAGACCGGGGTTCGATTCCTGGGTCGGGAAGATCCCCCGGAGAAGGAAATGGCAATCCACTTCAGTATTCTTGCCTGGAAAATCCCATGGACAGAGGAGCCTGGCAGGCTATAGTCCATGGGGTTGTAAGAGTCAAACACGACTTAGCAACTAAACCACCACCACCACCACAGCTTTATTGACTATGCCAAAGCCTTTGACTGTGTGGATCACAATAAACTGTGGGAAATTCTGAAAGAGATGGGAATACCAGACCACCTGACCTGCCTCTTGAGAAATCTGTATGCAGATCAGGAAGTAACAGTTAGAACTGGGCTTGGAAAAACAGACTGATTCCAAATAGGAAAAGGACTACGTCAAGGGTATATATTGTGACCCTGCTTCTTTAACTTATATGCAGAGTACATCATGAGAAACTTGGCTGGATGAAGCACAAGCTGGAACAAGATTGCAGGGAGAAATATCAGTAACCTCCGATATGAAGATGACACCACCCTTATGACAGAAAGTGGAGAACTAAAGAGCCTCTTGATGAAAGTGAAAGTGGAGAGTGAAAAAGTTGGCTTAAAGCTCAACATTCAGAAAACTAAGATCATGGCATTTGGTCCCATCACTTCATGGGAAATAGATGGAGAAACAGTGGAAACAGTGTCAGACTTTATCTTTTGGGCTCCAAAATCACTGCAGATGGTGACTGCAGCCATGAAATTAAAAGACGCTTACTCCTTGGAAGGAAAGTTATGACCAACCTAGATAGCATATTCAAAAGCAGAGACGTTACTTTGCCAACAAAGGTCCATCTAGTCAAGGCTATGGTTTTTCCTGTGGTCATGTATGGATGTGAGAGTTGGACTGTGAAGAAAGCTGAGTGCCGAAGAATGGATGCTTTTGAACTGTGGTGTTGGAGAAGACTCTTGAGAGTCCCTTGGACTGCAAGGAGATCCAACCAATCCGTCCTAAAGGAAATCAGTCCTGAATATTCTTTGGAAAGGCTGATGCTGAAGCTGAAAGTCCAAAACTTTGGCCACCTGATGCGAAGAACTGACTCATTTGAAAAGACCCTGATGCTGGGAAAGATTAAAGGCAGGAGGAGAAGGGGATGACAGAGGATGAAATGCTTGGATGGCGTCACTGACCCAATGGACACGAGTTTGAGTAAACTCCAGGAGTTGGTGATGGACTGGGAGGCTTAGCGTGCTGCAGTCGATGGGGTCACAAAGAGTCGGACATGGCTGAGCGACTGAACTGACTGAATGACATAACAATTGAGGTTTGCTGAAGGCTGCCAGGTGCCAGGCCTAATGCTCAGTTCTTTATGTATATCATCTCAGTTAATCTTCCCAAGAATGATATGTGACAGATATGGTTATTATTTCTATTTTAAAGATGAAGAAACTGAGACTGCAGCTACAGTGTCACAGCTAGAAGATGAAGGTGCTAGAACTCCAACCTAGGCTTATCTGCAAGCCTTTGCTCTTCACGGTCACTGCGCTTCCTTCTCCATCAGCATTGATGGGAATTGCTCAGAGAGGAGCAAAGTGGCAGGTAGACCCCTTTGGACCTGGTTATATAGGTCTGGGTGAGGTATTTTGAGGACTTGAGTGAATTCAGTGCCCATAGTGAGGGAGAGGAGATAGATTAAAAATAAATGAAGATAGAATCTCCAGGCCTTGGTGATTGATGGGATATACATAGAATAGGGAACGAGATAAAAGATGACTCCTAAGCTTCAGTTCGGAGAAGGCAATGGCACCCCACTCCAGTACTCTTGCCTGGAAAATCCCATGGATGGAGGAGCCTGGTAGGGTGTGGTCCATGGGGTCGCGAAGAGTCGGACATGACTGCATGACTTCACTTTTACTTTTCACTTTCATGCATTGGAGAAGGAAATGGCAACCCACTCCAGTATTCTTGCCTGGAAAATCCCAGGGATGGGGGAGCCTGTTGGGCTGCCATCTATGGGGTCGCACAGAGTCAGACACGACTGAAACGACTTAGCAGCAGCAGCAGCAAGCTTCAGTTGGGTGGATGGAGATGTTGGCCACTGAAGCAGGAAACATGAGATAAGAGAGGTTTGAGACTTTAGGGACAAAAAACAGTCCTGAGAGAGAAGAGTAGAATAATTGTATCTCTTATTTTTGAATCTTTTAATTTAATATTAAATATTGACTATTTTAATATTTGATTGTTTAAGTATTTTATATGTACGGACAGCATAGTCAAGTCTTTGGCCATTGGTTTCTTCCCTGGCCAGCCTGAGTTCCATGGCATGCTTCTCCAGTCTTCTCTTACTCTCTTGTCTTTTTATCCCACAAGCCTAGAAAAATTCTAAACTTGGGTCAATTCATCTGTCCACCTTTTCTGACCTTACACCTGGGCAGCTAATTAGTGCTGGAGAAAAATGACACAATTGGATTGCCGCCACAGTAAATCTTAGTCTCCAACCTCAGCTGACCCCTTAATGATGCCTGGCAGTTATTTCACATGCTTTGTATCAACAGCCTTTTAAATTTCCTCAATATTCTTCCCTCTAATGTCTTTAGCTGCCTTTACCTTATCATACCACCTCTCACTCTTGCTCGACATTGTAGTTTATTTCACAAGATAAAACACAGACTTTCAGGTTGGAACCCATTCACAATCCTGCCCTGCCTGCGTGCCCAACCCCTACCCCCCGCCAACATCTGTTGTGGGCCTCTGCCACCTGCTCTGAACACCTGGCCCCTCTGCCTGGCTTCTCTCTGCATCCTGGGCCTGGCCTCTCAGTGACTCTCCCCTCCAGGCATCTTCCCTCAATCTGACCCCAGGTCCACCCCCAGAAACTCTGATCTGCAGGCAGTAAGACGGATTCTGGGATTAGCCAGACCTAGGTTCTGCTGGCCCCAATTTTTACCTTATGTGTGTTTTAGGTCACTCACACCACTTTTGCACAGTTTTGCGTTATTCCAGCCAAACTGGCCCACAGTTCAGGCTTTCTGTGCTCTCAGACCCTCATGCTGCTGCTGCTACTGCTAAGTCGCTTCAGTCGTGTCTGACTCTGTGCGACCCCATAGATGGCAGCCCAACAGGCTCCCCGTCCCTGGGATTCTCTAGGCAAGAACACTGGAGTGGGTTGCCATTTCCTTCTCCAATGCATGAAAGTGAAAAGTGAAAGTGAAGTCGCTCAGTCATGTCCGACCTTTAGCGACCCCATGGACTGCAGACTACCAGGCTCCTCTGTCCATGGGATTTTCCAGGCAAGAGTACTGGAGTGGGGTGCCATTGCCTTCTCCACAGACCCTCATGGAGTGTCTGGCAAATAGTGGACATTTTTTACAGTTTGAGAGAATGAATGCAGTGTTCATAACTTGAGATATAAAGAGTTTGTTGACATGTTAATGTTCACAAATCCACGCTGCCTGGAGGAGCCCCAGGAACTAGTCCAGTTTAAAATTTTTATGTAATATTTGAGCTCAGGTGAATAAAGTGACCATGTTCACAACAAGAAAAATACCAAAGGAATTTTCAAATGAATATCACATTTTGAACCTGTTTCTGATTTTGCACAAGATAAACTGTCATGGCTCTACAATGTGGATTTTTAAACCCTTATGGTTCAATCAAATAACCTCCTCATGTTTTGTTTTTCTCATCTATAAAGTCAGGGGCTGAGTAAAATGACCTTTGATGTCCTTCTAGCTGTAAAATTCAGGGAGTATATGGTCCACAGTCACAGTCATCTAGTTATCAGTTATTTATCAATCACATAACTAGGAGTCTCAGTGGTCTAAGAGTAGCTATTAACCTGAAGCAAGCAAAAAATAAAATAAATTAGGTTCTAAGTATCAATGGTGACAAAAACGGCAGGGCAAGAGCTAAAGATAGTACAGATTAAAATATGATAATCAGCTAGAGTTCTTTGTGAGTTCTGCCTTGTTTTCTCTCTCAAAACACAGGTTTGGAATCAAAAGACATTTCTGAGTTTCCTTCCGAAACCTTTTGCCCCTTCTCTTGCTCTCCAGCAGCTTACTAAACCAATTTGCTCCTCTCTCTCCCATCTAGGCTACACATTTCTGCTGGATCTGATCACAATGGACATTATTCCCTATACTTAAAAACAAGCAAACCAACCGACCAACGAACCCTTCAGTTGTTCCCTTTTTTCTACACAAAGAAAAAGAAATTTTAACTCTGACTTGACATTTAGTGTCTTTCATTTTGCCACAACACAGCTAGCTAGCGTTTTTCTTTAATAGTCCATTGAGTCATATTTGGTTGTCTGTTACATGTAGGGAGTAGGGGGATTGCATAGCAACCACAATTTCCAGTGTTAATGCTAGAACACAGGGGATGAAATATTAGAATGTAGGTTTCCAGTGTTTCAATGAAAGGGCATAATCATTGAGCTCGTAGATTTTACTATTAATGTCAGAGCAGGGATTTCATGTAGTGATTGTGTTACAGAAGACTCTAGTGGTGAATAGGATTTTATTTAATGAATTTATTTTATATTATTTCTTTTTTATTATCTGCAAATAGACTTCTAAAAAATTTTTTTTAGTCATGGGTGATACTATCAAATCAAATCAGATAATGTTACTTGTTTATCATTTAATACAAGTTTAATTGTGACTATTGTATTTTATAAGAGAACTTTGTGGTGCTGTCCTCTAGGGTTTCTAAAATTTGTGGACATAGACTCAAGATCACAGAAATATTACCTCCCACCAAATAATCCAAGACTTTATGACAGCTCCTTCTGTTACATGAGTTTTGTGCTTATCATCTGTTGTTACCATTGTTGTGGTTGTTCAGCTGCTCAGTTGTGTCTGACTCTTTGTGACCTCATGGACTACAGCATGCCAGGCTCTTGTGTCCTCTACTGTCTCCTGGAGTGTGCTCAAATTCATGTCCATTGAGTCAGTGATGCTGTCTAACCATATCATCTGGGGATCTTCCCAACCCAGGGATCGAACCCAGGTCTTCTGCATTGCAGGCGGATTCATCAGCTGAGCCACCAGGGAAGCCTAAGAATACTGGAATGGGTAGCCTATCCCTTCTCCAGTGGAATTCCCAACCCAGGAATTGAACTGGGGTCTCCTGCATTGCAGGTGGATTCTTTACCAGCTGAGCTACCAGAGAAGCCCCATCCTCTGCCACCCTTTCTTCTTTTGCCTTCAGTCTTTTCCAGCATCAAGATCTTTTCCAGAGAGTCAGTTCTTAGCATCAGGCAACCAAAATATGAATGCTGGATCTCTGCGGTCCAAAGAACTCTCAAGTCTTCAGCAGCATAATTCAAAAGCATCAATTCTTTGGCACTCAGCCTTGTTTATGGCCAAACTCTCACATCCGTACATGACTTTTGGAAAAACCATAGCTTTGACTATATGGACCTTTGTTGGCAAAGTGATGTCTCTGCCTTTTAATATGCTGTCCGGATTTCTCATAATTTTCAAGGAACAAGCATCTTTTAATTTCATGGCTGCAGTCACTGTCTATAGTGATTTTGGAGACCCCCCAAATAAAATCTGTCATTGCTTCTACTTTTTCCCCTTCTATTTGCCATAAAGTGATGGGACCAGATGCCATGATCTTAGTTTTTTCAATGTTGTGTTTTCAAGTCAGCTTTTTCACTCTTTGCATTCACCCTCATCAAGAGGCTCTTTAGTTCCTCTTCACTTTCTGCCATTAGAGTGCTATCATCTGCGTATCTTTTTTTGTTGTTGTTACCATAGTGTGTGTGTGTTTGTAATTTACTATCTTAAATTGACTATCTCTTCATGTGTATTTCATATTTTAGAAAAGATTGTAAGCTTCCTGTAGGCAGATACTAGTTCTTGTACTTTTGATGGCTTGAAGGAACAGGGACCATAGGGGCACCACTCCCAGGGACCGTCCCATGCTTGCTCAACTGTTTCTAAGGCTGGTACCCCCAGCCCTGGTAGCCCAACCAGTAAAGAATCTGCCTGCAATGACCCAGGTTCAATCCCTGAGTTGGGAAGATCCCCTGGAGAAGGGAATGACAACCCACTCCAGTATTCTTGCCTGAAGAATCCCATGGACAGAGGGGCCTGGCAAGCTACAGTCCATGGGGTCACGAAGAGTTGGATACCCCCACCCCTGGGTCCCTGTCCTCTGATGCTCCATCAGAGACTTCCACCAGATGGTGCTCTTTTCCCATTTGTGTTCTTGGATGTCATGCCCTATTACCTCTGCCCCTTGCCCATTCCTTCTGTTGGAATACTGGTAGTGGAAAGAGAGTTCAAAATCAACTGAATCTTCCCAAATGAGAGACGAGGTTATAGGAAATATTCAGTGTAGAGACTATTAGCATTGTTCAGAAAAGTCATTTCCTTGGGTATAATCCGTATTTACCATGTGACTCAATACTCAAGGTCAAATGCAAGGGTTTTCCTAGCCTTAAAACTTACTCAGTTCAATTCAGTTCAGTTTAGTGGCTTAGTCATGTCCGACTCTTTGCGACTCCATGAATTGCAGCACGCCAGGCCTCCCTGTCCATCACCATCTCCCGGAGTTAACTCAAACTCACGTCCATCGAGTCGGTGATGCCATCCAGCCATCTCATCCTCTGTCATCCCCTTTTCCTCCTGCCCCCAATCCCTCCCAGCATCAGAGTCTTTTCCAATGAGTCAACTCTTCGCATGAGGTGGCCAAAGTACTGGAGTTGCAGCTTCAGCATCATTTCTTCCAAAGAACACCCAGGGCTGATCTCCTTTAGAATGGACTGGTTGGATTTCCTTGTAGTCCAAGGGACTCTCAAGAGTCTTCTCCAACACCACAATTCAAAAGCATCAGTTCTTCGGTGCTCAGCTTTCTTTATAGTCCAACTCTCGCATCCATACATGACTACTGGAAAAACCATAGCCTTGACTAAACGGACCTTTGCTGGCAACGTAATGTCTCTGCTTTTGAATATGCTATCTAGGTTGGTCATAACTTTGCTTCCAAGGAGTAAGCGTCTTTTCATTTCATGGCTGCAGTCACCATCTGCAGTGATTTTGGAGCCCAAAAGATAAAGTCTGACACTGTTTCCACTGTTTCTCCATCTATTTCCCATGAAGTGATGGGACCAGATGCCATGATCTTCGTTTTCTGAATGTTGAGCTTTAAGCCAACTTTTTCACTCTCCACTTTCACTTTCATCAAGAGGCCTTTTAGGTCCTCTTCACTTTCTGTCATAAGGGTAGTGTCATCTGCATATCTGAGGTTATTGATATTTCTCCTGGCAATTTTGATTCCAGCTTGTGCTTCTTCCAGCCCAGCGTTTCTCATGATGTACTCTGCATATAAGTTAAATAAGCAGGGTGACAATATATAGCCTTGACATACTCCTTTTCCTATTTGGAACCAGTCTGTAGTTCCATGTCCAGTTCTAACTGTTGCTTCCTGACCTGCATATAGGTTTCTCAAGAGGCAGGTCAGGTAGTCTGGTATTCCCATCTCTTTCAGAATTTCCCACAGTTTATTGTGATCCACACAGTCAAAGGCTTTGGCATATTCTTTAAAGCAGAAATAGATGTTTTTCTGGAACTCTCTTGCTTTTTCCATGATCCAGTGGATGTTGGCAATTTGATCTCTGGTTCCTCTGCCTTTTCTAAAACCAACTTGAACATCTGGAAGTTCACGGTTCACGTATTGCTGAAGCCTGGCTTGGAGAATTTTGAGCATTACTAGCGTGTGAGATGAGTGCAATTGTTTGGTAGTTTGAGCATTCTTTGGCATTGACTTTCTTTGGGATTGGAATGAAAACTGACCTTTTCCAGTCCTGTGGCCACTGCTGAGTTTTCCAAATTTGCTTGCTTATTGAGTGTAGCACTTTCACAGCATCATCTTTCAAGATTTGAAATAGCTCAACTGGAATTCCATCACCTCCACTAGCTTTGTTCATAATGATGCTTTCTAAGGCCCACTCGACTTCACATTCCAGGATGTCTGACTCTAGGTGAGTGATCACACCATCGTGATTATCTGGGTCGTGAAGGTCTATTTTGTACTGTTCTTCTGTGTGTTCTTGGCACCTCTTCTTAATATCTTCTGCTTCTGTTAGGTCCAGACCATTTCTGTCCTTTATTGAGCCCATCTTTGCATGAAATGTTCCCTTGGTATCTCTAATTTTCTTGAAGAGATTTACTTACTACTGAAGCCCTAATGCCAGGATAACACTTTAGCGTTAGTCTTTGCAGTTTGTTTGGAGACAGCCATTACCAGGGAACAGAGATGACCAAGAGGGAAATGGAAGTCTCTGGACATTGAGTATTACAGACAGCCTACCCATTTAGAAGACACCACTGTTTTTGTACAAAAAACTAAAGTTCAAATCTGGACATCTGTAAGTCATCAAGAAGAGATTTGATTTTTTTTTTTACCAAGACAGGGAGTGTATGATGGGTCTTAAATTTCTGTAAGTCACAAGTAAAACAACACTCTTAATGCTTTAGTTGTAAAAGATTTTCGTCTAGATGTTCTAGATTACAGATTTTAGCCTTTCTGCATAGTTAGGTTTATAATGCCATTATAATCCTTTTCATCTAACCCTACTCATCTAATTCTATTCATCTAATGATAAGTGGGTCTTACCATTTTGGAGGAGGAGTTAGTGACATTTTTTGAATTCTAATGGAGTTCATGGACTCTTTTTCAAGGAAAAAGAAAACACACATTACTTTTTACCTATAATTTTAGGGAGTTTATGAATTTCCCAAAGCTCAAATAGTTGAAACCATAGTTGACTCCAAATTAAAGACTCTGAACTGACTGCTCCCTGATACAAGGCTGTCTGACAAAACAGTTATAACTTCTCTTAGTACTAGACTTGTTTTCTGCATTACAGCCAGTGGAAATGCAGTTACCCAGCAGACCTAGATACAGATCTTGACTCTGCCGCTTAATGGCTGCATGATCCTGGCCAATTTGTTTGACTATCCTGAGTCTTAGTTTCCTCATCTGTAAAAAGGGGATAATATAGTATCATTGTAATAGTAATAATCTCATTGGATTATGATGAAGATAAAATAATACATATAAAATAATACATGTAAAATGTATACTGAGCACAACACCTCAGTTCAGTTCAGTTCAGTCACTTAGCCGTGTCCGACTCTTTGTGACCCCATGAATTGCAGCACGCCAGGCCTCCCTGCCCATCACCAACTCCTGGAGTTAACTCAAACTCACGTCCATCGAGTTGGTGATGCCATTCAGCCATCTCATCCTCTGTCATCCCCTTTTCCTCCTGCCCCCAATCCCTCCCAGCATCAGAGTCTTTTCCAATGAGTCAACTCTTCGCATGAGGTGGCCAAAGTACTGGAGTTTCAGCTTTAGCATCATTTCTTCCAAAGAACACCCAGGGCTGATCTCCTTTAGAATGGACTGGTTGGATCTCCTTGCAGTCCAAGGGACTCTCAAGAGTCTTCTCCAACACCACAGTTCAAAAGCATCAATTCTTTGGTGCTCAGCTTTCTTTATGGTCCAACTCTCACATCCATACATGACTACTGGAAAAACCATAGCCTTGACTAGACAAACCTTTGTTGGCAAAGTAATGTCTGCTTTTGAATATGCTATCTAGGTTGGTCATAACTTTCTTTCTAAGGAGTAAGCGTCTTTTAATTTCATGGCTGCAGTCACCATCTGCAGTGATTTTGGAGCCCTCAAAAATAAAGTCTGACACTGTTTCCACTGTTTTCCCATCTATTTGCCATGAAGTGATGGGACCAGATGCCATGATCTTCGTTTTCTGAATGTTGAGCTTTAAGCCAACTTTTTCACTCTCCTCTTTCACTTTCAAGAGGCTTTTTAGTTGCACTTCACTTTCTGCCATAACACCTAGCATGTGTTAAATGCTTAATACAGAGTTTTATTATAATTAGGAAATGGAATTATTTTTCCTTCTTGTTGCTGCTGCTGCTAAGTCGCTTCAGTCGTGTCTGACTCTGTGCGACCCCATAGACGGCAGCCCACCAGGCTCCCCCGTCCCTGGGATTCTCCAGGCAAGAACACTGGAGTGGGTTGCCAGTTCCTTCTTAGATAGTTCCAATAAAATGAGGATAGTTACATTTGTTTTACCTACTTCACCAGGATCTATCTAATTAGCTAGCTTAGTGGTTAAGGCTCTGAATATTTTAACCTCACTAAACGTGTTTATTGGTTAGCTCCATGGTCAAGAATTTGACACCCACCTTCAAACCCCAAACTAATGATTAAAAGTTAATAGCCTCATTTTTAGGAGAAATCTCATATTCCATCAATCTTAATTGGCAAACTAAAACAGTATGATCGCAATTTAAAAGATACTGAAGTGTAATCTGAGATGGACCTCCCCCTGCAGTGGAAACACAGAGTCTCAAAACTTTCCTGTTTAATTTCTTATTAGAGTGTCTGTTCTGGATCTAGTTGCTAGGATTAGCTAGGATTAATAAACCTTGATTAGTAGCTATGAAACCATGGGCAAGTTCTCTCACCTCTTGATGCCTCGGTTTCCTCATTTATAAAATGGGCATAATATAGGGTTAGAATGTGGAGGAAGTAAGTTTATATAAGTACTTAAAACAATGCCCAGCAATTGATTTTTAAAAATCTTAGCATTGTTATTATCATTACTATTACTACTGCTATGATAGCTACAGCTGGACATCAAGACTCCCTCAATATAGTGAGTTCATTTGCTGCACCTTTCCTTAAACTAAAGTTCAAATAGAACTTCTTTAATTTAAAAACACAAATAGCAAATTTTGTCTTGCATGTAAAGTAACCTTGAATTTTCAAGACTTTATTCAGGGATTTCCATGGGGTCCAGTGGTTAAGAATCTGCCTGCCAATGCAGGGGACAGGAGTTCCATCCCTGGTCCTGGAAGATTCCACATGGCTTGGGGCAACTAAGCCTGTGGGCTCCACAACTACTGAGCCCATGTGCTGAAGTTACTGAAGTCTGTGTGCCCTAGAACATGTGCTCTGCAACAAGAGAAGCCACTGCGGTGAGAAGCCCGTGCACTGCAACTAGAGAGTAGCCCCCCGGCCCGCGCCCACAACTGGAGAAAGCCCGAGTGCAGCAGTGAAGACCCAGTGCAGCCAAAAATAATAGATAAATAATAATAAGAAGAAAATTTTAAAGACTTTATTCTGTAGCATAGACTAAATGTTGTAAAATATTATTCTTCCATTTTAATTTTGGAGACACAAGATGGATTTATTTTGACTGAATGTGAAAATCATCATCATCAATACAGTTGCAGCATTTTCTCTCTGCTCATTCTGTACTCATCTTTTTTCCAGTTCCAAATATCATTTGCATGGACCTGATGATGTCAAGTATGGATATGGTAGAGGAGTGATAGCTTCCCTTTCATATTGAAGCTGAAGCTTCAAAGAGAAGATTAAAGAAGTGTTGCTATCTATCTGCTCAGCCCTGATATGAAATTCTCAGAGGCATTTAGGATGAACACAACTCCGTGTGTGTGTTTGCATGCTTTTTCTTTTATATATTTCCATTGTGGTCTTTGTATTTTGGTTTAAAATTTCTAGTTTCAGACTTGTTGGAGTCTCTGGCTAAGGGATAATTGTTTTTAAAGTGAAGGATAAGAATTAGAAGATGTTGGCAGGATTTGACTAAATGCCTCCTAAGGAGAGCAGAATTCTCTTGTGCGGAATCATCTTTCCAGAGAATGTAGTGAATGCCATCCATAGGATATATTTAACAAGATAAGATTAAGACTTTTAAGTGAGTCAGCAAAGAATAATCCATGGTGCCCTCCAGTGAGAAATGAGATTGTTCACCTTTTGGCCTTGCCTTTTAGAAGTATCCTCTCTGAGCTCTGGGATAGAGGGGGGTGTGTGTGTGTGTGTGTGTGTGTGTACGGACTTCCTTTAGGGTTGTTACATAATAAATAGTTAAAATAAGAAGAAAGGAAAAAGAGGTAGTTTACCAGGGTAGTTTTATATCTCTTGAGAAAGAAGCAAACTGATATTCCACTTCATGTCATTTTTCTACATCAAGTTCTATATATAATTTTTATTGACTGAAATATTTAATAACAGTATAAAGCAGATTATTGGATTAAATTTAATTTAATTCTTCCTCCGTAAACAGCCTTCTTAAGATATAACTACCTTTGGGAGAAGCAATGCTTGGTACATGTGAACATATACATCTCCTTAACTAACGAGCGAAACCAGGACACTTTATAGTACATAGAGAAAGGAACTGAAAATGTGTGTGAGTTGGAATGGAGATTGTGGAGGGCAGGGGTCGGGGGAACAGGTAAGAGACTGAGATCATTATTACCTGTTTTGACAATTTACCATGAATTGGCCCTTTAACTGCCACTGGGGCGTGGCTAAGTTTTTTTCTCGATCAGTAAGTGAAGATACTTGTTAGCCAAGTTTTTGCTGTTGCTGTCACTAACATTTTGGAAAGAGGAGTGCGCACACACAGTTTGCACATGTTCATATCCTAATTTCTGTTTATACTGAACTAGATAGAGGTTGGATAATGATTGGAATGGGGAGGGGGCAAGACAACACCTTGAGAAAAGATGGAAAAATAGGAAAAGAAGATGGAAAATTGTTCACCCTCTTGATAATTTGCTTGGTAAGCTGTGTTTTACAGACAGGAGATTTATGGAGAACTTATCACATTGGCCAAGTTCATTGGGAAATGGCAGGGTCTGGTTGGTACACTAATATAAACCGATTATTTAAGTCGCAGCCGGTTTCAGTTTACATATGCCCTCGTGTCAGCGTGGCCGCCCTCTTCCCCAGGGGCTGCACCTTTGTATTTCCCACCCTTCCCCTTCTCCTCCCTTCTGCCCCTTTCCACTGAAGACGTCAAAGCTGTTCTGAACTTTACTTGCCCTCTAACCCAAGCATCTTAGCATTCCTTCACCTGATTGCCAGTCCAGAACTGTTCTGAGAAAGAAAAGGAACAAGAAAAGTCCATTGCAAGGTTTCTTCACGTTCTCTTCTTACTCTGTTTATTTCCCACAAATTCATCTCTGGGTTATACTCCAGAGATGTATACCCCCTGCATATAATCTCCTTGCTCTCCATTTTCTGAATTTTTATAAAGAAATAACCTAGATGCTCATTGGGCTGGTGTTCCTCCCCAAAGTAGCCACACTTTATTTCAGCCATGAACTCAGTTGGTAAAGAATCCACCTGCAATGCAGGAGACCCGGGTTTGATTCCTGGGTTGGGAAGATCCACTGGAGAAGAGATAAGCTACCCACTCCAGTATTCTTGGGCTTCCCTTATGGCTCAGCTGGTAAAGAATCTGCCTGCAATGCTGGAGACCTGGGTTGGGAAGATTCCCCTGGAGAAGAGAAAGGCTACCCACTCCAGTATTCTGGCCTAGAGAATTCCATGGACTGTATAGTCCATGAGGTTGCTAAGAGTCGGACATGACTGAGTGACTTTCACTTTCACATACTAGAAGACACACCATTATCATCAATGTATTACCCTTTCCTCATCTTTTTTGGAATATTTTTAAGAATTGGATTAAAACTGTGAACTCTCTCCTTAGAAAAAAAGTGCTGTTATACTCATATATGCCCCTGGGAAGTCAAGATGAGGATAGAAAAATATTCTTTCCACTTAGAGGGATAGAGATTACTATGTTTATAGCCAAGAATTAATATGTGGTGACTGTAAACAAGATTGGGATATGTTGAAGAGCGGGTGGGAGGTGAGGAAATAAAGAGAGACTATAGCCAACACTTGGGAAAATTTCACTGTGATGTGAAAGGAAAGAAGGCAGCAGATGGAGGGACGTGAAGGGGGTGAGGGAAAGTTTGCTTTATTTTTATATGAGCATAAATGCTGATGGAAAGGGCCATGTTGAGAGGAAGAGGTTGAATTTATACAAGAGAAAATCGATGTAGAATAATGTAAGTATCCTGTGAAGGCAGGAGGAAATGGAGTCCAAAGTACAATAGACTTTTGTGGGTAGCCACTATATATAACATTGCTTCTGTGGGGAGGCGGGGGAAGCAATTTAGATTTCAAATAAGTGACTTGCAAATGATCCCTTCTGCTATTGCCATTTCATTATTTGTAAGACTTCAAGGGTTGTGGGGTTTGCCAGTCATTTCCCAAAATAAAAGAGGAGATGGAATGATAGACTGAATTGCAAGAGCCCCAGTCTTGGCTCGGACACTAAAATATTGGATGACCTTGAGTCAGTTGTTCATACATCACCTGTAAAATTAAGAATTTAGGCCTAGAAGGTATCTGGGGATGTGTTGGGGGGTGTTTTAGTTGTCATAACAACTGGGGGTGCCCCTAGTTTTTGGTGCCCAGAACCAATGATGCTGATTGTCCTATAACACACAAGATAGGTTATCCAAACAAGGGCTCGTCCTGCTCAAAGCCTGAAGAGCTCCTTAGGAGAAACCTGGACCATGGTTAGGTAATATTTTAGGACCTTTCTAGCTCTAAAGTCAGACTTATCTAAGGAGATACAGTGAGTTAAATGTCCCTTTCAAGCCTTTAAGAATCTTTCAAATCTCAAGGACAACCCTTTGGTTTTTCTTAGAGTAGATTGTGGCTTTGGCTAGTTATTGACTATTTAGGAAGCTTTTTGGAAGGAGTGCTATTGCTATCATATGCCACGATTGAGAAATACAAGTTTGACTTATCTCCATTCTTTTTCCTTTTATTTCAGATACTTTTGGAATTTTCAGCCCCAAGGTGAGTCCTCTCCAACCATTTATGGTTCATACTAAAAATGTGTAGATGGTATTGTTACTTCTGTATCTTCTAAGTAAGCTTCTCCATAGGGTGGCATTAGCCTTTTCTGAGGAAAGTTAGTGGAGTGTTTAATTAACCTTCACCCTGCTGGGCTCCCTTGCCCTGCTTTTTAGCAATAAGAAGCCCTGATGCTTCTGCCTTCTGAATGAATTCGTGCTAGATTATTTTATAGGACCAAAGCTTTTATTCCTTGAGCTTTGTTAGATGCCAATAGGATCCACCAGCATTCAAATAAAATGGTGGCCGAGTCCATAATAAAAGCCTTGGGAGGGCTCCAACTCAGCTAATCCTTCATTGCTCCAGAAATAAATTCCAGTATGTTACCTCCTCAATCACAGTGCTCTTCCACACAGCCTGCCTGTCTGGCAGCAGAAAAATGTCAGAAATGGAGTAGTGTTGAAATTCCCACTAGAACGGTGTTATCACATTTTAATATGAGCCTGGCTGCAGCCTCAGTGCTTCTAATTGCTTTCAAACCATTGTTTTCCTGCTTTTGCTTGATGAACCCAGCATCTGGCATGATTCTAAAAAGTACAACAGACAGCTGTGTGCAAAATTGAAAAAAAGAGACAGGATTAAAACACATTTTTAAAAGGTTCAAAATTGAAAATTTTTCTGATTTCAGTTTGAGGGGGTGCCTTTAAAGTATATGCATTCTTTATTTTTAGTACCCTGGTTGAGAATGTCAGAAACATCATTCTCAATATTAACTATCTCAACTTGTTATAAATGGGAGATTTTTATTTTCTCAGAAAAATCACAGCATTTTAAACTAAAATAGCTTTATGAACTATTTTGCTCTATAAAATTTTTTAACCAATTGCGAGCTTTTCCATTTTTTTTTCTTAACATTATGAATGTATCCATCTCAGTGAGCAGTAGCATCTTAAAAAAATCAAACTGTAATGATACTAGTTTTATTAAAATTTTAATTTTCCTAGCTCATACTTTGAAGTCTATAAAGGTTTTCTTTAAAAGCAAACTTTAAAAATAAAATATTATATTTTTAAAGTTTTTAAACTTTTATAAATTATAACCATAGCTTTTGTAACATTTTAAATAATGTGATATGGTGTTACTGTATATCTCACTGTCCTAAAGCATTTATGGCTGAAAACACAGGTTGAGAATAGAGAATTATATGTACTAATGTAGCAGTTTGTTTTGCAAAATGTGAAATACGCTATTCAAGAAATGGCCCTATAGTTCAGGGTTTAACAGATGCTAACCAAAATCCACAGGGGGCAGAATATGAATGTAAACTGGCAGAAATGAATGGAACTGTGAAGATAGAATTAATTACCTAAAGGAGAAATAAAGAATTAGTGTCAGAGATGTGGTACAGTAATGTGTTGAGAAGAGAAAATAATTTTAGAGCTTAACACAAGGGACTGTGTGGGGCTCAAAAGACAAAGCACACATCTCACCAGATTCTTGTAATAGTGGTATTGTAGTCATCTTCCAGCATAGGGCAACTTCTACACAGTCTTTCTCTTTTAGAAAGAAGCCAGAGGTACAGCAGTCAAGGAGACAACTGAAAAGAGTTTATTTAGATCAGAAAACTCTTTACTTCTTGACAATGACTGGATACATGTAGCAAATTGGATATTCTTTGCTCATTTGGAAGTAATGTAAGGAAAGATAAAATAGAAAACCCGTGTACATGTGGCTTGCCCCCAGCTTTGTTCCTCCCACTAAGACAGTTTTGAGGGGCAGAAGAGGAAAGAAAGGGTATCTTTTACTTTGTCCTTTTGGTCAGATCTTAGCAGATTGTTTGCTTCTAAAATGTAGGTTGGCTGGGAGCTGGTCTATTTAAGATACTATGGGGCAATTTGGGATTATGAAAAGAATAAGAATATGTAAGAAGTAGAACAGATGGCAGAAGTATTTTAAGAGCCCTGGAAGACTAAGTAGTATTGGGAAGGGAGTGAAGAAGGACAGAAATGGTGGCCCCAAACATTCCTGGCATTTTTATCTGTGGCAGGATTTTTGTGCAGGAAGGTGATTGGATGAATTTTATTAACTCTGCATTTCCCTAAACACACATGCATATTCTTCAGAATATTTGTACAAAAGTCTGGTACCTAGAGGGAAAATAGTCCTTAGTTACAAAAGAGTTGACACAAGGTGCTGAAAAGATAACCTTTGAAAGAGAGATACTTGGGAGAGTAGACCTAGAGAAGGATTTCAAGCAAAGCATTTCTTATCCGTCATTCCATTCAATGCCAGGTTTAATGCGATAGAAGAGTGATCGTGGAATAGTATCGGGAGAGTTTTGTCCCTGTTCTGGAGAAGAAACAGGGTGTGGTAGAAAGAGCATGGACGTTGAGGCCTAATAATCCTGGGTTCAAGTCTCACTATACCATTTAGCTAAAGGTTACGTGAACTTAGCAAGTTGCTTCATTTTTCTGAATCCTGGCTTCCTTATCTATAAAACAAAGATGTGCCAGACACTGTGCGAAGTCTTTTACATGCATTATCTTATCTAACCCTCAGAACAGCCCTATGGAATAAGTACTGTTAATATACCCATCTGATAGATGTGGCTACTGAGGCAGAGAGTGGTTAAGAGAATTGCTCAAGGCCAATCTCTTCAAGGAGTCTAACTTAATCAGTATGACTTTGTAACGTACTCTTTTTAGAAAACATAAAAGCTTTATTGTGATATAATTCACATAACAAAAGAATTAACCCTTTAAAAGTATGCATCAGTGGTTTTTTACTTTAGTCACTGAGTTGCACAACCATCACCATTGTCTAATTTCAGAACGTGTTCATCACCCTAATAAGAAACTCCATGCTTATTAGTATTCTAGAGCCCAGTATCTTCATTGCTGTATTTTACTGCCTCATTGCAGGTTGTCATGAGGACTAATAGTAATACGTGTAAGTCCTAGCATGGTGACTGGACATAGTATAGTTTCTGTTCATGGTGTTATGATAATTCTTTCCTTCCATTTTCACCTAAATTTTCATATTCGTCCACTGTTTAACTTCCTGAATGATGTTCATTTAAAAATAATGAAATAGGAAGAAAAATAATCCCAATAATTTATTACTTTAATATAGAAGGGACATAAATGAAAGACCTCTTTTAATGGGCTTAAACAAAATTGTAAAACATGGGAAAGACTTTTTATTTTTATTTTTTATTGAGATTCCTTTGATAATTCAAGCCCTGTTTACTTTGAAAACTTTTTCTCTACCTAAATTACTTAAAATTACAAAGAAAGTACATTGGAATCTTTGCTATGGAACTTTACCATTTCCGCAATCAGATATTTAAAACGTGATATTGCTCAAATCTCTGCAACAATATTAGCTTTACCTGTTTAGGTAGCCATAGTGCTTGATGGTATTGATCCTAGTGACAGTTACAATTAGAAAAAGTTTCAGTTACAAGACATAGTGTTTATAATTTAAATTTATTGCTATAAAACTTCTTCATGAGTATTATAAAAATTGCCCACCATGGACCCAGAGTCTAAAACAAATGATACAATATTTAAAAAAAAATTTAAGAAAGACCATGGGAATATCATAAATATATGTAACAAAATGGTATTTTTTTCTGTCCAATGGTCCCTTACATTATACTTGCAATAATGGTAAATATGGACCAGTGAAATTTCTTGCCAGCTTGAAGATTCTTTGAGTATCTGCATAGGTGATGTAGAGGGTTTATGAGAAAATTACTTGGTATATTTCAATATGGAAACTTTCCACTATGTGAATCTTAAAAATCTTATTTTGAAGTGGCAGGCCTATATCCCTTGTCAAAGTGAATTGATGCCAAAAAATACAGCTTAGGAAAAGCAAATAATACAAAATGAATAAAGCAAATGTTATTATAAAACCACATTAACTATAGATTAAAGGAGATTTAAAAGCCATATCAACTAATGTGTGAACCTTATTTGCATCCTGAATCAAACTATAAAATCTACGAGAGAATTAGAAATTTGGACACTGACTGGATTTTTTATGTTGAGAATCTACTGCTAATTTTTTAGGTGTGACAGTGACATTATGTTTGTATTTGTATGCTGTGATATTTGAAGATAAAGTAATAGATTCTGATGTATTATTCAAAATAATATGGGAGAGGAAGAAATAAATGGGGTGGGGTGTAGATGAAATAAAATGGATCATAAATTATGTTGAAGCTGGACAATGTGTACAAGGGGAGTTATTACACTTTTTCCTACCTTTGTACATTTTAAAAATTCACCATAATGCAAGAACAAAAGAAAAAATCTAGTTTGAAATTAATAAAAAATGTAATGATATTTTGTTTCTAGTATGAAACCTGGTACATGAAAGCATAAGATACTTTATGTATTTGGACACAAAATACATAAAACAATGAGGGTTTTTTAAGTTTTTGTTTCAAGTTTAATGTTTTATTAAGGAAACAGCATGAGCTTTGAAGTTAGATCTGAATTCGAATCCCAGTTCCTTTACTAACAAGCATTGTGAGCTATAGCAAGTGACATCACCTTCTCATTTACAAAATCTTCTAATAATATCTATGTGTGTGCGTGTGCTGTCCTTCAGTGTCTGATGCTGTGCAACCCTGTGGACTGTAGCCCACCAGGCTCCTCTGTCCATGGAATTCTCCAGGCAAGAATACTGGAGTGGGTTGCCATGCCCTCTTCCCAAGGGATCTTCCTGATTCAGGGATCAAACCTGCGTCCCTTGCGTCTCCTGCATTGGTAGGCACGTTCTTTACCACTAGCGCCACCTGGGAAGCCCTAATAATATCTTCTTCACACTTATTATGAGTTGTAATGAATTTTAATAAGATGATGAACTCATGAGGAGTGCTTGCCGCTTGGTAGGCGCTTACTGAAGTGGTAACAAGTATTATGTTTATGTTTCACAGTAGGGCTATGCAAGTAAATCTATGTATGGAACTTAGGTAATATATATTCACATATCTTTCCATAATATTCATCCATTCCAGCTGAACCCTGGTATAAGGCCATTTAACTCACCATATATATATATATGTACTGGAGTATATGTATATATACATATATTTGTGAGATTTTGTGTTTAAAGGCTGTGTGTGCAGACTTTTTGTTGGTAGGCACTTCAGAGGTTAGATTTATGAGCTTATTGCTCTGTAATGTCTGAGACATGTTGAATCGAAGCATGGATGTCAGTTTCCTTCTCTTTTTTTACTATCACATACTTGGAGCATGTAGTTATGACAACTACAAGAAGCAAGCCATTAAAGCAGCAAAGAAACACCATCTTAGCACTAAAAAAAGGAGAGAAAGGTTTCCCTTTGAAGTTGAAGAGAAGTGTTTTTGACTTAATGGAGTGTACAGTGATTTTACAAGTTTTATTTATGAAAATACTCTTTGCATTCATGCCAGAAGGTTTTAGCACAGTCATAAGTAGGATTTACACAAAGAAACATAGCCGAAATTTATGATGTGTTTGCAAATGTAAGAAAAAGTCTGAATTTACAATATTTGTAATTTATTGTTAAGTGTCTTTCTATCACTATTCCTGGAATGCTAATATTTTATAAACACAAGTGTTGGTTATGAACCTAGAATATCCTAACCTATACTACTTTTTAAAAAGAAGTCTTCCAGAATGTTTTCCATGTCTTTTGGGAATTTAACAGGGGGAAATGTACACTGGACGAATGCTCCTGCCTTTGGCTTTAGCCCAAACTTTTAGCATCAACAATCTTGACAGCTGCTTTTGTGACTTGACTTCCTTTGGACCTTTCTCCCCTTTCCCTATTTGCTACATGTTATACAAATTAATCTGTAGAAAGTGGAAGTATACATACACATTGTTTTTGAATTTAATTACTGACTTTGATACCTTTTCAAATATTTTACTTCCTATACATCTACTGGTTGGGTTTTTCTAGAGTGGAATAATGCAATAATGCATTATTGCATTATTCTATCAAAGGTTAGTTTTTGTGTGTTTTTTTTTTTTTAAACAAAAAGACCCACTTTTTTCCTTTCTAACCTTAAAATTTTCTAAGGCTTGATGTCCTTTGTAAAGTCCCATCTTGGCATATGTGATCTTGAGACACAAGAAAAAGAACTGACTTTCATGCAGGCAAAAGAACTCATTTGAATCAGATGCTGCTGCCTTCTGTATTCCCTATACAATATAATATACGCACAAATGTTCTTTTATAGCATTGTTTGGAATAGCAAGGACTCCAAATAGCCTAAATGCTCTGCAATAGGGGACTAGTTAAATAAAGTATGTTATATGCATTTAATGGAGTGCTACATGGAGATTAAAGGAATATATATGTGTATCATGGAGAGCTCTCCAAGGCATATTGTTAAATGAAGAGGGCAGTTTGGACAGTGCACTCTGTGTATGTGTGTATGTGCACACACATGCATGCAAGTCTGCTTGCTTTTATTTGTATATAGTATATTTTTGGAAGGATACACATGAATCTATTAACCATGGTACCCCTGCTGAGGCGGGTACCAGTGTGAGTACAGAGAGCATCTTTGTTATTTATATCTTTTGGTGCGATTTGAATTTTCACCATGTGCATTAATTATTTTTTGGCTAAAAATTAGTTAAAAGTGAAGTAAGTCTATTTCTGCTAATATGAAGCAACCTCCAAGATAAATGATTGGGAGGAAAAGCAGAATACAAGATAAGACAAGTGCTACCTTTGTTGTTTTTTTTAAACAAAAAGACTTACTACTCTCACAGACACTTGTTATATTTAGACAGAAAATTCATAGAATACCCACAAAACATATTGCTTCTGGAGAGAAGAACCATGAGAAGGGAAGAAAGATGAGCTTTCATTACACTCCTTCTTGTAATGTTTGAAATTTTTGCTCTGGGCATACTTAACTTTTTTATTTAATAAAGCTCACTGTAGTTAACAATACTGTATTGTGTATTTGAAGGTTGCTAAGAGAGTAGATTGCAAAAGTTCTCATCATAAGAACAAAATTGTAGCTATGCGAGGTTATGGATGTTGACTAAACTTACAGTCTTGGTGGAGGAGTCTTACCTGTTAATGTATTTTCAACTCATTAAAAGTTTATGGAAAATCCCCCCCAAATTTCTTAATGTATACATGTATTAAATCACTATGATGTACATCTAAAACTAATACAATATTGTATGTCAATGATATATCAACAAAGCTTGGGAGAAAAAGAAGCACGCCAAAAAACTTGATTTAATACAGTAGCTCTTTTTCAGTAGAATCATGATTTGGTAGTTTATATCCATTCATGTTTTTTCCTTGTTTATTTTTACATATGAATTTATAGGTGAGATCCTGATGATATAAAATAGCAGTATTCTCTGTTGTTTCATGTTTGGAAACCAGTATTACATAAGTGTGGCAAGTTAACCTACCACTTAAAAGTGTACTTTAAAATAAATAATAAAATAGGATCATATAATACCCATGGTAATTGATAAAGAATACCTTTTTACCCTATCTTAGTCTTTCTTTTCTGCATGTGTGGTAATTAAAAGTTCATAGAACCTCTTGATTCTTGTCATTATGTAGATGGCAAAGAAAATAAAGTGATAAATTAATGACTGCTTTAATTTTATTTGATTAGCCTGGAAACTTGTTGAGGAAAAAAACATAAACTATTTTTTCTTGGATAGAATTATCCCTGGATCAATACAGAAAATCAGGTAAAGAGTACAGTTCTGTGTTCTGAACAGAGAATTTTGGTATAAATATTAATTTACTTCAGGAATTGTGCCTCTAATGAATTTTCATGGTTTGGACCCAAAGTGTTGAGAGAAATCTCTGGTTAATTTGAATACAACATTTTTGGGGTTTCTGCTTAAAATTCTTTGTGAATAAGCCCTTGGACTTGAAAGCCAGTGAGTTTGTTTGATATCTGGAGACTGAATAAGGTGATGGTTAAGCCCAATTCTCTTATATAGCATTTCACTGTGTTTCTCAGCAACACATACTTCTCTTGGAAACTTGTTTAATAGTTATTGTTTACCAGGAGAGGGTGGGATGATTTGGGAGAATGGCATTGAAATATGTATAATATCATATATGGAACGAGTCGCCAGTCCAGGTTCGATGCACGATGCTGGATGCTTGGGGCTGGTGCACTGGGACGACCCAGAGGGATGGTATGGGGAGGCAGGAGGGAGGAGGGTTCAGGATGGGGAACACATGTATACCTGTGGCGGATTCATTTCGATATTTGGCAAAACCAATACAATATTGTCAAGTTTAAAAATAAAATAAAATTAAAAAAAAAAAACAGAAAAGGAACTGTTAAGTTGTGTACAAGGGGAGTTACATGATATATAAAATAAAGATTCCAGTCAGTACTAATACTTGAGAGGCAGAGTGGAAGAACCAATCTCTGAACTTGTCTATCCCTGTCAGCTGACATGCACTTAACACACACTTGCCAGTTTAGAAAGTTCTTGATCACAGTTCATCTCTAAAAGGCATTTCCGTAAACTTAAAAAGTGATACCACTTTTCTTAAGATTAGTGCACTTTCCTTGTTAGTGCTACCCCAATAAAGATGGAAAAATAAAATTTAAATACAAGGAGATACTCTTCCATGTGAAACTTCTGTTCCAAAAAAGGCCAAACATTGAACAGAATTGTTGGTGTTAAGAGGCTTTGGTTGTTAATGTTGTTGTTATACACATACATGTTGTTATTTTCATACATGAACAGGAGTTCCTATTAAGCAGAGGGGCAAAAGGAGGCTGAATTTTGTCACTTTTTGCCATTCCAGCTTTAGTGGTATTGGAGGTCTATGTTACTCACAAAGAAAACTCACCTTTTCTTCAGTATGTTAAAAGATGTTTCACGTTTTCAGGCCTGCTTATCTTACCCATAGTACCTTCTTTATTATACGTTATTTTATTTTTACTTCTTTGTCTTTTGTGAAATTTTCTTATATCTGCCTGTAGACAAATGTAGTCCCATTCTTCTTCAGCAGGAGATATTGAAATCCAAGTGGGCTTATAGTGTCCCTCAAGAAGTAATATAAGCTGATTGGGATATGATAGATCCTAGGATGCGTCAGGACAGGGACTAGGTGCTGAGGTCCACTCAGTTTATTATTTGAGAGAAAGGAAAAGAGGGAAAGAGAGCAAGATAAATCAAATAGTAATAAAATTGCTACATTCAGAGTTAATGACATATTTTTGAGGCATTTTCCTACTCTGAGACTTAAGTATGGTGGTGCCAGAAAGGAAATGAGTTCTATAGCTAGGCCAGGTCAAAGCTGTATTTGGGTGTGGAACACGTTGCCTCACTTTCTCTGAAGCAGCATCAAAATATCCAGGATCAAACCAAATCACACAGACGTCACTAGAAAAAAATTCAACATATTGATCTGACTAAACCCAAAATGTTGTATTTTTTTGTAAGCATGAGCTTCTTGCTAAAAAGTGGTATTTCTTTAAAAAATCACTGCAACAATACTATAATAGGTACATTTGAACCTATAAATCGGACCAGCTCCTTCTTGACCAAATAATTGACCACATTTGACTTTGTTAGGTTCATGCATAATATGACTACTAGTATTCCCACTACTTATAATAAATTATACTTTTGATTTTATAGATTTACCTTGCTGAAGTAAAAAAAAATACTGATATTAATGGCACATGCCATAAATTCAAGTCATTCAGTATGCTTTGCCTTTGAGTAATAATTGTAATTTACAAAGCATGCATATTTGGAGACTGTACAGCTCAGTAAATTAGAACAAGATCTTAGTAATCAGACAAGGCGGGGTCAGAGCCACTTATGAGTCACCTGTATGACTTTGGGTAAATTGTTTAATCTCTGGATCTCAATTTCTTTATCTGTAACTTTGGGTTAATAGTATATCACAGGATTATTTTGTAGATTAAATGAGATAGTACCTAAAGGGTCTTGACCCAGAGCCTGTAACCAGTAAGAGTTCAGTTAGCTATTATATTTTTATTGTTACTAGAACTGCTTTCTCCTATAAGTCAAAACATGTTGAAAATTCAGTTGAATAGCTTCATAGTAAGACTTAAACGCTGAGAATACAGTGGAAAACAGAACAATGAACCAATAATGTCAGTTATGATTGCCTGGCTGCCATATAATAAATGCATTCATTTTATAGTATATTTACTACATACTACCAAATACCTAGATTTACATGTTTTGAATTCTGTCAAAATCTCATTCCTATTGAAAATATTCAGACTCAGCAGGTCCCATTTTAGTAGCAGTTGAACAATAACAGTGGTGGATGGAATGTGTTAGCGTAAAGCTGGAATGATTGCTGACAGGCTGTAATTTGCTTTATGAAGTGTGCGTTGTCACATATACAATTATCTGGTTTATATTTTGCTGTCAGTCTTCCAGTTTGTTAATGTCCAGGAGTTATGTCTTTATGTGAAACCTAAGAAGGGTTAAAAATCTCAGCATTTGCGGTGTGAGTCAGGGGAAGGAAGGAAAGAGCAGAGGGTTCACACAGTGGCTACCTTTTTTTTTTTTTTTTTTTAAAGAATTAGGATGATGCTACACACTGCAGCTCACCCTACTGGTCAAAATGAAAAACTGCATCATGAAGGATTTTTTTTTTTTTTTTAAAGGAAACAGGGAAAAAAAAGAAACTTTTCCATTGGCTCCCCTGGGCATTTTCCTGTCCAACTCACCCCTGACAGATGTAGTTCATTCTGGAAGTATTATTAAACCATGCTGCCCTTTTGGTTGTTGGAGTGATTCTGCTATAAGCATCCAACCTATTTGATTCCATTTCTTATCGTTTAAACCATGCTCTCTCTACAAATGAGATCCCTAAAGGTTCTTAAAAAGTCTGTGATTCTTTGCATGATTTATACAATTAGTATAAACAATATTCCAAGCTAAAAAACAGTCATAGGCTCAATTTATTTCTTGTACATTCAAGATCTAGTTGGAGCAACTTTTTCAAAGGATGATAAATGGAAACTTTCTTTACCTGGGCTGTCATTTGTTCTGTAGACTTAATGACATTCAGTACTATTATACTCACTTCCAGGGCCTTGGGGGAAAAAAGAATATTTATACATTGAGTTATGGCTAGATGTAGGAGGCCAAAAGAAAAAAATAAAAGATGGGCAGGAAGTCAGGCTGTATAGAACAGAGAAGAATTTGAGACCTTCACTATACATGGATTAATCACAAGAACTAACCATGCAAATCGAAATGGATATTTAGAAATAGGTGAAGCCTCTAAGATGTTCTGTGGGAAACACCATACATTTTCTAATGCATGAGTATGTGCAATATGGTATCTAATTTATAATGGAAGTGTTGACAGAACTTTAGATTTGGTGTTACAAATGTTCTCCAGAATATGTTTACATGTGAATAACATTTCACATATATGGACACGTATGTACTCAATATATTTCTTTAGTTGGTATTATATTTAATAATTTAGGTGAATGGTTATAAATAAGGAATAATAAGCTGAAGTTTTACTAATCTTACCTTAGTTCAGCTTTGGGAACTGCATTACTGGGAAATTGGTCTGTGAAAATCTGGCAGTATTAACGTTATCAAGCATGAAAACTAACTGGATTGGATCAGAGACCTTTATTTATGACATTTTGTTCAAGATTTATTAATTTAAAGAAGGAGCTGTGTATCTCACAGGTTCTTAAGTATTAAATAGAGTCAGAAGTTGTATATTCCCTTTCATTGTCAACAATGAAAGCAAAAACAATGCAACTTTACCTTAATTTCATTTTCCTTATATTATCCAGAGATACTTGGTGAAGTAATAGCAAACCCTAGAAAATTTTCAACCATGCCATATAGTTGGTTGCAGATGTGCATAAAGTTTTTATAATATAGCTCATAATTAATTAGGAGAAAAGTAAAAGTTAATGACTTCATAGTAACATGAAAAAACACATTGAGCCTTTGCATATTGAATAAACAAACATATATTTATATGTTGTGTTTATTCTTATTATTTTATGCTTATGTTTTATGCTTTTTTATTTTTTCTGTCTTTTAAAATTTTTCTCTTATTTCTTGGTAAAATCATCATTATGGTTTGTTTTTATCCGCAAATAGTACCTGCAAGTTCAGAATCAGATGGATTTGCTGTGAGTGAAAATAGTTACGAGGGGAGCATCATCATGGCTCATTTTCTCCCCTGTTTTATTTGGAATTGAATTAGGAAATGAAAGTTTTTAGCAGTTTAATTCACTTCTCCATAAAGTTTATGGAGCAGCAACAGCTGGTTGAATTCATGGCAGAAAAAGCCAACTTCAAGTGGCCAAGCTATTGTTTCAGAATTAAGGGAGAAAACTCATTAGCTGTTAATGAAAACACAGGGAATAAAAACAAATAGCACAGAAACCCTAGCAAATAATTACCTTACACCTGACACAAAGCTGCTTTATCTTTCTGCTCCAACCCTCAAAATTCCCACCTTATCATTCTATGGAGCATGAATGAAATTGAGTTTGACTTGAAGGAAAGAACAATAGAGAAGCCATCCTCCTTACAGGCTCCTCAGCACCATACTCGGTGGAAACCTGCCACTGAATATACTAAGGGGTGTTTCTGGTGCCCAATTCTTATGATACTTAGGATTAGAGGAGCAAACTACCAGCTAATAGCAGGTGAACCCTTAATATAGTTCCCCCAGATCTTGTTTAGAAATACAAAAGGAAGGGACTGAAGGTAGTAGATGTGATTAATGGAGATATTGTGTGTTAGAATATATATATCTGGGTAGAAATATATTGATTCTGAGCAAGTTGCAATGGGAAAGAGTGTCTCTAGTGGCTAGGGTCTTGCTTGTGAGAAAGCCACTCAAAGCAGGTGGAGTTCTAAGCCCTAATTGTAGAGCTACTGAATGGAAATGTCTGTCACTATGGTTTGTGATCATTTACGTCTGATCCCACTGGACTGTGGTTGTGGCCACTTGTAACTGCAATTCTAAGAGCTGTAGATGAGTCCAGAGATTACTTGCGATTATGTTTTAAGAAAAAATTATGTTCTAAACTTCAACAAATCCAAAATGACCACAGTAATTGTTAGTTCTTCTATAAAATTTTTCACCCATGCATCTTGAATAATTGTAATCATTTTAATTACATGGGAGTGTCTATTTATATGTCACTGGCTTTTTTTCTGTGTGTGTCCAGGGGAGCTGGGCCACTTGATATGACACTGAAAACACTTACAGCTACATTTCCCTCATCAGGAACTAATTACACTTGGATGTAAAACATATTTTTAAATGTTTCCCCCACTGCAATCATTTTTAGTACTGACCTAGGCTCTGTTTTTCCTGCATTGAGGTGTTTACCTTTGTTGTTGTATACTTTACAGAGTCATGGTCTTGTATTTAGCACAGAGGTAGCTGTTAAAAGCTCACCTGGAGTAACTATGTTTAGATACCATAGGAATCACATGGAAGTGACTTTTCCATCTGAAGTTAATAATGCATGCATGCATGCTAAGTCACTTCAGTCGTGTCCAGCTCTTTGCGACCCCATGAACTATAGCCAGCCAGGCTTCTCTGTCCATGGGATTCTCCAGGCATGCCGAATCCAGGCAGGTATTTTGGATAGTACTTTAAAAATGGAAGCTCTAAATATAACTGAATTGGATCCTGTGACAGGAAAAGGACACTAGTGGGAAAACTGGTGTAATCTGAATAAGGTCTGTGGTTTAGTTAATAGCAGTGTACCAATGATAATTTCTTGATTTTGACAAGTGTACACTAGTTATGTAAAAAGTTGACATTGGGGAAATTGGTTGAACAGTATGTAGGAACTCCTTGTACTATCTTTACAATACTTAGAATAAATCCACAACTATTCCAAAACTTAAAAGCTCATTTAAAATAACAAAGCAAAGCAAAGCCCCTCCTGATTTGCTTTTTTGAAAAAAGCCTAGACTGCTAGAATTTGTAAGAGTGGATTTGTCAGATTTCTGGAACAAGCAGAAAACTTTGAGTCTGGAGTGACAGTTGATAAATAATGCCCATTATGTCCTACAAATGTTAAATTTTGCTTGGCAACCCATATGACTACTTTTTAACTGGATCTTTGTTTGACTCAAAAATTTTAAATTCCTTTAACCTCACAGCTCACTTTCAGGTTGCCTGCCAGCTATACATTTAGATTGCCTTGATAATATCATTTCAGTGGATTTGCAGTGATGTAAAATTTGAGGATTTTAGCCCTCAGTTCAGTATTTGAGATTTTTCTGCTTATAATAGAAATTTCTCAGTAGTACTTTAGCAGAACTATAAGCTTTGTATCTTGATCAAGTAACCTAGTAAAACACAGCACCTCTTCCCACTCTAGCCAGTGACTGTTGTGTGAGGGGTTTGTTTGTTTTCATTTTACTTTTATTCTCCACAACAAACTCCACAGTTTATTTTTAAAGTCCTGTATCTGCAGGTGTTCAACTCAGTTATGGATGTCTACCTATCATTGGGCGTCTGCAGAGGAATCTAGATATGATCATCTAATTTATGGAAAGAGAAGGCTACAGCTTTCCACTTTTAATCATTTTATATTCTCCCTATCCTTCTAGTTTAATTGTAGGAAATAAACCTTTAAAGTGAGGCAATACAGATTCTATGTAGGTTGTTCAGTTTCACTGCTCCCTAGTTGAAATCCAGGGCCAAAACTCTACAGTGTTTACTGAGATTAGCATTGGTGATTTCCTTTGGAAATTAGTATTTGAGATAATATTAAATTCAGTTGAAAATCCCCTTTTCATGTTTGTGAAATGAACTGAGCAGCTGTTGGTGTCCTTTTATCAGCAGACTGTACCTCTGTTTGGGGGATTTTGAGTAAAGCCATTTGCAGTGCAGAGCCTTTTCTTTTGGTTTCTGAATGAACTAACATCTTCTTTCTAAACCTTTTAAAGTGTTGTAATAGCATGGGCCACTTCTACAAAATATAATCCACTAGTGTGTCAAAAACGCCCAAAAGAGATTAGCATTATTTTAATTGCCTTATTCAGAATTGTATATACATTACCTTTCATCAAAGCAATTTTGCAGAACAAATATTACCTTCTTAGGGTTTTTAGAATTCCTAAGAGGTGGTTGCGTAGGCTGTAAACCAGAATTATAAAGAGAACTTCCTTAAAATTGCAAAACAAGTAGTGATTTAAATTGGAATAGTCCAGATTCTCTCCAAATTTTACTTCTCTTATTTTTTAACAAAGGAAAGAATCTTGACCTTGCTGCTGCTGCTGCTGCTGCTAAGTCACTTCAGTCGTGTCCGACTCTGTGCGACCCCATAGAAGGCAGCCCACCAGGCTCCGCACCCCGCTCCGTCCCTGGGATTCTCCAGGCAAGAGTACTGGAGTGGGTTGCCATTGCCTTCTCTGCTTGACCTTGCTGCACTGTATTATGTATAGAAGTTTAACTCTTTGTGTAATTTATTCTATTTCATTTGGAAATAGAGGCATTCAGGGTAAAGGTAGTAATTAATGGGATATTTTTATAACTATGTTTTCATTTTAAGTGTGATGGGGAAATTTCTTTCTGGTGGCAAAAGGTCTCCTCACTTTAACAGTTTCTAAGTTCTAGTTAGTTGAATGGAAAATTTCCCATCCAGGTAGGTTGGTTCTATAAATTATTTATATGTTTCTCTTATGTTAATAGATATATTTGGTAAATACCAGAAGGAATCTGGGCTTCCCTGGGAGCTCAGATGGAAAAGAATCTACCTGCAATGCAGGAGACCCAGGTTCAGTCCCTGGGTTGGGAAAATCCCCTGGAGAAGGGAATGGCAACCCACTCCAGTATTCTTGCCTGGAGAATTCCATGGACAGACCATGGAGTCACAAAGAGTCAGACAAGACTGAGTGACTAACACTGGCCTCTAGAAGGAATCTACAAAGACATTTATTAAGATGTCAGAAGTATGACCTTGTTTCTTTCTTTTTTGTCCCTCAGGGGGAGACCAACCTGAAAATTACCTTGGACAGGACAGCTCCGATGATAATCACAGTGGAACTCATGGCCCTTCTTTTACATCAGATGCACCTTTTTTGTCAGATTATCAGGATGAGGGTGAGTGTCATCTTTCTGTCTTTAGGATGACCAAACTTTTATACTTTTTGTCCTGGGTCTTTGCCTTTGGTCATTTTCAATCTAGCAGCCTTCAGAAGGTTCTCTGTATTGGTAATCACTCGTTTGCAAAGAACAACTATTTGTTTCATTGTGGTGCTATCCTCCTAGATAATTCAATAGTTCTCAAGTTAATGTACTTAGGGAAACACTAATTCCATATTGGAGCAGGAAGACATCATTATCGATCTTTCTATAAGAACTGTAGCTGAAAAGCTAAGAGACCTTTTTAAGATTGCAGGGCCCAGTTTAACCTTCTTTCATATTTTTTAGCTTCAGTGAAGTTCATGAGAATTAAGAGCATTGTTTTATGATTATTGAATTATTGATATATTGAGGATTATTTGAGACTCTTGAGCTTATCATATTATAATAGGATACCATTTTTACCCATACTCACATCTCTCTGACCATGTTGGTGTTGTCTAAGGGGAAGGGAAAATCACAAGGACCATAATGCAGATCTTCCTGGATCTGCATCCATTTCATTTGAAGATTTGGGAATGGGAAGAGTTAAATAATTCAACCCTTATAAACATTATATTAGAAACACATTGGTATGTAATATAGTGGCATGCAAAATATATATGAATTTTTAAGATACACGAATATAAAAAATTTGGCATGGTGGCTGCCAGTTTCTGGCTCAGGCTCAGATATCCCAGGGGTGGGAGTTCACTGTGCCTCTTCTGGCATTTGGCCACTTGAACAGAAGGTTTGATCATCATTGATGCACATGGTTATCTTATCAAAGTCTCTCTTGTGCCTTTGCAGTGTGTGTGTGCTGGGGGGATGTCAAAATGCTACTAAACTGAATATTAAATTGGAAGCTTATTATTCACTTAGGGATTGGGACTAAAGTTGGTAAATTATTCTTTATTTTTCTTTATTAATCTGTGATCTTGGTATTTATTTTTCTTGCAAATTTCCCTCCGACTTTGGCATTTTCCAAGTGTTCATAATCCCTGCATTCCCTTCTCCTTTTAATTTGTCATTAATTCTTATTTCATTTAGCCGTTTTGGTGATTTTATATTTTCTTATTTTCGTTGAATTGATAACCACCAAACAGAACTATAGATTCAGTCACACAGAAGCAGTTTATTTTGTTTGAGCTTTGTATCCTAGCTCAATTAGTAATACCTAAGTTTTTATACTAAAAACATCATTTGGGTTGAAAGCTTAATAATTACATTGGTAGCTGATTAATAATTATACAAAATTAACAGTGCAAAACAAAAAAATTTGTTTTGTTTCTTTTTGATCAATCTAATGCTTGACAGAATTAGAACAATAGTACCTCATTAATCCATAGGTCACTTACTTAGTATTTCCAGCTTTCCCAAACACAACTGAGAACACAGTAAGTAAGCCAGAAAGACCTCTAAGTGGAAATAGTATATTTAAAATGTTTTCATTAAAAATAGTTGAAGTTAAAGAAAGTGATTAGCATTGAGAGATAAACCTATTACCTGGAAAATCCCAAAGCACATTAAAGTTGAACGAATTCCCAAAGTGTCACTGTTAATAGTAGAGGTAAGAATAGACTTGTTTATTTGACTGTAGGATGATAAGATATGTTTTTGCAAAGTATTGAATCTAGCAAAGTGCCTAGTGCCTGATGGATAATGGGCACAATAAATGTTTTTTTCCGTCCCCTGAAAAATAAAGATATGTGCATTTCTTGTGAAATTAAAGAGATGCTTATAAAGATGTTAAAATTTTAAGTAAACTTTATATCCTATTTTACTAGATTACACCATATCGAGAACAGTAACATTTGATATGCTATTTATTCATTATTTTAACAAGTACTTATTTAGAGATTATAAGGTAATGCTGAGCTAAGCTATTAGACAGTAAAAAGTCAAACACAGTCCTTGCCCTCATGGAGCTGACTATCTCATTGGGAAAACACACTATTAATATGTTGACAGATGGACAGATATAAATGCTGATGAGATAGCTACAGTGATCCATTAGGAACAAAAGATTTTTAAAAATTTTATTTATAGTAACATTATTTTAAACACTTGGAATTTTTATCTTTATTAGAAAAATGAAAGATCAGCCCTAAAATTTTTCAGCTTGGTTGCCTTCTAGCTCTAGCCAGATCAGTATCCTAAACGTACAGTTATGCAAGGACGCAGTCTGCCCCATTTGGCCATAACGTCAGTGATGAGAAGCAATAGCCATGGTGCGTGTCGTGTTTGGGTCATGCTTTTGCGAAAACTACAAAGAGATCTAGAAGAATATAGAAACCTGACCAGGTGCAACAGCATAAAATGAAAACCAAGGTTACATGCTAAACCATGCATAAAAATGAGAGCATGTTGCTACCTAATCACAATTCCTTCCCCTCTTCCTTTGTAAACTGCCCTCAGTCTGAGAATGTCAGGCTATAGCCTATGGAGAGATACCTACAAACAAGAGCATAACCCCATAATCAGGAATGAAAACTTGCTAACAAGTAATAAAATTTAGATTTATAGACTTAGGAAGACATAGTTTCTACTGTATTGAAGGAAAAATTTTTTAGTATGAAGCATTCAATACAGTAACTACAAAAGCCAGCCAACTATGAAGCTCAAAATCTGATTGCTCTCATTGTCCAAAATATACAATGGATATATAATTACAAAGAACCCCGTGTATATACGGGACTTCCCAGGTGGCTCAGTGGTAAAGACTCTGCCTGCCAAGGCAGGAGATGCTGGTTCAGTCCCTGCATGGGGAAGATCTTTTGCAGAAGGAAATGGCAACCCACTCCAGTATTCTTGCCTTGGAAATCTCATTGACAGAGGAGCCTGGCAGGCTGCAGTCCATGGGGTTGCAAGAACCAGAAATGACTTAGTGACTAAACAACACATATATAAATTTTTTAAAGATGGGTTAGGGAAAGTGTTCTATAAAAGGTTATAGTGACTCCTTCTGGAAGAAAATTTTAAAAATGATTTTAAGTGAAGAAACCAGAAATCTGTAATAATGTATTAATATTATGTATCATGTATTATTACCTTCTAATTAAAGAAAAGGTAATAACTGGTATTGGTCAGATATATCTGGGAAGAAATGAGGAAGAATGTTTTTCGAACTTATTTTTACATCTGGATGTTAAAGGTTATAAAGCATTCTTGTTCTCCAGCAAAATGAAAAGTAGAATTGGAAAAGTAAAAACCTGTAACCATCATTGGAGAAGAGTAAAAATGATTAAGTGAAGAGCCTTTATAGGCCAATTTATATGCTGCTGCTACTGCTACTGCTAAGTCGCTTCAGTCATGTCTGACTTTGCGACCCCATAGACGGCAGCCCACCAAGCTCACCGTCCCTGGGATTCTCCAGGCAAGAGCACTGGAGTGGGTTGCCATTTCCTTCTCCAATGCATGAAAGTGAAAAGTGAAAGTGAAGCTGCTCAGTCGTGTCCGACTCTTAGCGACCTCATGGACTACAGCCTACCAGGCTCCTCTGTCCATGGGATTTTCCAGGCAAGAGTACTGGAGTGGGGTGCCACATGCTACTTGACTTAAAAGAAATTGTAGACTTGTTCATGTACCAGTAGTGGCCATTTTCAACTCCATGCCTTTTCTGAAAGATATATTAAAAAACAGAATATTTTTAAAATAAAGAAAATCAGTTTTTATGGTCTTATTTTTAACACTTCTTAAAAATATTTTTTAATGTTTTGTAATGATAACTGGAGGATTTGTTGTTGTTTAGCCAGTCAGTCGTGTCCAACACTTTGCGACACCATGGACTGCAACACACCAGGCTTCCCTGTCCTTCACTATCTCCCCGAGTTTGCTCAAACTCATGTCCGTTGAGTTGGTGTTGCCATTCAACCATCTCATCCTCTCTTGCCCCCTTCTCCTCCTGCCCTCCATCTTTCCCAGCATCAGGGTCTTTGACTCTTCGCATCAGGTGGCCAAAGTATTGGAGCCTTAGCTTCAGCATCATCCCTTCCAATGAATATTCAGGGTTGATTTCCTTTAGAATTGACTAGTTTGATCTCCTTGCTGTCCAAGGGACTCTCAAGAGTCTTCACCAGTACCATAATTTGAAAACATCAATTCTTCAGTGCTCAGCCTGCTTTATGGTCCACCTCACTTTCCACACATGACTACTGGAAAAACCATAGCAAGTCTACTCATAGTACCCCTGATAGATTTTATATTCAGTGAGGATAAAAAAATGTTTGTTCGCAAGCCAGTTTGAGACCTCATGGCTGTGAGTTGTGTGTAAGGCCTGATTTTACTATATAAATTATATTGTTTCACATAATAAATAAACTGCACTTCTTATAGTACTTATGGGATGTGTGAATTAATGATGCAGTGATTAGTGGTAAGTGACCCCTCTGATTAGGTAAACCTTAGGCTGAATACTGCTGACAGCTTTGGAGGAAAATGTGTGTGTTTTATGGCTGCTTGACTTGGAATGTTAGAAAGCTATTGCAAGTTCAGTCATTGGTACCTAGTAGGTTGAAAGAGTTAATGGCCTAAAAACAGCAAGCCATTTGCTTCCTTCTCACTGATGGGGTCAAGCACATTACATTCTTCGCGTGTATTTTTCTTAAATTACATAAACTATATGAACATATTTAGGGTTGTTAGTACCTTCTTATTCTATTATATGATGATAATAGAAATGACTCAAATAGTCCCTTTCCATATATGATTATATAAATAAACATACATACATTCAAACAAGCATTTATCTCATTTTATTTTTATTCTTCAGTTATTTGCTTTTATCTTTATTGCTTGCAGGTATATTTTTCTTTAATAAGACATATGACTCCTGTCAAACCTAACAGAAGTTATGTCTGTGTATTTAGAGTGTACACTGTGGAAGAGCACAAAACTGGTTTCTCTGTCTGTGTTTTGAGAGTCAAAGAATAAATTCTTACTGTAAAACACATACTTTCATGAGCATGGTAGATTTCTGAACAAGTCTCTGTTGGCTTCAGGTGAGTCCATCAGATTTCAGATCATTTGGAGAAATTAAGGACTCAGTGTTGAGTTAACTGTGATAAGGGTAAGTAAGCTGTCACTCAGGATTGCAGTGGCCTCCTTCATGAAGATAAATGTCTTATTAGATCTAAGACATCATGTCGTTTATATAGTCTGGTATAAATCACAGATGAAGATGACAAACTGGGCTTCAAAGTTGACAGTAATTTATATAACTTAAACAAATGATTACCAAGGATTATACATGTTTTGTGTAGAATAAAAAAAACAATAACAATTATCTGTCTATGAACTACTCATTTTTCATTCTTCAGCCAAGCATGTTTGGGCTGTTGGTGCGTATTTAAACTCTAACCTTCTGTCCAGTGCTTTAGTAAAGCACTCTCGCATGTGTTGATTGTTGGATAGCTTCCATAATGCCTCTTTCACTAGGAAAAACTCCTTGCAAACTTAACCCACATTTTAACATTAAAACCATGGCAGTTTAGACAAGGAAGAGACTTGGTAATCACCCAATCTAATCTCTGTTTTACCAAAATGGAAACTACATTTTAAAAAGGTGAAGTGCCTGGTCCTATGGTCAGCAAGACAGAATCAGTAAGAAAACCAAGACCTGGGCACAGCCTCCCCTGACCCGTACCGTGTACTTTCCTCACCTGCCTGATCTCAGCATGCTTTTCAGTGCGGACCCAGATAGCTTTGCCTGACCATGGGCATTAAGCTATTTTTCAGAAGTTTTAGTCAAGTTCTTCAGACATGTGTGTCTCTCTGGCCTATGTATGTTATCTTCCCAGAATGATTTGGAAGCAGTATTTTATAAAGAATTTCAAAGGGCTCCATAAATTCGGACAATTACAGTTGTGAAAAGCATACAATTAGTTTCTGAATTGACTTGACAGAGAACTAATTCATTATCTTTTTTGGCCTTTTTGTCCATGTTATAGATTTTAATAGACTGCCAATGAAGAGTTAGTTATTGAATTCCTATATTGAATGCCCTTATTCAGTTATGAATTTAGATGATGCGTGGAGGATACAAAAAGAAATAAGGTGCGATTCCTTTGGTTAGTAAGTAAATCATCTAGTTGAAGAGAGAAGACTGAACACCCCCACAATAAGGTATATGGTACATAATCAAGTGCTGATTTTGAAGGACTGAGTTTTCAGAAAAAAAAACAAAAAACAAAAAAAAACAGTTGGTTGGACTTACAGTAGTTTGAAAGACAGTCAGGATAAGATTTGGCCTTTGCTGTAGCCAACGTGATTTTAGAAATTTTTTCCACACTGGCAATATGAGCAAAAGCCCATTCTTTGAAAGGTCAACATTTATTGAGCTTCTACTATAATTAGTAGTGAAGTAACAGTGGCCATTTTAAAATGTAAATAGTTGATTTTTAAGTGAGTGATTTGGCTGATGAGATTAAGCTTTTTTATATTGCCTCAAATATTTTTTGTTTCTCTCCAAATTCTAAACGAGTCAATGAGTATAGTGGTAATATGAAAGTCCTAGTATGTGATTATTGAAGTTGTTAGTGTGGTCATTACAGTGGTGGCAAAATGATATACAGTGTTTTGGTTGCTAATGTAATATAGTTATCTGATATATATATATATATATATAAAACTAAGTCAAAGGCAGACCATTCTTCTTCAAGCTGCAAAGCCATTGACCATTTTTATCTCAAAGTTTAATATTCACTTAAATGTGAAAGAATTTTGTTTAAGCATAAAACTTTCAGGCCAAGTATGTAGATACATATACTTAATTTATATAGGCATAAATTTTATTTATACTTAATATACATTATGTTTTATATATTTTTGTTGTATATATATGTAAGTGTATATTTAGAGTGATTTCTTCATGCTTTGGTGATCTTTGTTCTTCTAGCCATAAATTCTTTTGCTTTGTCATAGAACTCTGGCTTTTCAAGTAAAAAGTAAATGTTAGTAATGCTGTTTAAAACGATGCTGAAACATGTTAATCTAGAATATTATTGTCTACTATGGGAAGATTGTTGAATTCATAAACTATAATTACACTTATGCTCTACACTGCCTTTCTGACTTTGAGTGACAGGTTTTTTTATGTTAGGCCCTAAGTAGCTTAAACCCAGATACATTAGTCTAGAGGGAAATATTATACAAAGTGGTTTCTCTGGCTTGTAAAACTGGGATTTATAGGGGAGTTGTTCCTTCATGGAAAATTTTCACTTATAGAAACCTTTAGCCAATTATTTGTGGACCCATTTCTATGAGCTGTTAGGGTATAGCTTATATGGTATAGTTTATTTTAATGGAATTCTGTAAGAGATAAGCATAATTTTAATGGTTAATTTTGTAATTATGTTATTTCATAATAATACTCCAGATTTTGTTTTAATCAAAAAAACATAGGGTTAACTGGGATCATGAGCACTCCTTTCTACAAATGACCATTATCATCATTGAAAGACATTTATGAATATCCAAGTACGTAGTTGGGCCTAGAGATTGTCACAGCTTAGGGGAAAAAAATCACTTGAGTTATCTAATCTAGCCCTTCTAATGAATTCACATCATTCTTACTAATATCTCATTTAATTAATTATCAAATATAGCCATTATGCTCTGTATCCTTCCTTTGCAAGACATATTTCCCGCCCAACTACTATTACTAATTTATTCTTCATGTCTAACCTAAACTTTTCCTTCCTTAGTTTCAGGCCATTGCTCTCTTCTATACCATCTTCCGAGACTGGATAATTCCCCTAATTCATTTATATTGTTACCTTTAGAAGATATTTAAAGACTGTGAACATTCATCCCTCGAGTCTTCACTTTTCCAAACTACATAAATTTCAGTTCTCTTAATCCTTACTTCACTCTTCTCCTGCCATACTCTCCACTTCTTGGGCGTTTTATCACATTCCTTGACATTTTCCATTCCGAAGGGTTCACCTAACCAAAAGAGCTGACTAAAGCGTAAAATCTCATATAAACCTCTTGAAGACGCCTAAGTGTTTATTTGATGTTGGTGTTGGTGATCATCTGGTGGGCACACTAGTGTAGTGCTTGCTTTGGCATATGTTGGGATATATGTGTATTTTAATGCCTTAATGTATTATGGCCTGTTGTAATTGAATGTCTATAAAGTAGCAGTTAAAAGGGTTTTATAGACCTTAGAAGAGATTAGAATTCTCTAGCCCCCTCTTGTGGTAAAAGAAAATATTACTTTTGAACTTTTCTGGATTGTTTTGTTTTAAACGATGTCCAAGGCTATAAGATACATAAGTTCTCAATATGTGAATATAGGGAGTGAATCCAAGAATTTAAAAATTATAGACTACTACATATAAAAACTACACACACACACACATATATACATATATATTGTATATGTGTATGTATATATATATATATATATATATGTTCGAGCACAAACACATACTCAGATCTGAGAAGTTCCTATTCTTTTATTAACGCCCTAAAACCTAAAAGATATTAATTTCTTAACAACTGTCATTTCAGTATATGCTTATTACACAAGTCAGGAGGAGGACAAATAAAACCATAATCTTGAGGGTTTATATTCCTAAATAAATGAAGGAGGCTTGAATATGAATTTTAAACCAAATTTGCAGGTACTTTTTTCTTTTTCATTAAAAATGGATATTGTTAGCATTTCTAACAGATTTAAACAGATATCCTATATCTCCTATAACAAATTAATTTATTAGTTTTATAATATATTATTGTAGCATTCCTTCTGTGAATTTCAGATATATTTACATAAATGTCTAGTAAGTAGCAAACAGATGAAGGGAAGATTGAACTGGCATGCAGATGAATCCAAGTGTATTGCCTATGGAAAAAACTTCTACATGTAGCACAAAATTGTTTTTCTAGGAGGCCATTAAAAGTAACATTTCTGTTCTTCCTTGGAACAGTTGGTCTAGAGATAAGAACCAATGAAGAGTTGCTATTAATATGCCTTACATGGCAATCCAGGAGGTGAAAAGATTAAAGTTAGACACTGCTCCTCAATAGTTTTTTTTAAGCTACTTGAAAAACTTGAATAATGGTTGAGGTAGATTGCCTTTATGAGAGATCAAGTCACATTCTAATGAAAAAAAAATGGGGTCCTGTTTAGCAATTCTAAGAACTCTAGAAATAAATTAGAGACCTGATTTTTAATATTAAATATTTTTAATTTTAAAAGAGAGGATTTAATATTATATTCACTGAGGAAGTACAAGAGAAGAGTGGCGTGAACATAGCAGAACAAGATGAGAAGGGGTTTTACACAGGTGAAATAAGTAAGAATAGCATAATTATTTAAATATTAAATAGAGAACTGGTAGTTTTGACTGATTCTCTTTTTTCTCCCCCATTTGAAGAGATGATAATTGTTTTTTTCAAACAGGGAAATTAATTCACTTTATGTGCTTCTCCCTTAAGATGTACGAATATAATTTTAATCTCAGCTATTTATTAATTTTTAGTATTGACATTCCTCTGAATATCTAAAGACAAAATTTAACAAACCTAAAGATGAAATCTCTTAATAACAAAGCATTTATGGATCTTCATAGTAAAAGTCTAGTTTTTACACTTTTAGAAAAACAATAATATGACAACATTTTTGAGATTTATCTGTAGTCAGGTTGAGGGATCTTATATACCCCTATTTCCTAATCTGTGGTCAGGTTTCTCAGGCTGGATCTGATTTTTTCATGTTAAGGCCATACTTTTCATGAGACAGACTAAATTGTGGAGTTTCTTTAAAACTTTGGAACATTCTTATAATTATGAGTAGAGATGCAGATAATGGCCTTTAGTTATACCTGTGTCTGTTTCAATTAGTTTGGTCATCAAAAAATTACAACTGCTCTTAGGTACATGTTCTTTGAACTATTGATTTTAGATTAAGCATATATATTTTCACAGAGCCCTTTTAAGTGTAGCTTTCTTACTTCAAGATAAGTGTTTACTTGGCTTTTGGGAAAAGATTCATTTTAGAAAAACTGTTTATTAACTCAAATTCATTAATCAGTTTAAGATTTTGTATTCTTGCTTTTAGCATTAAAATTAGGGAAATTAAAACAGCCAATTTGTTGGATGGTTACAGTTAATACATTGTAATATAGAAACTGTTTGCAAATATTTGGCTTTGTAGCTATAAGGAGGTGTCAGAAGGTTTGTTGGAGTTTTGTGATCATTGTCAAAGTATAGGATAGAAGAGATTTTCCTAGAAAACCTCATCTGAGTTCTTATTAAATGTCATTATAAATAATTTTTATTTTCCTTGTCGTATCTTTAAAGCTGAGAATAGGCAGGTTACTTACTTCTTCCTTGCTTTTTCACTCCGTATTACAAATGCTTTCAGTTGTAAAGCAAGAATTTTTTCTGAATTTTTCTAAGGAACACCAGGTCAATTCAAGGAGCTTGTTGTGTGAAATCCTTTGCATGTTGTTTCTTCAAGAATAACAAATTTATTTAAATTTGATAATGTTGTTTTTAAGTGTTTCTCTCTTAATTTAGAATTCTTTAAAATACCCTTTTAATTTAGGATAAGACATAAAAAGGAGCCAGAGAAACTTCTTACTGTCTTTTTCACTTTTTTAAATCCTGGTTTCCAAAAAAACAACTTTTCACTGCTTTTATAGTTGTTCTACAGATAAATTATCAAATCATAATATAGTTTAATTCTAAATATATATTAAAACTTTTAAAAAGATATGTTTCATTTCATGTTGAGAGACAATATATATAACTTGTCTTACCAGTGGAAAGACATTTTTCAGCTATATAAGAAGTCCCAGCTTTATCTAAATGAGAGAGAAAGGTACATGTATGAATAAGGACTTTGCATACTGGGTGCAAAGAAATTTAGCACAACTGTTGGAAAAATTGATATTAATTTCAGTTTAGTTAAGAAGGCTAGGTTACTACACTAAATATGTCTAGCAAAAATAAATGCAGACTAACTTGCGAAGGTACCTAAATTTATAAACTTTTAGGATGTTTACATTTTGTTTCTGGTGGTGGCCTTCCTTAGCGTTTTTGTTGTTTCTTATACTCTTTTTAAGAAGTTAGTTAAGGAGAAATTTCTGGAATTGCACAGGTTAATTCTAACAGTATTTACAGCACATTTTACAGTTCACTTATGATTGTTACTAGTGTTGCTGTTACGACTGTTACAGTATGAATCACTGTTCAGAGTGTTGCAGGGATCCTGGTCTAGCACTACAGAAATCAGAACTAGGAAGAACTTTCACGACTTTGTTTACTTCTCCTATATGGAATAGGTAAAAACTGAGTTCTGATTTAGTCATAATTTTCTTTAAACTCTTACCCAAGTTATCACTGACAAATTCTAACATATTCTGTTTTTCAGTCTAAAAGATATAAGACCATATTAAATATGATTTTCAATATATGGCAAAAGTGTAAAATTAAAAGATTTCTATAAAAATTTTTGCACACTCTGCTAAATGAATTATTGAAATTCCAATAAAGAATGTTTTAAAACTCTAAAAAGCAGTGTGGGTTTTATTTTTCCCCTGTCCTTCCAGCTCTTATAAATGTGCCCTTGAAAGGTATGTCTATAGGGTTAGAAAAGAATATATTCTATAATATTTACCCGATCAGGAAGATTCTTAAAACATGGCATCTCAATGTGAGATATTGACTAAAGGGGATGGCAGGTTTACTGGCCTGGCAGATACAGCAAGTTTGCAGTAAATCCATGTGGTAAAAGACCTCTAAGAAGTTTTTGATTAAGAAACTTTTACTATCCTTTTAAAATGAAATATGCTGGTCATTTTTTAAATGATAAAAGTGGATATTTTATATTGTTATCTGAGTCAGATTCTGAAATATATTTTAATGAGTTTGTTGTATGAAAGTTCCTGGATTTCTAAGATGCTAACTTAAATTATATGTCTATAATCCAGCAGATCCAGACATGTGAAAAGAAATAATAAAAATAAACTTATTCAGTAAAAATAAAAAGAAAAATTTACATCTAAAACCAGAAAATCTGCATTCAAAGAAGAGTTAACATTGTTATTCTTTTATAAAAGTTATAAATTATTTAAAGATGTAATAATATCATGAACTCTGCCTAATGGTGAAATTAAAGAAAAATATTTTGAAATAACAAATGTAATTTAAAATACTTGTAGTTTTAAGAGCAAACTAAAATTATGAGTAGTTTTTTTTTAATGCTTTACGGGTTACATTTCTACTTAGAGCAATGAGAGCAATTATTAATTTAAAACATAACATGGCAAGACTCTGTTAAGTGGTAAACAACTTTATTGAGAAGATGAATTTAGAAATAATATTTTATATAGAAGTTCACAATTGAAGTTTAAATTTATTGAGAATTAAAATTTGAAGATGGTGCACGCTCCTTCAGAAAGCTACATGCTCAATGAATATATTATTTCCCCCTTCAGATGTTTTATTAACAAGTTCTTCTTGAACTTTGTATAAAATCTATTGTTTAACCCAACACTAATTGTTTAAGACTTTAGACTTTTTAAAGTCTTATATGATTCAGTACTGTAAAACTTTTTGATTTAATGAAGTAAGAGCAGAGGTTAAAAAGAGGTCTATATCTCAAATTGATTTCTGGTTTCTGTTGAAGAAGAGCTATGTGTCTATATACCCTTCCAAATTAAACTTAATTAAAAAAAAATCCTCAGCATCACAGTAAAAAACCTGCTGCTTAACTCACTGAGACCCTCTGTTCTACCCCACAATTTCAGGAGAGGCAACTAAAATAATCAGCATCATTCTTCACCTAGATAATGCTTTCTCTGCAGCTAATAGTTCCTTGTTCATCAAGGAAACAAATGTGCACAGAGGTGACATGCTCTTCACCCACCACTCTTTGTTCTAGGTTCCCTCAGACTGATTGTATCAGCCCCAGCACTGACAAATATCACCCCAAACTTTAACACTATGTTAAACTGAGTTATGACGTTTTAAGGTTACACTCCCCTGGCTGAAGGTTGATTGTCTCTAAGAGATAAAGGAATTATGCTCAATGATAACAGAATCCATGCCATGGAATGATCTTGGTTATTGAACTCATAGCTCTCTTTATTTGGTTACTTGGTCACTTTTTTTTTTCCCCTGGGGAGTGACTAGATACTAAACTGATTCACCACTTTCCACCTACTCCTCCAAGGATATTTTAGAAAGACCCACAAGCATTCTAGCAGATGAAGGAACAAGACATAGCAAGCCGGTAGACCAACTGCTTGAAATGTGCTCTCACTTAGGGAGTACCAACTACTGGAAACAAGAGTGACTCAATTCTTGTTTGCACTTCTCCTGGCAGCATGAATTTGTAAGAGGATCTAAATATACAAAATGCTTCCTTCTCCTTCCTTCTGCCCTCCAATTTTTCATATATGCATTAAATCTCTCTTTTTAAAAATACTGTGATTTTTTTTTAAGTTTTTCTCTGGAGGCAGAAATTTCAGACTTGCTGTCTGGGCAAAATTTTAAGCTGCAGCCTTCATTGGTGACAGTGATGGTGACCGTTCTTCATGCCAGTCTTTGCAATTCCAATCCAGCATGCCACTCTGTAAGTGTCTTTGTAGTAGTAAAAGCTACTGGATAATGGTAAATTAAAGCCTGTCTGATGATTGTGAATACTCATTTTTTTCCTTATATAAATTTAAGAGAACTATTATGAACGGAATTAATAATACCATAGAGAAAAACTTTAGTTTAGCTGCATTGTAGGAATACTAGAGAAAGCCCTATTGAGGGAAAACTCTTTACACAATGCAAAACGTCATCCTACAAAAGATTTACTAGCCTGACCTTCATTACCAACAGCAACAATCACTTAGTATGCAACTATGTTGAGTACATGGCACTCTATAAGGTGAATTATTAGTACCTGCTTTCTACAATAAATTTCTTGAATGTCTACCATATGCGAGACATAGTATTTTACATACATCATCTCTAATCATCATTACTACTGTGCAGTGTAGATATTATTGTTCCCATATTACAGATGAAGAAACTGAGCACCAGAGATTAATTTGCTCAAGGTCCTAAGATAATAAAGTGGCAGAGGAGGGTTTGAATAAGTCTATATAAATTCAAAGTCCATAACTTTTCGAATATGCCACACAGCCTTGCAGAAAAGGAAGTAACATTTGCTGTTGCTTCTCCAGATTCTTATATACACTGCTAAAAGGAAAATTAGAGATTCTGGAATTACTTGGGAAAGCAGTATTGTATTAATGGCTACCATTCACTGAGCACTTACCCTCTGATAGGCATTGTGCGGAGACAGTTTCATATAGTCACTTTAAAGTCCAATATTCAAAAGCTAAAGAGCATCTAATTTCAAAGCTTATATTTCTTCCACATTGTCTTCCAAGACTGTATAGAGAGGGAGAGGAAATGGGCTGCAGCACAGTGCTATCCAGTAAACTTTCTGCAGTAATGGAAGTGTCCTATAATATGTACCCTGTGCAATAGTAGAGCCACTACATATGTAACTACCGAGTACTTGAAAACGTGACTAGTAAGACTGAGGCTAAATTAGGGATTTCCCTGGCAGTTCAGTGGTTAGGACTTTGCACTTTCACTGCTGAGGGTGTGGGTTCAATCCCTGGTTGTGGAACTAAGATCGTGCAAGCTATGCAGTGTGGCCAAAAATATATATATTTTTGGTTAATCTAAGTGGTTTCATGTTGGAGAAGGAAATGGCAACCCACTCCAGTGTTCTTGCCTAGAGAATCCCAGGGACAGAGGAGCCTGGTGGGCTGCCGTCTATGGGGTCGCACAGAGTCGGACACGACTGAAGTGACGCAGCAGCAGCAGCAGCAGCAAGTGGTTTCATGTAGTAGGGGTGGGACGAATTGGAGATTGGTCCACTGTATATAAAAGAGATAACTAATGAGAACCTACTATTTAGCACTGGGAACTCTATTTAGTAATCTGTGATGACCTAAATGGGAAGGAAATCTAAAAAAAGAGTGGATTTATGTGTACGTATAACTGATTCACTTTACTGTACAGCAGAAACTAGCACAACATTGTAAAGCAACTTGTACTCCAGTAAAAAGTTAATTTTAAAAAATTAAAAATAAATAAATGGCTTTGTGTAGCTAGTGGATTCCATATAGGAGAATGAAACTCAGAATGGCTTCTTCTTAACCACATGGTCAAGACAACCTGGAAATAGTATTTCAGAAACTTCTTGAAAGATGGATTGGACATAAGTTGGGTGGGCAAGAGAAAAAAGAAAAAAAGGCTCAGACATTGGCTGTGGCTGAGGAGAAGGTCAGAGGTGTGAGGTAGGTGAATAGGCAGAAGGACCCTCAAGTAAATTTATGTGAGAAGCCCAGAGAAAACAGGATGTGGAGTGGAAGAAGGGAAGTGACCTGGCAAAGTGCTTTGAAGAAGAGCATTAGAATCCATAGTTAATGGATTTGCACAGATTGAAAGGTAAATAAAAATCAGCATTTTTTTCAGTATTCACCTGCTATAAATCATTACTCGACGTTTTGATGAGTGGCTTTGGAGTGAGTTGTTTAAATGGTACTGTGATGTTTGTGTATGCTAGAAGCTTACGAGCTCTCATCCTACAGAACTCAGAGCTCCTGAGTCATTCGGCTATAAGTTTCTGGGCAGGGCTGGGAGGCTGTCATTTATTCCTTCACAAGTATTCATTAAGTCAATAAATCATCTCCTTGTTTTGTGTCAATGCCATATCTAATCTTTCTTAAGAAATTAATTCTCCAAGACATTTAAAACTTTTATTATAAAACTATTTAAGTCCCTGGTAATGAGTAACGATGACACTAACTTGCATGATTTTATAGCACTTTACAGTTTAAAAATCTTGTTTGAATGTGTTGCTCCATTTAACCCTCATAGCAGTCTCATGAGGTGAGTGGTATCTTTGTCTTATAAGTGAGAAAGCTTGAGCTTGAGGTTTGTCTGAGATCATGCATCCCACATGCTCAGACCAGAAGCTGGGCAATTGCAGGGTCTGAGTTCTCTGAGCACACTCTTTCCATGCTTATTCTTAGCCTCTGCTCCTTCTGCAGTAATAAGTACAGACATCCCAGTGAGCTGCAATACTTTCATGTGTGGTTTCAAATTAAGAAACAGACATAAAAAAGGCAAACATGAGTCATCGAGTCTCTGGGTCCAACTACCAATTTGCAGGGGGAAAAGGACAGAACCTGTTGAACTTCCCTGTGAGTATGCAATTAGCAAAGTGCTGACAGTAGGAAATTCTAACAATTAAAAAGCCTAGATTTTTCAACAGATAAATTATAAGGAAAAGTAAGGGATGAAGGGCAACATGTAGATTAAAAGAGATTTACAAGGCAAAATTTTCTACATGGGCCAGATTTTTAAAAAATCAACTGCAGATGCATTAGAACCCCAATCTAAGAACTGTGATTTATTTTCTGGTCTACCACTTAGTCTCTTGAATTTATGCTTTTCTGTACTTATATTGAAAGAGCATTCCATTACATTTTTAGCTGTCACTTTGGAAAATGCATAGTTAAATTTTAAAAAAGAAGAAAAAGAATTACGCAGTTGCTCTTTTCTGTATTGACCCTAATGGTCCGTTCCAAATGGCTATAAACCCTTTACCCATTCAGTTTTCTTATCATTCACATTATGGTCATCACTTAAAATGGTTCTTTGGAAAGAAAGTATTTTGGATTAAAGAGCTTTATCATAAGTTCCTAGTGTTCTGTAAATTTTGATAGTGCTCAATCTAGGAAAACTGAGGAGAAACAATTGAACATATTGTTAATTTCCTACTCTGAGTTCTAATCTACAATCAATAGAAGAATGAAAACAAACATTAAAAAAAATTTCAAACATAAAAGGAATGCTTATACTGTAACCTGTAATGTCCAAGTGTTTAAATTTGGTCTAGATAAACCATTTAAAACAAAATTAGTTCTTCACTCACAGGGATGCTGAGTTTGCAGAAAAACAATTCCGATGAGAGACGACCTTAAAATTCTGTTGCCAATAATTCTAAAGCTCCAGGAGATTGAAGAGCCTGAGTCATTTGACCTGTAGATTTTCCCACAAGCTATGATAATTCCTTTTGTTTTTATCTTCTCTGTTGCCCTGGGTTTGAAATAAATGAACTTATCAAAGTTTCAGGAATATGGGACAGGAAGATTTTGACAGGCATCCTAATTAGTCTGACCCATACTAATGTAAACAAATGCATTCCTCTCCATTATCAGGACACTTCTAGGAAGGAAGAGCAAGATGTACATACAAAGATGTTCCTGCTTCAAGTTTTTTATAGTAAAGGTGGAATTCTTGATGCTTTATAGACTTGAAAAGATTGCAGAGTGTTATGTTATAACGTTAGTATGATGTAATTATATTTAAATTTCCCCATATTTTACTTGTTTTTCCTTCTATAAAGATTACTAATGAGTTCAGTTCAGTTCAGTTCAGTTGCTCAGTTATGTCCGACTCTTCGTGACCCCATGAGTCGCGGCACGCCAGGCCTCCCTGTTCATCACCAACTCCCGGAGTTCACTCACACTCACGTCCATCGAGTCAGTGATGCCATCCAGCCATCCTCTGTCGTCCCCTTCTCCTCCTGCCCCCAATCCCTCCCAGCATCAGAGTCTTTTCCAATGAGTCAACTCTTCGCATGAGGTGGCAAAAGTACTGGAGTTTCAGCTTCAGCATCATTCCCTCCAAAGAAGTCCCAGGGCTGATCTCCTTCAGAATGGACTGGTTGGATCTCCTTGCAGTCCAAGGGACTCTCAAGAGTCTTCTCCAACACCACAGTTCAAAAGCATCAATTCTTCGGTGCTCAGCCTTCTTCACAGTCCAACTCTCGCATCCATACATGACCACTGGAAAAACCATAGCCTTGACTAGATGGACCTTTGTTGGCAAAGTAATGTCTCTGCTTTTCAATATGCTATCTAGGTTGGTTATAATTTTTCTTCCAAGGAGTAAGCGTCTTTTAATTTCATGGCTGCGATCACCATCTGCAGTGATTTTGGAGCCCAAAAAAATAAAGTCTGACACTGTTTCCACTGTTTCCCCATCTGTTTCCCATGAGTACTTCCCACTAGATTACACATCAAAAATCTTGAACACTTCCTATTTTTATAACACCTATAGATTATTATATAGCGTGTTATATCAAGCATTAAAATCTGAAAACAAGCTTGAAGCATTTTCTGTAGGAAAACATGGGAAGTTCTGGCAGTAATCTGTACATTCATCCAACAAGTCATCATTGTTGCTTTGTGTGTGTCAGACAGAGCTAGGTACTAGGACTGTGGCAGTGAATTAGACATGACCTTTTCCTCCAAGAAGCACGCAGTCTAACTGAAAAGACAATATCTGAATAAATAATCTGACTAATTATAAGCACTAAAAATGAGGAATATAAGTGGTGTTGTGAGAGCACAGTATGGGGAGCAGTAACTATACCTGGAAAGGAAACGGTATTCAGAGAAGGTCTCTCAAGGAGGTGCTATTTGAATTATGTCTTAAAAGATAAATTGGAATTTATCAGGCTGAAAATGGTTGGGCAGCAATAAATGAAAATACTCAGTGTTGGACAAAAGTGTAGGAAGTGGCCACACACTGCAAGTGTACGGTATATTGCTTAGTACAATCTTTCCAGAGGTAAGCTTGGAGAAAAGGTAACGAAAACTATAATTGCAAATGTCCTTTGATTTAGCAGTTCAACTTTAAGTGTACTTTAAGAAAATAAACATACATAAAAATGTTCAAGGGTATTCATTGCAGACTTGTTTATAAAAGCACAAAATTGAGAACCAGGTTAAACGTCTAAGCTACTACCACACAATGATTATATGCAGCCATTAAAAGTGATGTTTATAAAAGAACAATGGCTATCAGAAGATATTTATACTTTAAGGGGAAATATAAGGCTTTAAGACAATACATATAATAAGCTCTTACTTTCTGAAATATATGTATTTCATATATGCATTGAAAAAAGACTATATTGTTCTTTACCAAAATATTTTTGACCTGATTTTATTTGTAAATTTTATATAGTGAACATTTATTATTTTTAGAATTGAAAATAGACAGTTATTTTTCAAAAATCTTGAAAATGTGCATGCAGAGTTCTAGGCCCAGAAGTTTCACTTTTGAGAAGTTTATTCTAAGGAAATAAGCCAGTACAGCTCCTAGAACATCAAGTAATTGGAAACAACCTAAATGTCTAATTACATGGAATTGGTTTAATAAATTACAGTACACCATATGATGGACTGCAGTTCAACCATTAAAAATCATGTTGTCAGTAGAGGAGTCATTATTGTCACAGGAAAATATTCATGATATATGAAAGGTAAAAAGCAGGGTACAAAACAGTACAGAAAGAGCATATACCAAAATGTTAATAGTGGCTTTCTCTGGGTTATGATATTATGGGGTTTTTCTCCTTTGTATGTTTCCATATTTCTAAATTTGCTTGTTTGAGCATGTTACTTTTTAAAATTAAAGGCCATTGATTGGGTTTTTGTTTTTTTTTAACGAGTACGCTATTATTTGTGACATTAAGCAAGTGTTGACTAACCGCTGAGAGCACACACAAGTCCACAGTGACATAAGTATATATAAGGGCAGGATGTCCTGTAAAATACACCAGCCAGACCTGGGAAGGTTATTCCTGCTGTCCCTGGGGCAGTGTTAGAGGAACAGATGCCCAGCACCCATGGTCCTATTTGGAATCTGCCCTCACTCAGCATCATCCCTCTCTCATCCCTCCTTCTGGTCCAGGCCTTCATATATGTTCTCTGTCTTTATTATAACCTCTTTTGCAGGTAGTGATAATATCTAATCCAACTTTGTATTGTTCTTCCTCCTCTAGCCTCTAGAATCTGGCGTGGTACTTTTCACATAGAAATGCTCAATAATTGCTTGTTAAATAAATGTTAAAATAAATTAATTTAAAAAGAAAGGTCACAATGCTTTCTGTCATAACACTTCCATTTTGTGCCCTATTTGGCAGAGTAATCCATTAGACTAATGTCTTTAAGGATCACTTTCTCATGATCTAAGTGAGAAACTTTTCTTTGGTTTTAATTGTTGAATATCCACAGTCCACTAGGTGTAATATGAATTCTGTGAGCAAAATGTCTTACACTTTCCCAGTACTAAAGAAAAACATTAGCTAGTACTTTCCACTGGCGTTCCTCTGCCACTTCTCCGCCCAGTGACTGATGCAGTCTTGTGAGGCTTTTCTCTTGGTAGTCTACATGCACTCGATGTCCTGTTCTCTAGCTTTGTTTTACTGTTGTCATTTTCATGCTGTATTTTCAGTAGCAATGTCACTATCTTCCTTGTAAGTTGTGACAGGCTCTACTTATTGTATATCGGCATCCATTTCACTTTATTTCTTACTTGCAGAACCTTGATTTTGTCCACAGCAGCCATGTGCCCAGCTGAAAACACTTGCCTTCATAGACAGACCTGCAGTTAGGTAGCCATAATACAGAGTTCTTGCCAGGAAGGTGTAAGGTGAAGTCACTGGAAGAAATGTCTCTTCTCAAAAAAGCTGAGGAAGCCCCTTGCTTCTCTTGCTTTTGCGTTTCCTCTTGTCCCTTTATCTTCTTCCTGCCTGGGATACAGAGTTGTTGCCTGGGAGTATAGCAGCCATTTGCACAGAGACGTTGTGACTTGCTCTGGCCACTGCCAGTAAGTAGCAGGACTGGAAGAACAGAAATGTCTAGGCCACTCTCTGTTGAGTGTAATTATTAGTGAACTTCCCTTTATTACAGATTTTGTGCTAATTTTCCCCCCACCCTGGAATTAACTGCATTTCAAAAGAAAGAGATCTAGATAAATATGCCTACAAATATGCACAACTTAGCAAAGATTTCAGTGCTTTTCTGTGCAAACTCTATGCCAAGACATAAAGGGGGGGAAATAAGACTATCCCTGCCTTCAAGCAGCTTACAAATAGATTTATTTGAAAATGTACTGAAGGTGAGTGAAGTCGCTCAGTCGTGTCCGACTCTTTGCGACCCCATGGACTGCAGCCTACCAGATTCCTCCATCCATGGGATTTTCCAGGCAAGAATACTGGAGTGGGTTGCCATTTCCTTCTCCAGGAGACCTTCCCAAGCCAGGGATCCAACCCAGGTCTCCCGCATTGTAGGCAGACGCTTTACCATCTGAGCCACCAGGGAAGTCCAGGGAAGTACTGAAGGTAGACTATAGTAATTCTATAATGTAGTAAGAGAACAAAGGGGTGTAAGACCACCTTGAGTGGAAAATTCTCCAGAAACTTCAAGGAGCCTTGAAGTACAGTCAACAGTTAAGAATGAAGGAAACGTAATACCAGAAAATAAAGTATGAGCAAAGATATGAAAGGAGACTTTCTTGGGTTGAGTTGGGTAGCTGGGCTGGCACAGAGGCTGCACAGGTAGGAACAAGCAGAGAAAAGGATGTAAAAATAGTTGGGGTATGAATTGTGAACTTTATTTAAACTTTATTTTGTAAGTGGCTATGAAAAAAGTTTTATGAATTTACATGGTCAGATTTATGTTTTGGGAGGAAGGGGGCATTTTAGACAAGATTAAGAGGCTCTTGCCGTGGTGTTGGTAAACAGTGTTGAAGACCTTTCCATGTTACTGACATGTGATAAAAGAGAGGGATGGACTGGAAAGAGCATTTTACCTCTAAAAATGATGAAAGAGGAGGATGAACTGGACTGCAGAGATCATTGTTGAATATTCTTCCTTGAAAATCTTTTAAAATGAGGTGACTAAGTAACCTATATGCAGGTCAAGAAGCAACAGTTAGAACTGAACATGGAACAACAGACTGGTTCAAAATTGGGAAAGGAGTACATCAAGGCTGTATATTGTCACCCTCCATATTTAACTTATATGCAGAGCACATAATGTGAAATGCCAGGCTACATGAAGCTCAAGCTGGAATCAAAATTGCTGGGAGAAATATCAGTAACCTCAGATATGCAGATAACATCACTCTATAGTGGCAGAAAGTGAAGAGGAACTAAAGAGCCACTTGATGAAGGTCAAAGAGGAGAGTGAAAAAACTGGCTTAAAAATCAACATTCAGAAAACTAAGATCATGGCATCTGGTCCCATCACTTCATGGGAAATAGATGGGGGAAAAAATGGAAACAGTGACAAACTTTATTTTCTTGGGCTCCAAAATCACTGTGGATGGTGACTGCAGCCATAAAATTAAAAGATGTTTACTCCTTGGAAGAAAAGCTATGACAAACCTAGACAGCTTATTAAAAAAGCAGAGACATCACTTTGCTGATAAAGGTCTGTATAGTCAAAGCTATGGTTTATCCTGTAGCCATGTATGGATGTGAGAGTTGGACCATAAAGAAGGCTGAGCGCTGAAGGATTGATGCTTTTGAACTGTGGTGCTGGAGAAGACTCTTAAGAGTCCCTTGGATATCAGGGAGATCAAACCAGTCAATCCTAAAGGAAATCAACCCTGAAGGACTGATGTTGAAGCTGAAGCTCCAATACTTTGGCCACCTGATGCAAAAAGCTGGCTCATTGGAAAAGACCCTGATGGTGGGAATTGAAGGCAGGAGGAGAAGGGGGAGACAGAGATTGAGATGGTTGGATGGCATCACCAATTCAATGGACAGGAGTGAGAAAACTCCAGGAGATTGTGAAGGACAGGGAAGCCTGTTATGCTGCAGTCCATGGGGTCGCAAAGAGTCGGACAATACTGAGCAACTGAACAACTAACCATCTATCTTGAATAAGTTACATATTTATGTCTAAGAAGATAGGAATTGGCCCTAATGATTTCTTGAGGAATCATTTTCTGCTTTTGGGTAAATGGAAACCATGTATAAATATGTAGCTCCTACAATTGGGTTGGTTTATTTATTATCTAAATCTCTTGCTTTTTTCTCTCCATCCTGTTATAGACTGCTAACTATATTGCTGACTAGTCTGACATCCTCAGAAAAAAAAAAAGGAGATATTCTAAGAACTCACATGCCAAGATTCTTATTATCTCTATGCCTGCCATTGGTTGGAATGGCCTAAGCCTGAATACACTGATTTCCAAAAGAAATAGACAACATTAGATGTTTAATGAGTTCAATAATCACTGTCCTCTACTCCTCCTTGCCCAGCATGATAACAGTTGAGTAAGTTTTTAAATATCCATGAATTTTATGTTTTATTGCTGTCCCCCCAACTTTATTGGGGAATAATCGACAAATATAATTGTATGTATTTAAAGTGTACATATATGCTTTGTGAAATGATTACCAAGATTAAGGTAATTAACACATCCATCACCTCACACACTTAAATCTCAGTCTCTCTTTTTTTCCCTTTTTCCCTTTTTTCGTTGTTGTGAGAATGCCTAAGATTTACTCTCAGCAACTTTCAAGTATACAATACTGCATTTTATTTTTGCTCTTTTAACTACAATTATTGCTGATAAGAAGAAATGCTTTTTTGATAAGGAAATATGCATTATACTTTCTTTCTGTGTTTCCTTTGCCTTAAGAAGATTTTGAAGATAAGCTAACTTCCTTTTTTATACTACAATAACTATTACTCTTTTTAGAAGTTACAAAGTTCATCTCCAATCATTCATTTTTATTTAACATTTATAAGTTTGCTGGGCACTGAGAGTTTCTACCATGTTATGGGTTTTTATAGCAATCTTATTTCTAGAATAGTAAGGAAAATTTTTGCTTTTGAAGGACATACTTGTCTAGAAATATCAGTTTAATTTTAAGCTAATATTGATTTATTTAGCTTCTAGAATCGATTTAGAGTTTTTAAGGTATGCAGAGATCTCATTTAATTCATGCTTAGGCCAAGTTTTTCCTGATGATATGTTCTTGAATTATTATTTGGTTATTTGTGGTTCATGAGAGACTATTTTCTGGCATAATCATTGATAGGAAATTCATGAGGATATCCTGGCAGACCAGTGATTAGGACTCTGCACTCTCACTACAGCGGGTCTAAGTTCTGTCCCTGGTTGGGGAACTAAGATCCCACAAGCCTGACAATACAGCTAAAAATAAATAAGAACTCCTGGGGATAGGAAACTTATTCTTCTTTCCTTTTGACTTGATTTTTGTTTGTGGCTTATCTTGTATTCCTTTGGATCTCTTATGAAATATCCTAATAATTATGCTTCTCAGTATTTTTGCTTGTTAATTACTAGACAATCTTGGGTTATTTGTCCATTTATTAGATGGTTTTAATATAAGGGATATTGTAGACACTTAGTCATAAGCTTTCTTATCAAAGCTTCAGATTTTTATTAAAACAGAAGAACCATCTCCAAAGCAATATTCAGAATGTTAATGTACCCGTTTTGATCAAGTTGTATAGCACCACTATCTGCTATGGTTTCATATGTCCCAGATATACTGATGGAGGAAATGATTGGTGTCTCCAAGCTTGTCGTTAGTTTCCCAGTTGCACCTATTCTTTCAGATTAGCTTAAATATTGTTCTAGCTCTAATTCTTAAATTGTCTCCTCCAGGACTATAGAAAGGATATGGCAGGCAAATATCTTCCCCAAAGGAGATTCTCTGGAGCTGAGAGAACTTTGGGGATTTATAACTGAAGTGATTCTGCAGTGGACATGTGAACCTGCAGAATACCAGAAACTACTAAGAAACAGCTCTGATTTCATACTTCTGATTGCCTGCTTGCCTTTTGCCATTCCAGTGTACTTGTTTCATCTTTCTTTCACTCCGTCAGAGAGTCATCAAAACAAAGTCCAAGACCTCATTTGTTCTAGAGAATTTCTGTCAAAAGGTTATTGTTACCACTCTGCATATTTATGATTTCCTTCAAATGTTAGAGATTTGTGTTTCTTTTTTGTCTCCACTTCAGGATGATCACTTATATTAAATTGGGAATACTCAAGTCTTTGAAAACATTGAAGCTAATAATAGAAAATCTTATGAAAGAAAAGATTCTTAAATCATCAGTTGCTAGTACAAACACAACTATTTATATTATACCTATATGATTCCACACCTCTGAGAGCCTAGTAGTTGATAGTGGAGTCAGCAAATTGTGAAAGTAGTTTAGTATATCAGAAAAACCAAATGAATGACAATAGCAGTCTTGATGTAATTTTAAATGAGACCTCTTAAGTGGGCCACCCAGCGTGAAATCAAAGTAAGTCAGTTTTGGGGAGAAGATAATTGCCATATGAGGTCAAAAAGAAATGATGTTCTTGATATAGAGTTGCACCATTAGGTGTATTATTGGATTTGGGTTGGTGAGAGTAGACCTTTCCTCTGAACATCTGTTCACTGTCAGAGCAGCATGGCAAAAGGGATGCACCCCTGGTCTGTTTCAATATGACAGTTCCTACATAGGAGTATGGAAACATGAATGCCTTCCTAGGCCAGTATGAATTGTGGTGCTGTATATAAAATCTAAAAATTGTTATTTTTGCTATTGTGTCCTATTGCAAGCTCACTTGCTCTTCTCTGTTGCCATGAGATCTTTAACAGTATTGTGCTTTCTAAACTTTTCCTTTTTATGGATACTGGCATTTTGATTTATTTTTCTCCCAGACCTGTTGATTGCAATTTTTTCTTGATTGAATTCCACTTATTCTTGAAGTACTTCAGTTTCTACCTCCTACTTTAGTCTTTGATTTCCTCTCTGTTTTTTCAGACTTCTATGATACTTTCTAAGTTACTGTCTCATGAGAGTTTAACATAAGCACCCTGAAAAACTCAGTTAGGTTCTTGCTTGAATTCTTGTAATTCAAATAAGAAGAGATATAAAGAAGTTATTTATTACAGTTCTTTTAATTTATGGGTAATGATACTGTTAATAAGATCTGGAAATTTTAAGTGTCTTGCTTACTATTATTTGTTTTCAAGTTTTATATAAATTTTGGTACATGAAAATTATTCATGTCTAAGTATATTTGAGTTTCCTTCAGAAGGAGATTTTTATGGGCATTTAATATAACCAGCCTACTGGTCTAAGTATAGGATTATACTTTGCTTAGTCTGAAACTTTGAGCACTTTCATTTTATCATCCTTAAAATTGTTCCTATTGCATAACTTGATTTCTTAAGTTTATTCAATATATTATTTGTACTAAGCATTATTATTTTAATGCCACGTTTGTGATATTTCTACTTCTGTTTAGAAACTGACCTCTAAAAAAAAGGTTTTCGGATAAGTTTAGTCTCCACTTGTGTTCGTCATTCCTTTATCAACATTGAGCTAGTTTTTTCCTCTATTATCATATAAGGAATTGGTGATTTTTCATAGATTCATTTCCAGTATGAGTCTTTTTCTTTCATTCAGACTTGTCAGCAGATGAATGACAGTAAACATCCATTTGAATGTAGAGTCAAGGATCATCTTTCAAGGTGGCTCCAAGGGGCTGCTGACATCTCTCACTCTTGCATGAGCAGCTGAACCTCAATTTGTCATGGCTAGGATGTAATAACCATCAGCCCCACCCACAGTCCAGGGGCTGGGCACTTGTTCCATGTTGAATGTGATAAGGAGGAAAATAAAGGGTCAGATTGGGAGTTTTCCCACCAAAGCTACTAATGGAGATAGGATCTATATGCAAATAGGGATCATACATAAGAAATAGTAATAGGTATCATAAGGAAGATGTGATTCTGGTGTTGGGAAAATTGAGAAAAGAGAGAGCTGATTTTTAGCTGATAGTTCATCTTAGTGTGGTGGTCTCTGTCACGTGAACATTCTTTTCATGTTAATTTTCAAATGAACAGCAGGTGGAATGTCTGTCAGTTGCTTTGATGTTATTCATTTATCATAGAGGACCGGTTTTGAGTTAGAATTACATGAGGTTCTTGGGTACACATAGATGAAACTGTCAAAATCCCTCACCACATGGAGCTTACATTTTACTAGGGGAGATATATAGTATAGTGTCAGGCCATGGAACAGGCCATGAAACAAAACAAAACCAAAAAAGACCAGAAGGCACAGAGATAGAAAGTGACAAGAAAAGGGTGTCAGTGGGACTCTTTGAGAGAGTGCTAAGAGGGGGCCACTGAGCAGAGACCTGAATAAAGTGATATCAAACCAGGCAAGGACCTGAAGGAGGAGAATTCCAGGCAGAAGGAGAAGTAAGTGCAAAGCTTTGAGATAGAAACGATCTTGAAGTGTTCAGAGAATAATTAAGAAACCTGTATCAGTTCAGTTCAGTCGCTCAGTTGTGTCCAATTCTTTGTGACCCCATGGACCGCAGCACACCAGGCTTCCCTGTCCATCACCAACTCCCGGAGCTTACCCAAACTCATGTCCATCAAGTCAGCGATGGCATCCAACCATCTCATCCTCTGTCATTCCCTTCTCCTCCCACCTTCAATCTTTCCCAGCATCAGTTAAGTTCAGTTGCTAAGTAATGTCTGACTCATTGCGACCCCATGAACTGCAGCACGCCAGGCCTCCCTGTCCATCACCAACTCCCAGAGTCCACCCAAACCCATGTCCATTGAGTCGGTGATGCCATCCAACCATCTCATCCTCTGCCATCCCCTTCTCCTCCTGTCCTCAATCTCTCCCAGCATCAGGATCTTTTCCAGTGAGTCAGCTCTTCGCATCAGGTGGCCAAAGTATTGGAGTTTCAGCTTCAACATCAGTCCTTCCAATGAACACCCAGGACTGATCTCCTTTAGGATGGACTGGTTGGATCTCCTTGCAGTCCAAGGGACTCTCAAGAGTCTTCTCCAACACCACAGTTCAAACGCATCAATTCTTCAGCGCTCAGCTTTCTTTATAGTCCAACTCTCACATCCATACATGACCACAGGAAAAACCATAGCCTTGACTAGACAGACGTGTTGACAAAGTAATGTCTCTGCTTTTCAATGTGCTGTCTAAGTTGGTCATAACTTTCCTTCCAAGGAGTAACCGTCTTTTAATTTCATGGCTGCAATCACCATCTGCAGTGATTTTGGAGCCCAGAAAAATAGAGTCAGCCACTGTTTCCACTGTTTCCCCATCTATTTCCCATGAAGTGGTGGGACCGGATGCCATGATCTTAGTTTTCTGAATGTTGAGCTTTAAGCCAACTTTTCTACTCTCCTCTTTCACTTTCATCAAGAGGCTCTTTAGTTCTTCTTCACTTTCTGCCATAAGGGTGGTATCATCTACATATGTGAGGTTATTGATATTTCTCCTGGCAATCTTGATTCCAACTTGTGGTTCATCTAGCCCAGCATTCCTCATGATGCACTGTGCATATAAGTTAAATAAACAGGGTGACAATATACAGCCTTGGCATACGCCTTTGCCGATTTGGAACCAGTCTGCTGTTTCATGTCCAGTTCTAACTGTTGCTTCTTGACCTGAAGATTTCTCAGGAGGCAGGTCAGGTGGTCTGGTATTCTCATCTCTTTAAGAATTTTCCACAGTTTGTTGTGATCCACACAGTCAAAAGCTTTGACATAGTCAATAAAGCAGAAGTAGATGTTTTTTTGGAACTCTCTCCCTTTTTCAGTGATCCAACAGATGTTGACAATTTGATCTCTGGTTCCTCTGCCTTTTCTGAATCCAGTTTGAATACCTGGAAGTTCATGGTTCACGTACTGTTGAAACCTGGCTTGGAAAATTTTGAGCATTACTTTGCTAGCATGTGAGATGAGTGCAATTGTGCAGTAGTTTGAACATTCTTGGAATTGGAAACCTGTATGGCTAGAGCTAAATAAGTGAGGCAGAGTTGGGGAATGAAGTTGAAGACACAGAAAGAACTACATTCTGGAGAGCCTTTTAAGCTATAGTAAGGAACTAATGAGTTCCAACCAGAGACTGGCATGATATAATTGTTAGTTCTAAAAGATTTTTCTAATTACTCTTTGTATAATTAATTATAAGGGGCATAGGAGTGGAGGAAGGGAGAGACCAGATGAAGTGTACTAGATGATCCACAGAAGACAGGAAAAAAATATTAGAATATATGGGTGGGTGTGTATGTATATCACTGTGTGTGTTTGTGGGTATATAAAACTAAGGTTTTCTAATATTGACAGATTAGTGATATGTATATATAAATTGTAAATTAATATAAATATATTTTGTGCCTAACAAAAAATATACAATTGGGGCAATCAATTTCAAAAATTTAAGAATCACTGTTTTGAGTGAGAGATGATGGTGGCTGTCGTTGACTTCCAACATCTTTTCTTTGGAAATGTAATAATCATTTTTTGTGGGCTTTTATTCCTTTTCTTATCACTGTGTAGCAGTGGTTCTTCTTGCCATAAAAATGAGCACGCACAGGCAAGCACACACGTGTATTTGCATATCATTTCAGAATGTTCCCAGATACCACATTAAGAATCTCAACTGTAGAGTCATTTCACAGCACCACGTCCCATCCCAAGGATATAACATTTGTCCTTTTTTCTGAACATTCTACTCTAGTATTTCTTTCCCTTTCTATCCCTGTTTGTGTCATTACTAAAATCACTCTATGTGCAACTTTTTAATTTATCCCTCAAGTCTAGATTTCTGACCTGCAAGTGAGCACAGTTTCTTTTAGTTATATTTTGCTATCTATCCATTTTCACAATGATGGGGTTCAAAATAATGCTATCTAGGGATTTAGAATAAAGCCAAATCCATTATTTCTGTCACAGCATCAATACACTATTTCTCTATTTCCTGGAGTTCCTAATATGCCAATATTATTGTATATTGATAAAGGTCCTGGTGATAGGCAAATAAAAATCAGAAGCAAAGTTTTTACAAATAAATGATGTGACTTTAACATGAATCCCAGCCATCTGGCTAGATATAGTTTTTAATCAAGGAAACTCTGTGGCACTCTTTGGTACTTATTTGGTTATACCTCAGGCTGTTGGGCAGAAGTAGATATGGAAATCAGGCATTTAAAAAATATTCCTCAAGTTCTTTATAATTTTTGTACTCATAGAGAAGTAGATTTGAGCTGTACCCTTGAGAAACTCTACTTAATGTTCCAGCATTTTGGGAACCTTCCAGCCTAATTTGTAATATCTGTCCAGTTCTAGTTACACTTGACATCATAAAAAGTTAATATTTTAAAGATTTGCCTCACTGCACACCTTGATAATTTTCTACTTAGAAAGTTTGCCTACATACTTTTTTTCCTTTCCTGCTTGCTTAGGCCTTTGGTTTCAAAGTGTAATTAAAACTAATTGCTGAGGCTAAAACTCAGATGCTGGTCCATCATGGTGATGAGATGAAGGATTACTTTTTCTTTAAGAGTTGTTTAACTTTTGGAAGAGAAGACACAAGAAGCTCCATCCAAAAGAACAGGTGATTCAACCTCAGAGGTGTATTCTTTGCAGATCTTTTGCCCTCTTTCACCTGTAATGCCTATTAACAAACGTTTGGAGTGATATGACGCAAACACGACATAAAGGAAAATGGACTGTCGTTTCATTTTGAGAAAACCTGATGCCTTGAATATAAACTATGATATGAAGAGCTAAAACAGTTTCTTCTTTGTTTATTCATTGTTTTAACTTTTTGCAATTCATCTTTATTTTTCAGTTGTTTTAAGACAAGATAATGAAAACTTTGTGGTTTCAGTTTTCTCCTTTTAGAAATAGAAGTTGAAGTAGAGAGAAATACAAATTCATTTTAAAGTCAATTTTTATAGTTTCTATCAACTCTAGTTTTGCTTTTAAATCACATATTTAATATTTTAGTATACTCTATGATTTAAACTTTCTTATTAAAGTCTTTGTGTGGGATTTATTGTACAAAACTAAGTGGACACCTCCCCCCACATACACATACAGCTTCCTTTAAAAAAAAGATAATCCCCCATAGTTTTAATTGATTATACTAACTCTGTTGATATTTCCTGTGTCCACTTTATAACCTGAAGTTCGTAAATTATTAGGAGAGAATCAGAGTCACTGATTCTGATTCTAAGATTGATACTAAGAAGTGAGATAATTTCAGAATCTTATGGGAACTTTCTAGTTTCCATTCTTTTATTTCCTCAGAAGACTTTTTCATGAAAGACGGGAATTAGTGGCAACCTTCTAATGCAGAGTTAGTCTTTAGTTTTTTGTTTAAAAATGACACTTTGAACATGTAGTGCATAATGCATTAGAAGGTCTGTTGCCAAGCAGCTTGAAACCTACGGGGCATTATTGAATGTGAAGGAATAGTGGGTTCAGGGAAGGGACCAAAAGAAAACTTGAGGAAAATAGAGTAAGACTGAAAGTGTTTTATGATAATTAGAATAAAAATTGGTTATCAGAACTTCACGGGTCAGCTTCTGTTCACACATTTAGCTTTCACCTTGCAAAGAAAGGGATGTATCAGGTAATTAGGTCAAATCAATGATTATATATCTTTAACTCAAGTGGAAGGGACTGTAATTGTGATGAAATTGTCTGAAGGGGAACGCATGGGGAATCTTGTCAAAGGTCATGAGTTCAAAGGGGAAATTAAGTTCAAGGTTCGGTTCCTGTTCACACATCCCTATCAATAGTGCATAACAAGAAACCAAACAACTAATATTTCTCTACACAAGTTATTTTGTCATTTTGAAATAAGCAGAAGCATTCTCAGTCATGTCCCTTCAGGGATATAGAATTAAAGCCATTACACCTCCTTAATAGGGCATTTTCTCCTGACGTGGACAGAAAGAATATCTCTAATATTATATTTCTTGCTTGTTGGTCTTTTCTGGTTTTTTGCTAATCATTCACAAGACATCCAGCTGCATGGAATGCAAATAAACAGCCCATCTCCAAGAGATCATATGGCCACATGTTCCCTAATGCAAATTCCTGACTTGTTTGCAAGAAAACAATAAAATATTTTAAGATTGGAGGCAACGAGGAGACAGTTGAGAAAGTTGTTCGGGGCCCTCCTTCTCTCTCTCTCTCTCTGACTCTTCTCTCTTCCTGAATTCAGTTTCCCCTTAAACTTGACAAAGTGGAACCAAAATTCACCCTTGTCTTGGTTATTCTTCTGAAACAAAGAGTCTATTCTCCCTTTTAATGAATGTAGAACTTCCATTAAGGTTGACCGTAAGCTCTTGCATGGGATGAGAAAAGAAAAAGCTCTCAAATCTTTTCTTAACCCTGGTATTATTTTTAAAGGACTAACAATAAGAACATAGTTTCACATAGTGGTAAAGAAACCCTGGCTGAAGAGACATGGCCTTTAAAATCCAGCACCCTTTAAACATTCTGGATTCCATGTATAATCCCAATACATTAAATTCTTTAAGATTGTTTTAGTGTTTTAATAAAGAGACATATATGCACGAAAAAAGTATATAATTGCTTAAGGCAAATAAAGTTCTTGCAGATACTTTTAAAATATTTTTCCATCCAATCAGGTATTAAATTTGAAGTTTATAAAGTGACACTATTACTGACTGGAAACCAAGAAGCATAACTGGAATAAAGAAGAACTAGCCAATCTGCTTTCTCTCCTCTGCACTGGAGCTATCTCAACCACACATGCACCAGGGCTCCAACAAACTGGGCTAATGACTGAAATGTTAAATGTGATTTATGTAAAAAATACAGAAACATTTCAAATATAAACACAAGGAACCAAACCCCAGATGCTTGTGTCCTCCTTAGATTTTCATAGTACATGACTCTTACCATAAAACAGGACAAGAAGGTATCTGATGAAAGCCTTACCTATATTTTTGCTAATGAATTTCCTTGTGTTTATCATGTTCCATGCTTGGATGGGCTTATTATCCTGGTGTCTTCTTGAACAGCTTTATCTTTTTTGTGTCCGAATGTATGTGATTTTGGTCTGTAAACTCTAAGATACTTGCCAAGTTTTAACAGAAAAATAATCTGACAGATCATGATTGATAAACTGTTTGGGGATAAATTGTTTTGGAATAAACAGGCCCATGAATGGAGAACATTCTAGGAGATAGGTGCCTCACTTGACTGAATGGGTTTGGGATGGAGGAATAAAGGGTGGGGGCAGTTCATTGGTTTAACTCTAGCAACTAAAATTTCCACCCTAGTAAAATTTAGAAGTTCAAGGAGCAACATTGCTGTGATACTAATGACCTTTGAAGGCATATAGAGTTCAGAGTTCATTTTCTAGTTACAACATCCTTTTCTGCTCCACCCCTTACCCTTCCCACTTCCAAATATAAAATAAAAAAGCAATTATTTAAGACATTATGACATTCAGCCTGGCTAATTTTTGTACAAAAATAGAGTGTAAAATATAGCAGTTAAGTATTAATAATAATGGGTACAACTAGGGAGGGGTGCCTAATGTAGAGAGAGGGTGTCTCCTGAGCAGTTCAAAGTTCATTCTTTGTTCACATATAATGAAAAGTCTTCAGTTATCAGGTATTTAAACCCAAATCAGCAGTTCCATATCCGTAACCTGAGCTGAGTGTTCCTCCATCTAATGGCCATGCCGCTGTCGTTTGCAGTGAGTTGGGTGACATTCGATTTGTACTCCGAGACGGGAACAGATGGGCTTTCATTGTGAGGCTCCGCCTGTATGCAAATGTGAACCGAGTTTCACCCGATCCCGGGGCCTGACCTGACCGTGCACATGCATTTACTCAACGTGGCTCAGCCTGGGGGGGCAGCGAAGGGGGAATAAAAAATGGCAATCGGATAGTACCAGCGGCAGGTCAAGTTTACCATCCGTCTTTCAGCGGGACTGAGATGGCAACACAGTTATTTAGTTTCAGTGTTGATGTGCGTTGCAATAAACTCCATCATTTCACCTGTTTATGAACCCAGCCTCGTATGAGATCTCTGTGAAATCAAACAAAGCTGGCAATCAACTCTCTTGTTTCCAGCAGAATGGGGGATTATGGACTTTTTTTAAGCATCTTTATTTTTTTCCCCAGCCTCACATACATAAATCAGTAAATTTTTTCTCCAGCCCTTTTTATTTCTTACATTGAATTTATTAATTTCTTATTTGGAGGGGAAAAATATATTTTACCCAAATGCTTTTTGTTTCAAATTAAGAAATATGATCATTAATGTCAGAATAAACAACCAGCATTTTAGATGTCGATTAACTGTTTTGCATATACACAGCAATGTACAGTACCTAATAAATCTTACAATTAAATGTGCAGCCCTTCATTAGAATGAAAATATGAACAGCTGTAATCATACACATTCTATTGACAGAGAAAAATTTAGTTTCATTTGTAATTTTTCACACTGGGAAAGAATGAGAGATGGATTGAAACACTAACTGTGGGCTTTTTCTTCACATGTACAGAAGGACAACAAACCAGTGTCTCTGACTTCAGGGTCTAACAGCAGTGATTTGCCTCAGTTTTCTTCTCTCATGAAAGTAAATTTCTCTTGGGAAACCTATAAGCCCTTGGCTAGAAAACCCATAGGACAGACACCCCCAAACTGTAACAAATAACAAATTGATGCATTTCTCCAGTACATCTGTTCTTTAGGGGGTTCTGTTAACTGATGTCTGAAACTGGTATAAAAGAAAGAGTTGCTAAGAATATGGGGAAAGTTGATGCATGCAGCAAAAACTGCTTCTGGCAACAAAAGACACTGCTTATGGTAGCACATGCATATTGCTCTGAATGGAAAAGGGGTCTTTCAAAGTCGTATTTGTGCAAATGTGTTCAAAGCCAAGGCAGGCTTCCCTCAAAAAAATGTGCCAAATTGTCTCTGGAAACAGATTCCTCTCTAGCCCCGCTAATTCCAGTTCTCACTCGAGGGTGCAAGGCCAACACACCAGAACAGCATTTTCAAGCAGTTCTAAAGAGTTAGGCTTGAAATAATTCCAAATAGAAATAAATGACCAGGACTAGGACTAGCATTTGTCTACTAGGCACCCAGTAGTAACTGACAGAGATAATAAAGAATAAAGGGTTGCTTGACAGTATAGCAGGTATTAAAAAATGTCATACTCGTTCCCTTGGCTATTGAAAATTGATTTGCTTATCACACTTGGTCTCTAAATATGTATTTCCATCTATTTGGAATATATGTGGATGGCATACATGTGGACCTATATGTATATATACGTTTATATTTATGTATATACATACATACAGATACATACATATTTATTTACATCTATCTATACAGATCCTTCCTTATACAAACAAGGATTTATGTGAATGCAGGATTTTACGTACACATAAACTTTTGCTCATGGTTGAATTACTGTGGGTCACCTTAAGGATATCATTTGTACCCTTAGAAAATTTGTTTGAGAGTTGTCAAGGCAGTGCTTACAAGGGAATTCAAAATGTTTATTTACTTTAGAAGCAGGGGACTCATATGTTCTAAGTTTAACAAGAAGCTTAACAAAGTTATATTCTAGCATGAGTAGAATATTGAAGCTTTTTTAATATAAATAAAAACGAAAATGAAAATTTGTACAATATGAATATTGTAACCAAGTTATTAGAACCATCACTTATGGTTGTTTGCATTAGTAAAATGATGCAATTGCTAAAGTTTATCTAAAACAAGCTTGAGAGTTAGAAACCAGTAGTTTATTTTTTTATGTCATGTTGAAAGCAATATCATGAAGTAGAAAGAAACACTTATTTTTTTTAAGTTCTTGAGGAAGAAAAAACTTAGACATCATAAGTTATCCATGATCAGAGAGCATTCAAGTATCTAGAAAATTATACTCTTCGTGTCTTTACAAAATCCATGAAGTTCATTTTTCACAAATATTTGTGTCACAAGATAGTTGCAAACAAGGAGGTACTTGGCTCAAATAAATAATAATAATAACAGCAAACATTTATATGGCTCTTATTATGTTCCAAGGACTCTCTTTAAATGCTTTCCATATATTAGCTCATTTAATTCTGGCAAAAATTCCATGAGGAATAGGTCCCATTTTTATCTCCATTTTACAGATGAGGAAAATGAAACTTGTTCAAATAGCTTTTCCCCAGAAAAGAAAATGAAAAATTTGAGGAATTAGGACTCATTTTTTTTAAAGACCTTCCATGGAATAGAACAAATTATTTGTCTCTCTGCTTATTTCATCTGTAGAAAATTATGATGTAGTCTGTAAAAATCATATTTATGAAATATGGATCTTGCTTCCTAAGCAGCAAGAAGTAAATATGTACTATTTCTACACCTTTTAAAGCTCTGCAGTATTAGAGATCACTGTTCTTCATCTGTGACATGGTGTGGGACATCTAAGAAAGTCCTTCAAAGTCCCCATGAAAACTTCCCTGTGGGAAAGTTATTGGAACCAGAAAATCTAAATGCCTTTCCTACTCCAAATGCGGGTCCAGTTTGAGTGAGAATAAGTTATATACTATTCTTAAAAAGTGGCCCTGTCTAGTCTGTGAGTCTGTTCTTTGGCAAAAAATTAGATTCCTTGAGGGTGTTTTATTATTTTTCTTATTTTGCCCTAAGGTTAGTCATTTGTACCCTTGAAAGGACGGGTGAAGAGAAATTAGGCAGGACACAATGGTCTTGTCTTTTCTTTCTGAATTGTATCTAAAGATACAATTTTGCATTTTATCATCTTGTTCCAGAGTCTGTGTTGTGATCCATTCAATTCATGATAAAAAATAATGGTATTTATATGTCATAATTAGCCTTTGAATCCTAGTCGGACTGCAGCACTCAGCAAAGATGTACACATCCTTTTGGCTTGTGAGAAGGGGAAGGGGGAGCCACCTTGTGGCTGGAAGACGACCCAGCAGCCTCCAGGATCCTTGCTCTGTTCTGAGTAGAAAGCAAAGGAGATGAGGGTAGAAGCCAGAGATAAATCAGAAATATCAATCACGAAATATTTGTGGAAAGTGGTAAGGGATATAAATAGAATCTATAACTATAATAATACTGAAGCAGTAGTTGTAAATATACATTATCCTCTTTAATATGACATCGAGTAGATTGAGAACTGAGAAATTATTAAGACCTCCACAAAAAAAATTGGAAGAAAGAATGAAAACATTTAAGTTAAAATTATGTTCATTTTGTAATTCAATAAAGAAATCCCAGAGACATATTTTTAAATTTAATGTTGTTTTCTAAAGCACAGAAAAAGCCCCACAGACATCTGTTTGCATACATTGTGTGTCAGGCAACATCAGATTTGAATGGAATTTATCTAAATTTTATATGCATGGCTTGATGTAAATTGAAATAAATTGTACAGCATACTCTGCGTGGACATATTGGTTTTTCCATCGCTGCTTGAACTTTTAACCCCAGGGCCTGAGCCGGTCACACGTTGACCTGTCTGAACTCTGCTGGTAGATCCAAGTGTGGAAGGCTGACCTTGCCTCCATGGCAACCACAAAGTAGGGTCCATGACTCTTCTCTCCCTTTCTCTCTCTTTTCTCCACACTCCAAACAAAACAAAACAAAACAAATTAGTATATTCTCGCATAGCCAGTCAGTGTAATCTTGGAGTAGTTTTACCAAAATGCATTTTGCCCCTAACCTAAGCTCTAAGCAAAGCTTTTTCAGCTTGCTTGTCAGATGTTAATGAAAGTTTGAAATGAAAGCCTTTATAAACGTTAATGGAAAAGACCCCTTCCTGGGACACATTCAGTTTGCTTGTCTACTATTGTAATAAAATATACTTCACATACTCATACATTAAGTAATGTTGCTATAGGTATGTTATACACACAGATGAAAATTATTCTTCTGTAGAATCTCAATATTAAAAAAATACTTAGATTAGTTTTTACTAATGCCCACTGTATCTACATCAGATATAACATTTTCCAGTGTCATAGAGCTAATATATCTGAAAGAAGTAAACATTGAGGATCTAGAGTTAATATCTCTATTGTGAGTTGTAGTCTGCACTTTAATTAGGTACTTTTATACTTCTGATTTGTTTTAATTTTCTGATTTATCTTTAAACCTATGTGCTAACAAATGATCATTTTCACAATCTTGGTGGTAGTTTAAAGGTGTTATTTATTCATCACTAAAGCTAAAATTATTTTCATAGGATATACTTATGGATATTCATTTATTAATGCAAGAAGCACTGGTTGAATACCTACTATGTAAATAACTTCAACTAAGTACTGTGGAGTAATATTTTTTTTTAAATGTGGCATGGTCTTAAACAATTCCAGTTTTGCAAGATAGGATGTACTACTTAGAAAGAGAAAAACTAGAGAACAATTAGACAGCAATGACAAATGTATAATTGTTTAAAATTGTGTACCACTGACAAGGAAGCATGGCATAATGGAGTGACCATTTGGGAGTGGGTTTAATGAAGAAAGGCCTCTTATGAACAAAGCCTTGGAAAAGGTGGTTATCCAGGGCTATAAACAAACATTCTACTAAGTTTCAGAGGTTTCACAGAAAAAGGAAAACCTGGAGTGGTGCTGGTCATATACAAGAATTGATAAGGAGAAAAGTGACAAGAGAAAATGAACTGTGTTATACCGGAAATGCTCAGGGACCAATATGCTATCCTTCAAATTCTGAGGTCCAGATCAGTGATTTGCTTCTGAAGTTTTTGCAGCAAACATTTTAAAAAGAACAGACTTACTAATTTTAAGCTGTAAGGGACTTCTATTGTCCTTTTTAGAAAGCATAAAGAAAAATCTTAATTTCTAGAGGTCTGAGGTAGAAAACTAAAGCTCAAATATTCCACAAGTTGCCTTTAGGTCACTTTAGGTAACAGGATTGATAGGTGACTGGTCTGATGAAACTGAAGTTCTCATTTAAAGTGGCTTTGTGGTAGTTTTTAAAAAAAAATCATAGAAGTTTTTTTTCTTGGTCTGACAATATAGAAAATTTTAAAAGACAGTATCATCGAAGGCAAGGGGAATCAGAAAATACTTCCAGTCTGCCTCTAGCAAATTCTGTGACCTTGGGGTCACTTTATCTCTGTGGTCCAGGGTTTCTTTATATGTAATAATAAAGATATCTAATATTTACTGAATTCTTACTTTATACCAGTCATTAATGTCTAAGCACTTTCACTTAATTCTCACAACAACTCTATTAGGTAAATACCATTGTTGTCCCCATTTTACAGCTCAGAAAACTGAGGCACACTCTCTTTTCCAGTATCACGCCTGAGTAGTCTAGCTTTACACCTTATGTGCTTCATCCACTGTACCAGGCATCTGTAAAGGGCCAGGTAATTAGTATCTTAGGATTTTCAGACCATACAGTCTCTAGAGTGACGACTGTGTCAGTTGTAGTGCAAAATCACCTATCAGTTCAGTTCAGTTCAGTCGCTTAGTCATGTCCGACTCTTTGTGACCCGATGAATCGCAGCACACCAGGCCTCCCTGTCCATCACCAACTCCCAGAGTTCACTCAGACTCACGTCCATCGAGTCAGTGATGCCATCCAGCCATCTCATCCTCTGTCGTCCTCTTCTCCTCCTGCCCCCAATCCCTCCCAGCATCAGAGTCTTTTCCAATGAGTCAACTCGTCTCATGAGGTGGCCAAAGTACTGGAATTTCAGCTTCAGCATCAGTCCCTCCAAAAAAGTCCCAGGGCTGATCTCCTTCAGAATGGACTGGTTGGATCTCCTTGCAGTCCAAGGAACTCTCAGGAGTCTTCTCCAACACCACATTCGGCGCTCAGCTTTCTTCACAGTCCAACTCTCACATCCATACATGACCACTGGAAAAACCATAGCCTTGACTAGACAGACCTTTGTTGGCAAAGTAATGTCTCTGCTTTTCAATATGCTATCTAGATTGATCATAACTTTTCTTCCAAGGAGTAAGCGTCTTTTAATTTCATGGCTGCAATCACCATCTGCAGTGATTTTGGAGCCCCCAAAAATAAAGTCTGCCACTGTTTCCACTGTTTCCCCATCTATTTCCCATGAAGTGATGGGACCAGATGCCATGATCTTCGTTTTCTGAGTGTTGAGCTTTAAGCCAGCTTTTAATAACATGCAAATAAACAGTGTGGCTATATATGAAAACTTTTTTATAGATACTGAAATTTGAATTCTTTATAACTTTCATATGTCATGAAATATTATTTTGATCTTCCTCCTACCATTTAGAAATGCTTAAAAAAAAATTCTAAGCTATCAGGCCCCACAAAAACAGGGTAGGTGGGATTTGGCCCTTGGATCCTACCTAGTGTGGCAACCTCTGTACTGCACTGTGCTGCCTCTCCATGTATAGAAAAGGAATTGAGCTAGATGATCTCTTAAATTACATTAAATTCTATAACTTTCTAACTTCAAAAGTAGGGTGACCATTTTGGATTCACCACTATGTAATTAAAGAATTGAAAGCTACCTTGGAAAATAAGCTTATCTAACCGTTTCCTTTGAAAAAGACTGTATCTCAGAAGGGTAAAGAATTGTCTTTGTCTAATTGCTATTTTGAGAAACAGATTTCATTATCTTCTTTAACAAGTCATTTTATGTTCATTGCTGTTCCTATCAGGACTGTAGTCCTAATGTCCAGCCTGAGTCCCTTATGATGCAGTGGAAGCCCACTTGCTCTACTTTTTAGAAATAACAGTGATCTTGTCTCTGTCTTCTACACCACTTCCTATAACTTCTGTATCATTTTCTGCAGCTCAAGGTAAGAACCTCCCATCCTTTCCCCAGGCATTTTTTCTTTACTTATGCAGATTGTTTTCTATTCTCCTAGCTATAATTGTAGTGTTCAAAGGAATCCTTTCCAAAGTATCTTTCTCTCTTAGTTGAGAGTACCAGAAACTGAACAGGGTAGAGACCTCTTTTCTTTATCTATATTTAAGAGTTTGTTTTTCCAAAAGACATATGTCAAAATTTTTACAAATGTCATTATTATCTAAAATAAGTACTTTGTAGGGATCCATAGGGCTTTCCAGGTAGTGCTAATGGTAAAGAATCCACCTGCCAATGCAGGAGATACAGGTAGACACAGGTTCATACCCTGGGTTGGGAAGATCTCCTAGAGTAGGAAATGGCACCCCACTCCAGTATTCTTGCCTGGAAGATTCCACTGGCAGAGGAGCTTGGTGAGCTCCAGTCCATGGAGACACAAAGAGTCGAACACGACTGAGTGACTGAGCACACACAGGAATCCATATGCTTAACTCATAACTTCTTTAATTGTATGATACTTTGGTATTATGATAGATAAAGCAAATAATCTCTTCCTTTAAAATCAAGTAATATACATGATTGTGAATTTAAAACTCTTTTTTTTTTCTTTTAGCTTTAAAGCTCAGAACCATTCCAAAGTTTACTTCTGTTTCCTTAGTGTTAGTTAAGTAATGTGATAAAAGCAAAATATAAAATTTCATGTATAATAATGTTTCTACATCCTCAGTTACAACCTTAGCATTTAAACTCCTGAATAGTCTACTGAGCTGTATGCCATACGGCTCCCCAAACATTGACAATTTATTTTATATATAGCAAGAAAATATCTCCTTATTGTCTAATAACTCTGTACATGTCCTGCTGCTGCTGCTGCTGCTAAGTCACTTCAGTCGTGTCCGACTCTGTGCGACCCCATAGATGGCAGCCCACCAGGCTCCCCCATCCCTGGGATTCTCCAGGCAAGAACACTGGAGTGAGTTGCCATTTCCTTCTCCAATGCATGAAAGTGAAAAGTGAAAGTGAAGTCGCTCAGTCGTGTCTGACTCTTAGTGACCCCATGGACTGCAGCCTACCAGGCTCTTCCATCCATGGGATTTTCCAGGCAAGAGTACTGGAGTAGGGTGCCACTGCCTTCTCTGTACATGTCCTACGTATGACAAATTAAGAGAATTGTATTTCATTCTTAGAAATGGTCATTGGAGTCAAAGTTTTGAAGGTTTTCCCCAAGCCTATGTCTTTTTTATTGTATACTTTATTTTTATTTTTTGGAATTTTGGCTGCACTGTGTCTTTGGTGTAGCACATAGGCTTTCTCTAGTTGTGGCTCTCAGTTGTGGAGCGCAGGCTCTAGAGTGCGTGAGTTTACTAGTTGCAACACATGGGCTTTCTAGTTGTGGCGCATGGCATTCTCTATTCCGGTGCTCAGCTTAGTTGCTCCATGGCATGTGGGATCTTAGTTACCTGACCAGGGATTGAACCCATGTCCCCTGCATTGGAAAAGGGATTCTTAACCACCGGACCACCAGGGAAATCCCAAGCCTCTGTCTTTTATAGACATTTTGTCACAAAGATTTTATCACATATAGAGATTTTCTAAATAGTTCTAGAGCCACAAAATTGGAGGCACATGAATGAAAGTAGTCTGCCTCATTTGTTTGAGTGTTCAGTAAGGTCTTGGTATACTCACTCAACAACTTTTATCATAGAGCTGTAGTGAAACCAGATGAATAAAGTGCTCTTTGAGAGTAAAATTCTCATCTATTTATATTTCTAATACTCCAGAGTATTATTTGACAGATTACACTGGCATTAATGTAAAGACTGTTTACAGGTTATTTGAAAGGGTTGAGATGAAATATAATGTTATCTAGGAAAATATCTAGGGCAAGAGAGCCTTAAAAGAGAAAACAGTTTTGTAATAAGGTGATCCCCTTCCCTACAAATAGTGTCACAGGACAGTGGCACTGGATGTCCCCCTATCTGGTAACTTTTAGTTGGAGTGGGTCTCTTATATTTCCTTGCCCCTACTACTGTTGTACAAAAATGTTTACTGCCTTTAAGGAACTTTATTTTGAGAAGAATCTGTTCAGTGAGTAGACTCGCCAATGTTTTTCTTTTAGTTTGCTCTCATTAGTTTATTCTATTAACATTTAAATGATCCTTAAAACCTTAAATTTTAGATTTCGAATTTGGGCATTCCATATTTTAAGATAAATGTTGACTTTTGCCTTAAAATGCAGAATTGTCCCAAATGTAGTTCACCTTTTAAGAAAAGTATCCCTGTGGTTTGAAATCTTCAAATCACTGCCATCATTGTCCTGGAATTCTGTGTTTACACATCTCTGTCCTGCGCTGGATTCTGGCTCCCTGAAGGCCTAGCACAGTGCCTGTTGTAGCGTAAGTGCTCCCAGAATGTTTGTTTACCTGAACTGTTGAACCAAATAGTGACAAAGAGAATGGATTTCGACTGAGAACGTTGTGCAGGACCCATGGATTCTTTACATTCTTGGTGGGTAGGCCTATTCTAAAGGAATGCTTCAAGTAAACAACTGTAACACGGCGATTCTGCTGGCTTTCTTAGGCATTTCATGTTGCATGCAATTAGCCGGGCAGCAACGCAGGACAGAGAAGTGGCCGGTAACCTCAGTATATACATGTGTCCAAGAAGCTGTGTGACCCTTGAGCTGTTTATCGCTGTTCCTAAAGGTTCTCAGTGTATGGAGGAGTTTGTGAGAGAGGGGAGAGCTTCCTGTTAGTGAAATTCCATATAAGACACTCAAGGGAAATACAGAAGTAAAAAGTGTTCCCACGTCCCATTGATTAACCTTACATGTTTGGATTCAAATATTTGTTTTTGTACCCTCTGCACAAAAGAAGCCTATTTACTGAAGGTGTCAATCAATATATTAGTACTGACTGGCTTATTTCTGATTATATTTTAGAATGTATTGTGTCTCAGCCATTGTAGAGCTTTCTGGGAAAATAGGGCTTATTGCATAATACCTTACAAGATCTTACAACATGGTTTATGTTTGGATCAACAGAAAGCCACTTGATAAATCTGGCAAGTCTCTGTGTTTCAAATTCTTCATTTTTGAGTTCTTGATCACTACCATCGATCATCATGATATACATTTCATGTATATGTTTGTTTTGTATATTTTAGCAACAAAATCAAAATAACACAATTTTTATTATACTTTCTGACATACGAGAATTTTAAAATAATTTTGTTGTTGACAATTGAGAATGAGATGTTTCCTAATTCTCTAAACCATTAGAGAAAGCTGCATGCCCTGATACTAGCTGTAGCATCTGAAACCATTCCTAGTTTCCTGACATGGTCAGAGAATATCAGGAATCGTGGGGACAATGAGACTGGTTGAAGAAATCCAGATTCAATTTAAATACTCATGGAGTGTCTACCGTATACAAGGCATAATGCTACATGTTGAGGGGCTATAAAGGTGAGTAACTGACAATCTCCCTCCATGTTTGTGTATTTTTAGATGTGGGGTGGGGCATTTTTAAGGAGGGACAAGAATGGTGGAAACAAAAATAAAGTTATTTGCTAATTCTTTGAGGAGCAGTTTCAGTAGATTAGTAAAAGTAGAAGGCTGATTTTAGGGATTCAGGAGTGAATGAGAACTGAGAAACTAGAGACTGTAGGTATAAACCACTTTTAAAAAAGTTGGTTGCTGAAAATAAGGGAAGGGATAAGTGGTAGCAAGGAAGAGGTGAAGAGGAACTTTTTTTTGGTTCTTTAATTTTTGTTTTAGGAGAGGGTAGATCTGAGCTAATTTTCCCGAAAAGAAGAAAGAACAGTTGAAAAAGAAAGGATAATAAATAGAATCAAGTTCTGGGAAAGGTGGAGGTAGGTTGTATAATACTATTCAAGAATCAGCCTTAAGCTAAAAGGTAAGGCACTCACTTCTTAGAGAAAGGAGTTAAAAGATAGAGGGGGGTAATGATGCAGAGATATTTTTACTTGGAAGTCGGGGAGGGCAAGGCCATCTGCTGAGAGTAAAGAGCATGGAGTAGGGATTGGCCCTGGGCTTATGGAAACGGAGAGTGGAAGTTTAGGGCAGCCACTAAAGAATGACAGAGTCAAGAAAAGAATTAATTAATATACAGTAAGAACCATCTCAATCTATTCAACAAGTATTAAACATTAAACATTAAATGGAGAATTCATGGGAGAATAAAATGGTAAAGAGCTCCTGATCCACTTCTAGCCGTCATAGCTCTCTCCGGTATGATGTGAGGCACAGCTTCCAGTCTCCAGAAAATCACATGTGTTCTCATGCTGAGTTGTCCTGAATCTTTGCTTACCATCATCCCTGTTGACACCAGACCCAGTCTTGAAGAGGTATCACATTCACAGAAGCACAATAAGAGTAAACATTTCAGTCCTCACATATACATGCAGTATATTTTACAAGGCCACTGTCCCCTCTCAGAATCTCCACAGCTCCCTGGAGCCTCTTGCTCTCTTGCCCTTGAACTCTTTCAGACCTACTGTCCAGCTGTGTTCCTTTTGATTCTCAGCAGAGCAGAGTGGAGAGTGCTTTTTGGCTATCTGTCCTCTACTATCTGTCCAAGTGGCCTTTGCCCTTCCAAATTCTTATCTCATTCTTATTCTTCCCAACACTGCATCACAAAAGGCCAAGACGCTTGTCTGAGAATGGCAGAACCCTCCGTAGTTGAGAGCAGGCCTAGGAAGGAACCAAACCAGTGAAGCCAGAACCTCTTGAGTATACAAGGGGATAATGGGCTGAGAACACTTATCATGAAGAACTGTTGTCTAGTTACACTGCAGCTTCATAATCTCAGCTTATTTTGAAGAGGATTTGAAAGCATGATCTGAAATACAAGTTATCTGTACTTTTCATTTTACCTCCTACATTTGAATCTCATGCCCTATACTCCAACCTCATTATTCATCATTCCCCAAAACCAGCCCTGTGTCTTCCACCTAGAATGCCTTTCTCATCTTCTCCAGCCATCTACAATGCACTGATCCTACAAGGCTCGGCTCATCTTCTCTACATGGCTTCCTAATTGCTCCAAGGTAGCCTCATCCTCGGAGAAGGCAATGGCCACCCACTCCAGTACTCTTGCCTGGAAAATCCCATGGGCGGAGGAGCCTGGTAGGCTGCAGTTCACGGGGTCGCTAAGAGTCGGACACGACTGAAGTGACTTAGCAGCAGCAGCAGCAGCAGCCTCATCCTCTCCCTGTCTTATGTTTTACTTGATCAATGCCTTTATTGTAGTTGTTACCACCGTTTGCCTTGCATTATATTACTTACCATGTGCTGGCTTCTCCAAAGGTTGTGAGCTCCCACAGGGCAGGAGTGGTGTCTTAATTATTCCTGTATCTTTCACAGGTTAATTACTCCTGTATCTTTCACAGACTTCAGCACGTGGGAGATATTCAATAAGAATTTGTCAAATTGAACCCTAAAAAATGTGACTATACATACATGTATTTGTCATATCCTAAAGAACCTCCAGAGAACCTTGAGATAATAGTAGTCTCCTGTTTCTTCAGTATTTCTTAACGTGCCACAGAGTGACTGCCACCTTCTCTCCCCTCTTCCATGATATCTGGAGGTTTTTCTCCTTAGACACCAGAAATACAGAGGGTGGAAAACACTATCCCAGATAGATCCAAGGTAAATGTTCCCTTCCTTCAATAGTATGGCCTATGAGTACAAAGGCAAATGCTATACACTGACACTACCAAGACAAATGAGTCAAGAACTTTAGAAAAGGGAGAAGAGGCAGCCAACATGTTCCTTCCATGTTACAGCTCAGGGAAGAGAAGATGGCAGAAAAATCAAATCCACAGAAGAGTGTATATCCTGCTGACTACTGAAATACATTTTTGCTGAGATGCCAACAATCTGTGATAGGCCACGTGAGGTGAAAATACTCATATTTATTTGGTGCTCTTCATACAGAGAATCCCAAGATACTTTATAAATACGAATGCTCTTTATGCAATGTCCTTAATGTTCTCCATATAAGAAATCCAGTTCCTAATAGGCCAAATCTCCACCCACAACAACACTGAATATTTAAACATTTTTATCAGCACACAATATTTTGTCTTTGAAAAATCCTTTATATCAAAAAGTCTGCAATTTACACTATTTGTCTTCTAACATATGCAGCATCTCTCCTACCTACCTCCCTTCCCCCACTAACATGGAAAGTGAATTCAATTAGATTTAAGACAAAGAGTAATTGCATTGGAAAATAGAAAAAATATCTCATCCCAGAGTGATTAAGCTCTTTACCTTGTAAAGGGAGTTTAACTCTTTCGGGAAAACAGGATCCCATATAATAAATGAATACAGAGATTTGCTAAATCAAAGTATAATGTCTTGAATCTAATCCCCCAGTCATCAGTGAGCTCTTTGCTCCAGGAGAATAGTGTACTCATTGTAACGTTTGTAAGAAATATAAAATAAAAACTAAGTCAATTAAGAGTTTTAAATTTTTATCTTTTAACTATTCTCATTTTTACAGTGGGTATCTAAAAATCTGAAAAATATTCAGAACTCTTGGATTCTTGAAAGTGAGTTTAATCATCTACTTTCCTAGACTTATTTTGTGCTTTTGATATCTTGAGTTTGATAAACTCTTCCACATACTCAATGGGAAATGATCCATGGAAGGCCAGAGTCACTGGTACTACAAAAACTGCTCTGCCAGCAGCTGCTGACTAGTTGCTTGTTGGTGTTCATTCTGGAACTTCTTCAGAAAGATGATAAAGTACCCTAATGTGATGGAGTCTTTAATAGAGGAAGTCCCAGAACTGTAGATGACCAGCAGCTAGGGATGATATACAGCACTTTCATTTGCAATGCTCGCTATTTGAGGTGGGGAGGATTGTGTTAATTCCAGGGAAAACTTAAAAGGTAAATATTGAAGCAGCTGAGAGACTCTGTAATAAAGAGATAGGTCAAATGTACAGGTGTAGGTTGCAGTCAGCCTGTTGCTCAGTGTTGGAGTACAGAAAACAGAAGAGATCTTTCGGGCGCCTTGAACTAAGAAATCTCCCTTCTTAGGCTCTTTCCTACCTATATTATTCAGGTATTTCATACCTATCAGTGTGGTTTCACTTAAGTTGTTATTGTTGAGTTGCTAAGTCATGTCCGACTCTTTGCAACTCCATGAAATGCTGCACACCAGGCTTCCCTGTCCCTTCAGACTCTGGCCCTGTTTTTAATACCTCAGTTAAACTGTCTTTTGTAATCCTAATGTTCTGGAGCTCCAAGCTGATATATCCCTGTCCTCTTTACCAATCAATAACATAGGTACTACACACTGTTGTGTTACATGGAGAAAAATTCTACCAACACAAGGCATTGGCTCCATTTTGACTGGAGTTTCTCACAGCAGCATAGATTTTTCTCCTTTTAGTAGTGCCTGAACTGAACCAGATGTTTTGGCATGATAATGAGACCCTCCTTTCAATTGGTTGATGATCTAACAGGGTGGTAGATCCGACTTTAAGAGGTAAAGCAAGGGAACAAAAGCTGAATACTTGTCTTAGAAGTTTTGCTCTACCTGTCTCACCATGGGATCTTGTTTTGTCCCATTCCTAACTAGGGATTTTAAAGCTATAATTATTTATGAGGTCATTTATATTGTTGTTTGAGACCTTCTGGTGAAAGGCACTATATAAACTAATCCCAATGTTAATATATCTATATTTTTCCCATATCTTACAAACTCTGTTATACATAGGACAGATTCATTTATTTATGATACGTCCTTAGTTTGTTACTCTTAGCCAAATTTGTGTCATGATAAATACTTTAAAATAATTATACACATTAACCAGGGATTAGAGAGACTGATTTATAGACTTGGAGTGGGAAGAATAAAATAAAACCACCATCTATTTGGGTCATGCAATCAAATAAGTTTAGAAGTTCTAAGTGAAATGTTTTTAGTCAAGTCAACAACAAGGTGGGTCACATCAAAAGGAGCATCTGCAATGAAGTAACACAAGGAATTTTTTTTTAATCTGGAAATGAATGAGTTAGGAAAATTAATGGCTCTTCTAACTCCTTAGACAGAGAGTAGTCCTTTCAAGTTTGATGAAGGTCATTTTCAGGACAGTCTAAGAGAGAGGTTACAGTTCAACCTCCACTAGCAGTACTTGAGAAAGGCAAAAATGACCAGAGTTTCTGAAGCATCTGAGTTTTTTTTTTCCCCAAAATTAAAGCTGATAAAATTGCAAATAATTACCCGTATTCTTAATATTTTATATTTTCTCCCCTCCCCCCAAATTAGGAATTTATCACTTTTTCCAAAGACTGGAATGGAGAAAATACCCACTAAGATACAGTGAATGTGCGCTAGTGTGTACTCCCAGCTGCTCATGTAAATCTTTCTTCACAGCAGGATTTGAACAAAAACTCACCACTTAATTGAATAGTTCAAATGCCACTGAGTAGGAAATTTTACTGAGGCCAGGATATGTGTAAACTTAAAATAGATATGTATATTCTGGCAACATACACGGTATTTTGAAACAGAAAAAAACGTTAAAGGAATTTTTTGTGCTCTTAGGCCAATTGTGGGTATTGTTTTAGGACTTTGAAAGTATTCCTTTTATACTGTTGCTGTTTTTTTTAAACAACAACAACAACAACCTTGCTTCATTTTCCTTTTTATTTTTGAGCTGTTTGCAACCCTCTTTTGAATAGTGAGAAACAATGCAATTAATTTTCTCCAGCGCAATCATGCATAGATTTAATAAGCATCCGAAGGTAGGATCCATCTGTAAAGTATGCGTTGCATGCTAAATTACTTCTCTTCTGTGGTTTTTTTTCTTTCCAAACCTTAATTAATTGAAGAAAAAAAATGTTTATTAAAGTGGGAACAGGCTGGGCTCTGGCTCTCCGCCTCTGGTTCAAAAGTTCATACAATTCCCTGAAGGCTCATCTGAATGTGTGTGTCTCCCTCTCACAATCTTTCTTTCTCCGTCTCTATAGTAGGGATGAATGCCTAGAAAAGGTGTATTATTTTGTTCCCAGGATCGATCTGAATAATCCTAACTTAGGTAAACTAACTTTTGGTGAGTATCGATTTGCATATATTACATATGTTTATATAAACAGTACATACACATAGACACATCAATGTGTTATTTACCCATTTTTCTGTTGCTTGGAATTAAAAATTTATATATGTTCAGTGGCATCTTTAAATGGGATGTAAATAGAGGGCAGGAAGTATAATTCTACAGGTGGATCTCACACAGGAAATTAAAGGAATTATGTATGAACACAAGCTAAGTCTTTGTGGATAAATTTAGACCCAGAAGAAAAAATATTAAATCTATCCCACGTAGAAAAATATTTACCCATAAACAGAGTAATGGAGAAAATATATAATAGGAAGTGACTCACTCCTGTGAACTACTTTGGAAATAAGATATTTCCTGACCTGCAGTAGGCTTTATATGACCTAGGTGAAAAGCAATAAACTTTTTGTAAAATAAAAATATTATCTTAAGATAGACTCAGAATTTTTTCAGTTATCTCAGTTGTTACCTAGGATGTCTATTTTTTCAAAACATTGTTTTTTTTTCTCTTTATTATGTACTACAATTTTTAGATCCTTGGTTTTTTAAAAATAAACGTAAGTTGTAGTTTTCATCCAAATTACTTGTTTCTTTTTACTTTAAAGTAAGGTTGGTTTTCTCCTTTAACACAAGTAAGGTTTGCACAATCACCTCCGTACCTCGGAGCTGATTGAATCAGAAAGCAGTGCTGAACTTGACTGTGATCTTGCTTGGCTAAAGTCTACTTCGTTTAGCCCAGTCGCTTCTTTAAAAGCATAGTGTTCACATAGGAGCCTAGCAGAGGGGTTTCTACAGGTTGTTTCATTTTCTCTTTGGACTCTGTACAGGGCACCTAAAGCCTCTGGGCTATTAGTCATTTAAACTTTAAAAATAGGTGTTTAAATAGGGGAAAAAATAAGCAGCATGGAGAATGATTTTAGTTTGGAATAGATGCTGCTTTAGTCATATTGGCCCTTTTACCACGTACATGACTACCATCCTATACTCTTGCCATGTGAGTATCAGATGAGCCATGGGGACATTCCTGGAAGGAATTTTGAGGAATTAACATGAGGAATCGCCTTTCAAATGTTGTTACATGTACATATTTGGGCCATATCTGCATACTTGTGAATCAAATTACTTGGAGGCGTTGCCAAAATATGATCACCAAATAACAATTAAAACTGATGTCTTGGAAACTTGAAGACTCTCATCCACTATATATGTACCTATTTATGTGAATACCACATCATAATCTCCCCACACCCAGCCTTCTGTGACTCTTGGAAGAATCTCTCTACTGCTTTCCAAACAGATTTTAGTTTAGACTTCTGTGAAATCCCTGAACTGAATAGCTGTGGGTTTCACAAATTACATGCATGTAAACAACATACCTTGGAAAGGAGGTTGTGTGGGCCCTTTCTCCTACATGCTTATGTCTCTGTTGTCGTAGACTGGCGTCCTTTGTGAGCTATTCAGTGACATTTCAGAACCATTTCGCTCTGCAGAAAACCCGCAGTTGTGTTTCTTTAGCTGACACTGTGGCACTTGCTCTCGAAATTGCTAGTTAGAAAAAAAAATTGTTGAGGCCGGTGGCTGTAATCAGCGTTGTTGCTGTCTGTTTCCTCAGACTAATAGCAGAGCGATCCGAGTCTGAGAGTTCAAACAGAGGTTATCTTTCCCAGGTAGCATCTCGTCCAACGAGAATTTGATTTTTTTCTATAGGACTTTACTCCATTAGATTAATGAAATTTCAATGAGAGCCTGGCGCCCCCTGAAGCTTTGTTAAGAAAACAAATGGTGATTCTGTAGGTGTGACAGCTTGCTTGGAGAGTTACGAGAAGGTGAATACATCCCCACAATCCAGGCAGCCTGGAACACATTGATCTCTATTTAAAGCACCAATCGGATTTTTGTTAATTATAAATGATTGATCTGCAGTTTTTTCCCCTCTCTCTTCTTATATGTGTGGCTCCCCCTCCTTTCCCCACTTCTAACTTCTTTGCATGCTGAGTACAGAGCTTTTTGTTTAAAGGGACGATCATAGAGAGCAAATTATAGGAATACCCAGCAGCGATGCTGTTGTGAATGTCATTGTCAGAGCATTCACTGTTCACCGATTGAGGTGAACTCTGAAGTAGATTTCAAACTGACTCCATGTTCCTTCTTTACTTGACTCATTGCTAAAATGAAGAATTAGTTTAACAAAATAAAGCATTAGAATAGTATCATAGACATCACCATTATTATGTCTTAAAATCTGACTTGTAAGCCTGTGAACCAAGTCCCCAATATTAACTCTGAACCACAGTGTATGCCTCGTGCGCACCAGGATATGAATTGTGACCAACTAACCCTGTGTGAGACAACAGGGTGAGTGAAGGGAATATCTCTGACCTTACATCTCAATTTATAGGCATTTAGGTGACTAATCCACCTTTTATCATCTTTGTGTAGTGGTTTTTTAATAATGTTTAGAAGCAATAGTGTACTCAAAAACTGACACGTATATTACTCCTGATAATTGCTCACCACACTTAGTTCTGAAGAGCACAGAGATATGTCCAAGTTTCTTTGTGGACCTCTATATAATGAAAATATCTGAGCATTAAATATATTTGAGTATTGAATACAAAAACACCTAGTTACTTATTTGTTATTTATGACATGTACAATATATAATTTGCACAGATCTCAGGAAACATATTTGTAAAAATTACAGTTTAAGGACAGGTACTAGTGGATTACATTGAAAGCCACATTAGTTTCATAGTTTTAACTAAAATATAGATTTTTATGAATGTTTTTCTTAAATTTGAGCCCTTAGTTAAGTTTTAGGACATATATGTTCAAGTTATAATAATGATTTTTACCTCAGTGTACTTTTTTGTTAATTGTCTAAATAATCCATGAAATGTACGAGAGACTTCTCTAGACAGAATCTTAAAATAGTTTATAGTTTTCAGTGACACTCTTATGCAAAGTCCTTTAGATTTGAAGTATTGCCTCGTTTCTTTGAATGTCTTGAAACCTGTTCACATTCCTAATGAGTTGCTCTATCACTAATTGTATGTGATAAACTCTCACTAGCATGAGAGCAATTTCTGTCTTTAAAACAACAGTATAAAATGGGCAAGAGCCTCATGTATAACATAACCTCCTCCAACTCCAAATTCTGTGGTTTTTAAAAGAAGCTCACTATTGCTTTCTAAACAGATTCAAGTCTATAACATGCACCTAAATATGAAAGGTGTTCTGCCAGAACTTCCCCAGGAGGTAATTGTTTAATGATCCTGTAAGTACTCTCCGGAAAACTAGATCTAAAGTGTAATTTTTACAATGTTTTTAGCCAGTATTTTAAAAATATTTATTTTTTTCTTTATTACTGTTTATTGTTTTATTGTAATATTTTTTAAATTAGCAAAAGTCATTAGGGCACATTTATAAATAATTATAACCATAACTTTTAAAATCAGATTTGAATTAGAAAAAGCAGTGTAACATTTTTACAAATATTAACACATCAGAAGAGTTGTTGATGTCAGTGTCTAAATAAGTAACCAACAACAACATTAAGAAATGAGTGATCATGGTAAATGCACAAAGTTATTTTTATAACATGTTTCCAAAGGGCTGATTTTAGAAATGTTTTAATTTTACTCCTGTTGGTTTTGTTTTTAAATAGTCTAAATAATGATTTTCATTAGTGTATTTGTTATTTATGTGATCTGAGTAGTTCTACCAAGGTTAAATAATTTAAGGAAATAAACCCATATCTGATATAAGATAGCTAATGAAGTATATTAGATACTTGCCCTATTGCTGTATGAATTGGGTCTCCAAAGCTAACAACAGCTTTCTGCGGGAACACAAATCTCTATATAAATATCCAAATGTAGCAAGATGTTGCAAATTTTTAAAGATATGCCATAAAAATAGATTAACACTAGTATGCAGTCCTGTTCAACTGAATTACAAAGGGATATCATGGGATTGCCAGTGACATTCACATAAATAAAAAATCAATTCTTAATGATGAGGCAGACTTGTTTTGGCGCATTACCCAGGTTAAATGGGAGCATACAAAGACATCAACTCCTATAAGACTAGTGGAATCATTGTATATTAATATGATTTAGGGAGCTACACACCTCGATGGAATAATTGTTATTATATCTATAGAGCCAGATGGCACTTGATGTAAACAGCCATTGAGCACCTCAAACACAAGTATGGCAGGTGATCTTTAAGGTGTTCTTGCATCCTGCTCACTCATCTTATCATTGGAATCTGTATTCCTGTTTGCAGAATGGTTTGATTGCCAGATTTTTCAGAATGGTCCTCTTATTCAATAAGAATACAGAGTATAGAATTTCCTTAGCAGAAGAATAGATGAGGCAGAGTAGATAAGGCAGGTACCTGGATTTGTGTGGTTAGTATATTTTTTACAAGAAAGAGAACAGAGGGAATCATATTTTTCCAGCAACAGTGGCAAAAAAAAATGGTGTCTTCAGAAATTTTTTTAAATGAATTCACAAATTTTCAGTGAAGTAGGCTCTAGTAATTGTTGGTATCAAAATAACCCTATTGAGGAAGCCAAAACTTATTAAAATATATTTCCAAAGTAAGAGAAATCCAACTTTAGAGAAGAAATATCTTCAAATTTCTTGTTTTTAAAAAGAATCTTGCTTTGTTTTGAAGATTTAAATTGACTTCTGCTAATTCTAAGTATCCAGTTAGGGAAAACTCATTAATTTTTCCAACAGATACTAATTGGGCACTTACTATGTGTTAGTACTGTTCTAGGTGTTAGGGATTCATCAGTGTAAAAACCCCACTCTCCAACAGAGTTTACATTCCTCCATGGGGAAGGGGGCAATAAATGGTATGATATGATGTAAAATATGAGAGAAATGAAAAAGGAAAGGGAGACCATGTGCTCAAAAAGTGTAGAAGTGTAAGATTTGCCTTCTTCCCTTTAAAAACATAAAAGAGGCCATCTAGAAATAATAAAAGAGGCTGGGAAAATTCTTGTTTATCTTCTAACTTCATTGATCTTATGAAATTTCTAGTGACTTGTCTGATAAACACCTGCTGTAATAGCCTCAGCTCAGTGGCCAGAGTTAAACAGTTTGGAATGGGTTCGGGATAAGCCTAGATTTTCTTGGCTTAAATTAAATTTAATAATGTTGCATAAGTTTTTTATGGTTTGTTAATAGCATACCAAATAGCATAATATGGTTTGCTATTATCTTTCCTTTGATAATAGCATAAAAAGGCATATCATCTTTAATTATAAATAATTCCTAAATTTCTCCCTTGCTTTACCATATATAATCCAGGTTTTCAGTTTCAAAGATAAAGGACATACAACTAGCTTTTATAGGGATCTTTATTATAGTAAATTTGTAGATTTCCAAATATATAAAACAGATTTTCCAAGTATCTATAGTATAAGATGTTCCTTGAAATTTCAGGATCTCATAAATTAACTCTTCTGTTCCATAATGACAAAATTCATCTTAATCCATAGAATATATCCCCCACCCCACTCCATGGTGCTATTGACCAACTCATTCCTAGATTTAAAACTATAATGTTCAGTTCTTCACCAGAAGCAGTTTATCATATAACTGTAGCTTATCTCTAGATAAAACATAGTATATGCTGTGAAATATTCCTTTAGTTTAGGTGAAAAGATAAAATTCACTTTGTGAAATGGTATAGTCTTCAGTCAGGTTTATTTTTGGTTAAACACTAAGAATTAAAAAGCACATGTACTAAAAATAAAAGTTTAAAAAAGTACATGTGCTTATCACTGCATAGGAAAAAGTACTGAAAGGTTGTGTTCCGAAGTGTTAATAATGGCTAGAGTTTACAACATAACATTAGGAATAATATTTATTCTTTTCTTTGTACTTTTATCCTTTTAATTCTTTTCTACAATGGCCTTGTATTCCTTTTACAGTCAAGAAAAAACTCACTTTTAAAAGCTAAAGATGCCTAAAAATTGATATATTTACTTAACATAAAATCTCATAACTGGTAAGTGTATGCAGATCAGTTCCGCAAACAATAGAAAGTAGTAAAAATCAGCAAACATCAAGATTTAGATAATATCATGAAGTTACTAATTTTACCTATTTCTATTTCATTGTACTACTTGAAAAGTACCATGCAAAATTTGACCAATTTATCCTTTTTTTTTTAATTTCTAAGACATCAAACTTCTGTTAAAAAAAAAAAAAACATTAGGCTGAGACATTTCTATAGCAACATGCCAGATATGCCAAATTTCATAAGAAAACATGTTTTTAATTTCAGGCCTTTGAGTATGGTGATGTTCTTAAGGATGAGTATTTATGAATGTATAATAAAAAATAAGAGGCTTAGAAACTTTATTTCTTTTAACAGTCAACAATATTTAGCCTATCAGAATGCTTCAATAGATAAACATTCCTACTGTTTTAATTTTGAATATAGATTGTCTCGTGCTGATGGGAAGTATTGTTAATTTTAATAAAATTAACTTTATATTGTTATTTCACCGCTTTATAATAATTTTACATGGCGCCCTGGGGATGCCTCTGTTTTACATTATCAGGTGTCACATTTGCCATTTGGTTGGTATAGCAGCGTTCAGCTTCACTTCTCTATTCGATTGCCTGAAGCCACACTATTCACGTTATATTACAAGTAGCTATATTGCTATACGCTGCACAAGTTTATATACTTTTATTTTGTACATATATATCATTTTTGTATTTTCTTAAAATCATTGTTTGTGCTATTTCCCAGCATTCCTGTTGCTTGCCTCTAGGTAGACACAGTTATGATAAAAAGTTGGCTAAGACACCTTAGCAATCTGCCTCAAGTATTAACATTTAAATTTATTTTCAACCTGGAATCAGTCACAATTTTGATACAATCTTAGCTAATGCTTCAAGGTTTTTGATAAGAGTTATACTTTGATAAACCTATAAAATATAACTTTTTACATAGAGTTATTGCTATTTAAAAATAAGAGGAAATCACTGATGACTTTCATAACTCACCGTATGTTGGACAGATCAATTAGAGATAATTAATCAGAGCATGTCTCCATTAAATGTTACCTCTTGACTTAAGCTCTCCCAGGAATTCATAGAAATCAGGCTGACTTGCAAATAATCTGTAAGAAAATTGAATATTTGTCAAATTAAATACCAGTTACTAAATACACAGTAATTAAATAATAGTAATTAAATTAAAGATATACCAGTTCCTCTTGAGTACGTCTGTTTTTACTTTTTACTTCTTTTCATATAAATTTACATCATCGCTTTGAGTTTTGTCTAATTTGAATTGTTCTAATACCTGCTTTATCCTGCTGCTATCTAAGGTGTAAGAGTGTGCTAAAACATTTTGGTTAGCTGTGTCAAATATTTATTGTGGGCAATTAAGAATGTGCATTTTAAAATGGACTTTCTTTTTCACTTGAGTTTGTGTATATATGTTGACAAGCAAGCTGGTCTCTTGTCTGAGACCCTATGTGCAACTGGCTATTATTTAATTGATAAGCTAATGATCCCTATAGTCTGAGGAGCATTTAGATAACTGATAACAAACAGGCCACTCAATTTAAACCTGCTTTAGTAATTCATAGTCCAAAACTACATAAAAATGAGTACTGAGGAGTTTCTATATGAGTGTGTTAAATATTGGTATTTTTGTTTTTCAGAAATTGCTCCCTTTTTTCTTCTCTTACCAAAAATTTCCCTGGCTGGTAGGAACTATGTCTCTGCTTTGGATTAACCATTATTTCATGTTATTAGCAATCATGTATCATTTTCTTTCACACCTTCAAGTTTAATATCTTATGTACACTATTTTAGTTAGAGTCTTGGAACAAAATATTATGTAATAGTCTTACTTTTGTTTCTATTCAATAAATGCAATTACCCTGCCATTCTCTTAAACTGTAAGTTGCTTATTGGATATATTTTTCATTTTCTGTTATTGTGAAATTTTTAGGTTTGGGGGATGTTGCTGACTACAGGTAATGAAATGTGGAACCAGGTTTGTAACAGACTGTTCTAGTTGTGGTACTGGCACAATTTACTGAATGACTTTGATGAAGTAATTAAAATTATCTAGCTAGTAAAGAGGAGCAATACAAAGAGCAATTATAAGGGAACAGGGAATTACTATATTAAGCTGATTTCAAGCCAGAAAGAACTGTTGCTCTTGAGGAAGATGTCAAGTGTATGTACGTTTGTTACGGGAATGTTGTAGATGTTGGTTGTAAATATTGTATGCCTATTGAATGCTTATGTAGCTTTGATCTACTTGGTAATTCCTAGTTAGCTATTTGCCTTTGGGCTGAACTCATAGACTTTATCTTTGCTTTTCTAGTTCGAGTATTTAAAGATTCTTCATGTGCCTTTTGAAAAGTCATTTTAATGCCATTGCAATGGCTATAGTGCAGAGAATTTTCTTATAAAAATTTTGCAGGACATGGAGAGAATTTGGGGATAAAACTAGTTTGCATAATTCTGAGTCAGAATTGGAGGCAAGTGACCTGCAATGTTTACATGGCAATTTAATGGCTATTAATATATTTCTGAATTTTTAGAAGAAAGTTTATTGGAAAAAGATTTTATGAAGTCTCTGAATGTAGGTAATTTGAATCATGTTTATAAATATTTTACCTGCCATGAATAGATGATTAGTTTTGTCCAATAACAATTTCAGAGTAGCTAATGTGGCAATATAAATATGAATGTTTAGAAAAACATTTTTTCTTTATATAGTAAATATGTGATTAGTAATGATTTCTTTTATGGAGGGTTTTTTATGGCACATTGCTTTATAAAGGAAACGAAGTTAAGTGTGAAAAATTACATAATGAAATCTTCTGGGAATATGTGGTTTAGGTATAATTATAAGCATGAAGGTATATAATTTATACTTGCATAATGCCTTTCATTGAAGGTTGTGAAAATAAGTCCTGTGAGGTACTCCAGGCTTCATATTTCTTATATACTGTACTTCCCTATATAATTGAAACAACTTCCCTACTATGGTCTAACAATAGTCTCACACTCAAAAATACCTAAAATTTAGCATTACACAGCCAAACCTGTCTATATGGTAATGCGAGTGACGTCTCTTTTGTCTTTTTTTTTTTAATTAATTACTTGTTTATGTATTTCTCCTTCCACCAAGCATTTGAGGTAGCCTTCCCAACCTTTTCGAAAACTTTTACCCAAGCTAATTAGCTACTAATTACCAAAATTAAAATTGCAACCATTTATTGAAAACTTTGTACATGCCAGGTATTGTACTGGCTGATTTCTATGTAATATCTCATTTTAACTCTCCCAGTAATCCTGTAAACTAGATATTACCAAGCCTATTTTACAGATGAGGAAATTAAGACTCAGAAAGGTTAAGTAACTTTCCCAGGACCATATTACTCAGCTGTGGCAAAGCAAGAATGTTAATTTATATTTGACTTCCAAAGTAGATGTCTGAGGAAATGCACAGAGTAAGGAACAACATTCAGAATCCCTACTCCTATTCTCATTATAAAATTATACTTGATGATTTTTATGATTTCTGATGGAGAAAAGGATGAATGAAAAAATGAAACTTTTATTTAGAGCCAAAGGAAATCGCAACCCACTCCAGTCTTCTTGCCTGGGAAATCCCGTGGACAGAGGAGCCTTGCAGGCTATATATAGTCCATGGCGTCACAAAAGAGTCATAGATGACTTAGCGACTAAACAACAAAAGGGTTGAAAGGACTCATGGGAAATACTGATATATGGGCTCTGTTTTTCTTCTAGACCCAGCTTGACTAGCAAAAGGAGTTGGTAGTGTATAAAGGAGAGTAGGTGTTTAATGACTGATTTTTGTTTTTGTTGCTTGTACTTCTGGTGTATCCAAAAAAACTATTGCCAAGCCCAATGTCAAGGAGCTTTCCCCCTTTGTTTTCTTCTAGGATTTTTATGGTTTCAGGTCTTATGTTTAAATCTTTAATTCATTTAGAGTTAATCAGTTATATATCTGATAAGAGGTTAACATTCAAAATATATGAAGAACTCATACAATTCAATAACAAGAAAAACCCAGTTCAATTTTAAAGATAAGGAGAGGAGCTGAATAGACATTTTTCCAATAAAGACATACAAATGGCCAACAGGTACATGAAAAAATGCTCAACATCATTGATCGTCAAGGAAATGCAAATCAAAACCACACTGGTACATTATTTCACATCTATTAGAATGGTTGTTATTAAAAAGACAACAAAGAACAAGTTTGGGCAAGGATGTAGAGAAAAGGGAACCCTGGTGCACTGTTGATTAAGAGTGTAAATTGGTACAGGCACTATGGAAAACTATATAGAGGTTTTTCCAAGAAAATTAAAAATAGAATATGATACAGCAGTCCCACTTCTGGGCATATATTCAAAAGAAATGAAAAAAGCACCACAACGAGTTATCTGATTCTCTTGCTTATTGCATCATTCCACAATAGCTGAGATATGGAAACAACCTGTCTACCAATGGACAATGGATAAAAGGTGTGATATATATATTAATATATGAAACAAGGGCATTATGCTAAATGAAATAAGTAAGACAGAGAAAGATTTATTATATAAAAGTATATAATAACATGTGGAATCCAAAGATGTTGAACTCATAGAACCAAGGCCCAAGGGGTAGTGTGGAATGGAGCAATGTTGGTCACAGGATACAAAATTCCAGTTAGAAGATGAGTAAATTCTGAGCATCTAATGCACAGCATTGCAATTATAATTAATGATACAGTATTATGTACTTGAAAGTTGCTGAGAGAGTAAATCTTAAGTTTTCTCACACAAAAAAAGAAATGGTAGTGATGTGATGGAGATGTTAGCAAAAGCTGTCTACAGTGGTAATCACTTTGCAATATATACATGTATCAAATCAATACATTGTATACCTTCAGTTCAGTTCAGTCACTCAGTCGTGTCCAACTCTTTGTGACCCCATGGACTACAGCACGCCAGGCTTCCCTGGCATCACCAACTCCCAAAGCCTACTCAAATTCATGTCCATTGAGTCAGTGATGCCATCCAACCATCTCATCCTCTGTCATCCTTCAGACTGAAGATTGTGCCTTCAATCTTTCCCAGCATCAGGGTCTTTTCAAATGAGTCAGTTCTTTACATCAGGTGGCCAAAGTATTGGAGTTTCAGCTTCAGCATCAGTCCTTTCAATGACTATTCAGGACTGATTTCCTTTAGGATGGACTGGTTGGATCTCCTTGCAGTCCAAGGGACTCTTAAGAGTCTTCTCCAACACCACAATTCAAAAGCATCAATGCTTTGGCTCTCAGCTTTCTTTATAGTCCAACTCTCACATCCATACATGACTGCTGGAAAAACCATAGCTTTGACTAGAAGGACATTTTTTGGTAAAGTAACGTCTCTGCTTTTTAATATACTGTCTAGGTTTGTCATAGCTTTCTTCCAAGGAGCAAGTGTTTTTTAATTTCATGGCTGCAGTCAACATCTGCAGTGATTTTGGAGCCCAAAATAATAAGGTCTGTCACTGTTTCCATTGTTACCCCATCTATTTGCCATGAAGTGATGGGACCAGATGCCATGATCTTAGTTTTCTGAATACTGAGCTTTAAGCCAACTTTTCACTCTCCTCTTTTACTTTCATCAAGAGGCTCTTTAGTTCTTCTTCACTTTCAGCCATAAGGGTGGTGTCATCTACATATCTGAGGTTATTGATATTTCTCCCGGCAATCTTGATTCCAGCTTGTGCTTCATCCAGCCTGGCTTTCACATGATGTACTTTGCATATAAGTTAAATTAGCAGGGTGACAATATACAGCCTTGACATACTCCTTTCCTGATTTGGAAGTAGTCTTATAGTTCCATGTCCAGTTCTGTTGCTTCTTGACCTGCATGTAGATTTCTCAGGAGGCAGGTCAGGTGGTCTGGTATTCCCATCTCTTGAAGAATTTTCCACAGTTTGTGATGATCCACACAGTCAAAAGCTTTGACATAGTCAATAAAGCAGAAGTAGATGTTTTTCTGGAACTCTCTTTTTCGATGGTCCAGCGGATGTTGGCAATTTGATCTCTGGTTCCTCTGCCTTTTCTAAATCCAACTTGAACATCTGGAAGTTCATAGTTCATATACTGTTGAAGCCTGGCTTGAGAATTTTGAGTATTACTTGCTAGCATGTGAAATGAGTACAGTTGTGCAGTAGTTTGAACATTCTTTAGCATTGCCTTTGGGATTTGAATGAAAACTTGACCTTTACCAGTCCTGTGGGCACTGCTGAGTTTTCCAGGTTTGCTGGCATATTGCATGCAGCACTTTCACAGCATCATCTTTTAGGATTTGAAATAGCTCAACTGGAATTCCATCACCTCCACTAGCTTTGTTCCTAGTGATGCTTCCTAAGCCCCACTTCACATTCTAGGATGTCTGGCTCTAGGTGAGTGATCACACCATCGTGGTTGTCTGGGTCATGAAGATCTTTTTTGTAGAGTTCTTCTGTGTATTCTTGCCACCTCTTTTTAATATCTTCTGCTTCTGTCAGGTCCATACCATTTCTTTTATTGTGCTCATCTTCGCATGAAATGTTCCTTTGATATCTCTAATTTTCTTGAAGAGATCTCTAGTCTTTCCCATTCTATGTTTTCCTCTATTTCTTTGCACTGATCACTGAGGAAGGCTTTCTTATCTCTCCTTGCTATTCTTTGGAATTCTGCATTCAAATGGGTATATCGCTCCTTTTCCTTTTTTGCAATATATACATGTATCAAATCAATACATTGTATACTTTAAGCTTATATAATATTATATGTTATTATTTCTCATTAAATCTGGAAGGGAAAAAAAGGACAGTAGGTGGAAATAAGCTTTATGTTCCTCTCCTAGAATCACCTTTCCCATCTCATTCACTGCTCACTCACAAATGGCTTGGATATTTTGCTATATGTTTCTTTTCCCATCCCTAATAACATTTTAAAATTGAGCAAATATAAGAATATTTAGAGATGGCTGTTAAGATTTGGAGAGTTTATAGAATAAGTATACCGAAAGCATAAAAAAATGACCTTCTCTCTGAGTCATAAGAGGCCTCAGGCTTACTGTGAGAGAACTCTCCATTTAATTGCTTTGTAAGCTAATCTATACCTCCATGTCTTTCAATATGACTTTCATAAATCTCAAGCAACTAAGAATTTCAGTGTGCACTGCCTGGCATCTGATGCTGAAAACTACTGATCTGGTAACCTGATCGAAGTTTAATGACTACAGTGGGAGATTTTTGTTGAATTGTGAACAAAGCCCAAATGCTTTCAATCTCATCATATATGTCTGTGCCAAATTCTTTGGTGGTCCCTGAAAGCCAGGTCCTCCCAGACTTGGCTAAAGTCCAGGTTTCTTTAAGATTTCCAAGCTTCCACTACTGCTAAAATATATACTAGTTGATATTGATATCATGTCCTCTAGTGTAAGACGAGAGTGAAATTATCACAGAATATCTGAATCCCTGAGTTACTTATAGAAAAGGGACATATCTAATATAAGTGTATTTTTTCCCATAATGTGCCAGTTGTGCTCTTCAGAAACTATTTTGGAACATGGTGATAGATACATCTGAACATTGAAGTGACCTGTGTACTCACATCCAAGGCTGCTTCACAGATCACCACCCCCAGAACTGGCAGGGCTCACTGTGGGCCCACGTGCCTCTGAGTAAACTGAAAGGAATGCCATTTCATAAATAACCTATGCTAAGACGGCAAACAGTTTTTCCTGCATGTTCTGACAACTACCTATAAGTGATCTCCTTCAAAACTTCAAACTCACCATAAAATTTCTATTTGATGTAGAATGTCTTGAAAGACACTGACCTGTACAGATTATTTCTTAATTAGCATCCTATTCATGACCTACTTTTTAAAAAATGATTATAAAGGATTTCCTAAATAAAATCAGAACAACTACAAATGCTTGCCATAAATGGTGTTGGGTTGGCCAGTTAACAGGTTGGTACCCCACACTAGAAGAAGGGACCATGTTGGATTTAGTTACGGAGGAGCAGGGAGCAGGGAACGAGTAAAAAGGAATGTAAAATGTAAAAGGGAGGGAGTGGCTGGTTTTCCTGTGAACTGTGTTTAAGCTGGAAAAACAACTTCAAAATTACTTCTAAGGCATTCAGCATAAAAGGAGTAGGCAAGTAATAGCATAAAAACAGACTGAATAATGGTGTTTAAATGATGATGGTGAGAGTCTGGGGCATTCATCAGAGAGTTCCATATGGGACAGGGAAGAGGTGGAGTCTGGTCTCAGAGAAGGAGACCCTGTCTCTGTCCTAGGCGAACTAGCTAGGTACAAGAAACCCAGACAGAGAGCCAGTTAGGCAGCCTGAGAGCACTTTGTCCTCCTGACATCTGAGTTACTTCCCCACCCAGAGGGAAATGGAATGGAACAGCAGTTTGTAACCAGCTCTCACTTGTAACTGGATGAGCGTTCAGGAGCCAGTGAGACCCCATCTTTGCCTGCTCCCAGATTTCAGTAATCACTGGTCAGGTGAGTCAACAAACATTTGATCTCCTCTGTGCGGGTCTTATTGGCCCAAATCTGCTGCATCTGTGGATGGCAAGGGTTATTATAAACACTAGAAGTTAAGCTGAGTTTGAAAGAGTTAAAAAACTTGGCCAGGTCACAGACTATCTAGAGGGAGTTGAACTAAGATTTGAAGCCAAGCAGTCTGACTCCAGAATTAATCTGGCTTTAGCCACTATGTTATGCTGTCTTAATCATATGCAGTTAAATTTTAGATACAGTTTTAAACATATCTTCTCGTACTCGTAGGAAACTTTTAGTTCTCTGTCATAATCACAACTAATCATACCCTAATCACAACGTTTCTCTGTATTCTCTCATCAGTTATGTATTTTTGTCTAAAGACTCTAAGCTCTTTATTTTTCACTGTTGTTAATGCTGCCTTGGATTTCTTAAGTTGTTTAAGATGTATGATTGTTTTGACGGTCTTGACAAAATCGTGCTCCAGAATGACCCCAGCTGTGTTTTTTGCCATGGGTCTCTTATTTACTGGAGCTACAAAAAGGGATAGCATGCCAGCCCACTAGCTCTTAAGGATCTCCTAAGTGCTGGTTTAGTCACCCTGCCAAGGAAGACTTATCCTGTAAGGCCATCAGACAGAGGATCCCAAATATTTGATGGCTTAGATAACTCATTATATTTCATGATGAACAATGGAATTTGGTATGGCAGGGGGAAACTCATTTGCTCTTAAACATCCTGTGGGAGACTCAGAGCAGGACTCTCTTGACATTGTAATTATATTTTAGAAACAGCCGATGTGTCGAGCCAAAACTTTATTGGTATTTCTATGTTTAGATAATTATTAGATCATATTCTGTCCCTAAAATAGGAACTTGACTCTCCAAAATATGTTGTTAACTAAAAATTTCATTCGTTCATGGCTATTTCAGAGACCTTAAAGTACTTGCACTCCTTTAGCCAAATTCAGAAAATAATTGCAAGGAATTGCAAAATGGTAAGGGTGGATGGTATTTTATAATTATTGTTCCCTCAAATGAGTAGATATGCACGCAGCAAGAAGCACAAAAATTATGCAGTTTTTCTTACAGAAAAGTAAAAGCAATTTCTTGGTATGGGCAGTGACACTGGTTTTATAATGTGTTAGCACTGGGAGGAAATCAAAAAGTTGGCTTAAAGCTCAACATTCAGAAAACAAAGATCATGGCATCTGGTCCCATCACTTCATGGCAAATAGATGGGGAAACAGTGGAAACAGTGTCAGACTTTATTTTTTTGGGCTCCAAAATCACTGCAGATGGTGACTGCAGCCATGAAATTAAAAGATGCTTACTCCTTGGAAGGAAAGTTATGACCAACCTAGACAGCATATTCAAACCAGAGACATTACTTTGTCAAAAAAGGTCCATCTAGTCAAGGCTGTGGTTTTTCCAGTGGTCATGTATGGATGTGAGAGTTGGACTATAAAGAAGGCTGAGCGCCGAAGCATTGATGCTTTTGAACTGTGGTGTTGGAGAAGACTCTTGAGAGTCCCTTGGACTGCAAGGAGATCCAACCAGTCCATTCTGAAGGAGATCAGTCCTGGGTGTTCATTGGAAGGACTGATGCTAAAGCTGAAACTCCAGTACTTTTGCCACCTCATGTGAAGAGTTGACTCATTGGAAAAGACTCTGATGCTGGGAGGGATTGGGGGCAGGAGAAGAAGGGGATGACAGAGGATGAGATGGCTGGATGGCATCACCAACTCAATGGATATTAGTTTGGGTGAACTCCAGGAGTTGGTGATGGACAGGGAGGCCTGGCATGCTGCAATTCATGGGGTCGCAAAGATTCGGACACAACTGAGCGACTGAACTGAACTGAACTGAGCACTGGGGGGAGCTAGTGAAGGATATATAGGAACTCTGTACCATCTTAGTCACTTTTCTCAAAATCTAAAATTATTTTAAGGTTTTAAAAGCATAATTCATTAATTTGGGTGTAAGTCAGAAGTGAATGGGGAATAGAGGAAATAGGATTGGCCATGAACTGATAATTGTTGAAGCTGCAATAATTGGTGATAAGTGCAAAGGTTGATTATCTCATTTTCTCTATATCTGTACGTTTGAAATTTTTAGAATTTTTGTCTAATAAAAAACATAAAAAGAAAAAGTTATGCACAGTTTGACTTTGGACAAACATAAGAATTTTCTAAATAACTTTATTAGCCTTGACAAACTTGTTATCATCGGATACCAGGGGGTTTTGCTATTCTTTTCCTTACCCCAAAGAATCAAGTATATGCTAATGTGATTTTTTAAAAATTCTAGAATATATGTTCCTTGTTATATTTAACTACTATTCCTCACGTTTTCTTTATTACTACAGTGCTAAAAATATATACCTAAGATGAACTAGAAATTTTTAAAAATTGTCTTAACTATCCATAGATTTCAGTTTAGTTGCTCAGTCGTGTCTGACTCTTTGCAGTCCCATGAACCGCAGCATGCCAGGCCTCCCTGTCCATAGACTAGTGGACAGTAATATTCATTTTATGCCTATTTTTGGTTTTTGTTTTTCTAAATTAAAAAGTCACACCACTGTCAGATATTTTTCCATTGCTTTTACAGTTCAATTCAGTTCAGTCGCTCAGTCATGTTCGACTCTTTGCAACCCCATGATCTGCAGCACGCCAGGCCTTCCTGTCCATCACCAACTCCTGGAGTCCACCCAAACCCATGTCCAGTGATGCCATCCAGCCATCTCATCTTCTGTCGTCCCCTTCTCCTCCTGCCCCCAATCCCTCCCAGCATCAGAGTCTTTTCCAATAAGTCAACTCTTCACGTCAGGTGGCCAAAGTATTGGAGTTTCAGCTTTAGCATCAGTCCTACCAATGAACACCCAGGACTGATTTCCTTTAGAATGGACTGGTTGGATCTCCTTGCAGTCCAAGGGACTCTCAAGAGTCTTCTCTAACACCACAGTTCAAAAGCATCAATTCTTCAGCACTCAGCTTTCTTTATAGTCCAACTTTCACATCCATACATGACCACTGGAAAAACCACAGCCTTGACTAGATGGACCTTTTTTTGACAAAGTAATGTCTCTGCTTTTGAATATGCTGTCTAGGTTGGTCATAACTTTCCTTCCAAGGAGTAAGCATCTTTTAATTTCTTGGCTGCAGTCACCATCTGCAGTGATTTTGGAGCCCAAAAAAATAAAGTCTGACACTGTTTCCGCTGTTTCCCCATCTATTTGCCATGAAGTGATGGGACCGGATGCCTCGATCTTAGTTTTCTGAATGTTGAGCTTTAAGCCAACTTTTTCACTCTCCTCTTTCTCTTTCATCAAGAGGCTCTTTAGTTCTTCTTCACTTTCTGCCATAAGGGTGGTATCATCTGCATACCTGAGGTTATTGATATTTCTCCGGGCAATCTTGATTCCAGCTTGTGCTTCTTCCAGCCCAGTGTTTCTCATGATGTACTCTGCATAGAAGTTAAACAAGCAGGGTGACAATATACAGCCTTGACGTACTCCTTTTCCTACTTGGAACCAGTCTGTTGTTCCATGTCCAGTTCTAACTGTTGCTTCCTTACCTGCATACAGGTTTCTCAAGAGGAAGGTCAGGTGGTCTGGTATTCCCATCTCTTTCAGAATTTTTCACAGTTTATTGTGATCCACACAGTCAAAGGCTTTGGCATAGTCAGTAAAGCAGAAATGCTAATATAGGGGCTTTCCTGGTGGCTCAGATGGTAAAGAGTCTGCCTGCAACATGGGGGACCCCAATTCAATTCCTGGGTCAGGAAGATTCCCTGGAGAAGGGAATGGTTACCCACTCCAGTATTCTTGCCTGGAGAATTCCATGGACAGAGGAGCCTAGCAGGCTACAGTCCATGAGGTCGCAATGAGTCAGACATGACTGAGTGAGTAACACTAACACTAAGATGCTATTACAAAGATAAACAACTAGATCAATGAGTAAGAGAGGTTTCAAGAGCCATGTTAGAATTTAAGCTGTGGACCACTAGATGGTGGCCAAAGTGTTGTTTTGTTACTTTCTAAGTCCTCTCTTTAAAGATGTCTGTGTTAGAGGATTTCCTTACAAATAAATCCCTTAATTGGTTTGAAATGACAGAAGCCTTTCTTTAAAGCACAATTTGAAGTCACATTTCTTCTGTCCACCAGCCTAAATGTGTGGTGTTTGATGTGGGAGCAGGCAACATCTACTTCGTGAGCATCACAGGAACCAGGAGCAGTCAGGAACCTGAGAAAGAGGTGTGGTGATGTTGACAAAGAGCTTCACAGTTCCTGTTTGGGCACCTGGGGAATAGAGTGCTTAAAAACTTGGGTTGTGAATCTAGACTGCCTAATCTGAACACAGAGTCTGTCTTGGCATTTATAGAGGCTTTATTTACAATAGCCCCAAACTGAAAATAACTCAAGTACCCATCAACTGGTGAATAAACAAACTGGTATATCCATATAATGGAATACTATTTGGCAATAAAAAGTAATAAACTACTGATACATATTTTTTTGTTAGTTGTGTATCACTTTTACATATAGGGCTTCCTAGGTGGCACTAGTGGTTAAGAACCCACCTGCCAACACAGGAGATATATTTAAGAGATGCAGGTTTGATCCCTGGGTCAGGAAGATCTCCTGGAGGAGGGCATGGCAACCCACTCCAATATTCTTGCCTGGAGAATTCCATGGACTGAGGAGCCTGGCAGAAGCCTGTAGAGTCTGTGGGGTTGCAAAGAGTCAGACATGACTGAAGTGACTTTGCACTGAAGTGACTTCACACACACACACACTGATACATATAACCACATGGATGGATTTCAAAGGTTTTATTCTAATTGAAGGAAGCCAAACATAAAAGATTAGCTAGCATATGATTTCTTTTTTTTCAATTAATTTTTATTAGAATATGGTTGCTTTACAATGTTCTGTTAGTTGCTATTGAACAGCAAAATGAATAAGCCATACATATACATATCCCTCTCTTTTGGAATCCCTTCCCATTCAGGTCACCACAGTGCATAAGGTCAAATTCCCCATGCTATACAGTCTGTTCTCATCAGTTATCTATTTTATACATAGTATCAGTAGTGTATATGTGGGGGGTTCAGGATTGAGGGGACACATGTATACTTGTGGCCAATTCATGTTGATATGTGGAGAAGGCAATGGCACCCCACTCCAGTACTCTGGCCTGGAAAATCCCAAGGATGGAGGAGCCTGGAAGGCTGCAGTCCACAGGGTCGCTGAGGGTTGAACACGACTGAGTGACTTCACTTTCACTTTTCACTTTTGTGCATTGGAGAAGGAAATGGCAACCCACTCCAGTATTCTTGCCTGAGAATCCCAGGGACGGGGGAGCCTGGTGGGCTGCCGTCTATGGGGTCACACAGTCGGACACGACTGAAGTGACTTAGCAATACATAGAAAAGTAGATCAATGGTTGCCAAAACCAGGGATAGAGGGAATATATTGACTGCAAATGGGCACAAGGGAACTTTTGGGAATGATGAAAATATTCTATATCTTGATTTGGTAATGAAATATATATAATATATATTTCAATATATTTTTTTCAAAATTCATCACACTATACATTTTAAAAGAATTCTATTTTATGTAAATTATATCTCAATAAAATATTCAAAATCAAATGTATAAACTACATTTTCCAGAAGCCTTTTTGATTTTCCTGGCTTCTGTAAAAAAATCTACTGTTATTGCTATAGGTTATGTCTTTCTATTTATTTTTTTTACTAAAGTACAGTTGATTTATAATGTGTTACTTTTTGCTGTACAGCAAAGTGATTCAGTTATACATATACATACATTCTTAGGTCGTGTCTTTCCAGAACCAAGGGATATATGAGTTCTTTGCCACAGGTATATTTCTATCCACCCTCTTCTGGTAAAACTGTATAACAGGGCCCTAGGGGATAAAGATAGAAAGAGAGACCCTGGGTTAAATACTGGTGTTAGAAGACAAAGTCCTAGAAGGAACTGTAAGCACAGGAGAGAAGGATTCAGGGAAAGTGAAGCTGGCCCAGGCCACAGAGAGAGGAAGACCAAGAACAGAGTATTGGCTGGCCCTAGGAGAGGAGGTGAGGGTGAGGTGTGGGGAAAGGTAAGCTAAGAGAGCAAGATGAAAAGTACCTCTAGGTATCACAGCTCAAATTAACATGTTTACACGTTCATGACACCCAAGTGGTTTCAGTTTCTCGGCAGTGGAATTTCTCACATAATTAAGTGTTTAGAAAAAAATTCATTTTTGCCATTAAAAAAACATGACAAATGGTCCACATGTATCATTTGGACATAGGTTACATTACCCAGATAATGAACTCTTTCATGTAAAATTTCCAGTAGATTTTTAACATGCAAAAGTCCTGCTCATATGTTATTCTGCATTGATCTGATTGGAGCTGTTAGTGTCTAGTGGATCAATGATCAGCAAACTAAAAAGTCACTTAGTGACTATGACACTCCTGGCAGTGTTAGAATCTATTGTGTCAGGAATTCTTGTTTTATTAACTCTGTAATTGCCTGTTCAGCTGAACCAGTGAATTTTATTACACATTTCCTTTCACCTGAATAAGACCTTTGCACTGCTGCTAGTGCCCTGAGGAGCCTCCATTTTTTTCTCTGCTCCCTGTCTTTCTCTAGTGCCCTGTGGCTTCACTGCCATCTGTTTAGGCAGAGACACGTGTGGAAAGAAAGGCTTTCAGAATATCACCACCTTGCCTTAAAGCTGTTCAGTGGTCTCTTCAGCATGGTTGCCTCCATTGAGACACGCTTTGGTCTCAGGAAGTAGGAAGTCAACAGTGCAACTCTGTTTGCTGTGTGTTGATAGTTTCTTTAAGCAAAGAACCATGATGTCGAGTGGCATGCGAACTAACAGCATTCACTCTGGAGACAGATCTTGGCCAGGTGGCAAATTAAATAAACTCTCTCAGCTTCAGTTGCCCTGCATGTAAAGAGGGAGGATAGGACTGGTTCCTCCCTCATAACAACATGTGGATGTCTCACCAGCACCTCAGATTCAACATGCCTGACACTTGGTTCCCCGACACCTGTAACTCCTCTACTTTCTCTTGAAAAATGACGCAATCTTCTTTGACCCCACCCCAACATTCAGCATTCACCAAATGCTACGACCTGCCTCCTAAATGAATCTTTGATACATACATTACTCTTCATCCCCACCATCTCTGCCCAACCCAAGCCATTACCATTCTCATCTGGAATCATCTTAGTAATCGTCCAACTGGATTCCCCAAATTCACTCCTCAGTTCAGTTCAGTCACTCAGTCGTGTCTGACTCTTTGTGACCCCATGGACTGCAGCATGCCAGGCTTCCCAGTCCATCACCAACTCCCAGAGCGTGCTCAAACTCATGTCCACCGAGTCGGTGATGCCCTCCAACCATCTCATCCTCTGTCGTCCCCTTCTCCTCCTGCCTTCAATCTTTCCCAGCATTACGGTCTAAATTCACTCTTAGCTTCTTTTAATAAGATCACCATGCTGCCATTATTCAAAGATTTCTGTTTCCCTTAGAATCCGATTCAACATCACTAACACATCCAAAAAGACTTTGTATGATTTCATCCTTTTCTTTACCTCATGTCACTGCTCTTGGCTATTGTACTAGGATTTATTCATCCAGTTTACATTTTCATTTATTCATTCATTCAACTAATATTTATTGAGCATCTAGTGTGTCAGGCATAGTGCAAGTGCTGAGACCACAAAGGGAAAAGGATCCCTGACTGGGATGAGCTCAGTGCTTAATGGGGGATGGAGATACAAGAAGACTTAAAATGGTAAAATGTAATAGAGCAGAAGGAGTAATTAGCTTTGTGTTTGGCACATCAGAGAAAGCTTTGCAATGAGAGTGACTATATTATGCCTGGGAGGATAAACAGAAGTGTGTTTGTGTATGTGTGTGTGTCTGTGTAAGTTTAAGTTAGATTCTTTCTGCCAGAAAGTGTTTTAGGAATATAATACAAAACCAAAGCACAATTGTGCTTTAGATGTTGTTGTTATTGTTGTTCAGTCACTCAGCCATGTCTGACTCTTTGCAACCCCATGGACTCCAGCACGCCAGGCTTTGCTGTCCTTCACTATCTCCCGGAGTTTGCTCGAACTCACATCCATTGAGTTGGTGATGCCATCCAACCATCTCATCCTCTGTCGTCCCCTTCTCCTTCTGCCTTCAATCTTTCCCAGCATCAGGGTCTTTTCCAGTGAGTCAGTTCTTTGCATCAGGTGGCCAAAGTACTGGAGCTTCAGCTTCACTATCTGTCCTTCCAATGAATATTCAGGGTTGATTTCCTTTAGGATTGACTGGTGTGATCTCCTTGCTGACCAAGGGCCTCTCAAGAGTCTTCTCCAGCACCGCAGTTCAAAAGCATCAATTCTTTGGTGCTCAGCCTTCTTTATGGTCCAACTCTCACATCCATACATGACTACTGGAAAAACCATAGCTTTGACTATATGGACCTTTGTTGGCAAAGTGATGTCTCTGCTTTTTATTATGCTGTCTAGGTTTGTCATCGCTTTCTTCCAAGGAGCAAGTGTCTTTTAATTTCATGGCTGCAGTCACCATCTGCAGTGATTTCAGAGCCCCAAAAAATAAAGTCTCTCACTGTTTCCATTGTTTCCCATCTATTTGCCATGAAGTGATAGACCGGGTACGTGATCTTAGTTTTTTCAAAGTTTAGTTTTAAGTCAGCTTTTTCACTCTCCTCTTTCACCTTCATCAAGAGTCTCTTTGGTTCCTCTTTGCTTTCTGCCACAAGGGTGCTGTCATCTGCATATCTGAGGTTATTGATATTTCTCTCGGCAATCTTGATTCCAGCTTGTGCTTCATCCAGCCCAGCATTTTGCATGATGTACTCTGCATATAAGTTGAATAAGCAGGGTGACAATATACAGCCTTGACATTCTCCTTTCCCAGTTTTGATCCAGTCCATTGTTCCATGTCCAGTTCTAACTATTGGTTCATGACAGGTTTTTCAGGAGGTAGGTAAGGTGGTCTGGTATTCCCATCTCTTGAAGAATTTTCCACAGTTTGTTGTGATGCACACAGTCAAAGGGTTTAGCGTAGTCAATGAAGCAGAAGTAGATGTTTTTCTGGAATTCCTTTGCTTTTTCTATGATCCAATGGATGTTGGCAATTTGATCTCTGGTTCCTCTGCCTTTTCCAAATCCAGCTTGTACATCTGGAAGTTCTCAGTTCACGTATTGTTGACGCCTAGCTTGGAGGATTTTGAGCATGACCTTGCTGGCATGAGAGATAAGCGCAATTGTGCGGCAGTTGTAGAGGATGCTTAAGAGTTTCCCAGATCACTGAGGTATATAACCAGCACAAGCTATTGGTCATTTCTCTCAGAACAAATAGAGCTGATGGAACATTTCCTTTTTTTCATAAAGAGTAGTTTTCTATCATCTTCATTAAAATCTCTCCATTTGTTTTGAGCGGTCAGTGCAAATTCTCAAATTTTCATTTTCTTGATATGTATCCCAGGAACTGGAAAATCAAAAAAGCTGTTGATTGTAGAATTTGGTCAGAATGAACCTAAAAGAAAATAAATTCAACGTTCCTGGATTCTGAGTCTTTTTAACTGGCTTCTCAAGGAATGCACCATATACTCATAATATAAATCAGACCTTCCTTAAGATTTAATTCCAGTACAGAGGAATTAGACTATCCACAAGTGACAGAAAGTCTGTCACTTTAAGGTTTTGTGGCCTGCCTAAAGCCCATGTTATGTGTAAAAGATCTACTTTTCTAGAAATGCAACTTTAATACTCAACTGCTACTGAAAGTCCATTTCATAAATTTAATAATGGTTTCCTTCAAAATTTGGTTTCTGGTTGTATTTTATTTTCTAACTTTTAGATAGTCAAAAGTATTCTCTTAATTAATTTCTAAAAAACATGTTACTGAGATAATTTCTACAATATAAAAGAAACATTCTTTAAAAAGAAACTTAATTTTCCTTTTATGCCTGTGATGCTTTTGACCATATTATTTTGCAGACATTTCACAGAAGTGTTTTTACTATAAGGAAACTGATTGATAACCACAGATACTATTTGCTGCAGATAATATCTTGTCTAAACTCTGTTGCATAAAGATCTCAATGCACTTATTGCATGAGATATTTTAGTGTTCTTAGTTTTAAGCTCAGTGTCGAAGATACAGAGAAATGAATGCAACTAACTCAGCCTGTGCTTCTGGAAGAAACATTTGTCAATTAAGCAAAATTGAATTGCTTGTAAGACTTCTGAAAGTACTGATGACATCTCAGTTGTAAAAAGCAATGGGAACAGTACTCTCTGCTTCCTTTGGCTAAAGAGTAAGAAATAAGAAAAGTTGCCTGACCAAGGGTAAAGTTGACCTAAAACACTATAGACTATTTCATTTGAAATGATTAGGAAAGTACAGTATATGGAACAAAAGAAATTAAACTGAAAAATGTAAACTGTAAGTTAGGAGACCTCATAATTATAGCAACATCACCTTTTTTGCTTCCTAATTCTTCCTTAAAATGTGCTTTCTGGTATAGACTCTGAAGATATAAAGATGAATAAGACCCAGTCCCTGCCTTCAAGGAACTAATAATCCAGTGGAAAACAGATGTGCACAGCACACCCTAATTATTGAGATATATTAGTGTTTTCAGCAAGGTGCTAAGTAGAGGGAGAACAAAATAAATTTTACCTAAGGGAATCCGGGAAGACTTCAAAGAGGAGGTGACATTTAGTTGAATCTTAAAGGATGAATAAACTTTAACCCAAGGAAGAAGGAAAGCAGGGATACCTTGAAATGGGGAAATATCAAGAAACAAAAGCAAATTGTATAAAAATACTTAGCAGATTGGAGAATATACAAGAAGAATGACTGGGGAGGTAACTTAGGGTTAATTGTGAAAAATATGAATATTCCTCTTCCCTTAATCCACTCTCATCACCTCCTGTTAATAGTTTAGACTTTATTTTGTGAGACATTAGGGAACCAAAAAACCTTTTAGTATTTTCTGGTCGGGATGTTTTATTGTTTGGTCATCTGCAACCAGCTCTTCACCCTTCCTATAAACTCCCTTATCCTTTTTGTGTTACCACCTATTATATGTGGTATTAATAAGAATAGTTTCTTCCACTATCAAATTTTTCTTCAACAAAATCTGGTGTTGTCAGGGTCCAACCACCTGATTTAAGGTTGACCAAATGAACACTCCTCTTTGAATACTTTGAATTTTCATCAAGTGACACAAAGATGCGAGGACATCTGGCGGTCATATACACAACAGCAGCAGCAGCTACAGTTGGTGCATTGTGGGTTTTTGTTGTGGTTTCTGTCCCTTGACCCTTGGGAGCTCCCCTGATTCTAACCTTGAGTCATTTTCTGCCTTGCCAGTAACAGCTATGTCCAAACAATGTCCAAAAGCAAATTAATCATTCAAATTCAAGGAGTTATGCAACTGGGAAATTAGAACTATACGTTCAGAAATTTAAATGAAAGACTTTTAAGAGATAGAGATAGGTTTTATTAAAACCTGTATTTCTCTTGTTTTAAAGCTAAAACTTAAAGCCCAAGAGATAGATCACCCTGGGAGAAACTACAGAGGAAGAAAACAAGAGGATCAGAAATAATACTCTGGGAGATGCCAATATGTGAAGAAGCAGACAGAGGCGATAGTAAAGAAAAGGGTATCAGAGAGTTAGGAGAACTCAGGGAAGAAATAATTTCAAAGAGGTGGTCAGAAATATAGCAAATTGCTTAAAGATCAGACAGAGTAAGTACTGAGAAGAAGTCATTGGGATGGGCAATTAGTGGGCCATTGGGTACTTTGAAAGAAGAGATTTAGAATTGCTTTTCAGGTAGGAGTCAAAATCCTATTGTTAAAGAACTAATCACTGCAGATGGTGACTGTAGCCATGAATTAAAATATGCCTGCTCCTTGGAAGAAAAGTTATGACCAACCTAGACAGCATATTAAAAAGCAGAGACATTACTTTGCCTACAAAGGTCCATCTAGTCAAAACTGTGGTTTTTCCAGTAGTCATGTATGGATGTGAGAGTTGGACTGTAAAGAAAGTTGAACGCTGAAGAATTGATGCTTTTGAACTGTGGTGTTGGAGAAGACTCTTGAGAGTCCCTTCAACAGCAAGGAGATCCAACCAGTCCATCCTAAAGGAAATCAGTCCTGAATATTCATTGGAAGCTGAAACTCCAATACTTTGGCCACCTGAAGAGCTGACTCATTTGAAAAGACCTTGATGCTGGGAAACATTGCAAGCAGAAGGAGAAGGGGACGACAGAGGGTGAGATGGTTGGATGGCATCACTGATTCAGTGGACATCAGTTTGAGTAAATACAGGAGTTGGTGATGGACAGGGAGGCCTGGCATGCTGCAGTCCATGGGGTCACAAAGAGTTGGACACGCCTGAGCTACTGAACTGAACTGAACTGAAGAAACTTATAGGTGACAAATGGAAGCAGTAGTACAGACTGTTTTAATGGAAAGTTTATTGGTGTGATAAGGGATGAAACAGCAGCAAGGGGGTTAGGGTTAACAGAAGGCTTTTTCTCTAGAGAACTGAGACTTTTCAAATGGAGGAGGAGACGTTAAGAATGTTGGGAAAAGAGATTGGGACTGGCACAGTAAGTGTGGTAGATCTCAAGGAGACAAAGGATTGAGGTGGTTGACCCTGGGATCCAGGCTGAATAGGCAAGAACGTGCAATGGCTCTAAAGTGCAGGCATGCCTGTGTGCTCAGTCACTCAGTCATGTCCAACTCTTTGCGATCCCACAATACTGCCATTTCCTACTCCAGGTTCTAAAGTGAGGTGGAAACAAACAGAAGCTCCATTCCAAGCAGGTTGGCTAGCTTGAAGGAGTGCATTTGGTATCACCAAATTCTGAGCTGCTCTTACATGTGTGTGTGCTAAGGCACTCAGTCAGGTCCAACTCTTTGTGACCCCATGGACCATGGCCCACCAGGCTCCTCTGTCCATGGGATTCTCCGGGCAAGAATACTGGAATAGATTGTCATGCCCTTCTCCAGGGGATCTTCCCCACCCAGGGATAGAGCCCACATCTCTTTTGTCTTCTGCTTTGGAAGGTGGGTTCTTCCACTAGCGCCAGCTGGGTAACAATCAAAACTGAACAAACTTGCTATACTTTATCCTTGCTGCCTTCATCATTAGAGTGAAAAATTGGAATGATCTAAGTGTCCACTAGTGGGGATTTCTTAAGTAAATTATGATGTATCCAAATTGTGGTGGCTCAGATGCTAAAGAATTCCCTGGTGGCTCAGACGCTAAAGAATCCACCCGTAATTCAGGAGACCCAGGTTTGATCCCTGGGTCGGGAAGATCCACTGAAGAAGGGAATGGCTAACTGACTCACTGGAAAAGAGCTTGATGCTGGGAAAAATTGAAGGCAAAAGAGAAGAGGGCAGCAGAGGATGAGATGGTTAGAGAACATCACCAACTCAATGGACATGAATTTGAGCTCACTCTGGGAGATAGTGAAGGACTGGGAAGCCTGGTGTGTTGCACTCCACAGGGTTGCAAAGAGTCGGACATGAATGAATGACTCATCAACAACAAATGTCATGACTATTTTTCGAAAATAAGTAGACTGTTATCATTGTGTTAATGATTATATTCCAGCCATAATTTGAATTGTTGTTGTGTTCAGTTGCTAAGTCATGTCTGACCCTTTGCGATCCCACGGACTCCAGCACGCCAGGCTTCCCTGTCCTTCACTATCTCCTGGAGTTTCCTCAAACTCACATCCATTGAGTTGGTGATACCATCCAACCATCTCATCCTCCGTTGCCCCATTCTTCTTTTGCCTTCAATCTTTCCCAGCATCAGGGTCTTTTCCAGTGAGTCAGTTCTTTGCATCAGGTGGCCAAAGTACTAGAGCTTCAGCTTCACTATCTGTCCTTCCAATGAATATTCAGGGTTGATTTCCTTTAGGATTGACTGGTGTGATCTCCTTGCTGACCAAGGGCCTCTCAAGAGTCTTCTCCAGCACCGCAGTTCAAAAGCATCAATTCTTTGGTGCTCAGCCTTCTTTATGGTCCAACTCTCACATCCATACATGACTACTGGAAAAACCATAGCTTTGACTATATGGACCTTTGTTGGCAAAGTGATGTCTCTGCTTTTTATTATGCTGTCTAGGTTTGTCATCGCTTTCTTCCAAGGAGCAAGTGTCTTTTAATTTCATGGCTGCAGTCACCATCTGCAGTGATTTCAGAGCCCCAAAAAATAAAGTCTCTCACTGTTTCCATTGTTTTCCCATCTATTTGCCATGAAGTGATAGACCGGGTACGTGATCTTAGTTTTTTCAAAGTTTAGTTTTAAGTCAGCTTTTTCACTCTCCTCTTTCACCTTCATCAAGAGTCTCTTTGGTTCCTCTTTGCTTTCTGCCACAAGGGTGCTGTCATCTGCATATCTGAGGTTATTGATATTTCTCTCGGCAATCTTGATTCCAGCTTGTGCTTCATCCAGCCCAGCATTTTGCATGATGTACTCTGCATATAAGTTGAATAAGCAGGGTGACAATATACAGCCTTGACATTCTCCTTTCCCAGTTTTGATCCAGTCCATTGTTCCATGTCCAGTTCTAACTATTGGTTCATGACAGGTTTTTCAGGAGGTAGGTAAGGTGGTCTGGTATTCCCATCTCTTGAAGAATTTTCCACAGTTTGTTGTGATGCACACAGTCAAAGGGTTTAGCGTAGTCAATGAAGCAGAAGTAGATGTTTTTCTGGAATTCCTTTGCTTTTTCTATGATCCAATGGATGTTGGCAATTTGATCTCTGGTTCCTCTGCCTTTTCCAAATCCAGCTTGTACATCTGGAAGTTCTCAGTTCTCGTATTGTTGACGCCTAGCTTGGAGGATTTTGAGCATGACCTTGCTGGCATGTGAAACGAGTGCAATTGTGTGGTAGTTTGAACATTCTTTGACATTGCCCTTCTTGCCTTGAGAACCCTTTGAACAGTATGAAAAAGCATGACATTTGAGAAGGTTAAGAAGCATGTTATAAAACATTATGTAAACATGATTTGATTTTGCCAAGATTTTGTGTCCATGTGTGAGTACATGCATATATGCAAAGGAGATATCTGAAAGAAAAAGTCACAAATGGTGATTTTTATTTATTTGTATTTTCTATATGAGTTAAATGTTTACTATATATTTCTATTATTTTAGGGCTCAGAAAATACAATAAAGTTGTTTTTTTCAGTAATACAAAGCATTAGAAACACCCAAATCACTTATGTTTCCTCCCCACCAGTCAAAACTTTCTTTTTTCTTAGTGTGGTTTATCTCCTAGAGGTAGGAACTGAGCTGATTAAATTAATTTATGCCAATTTGTGAATAATTAGTATCTCCATTATCCTTCAAAACATATTTATTTTCTTAAAATATAAATGAATTTCAAAGTGATATTCAAGGTAGATGAACAATGAAGCATGATAATTTGGACAAGCCCCAGAATATGACCCCAGGGCTTCCCTGGTGGCTCAGTGGTAACGAATCCACCTGCCAATGCAGGAGACCCGGGTTTGACCACTGGTCCAGGAAAATCCCACATTCAGAGGAACAACTAAGTCCATGGGCCACAACTACTGAAGCCTGAGCTCCCTAGAGCCTGTGCTTTGCAACAAGAAAAGCCACTGCAGTGAGAAGCCCTCACACCACAACCAGAGAGTCGTGCCTGCTTGCCACAACTAGAGAAAAGCCCACACAGCAACGAAGACCCAGCACAGCCGAAAATAAATAAATACATGAAAATCTTAAAATAAGAATATGACCCCATAGCAGATCAACCCTGCCAGGGAATGTATATCCCTCAGGGTCATATTCCCATTTATGCAACATTCTCTAGTCCTGTTATAGATTGACACTTGTTACACACACAAGTTATGTTTTGGTTTTGTTTTTTAACCTTATCTTATTTATTTACTTATTTTATCCCTTCTAACTTAAAATGTACTTTTTTTCTATTCTATTCTCTTTTACTTTGTTAAATATTCTACTGTCTTTTAGTTTTCTGTAATTTGACTTCTATATATTTATATTTAATTCAGGTGGAATTTATTTTGATATCTAGTGTGAGGCATCGCTGACTCAATGGACATGAGTTTGAGTAAGCCCCAGGAGTTGGTGATGGACAGGGAAGCCTGGTGTGCTGCAGTCCACGGGGTCGCAAAGAGTCGGACACGACTGAGTGACTGAACTGAACTGAGTGTGAGATAAGAACCTAAATTGATCTCATTCCAAATTGCTACTTTTCTCAATATCATTTATTCAACCACCATCTTTTGCTTGTGTGCCTTACCATGTATTAATTTATTATATCTAAAAGATCTTTTTCTGTTGTATTAATCTGAGTATTTTTGCACCAGTCATAGGGCTTGCTGTAGTTCTGTAACGTTTTAATAATTGTTCATGTCAGTCATTGCTTTCCTTCTTTAAAAATTTCAAAATGCTACTTTCTGCTTTTTATTTTTCCTATGAATTTTAGAATTATTTTTATCAACTGTCTTAAAAATCTTAATTTGGTTTTAGTTCATAGAGCATTAAACGTAAAACTTGACTTGAATCTCTCCACTTTGTACCGACAAATTATTTTCAGTCTCCTAAGTACTTTTCAGAGGCTCCCTGTCACAGTGGTGGCAGTGGACGTAGGAACACACTGCAGTGGTGACGCAGTTCGTAAGGCAAGGATCGCCTATTTTCATGTAAAGTTCGTATATTAAAAAACTGACATTTGGGGCCTTCCACTATTAAGCACCTTTGTAATACAAGTTTTGTTGTTGTTTTTTAAGTAGTCCTTTTTTATCTTATTATTTCAGGGTGTCATCTTGAACTTTAGCTACTAATTGTCAAGTTACCCGGGACTGATTTATTTTGCATTCTTTTCCCATTTTTATAAATTGGCTTACTATAGTAGGTTGAAGACCTCTTCAAGTTTTCTTTCTTGTAACTCTAGAGAGTAAGGTGGTAAGGTCTGTCTTTCAGAGACTTTACAGATTCATTTTGTAAAGTATTCCAAAGCCTAGAATGATTATTACTTGAACTACCTGTATGATCTCAGGGAAGTCATTTAAATTCTCTAATCTTAAGCTTTCTCATCTATGCAGTGGGCATAATAATATATACCTGAGGCATTAATGTAAGTATACATATAAGTGGTCTCTGTGTGGTCACTCAGGAAATGGTGTGCCTTCCCATCCCTCCCTTCCCTCCACTTATTTGTCAATATCTATTCTGTCAGTCCTCCCAGCCTTTGTTTGCATAATCACTCTCCCTGAGGAAGTTCCTAAATGTCTCCCATGGCTGGTACTTAAGACCAAATGAGGAAAGGATAGAAAGAGAGCAAATAATTTTGTAAGCAATCTAGTATTAAATTAATTACAAATCATTTTATAATAGCAAATGAAGCTAAGCCAGTGTTCATACCCATCCTTTAGAAAAATAAGCAAAGTTTAGAAAATTACCTTCTAAGTTATTAATGATTAATATAGGATAATATTTTGGGTGTCAAGCTTAAGAACTCATTTACAGAACTCCTATTAGTACCAAGTGGTAATTCTAAATGTAAATTCTAGTCATGTCACCTTCAAGCCAAAATCATTGATTAAATGGGCATGTTCAACATTAAAGTGTGTGTGTTTAATTAAAATTGATTTTGGAAGAATTCTCCAACTACTTTTTCTTATGTTCAGAGTTATTTTCTGATTATAAAAACTAAGTAAAATTGAGGTATTATTTAGGTTAAGTTATGTATGTTGAGAAGTATCTTAATTTTGTTTTTTGTTTTTTTTCACAAAGGCCTAATATCTTATATATCTACTTTATGTTTGAATTTCAACCTAGGGTATTCTTTTCAGTGTTCAAAATTCAAAAGTTGAAATCTTATCTAAAGAAAATCTTTGATGTTTTAGGCACATTCAGAGCCCTGAGTATGGGGAGAGAGGTGGAAAACAAATTTGAGAAAAATAATTATTTGATTGCTCTTCATCACATTATTTTCATGGTAAAATAATATGCAACATGCTAATTCTGTCATCTGCTATATTCTGTGAGGGCTTTTCTTAGAGCAAAGCAGTGAAAGCATATGTTTAGTGTTAGTCGTATTCACAGTAGAAAGACAGTTTCGTGTGTATTTGAATATTTCCACTTCATCCCTTAAGAATTCTCCCAGTAATTATAAGGTAGAAATACTATTCTTGAATTTAAAAAGAGAGAAAGAGAAAAGGAATAAGAAAAAGAAAACAGAATCTTGAAAATTTGATTTCCAGCTATAGACCCGATTTCTTGCACTAACAGTTTCAATACTATGTTTCTCGATGAATGTGGCATATGCAACAACCATCCATCTGTTCTGATGGGTGGAAACTATCTTTAAATAATAAAGAAACTCCTTTCTGACTTGCCTTTGAAAGCTAAATAGAATTATGCAGCATGATGTTTGTGTCAGTCTGACATTTATATGAAGACCTATCTGATTATATCTTGTAAAATCTATTATTTTTGGTAAACACTTTAGTTGACTAGCCTGGGTTGGTATTGTCTTTGGTTTTGCTTTTTTAAGTTTTTCCCTAAAATACTTTCAGCTAACTCTCAGATTAATAATCACGCTGTGATGTCAGCCAAATCAAGTGCTAACAAGGAAATGGGAGACCTGTTCAAGAGAGAGATGAGTAAATATCCCGAGAGAGGAATCAAACAGAAAGCAGTCATTTTTCATAAAGAGGAAAATCATTAAAGAAAAGAGGTTCTTTTTAAAAATAAGTTTAACTGGAAACCTGGACAATCTAAAAAGGTGTGCGGATGGTAAGATACTAATGGAAGGGGCAGTTGGCAGTATGGTCAGCAGCATGTTCCACCTGCTGCAGGAGCTTGCCTATGGGCAGACGCAACTCCCTAGCTTGAAAAAAAATGTACAGGTTACAGTCCAAGTGAGCTAGACACACCTCTAGCCAGAGTGCTGCTCCTAAGTAATTCACACTGCTGACAGCAATAATACTAGAATTAAATAAAATGGGAAAACAGCGTGCTGATTTTTTTTTAACTACCGTGTCAATATGCTTAAAAAATAATTTGAGGTTTTGTATGCCTTTTCTGAATAGGTAGCAGCCACACTCCACAGTTTCATAGGTTTCTTCCCTCTTCATTTCAGAGTCTTTGGGGCTTCGATGTGAACTAACTTTTAAAATTAAAACTGGATCCAGGTACTTTTTCTCTTTAACAGATTGGGATCCATTAAATCCCACTGCAGACAAATCCTATGAAGAGTGTGTATTGTTTCAAATAGCTGGAGAGGAGAGCAGCTTTCCCCATCACTCACCGGAGCTGTGGTTCACCCAGTAGAGCCATGTTTTTAGTAGGGTTCCTGTGGGAGACCTGTTTGTGAAAGTGGCATTTGTGATTGACTTCAGCTCCCCATGCCAGCTTCAGAAAGTCAAACAGATGTTTCCTCGTTTACTGCAGCAGAGCTCATCACTTACCCCAAGAGGAAAGTCAGAAGAGGCTGGGGACAAGCGCCATTCTGTCAGCCAAGCCACAAGAAAATGGAGATAGAGGGCTTATTTGTGTGTGTGTGTGTTTTCTAAATCTGATTAAATCGAGATTAAACTTTGCTTTATTTAAAGATAGAAAGATCCATCTAAATTTCCTTTTTTAACTCTTTTCTCTCCCCCACTTTCTGTCAAAGTTTAGTCTCTTTGATGAGTCTCTTTGGAATACAGTCTTTGTGCTTTACAGTTTTGCTTTGAGACCAAAGTTTAGCTCCTGATTTGTTCTGAAAGAATAATAAGATCAAAAGCTATTTCTTATTCACACATATCAAAACACATGCACACCCCCAAAAATCAAATAAAATAATGTATTTTGAATTTCATATACCACAAATGATGTGGCCTGGGAATTATACTCATTAAATGGATTACAAAGATCTTGGTGACATACAGTGGAAAAGAATATTGCATTTAAGCCTGAACTAACATTAGGGGAGACATAGTAAGACTTTTTTGTCTGATCTGTATATTTAAAAAGTAGTAGTGCTGACTTTTAAGCTAGAAATAAAATTGCTTTAGAATGCAAAAAAAAAATCCATTTTAACCATTTCCATGTTTTTGTTTTAGACTTGTATCAGATGTAGTCTTGCTTAATTGTGTTCTAGAGTCTGTTTTTTAAGTTGGACTTTTCTGGAAAATGATCTGATGTCTCTTTGCTTGGAACGAATTCCTCTAGCCTGAGGCTTTGGTCAGTGGAAGGGTCGCGGCTAGTTTAGAAGTTTCTATGTGGATGTATGTCTCTGTCTCTCCCTTTCAGGCGCTCTCGTTTGCTCTCCTCTCTTGCTCTGTACAAATGCAGAGTGCTGTCTGTGTTTCAGGAAAAGAATGTGTGTTAAAAGAACTAATGGTCCAACTGTCCATCAGACTGGGCAGCAATGGAGGTCATCTGGCGGTCAAAACCAAATAATTTCAGCCTGTTCCTAAAGGCCCTGAAGCTGTTGACTCGACGACTGGAGTTCACCGTCTCTTGTTGCTTCTGTATCCTCTGAAACCTGGGAGTTTTATTTTGGGAGACAAGAACGTACATATTTTCTCCCTAGCAACTGTGTGTACACAGTGCCTGCCGTTCAGTGTTGGCTCAGGTTAGTTTGGCTGAAGTATACAGTTAGTGCTCCTTCTTGATACACGTCTGCCTGGAGTAGACAACAGATGAGGTTCTAAACCTGGATGTTCCCAAAATATTGAGAGAGTCTAATTATTTGTGTTTATTTGAAGTGCCAATTGTTATACAGAAATTTTAAATATTTAAAAATAGAAAATACTGTCTCTTTTATGAAGAGATCTGTTGTTTTTAATGTGAAACCTCCTATGGGCACATATTTTAAGGTAACTTCCAAGTTTCTACATTCATATGGAACAGATGGGAATGGAAGTAGTTTCAGAGAGCTGACAACTCCATTAAAAATGTTTTAAAATCCATAATCCATAAATCTGAACCACATATTGGTACTATTCACAGCCCTTCCAGTATTTCTCGTCCCCTATTTGTGAATACTACCACCTGCTGGTAGTTAAATGACAAGACCTTACTTTCCTGAAGAATCAATCTAAAAGTCAATATTAAATAAAATTTAAATGCTTTTAAGTAGGTAAGTTTTTGAAATGAAAATCTATTTACTGCATTTGAAACATCCCAGCCACAATTCATTTACCAAAACTTTTTTAAAGGCTTTAGAAAAAATTGCACATGGAATAGTTTTGAAGGGAAAGCTGTTCTTTAGTTGTTTTTATTTCATACCAATTCTTGATTATCTTTTCACTTTCACTTTTTTCCTCACCCACAATATTTCAAGCAGTCTTAGAAGTATCCAAATCATCAAGTTTGAGTTTCATTGCTTTTACTTCTTTTGTCTGCCCATTTTCTAAAAGAAGTGTTTGTGCAGAATGAAATATCTAAATATTGAAAATCTACAGGCTGAATGACTGTCATCTTTTAAAGATTATGTCTGTGATCGAGGAATTTTCCATTCTTACTTTGGCATTGACTCATAAAATATACATTCAAAAAATCTGTTTCATGGGCTTTTTAAAAACAGGGTAAGAAATTGAAAATGTACAATAGAATAGGAAAATCAAACCCTCATGCAATGATATTACAATATACTTGTTTCTTTTAATTGTTCAAATTTTTATTCATCAAACGGAAATACACTTTTATACTTTATAATAAAATAAACTAAAATCCAGTGTCACTATTGCCCAATTCATTGTATGACAAACTTTTATGGATTAAGGTAATCCAAAACCACAGCTTTCCAGACCGGGGGGGAAAAAAAATGTGTGCTGTTTTTATTCTGAAGCTGTGTTCCTAGAGTTTTCTGTCATTTTTAAAACTGCATCCTGGTCCAATTTTAACATATGCCTTTAGCAGTGTTATTTTATTTTATATTTGTATCTAGTAAGTCTACTTGAAACGTAATGATTTGGAGCCAGGCTGAGCAAATGATTGCTTCTTCTTAAATATGATTTTCTAACCTACTGATTGAGGGCTGGTCCCGCAGGTGAAGGGTTCTTTTTGACCTTCCAGCATGAGAGGCTCTGACACCCCAGCTAGACCCTCTGCCTTCTGCATCTGCAGCCCCACTCCTAGTATTTTTACTTATTTGCAACATTAATGTCTTAGTATGTTCAGCATTTCAGGAAATTAGAAGTTGCAGATCTTTGGCAGAGAGCAATAAAGGCTTACTGAAATTTCGTTGTACTTACATAACTTGGCACTGAGTTTTTTACACTCACTATCTGGAGAAGAATGAAATTGATCCAACACCGTATTGAGAGGAAGAATGACTTCCAGATATTTTGCAGTCTCGTGGGAGTTTTTACAGAACTTTTCCAATATTCTTTCATTGTGTGTGAGGTCCCCCACCCACCTACCATAAAACAAAAGCAACCTCTAATGTCAGAAGGGAGGGAAGAACAGAAGAGGGTAGAGAAGGACCACACCAAACCTCTTTTGATGATGGAAATCTAAGTAACAAACCCTATTAATTCAGAACTTTCTCTCAATCTGAGAATTCTGGGTTCAGACTGGCCATCCTTTTAGTTTTCACATCTCCCCACCCACCCCCCTACCCTCAACACCAGGCCTCTGATCGCTGCTGCAAGAACTGACTAACGCCCCCTGCTGCTTTCATTTAAAAGGTTACCAAAACAATGACAAGGTTTTCTGCAGGCTCTTCCCGTCACATAGTCTGAGGCTCCTCCGTTGGGAGCCTCCGCTGTAAAGCGACCCCTACTGTTGCTATGAGGCCAGTACACTAATGATTCTCACGCCTGCACTTCCTGTAACTGCTTAGTATATAAGGAGAGGGTACAGCTTGGCGCCATATTTCTTCTTCAGCTTTGTAAGAATCTATTCAGAGCAGGCACCCTTCTCTTGGTCAGAACACAGAATTCTCACTATTTGCAGCTATGAAACAGGTCATATTTTACGAGATGGTTTTAAGTAATCCTTTCCATTACTTCAGATAAACACACATGAAGCATTCTCTCCTTGAAGAGCATGGCACCAAAACTTTTTCAGAAATTATCAAGGAATGACCCCTGCCCTCCTGAGACTTGCAAACTTGAGGGTCATCCAGACCCAAACACAAATGAAATTAGCTCTAATATTGGAATGTGATCATTACTATAATAGAAGTTTAAAGAGATACTGTAGGAGTGGGAGAGATTAATTCCACATGGGGGATTCTGAAAGGCATTTTGGAGTAGGTGGGTTTTGAATTGAATCCTAAAAGTTGAATAGAAGAAGAATGTTCCAGGCAGGAGGAACAGTAGTATTGAGAATGTGACATTTGTTTTCACCAGGTTTCTCGCATCTGTTGACTTCTTGGTTGCCTTTGTTGTTAACTGCGTGGTTAACCAATTAAGGCAAAGAGAAAAGCTGATTTGAAATAACCATGGTGTGAAAAAGCTTTGATCTGGAAGCTTACTTTTCTTTCTTTTCACATGGTGATTCTAATATGAATAACATCAAGTTTCTTTTTTCCTCTAACAATCCATTTACCTGTTTCTTTCCATTTATATTCACACACACACACACATCTCCAGAGTTTATTCTTGGGCATTTCTCTAGTTTCTAATATGATCTCCACAAGTCAAATCAATTAGATTGAATTGATAATACAATTTAATGACCCTGCTTATCTTTGCAGGTATACCTGGGAACAGAATGAATCTAAATGCCTACTCATTAACCTTGAAAGGCAATTCAGGTGGTTTTATTCTAATGTTTCTTATGTTTATTTAGAGTTGAGCACACTTTAAATATGTCTACATTGTTTAATAGCTTCTTGTTGTAAACAGTTTTTTGATGGACTCAATTGATATTCTTCATTAAAGACCAGAGCCTAATGAACTCATTCACCTTCCCCTTAAATTTACATTCAAACAGAGATTTCTTAATGGCTTCTTAAGTTGCTAACTTACTAGTTTTAAGTTTATATATTTCATGCTGCCAACGCAGTCTTTTGTCCATATAAAATTCCTAATTCTTACTCTGAGATATGTGGGAAAACAATTTTCCAACCCTCTCTCTTTCCACTTTTTCCTAATTTCATCTTCTGTGCTGCTCATTCTCTGTGCTATGAATGTCTTCATTAAGGGATTGGTAGGATTTTGGTACCTAAAGACAAATATTTTATTAGCTCTTAATAGTGATCTGCTATGGGAAGTTACATTTCAAGACATTATTTATTTTAGTATGTTTGTAACTTGTTTTCAAAGAGGATTTTTTTCCCTCCTTTTACATTTCCAACTGAGAAAAATCATCCAGACAAGTCTCCACTGCCACCTACTTGTAGTTTGGAAATTTACATGCACCTGGCTTTCCAAATAAGGCTGGTTTGTTTTTTTTTTGCTGTCAGGAATACTGTAGGTGGCATTCTGGATTCTTCTCATGTTTTTAAAGGCATGGGTTTTGTGAAATTGCTAAAAAAAAAAAAAGCCTACGTTATAGGATTTTTACTAACATTCATGGAAATGACTTTTTTCTGTAAATGTAGTATGTCTTCTCCTATGATAATTATTTTGCTACAAATTATATAGGTAGCGGTCTAAGTGAAAATACCATTCCTAAATGCTTTATTCATATTTATATTAGGTTTATGTTGCTATAGTCATAATCCTTAATAACTTCTTATAAAAGACATTATATAAAGCATTCATGATTATGCTACGGAAAACTGTTACCTAGCACATTGTAAAAGACAGACATTTTAAAAAACAATGTATGTTCCTACTTAATATAGAAAGATGAGTTATCAGACGCTGTGTATACTTGTAATTTCATAAATAATAATAAGGTATGCATAATGGCTCTTTAATGCCCAATGTTATTATATAGAGAAGAAAGTGGACTATTCTAATATAATAACAGATATTAGACTTTTGAGTTTTTTTTTCTTCTCATCATAGCAGTGACCACTCTTTGCCTAATGATTTCATTTTATTGCAAATCCTCTGGATGGAAGCTTAAAGATTTGACATTGTTATGTGCTCTTTTAATGCAGGTTATTCTACATTTTATTCAGCCTACTAAAAGTATATTGCCTTGTCTTAGCGTATTTAACTGAAACCCTAGCTTTGAGTCATTTTTGTAGCATGCTCTGTAAAATCTCCCATCTAAAAAAATTATGGACATCCAAGCATCTGCCTAAAATTTTAATTATCTCCCAAACTTCACCTACTTCATTTTTCTCAATTTTCATACTAGATAACTAGGTTCAATTTTAAGAATATTTCAGAAAGTGTTCGTTAATCATTCTTACTCTGAGAAATCATTTGAATCACATTGTAGATGTATGTATTCTGTGAGAAAACATATGGTTAGTGATGAGGAATAGTTTATATTTCTCATGAATGCAGAGCTGGCAATTCAGAGTATAGGGCTAGTCCTTTTCTGAAATCATTCAATACTATCTAATTTCCCATCTATACAGTTTGTCCCTAAGTGACATTTTAAAAGCAGCTGTAACTTTATGGTTGTTTATGTTCAGTGACTGTAGAATGGTTGTCTAAGAAAAGTGAAACAAATCTTTGCTGTGTGTTCCCTGGCTAGTACACAAGCAGTATTATGCTTGTACTTTTAAACAACTTCTAATGTAATCTGGTTTCATTTGTATGCTGTACACCCTTTTTAAGACTTTTTTTAATCTCATCTAGAGAAACTGCAAGTCATTCAAGTTTTCTTAACTGCACCAGTAATGTATATAAATCTTGTTAGTATGCAGTGCATTACAGAGTGGAGTGGCATTAAACCTCCTTTGTTGCAAAGTCATGCTTTAAGGAAGGCTTCCAGATCTGAAGATAAATGGTGTGCTTGGTGAATCCACTTCATTTGAAAGTGTCTGGAATATAATTTGTTTTACATGGGCAGTTCTTTCACATAATATAGAGACCAGGTGAGTTCTTGTTGAGCATGTGAATATCAGTGCACTAGGATGAAATAAAGCTTCATATTTTGTATCCTCTCTGATAAATGCAATAGAAGAAGATATTGGGCTTTATAGGAGATTTTGTTTATGGTTTTTACTCAGGTGAACAGAGATCTTTGAAACTTCAATATCAAAAGCACCATAGAAGATAGTCCTGGTGGGAATACCGATGATTTACTGCATTAGAGCATCACTGTAACTGGCCACGAATCCCAGCTTTCCTCATGTGGGATGATAAAGCACTAGCATGTTACTCTGACAGAGTTTTTGCTGGCACTTGGTGCAAGAGGACAGGCTGGCCAGAAGGTGACTATCTTCAGCAAATTTCTAGTGTTGGGTCACTTTTCTCATCCACGTGGCCCACACCCAAAGTAGCCCTTCCTTTGTGAGCACATCAGCCTCTTGCAGGCATTCAGGAGATATATAGACAGCCTCAGAGGCTCCAACTGTCAGCTCCTTTTCTGCTTCAAGAAATGAAGAAGCTCCATGCTCTACAGTTATTTTTAAAAAGACTGTAATAAGTTACAGTTATGGGTCATGATAGTTTTTTTCTATAGTGTTATTACCATTATTATCTTCTACAGCAGTAAAAATTGATTGTTCAGATGAGCAGTGTGAGAGACCCTCAAATTCAGGCAGCAGGACTAAATCTCCCATCTAGATAGAAAAAAGAAAAAGCAAAGAAAAGAGTATATTAACCTACTATTCTTCTCTCTCCCTCATGACTTACCAACAAATTTTATGAATGTCCATGGATATGCCACAAATATGTCCCTCTAAATGAAACCACCTTTTGAAGTTATAAATCTTAAGTTTGTGACCATCTGTTATGTTTTGGTCATCTTTACCCATATCTGCATTATTGCTATAATTATAGTAACCTCTTACATAACTCTACATATAAGATTTGTGTTTGTAAAAACAAATGGCTAGATGCTGCAAATATGAAAAGGCAAACATTTTTGAGCCCCAGGATGTGTTAACAGAGAGTATAGCTAGTGGTCAAAATGGAATGCTAAATCAGGAATTTTGAGTTATAGGACCTGCAACAAGCTACAATACTTTCCAAACTGAGAAGGCAATGAGACTTATTTTAAAATGTTTTAAGACAGAGGTTTTAAAATATAATAAAATATTTTAAAAGCTGCAGTATGCTAGATTTTCATATAGTTGTTGGTAGCTTTAAAAAATTGAGACTGTCAAAATAACATTCTGTTTTTTCATCCCTTTATTGCATATCAATTATTTGCTATCATCCCTGTGCTTATCAAGTAGACTTATGAACACTTAATAAAACTCTTTGGCTTTAGGGGGTATTTTGAATCCTTCTAAACTCACAAGAGTCCCAGCAGTGTTTGGACCAAGTGTCTTGTGATATTGGCGCTATTCCATCTTGAGATGTGGCCACTCTCCTTTCCATATTGAGATATATTTCACAATCATTAATAATGCATCAACCACATACCATTTCTAGAAATATTTTTTATTTATAGCTTGGCTCCTTCCTTCCCCACCTCCAATTGCTGAAGGAGCCCTCAGAGTCTCCTGCCACATTTTTACCCTCCTTTCCTTGTATCATAGGCATTGTCCTTTAGAAGACTTTCTGAGCACTGAAGAGTAGATCAGTCCTGCTTTTCCATGAATCAAAGTGTCTCCAAATTGTACAGGGGAGTTTCTCTTCATGAGGTTTTGAGAGCACTGCCTTACAGCTCTCCTGAGAAGCAGGAGCCCTGGTATGCTGATGGAGGTCTAGTGGCCTGCATCTCCAGTGCAAAAATGTATGACTGTGTCATACCACAGACTGAAAGAAAAATACACTGTCATGGGACCTTAAAATATTTTTATTTCCTTTTATGTATAAACATGATATTTAAATTTTTGGTTTTTTGCTGTGTTTTCATCTTTAAATATTCAGTTCTCATTGATAGTCATTTTCAACTCTGAAAGTTAATTTTTATAGTTTTATTTTAATTTCATCATGCAATATCAGACCATTGTTTAAATGAGACTGATTTATTTGAATATTTCTCTCTTCCTCTACTCTCTGAACTTTATTGCCCTAGGTCCATGTGTGAATTCCTAACACACACATACACACACACAAAGTCTGGTAAACGGAAGAATATACATGGGTATGAAGAAAGTGACAAATGTATAGGAGTAACAAGTAAGGGGGAAACTATGCTAAGTCTATTTTATAATCTTATTTATGTTGATTTAAAAATACATTCTTTGCTGAAGACTTTTTTCATTTGCTCTTTTGCCTACTAAACTCAACAAGGGAAACTAGTGGTAGTCAGGGTGTTAAACTGAGAGCAGACAGTAGCAATTTAGTAAATATTGTGTTGTCAGTTTTATTTCATTTATACAGTTTATTTCATTGAGAAATATAGGGTAAAATAGGTTTCCAAAACAAACGTTATGACTTATACTCTCCTAGAGTGAACTGACTGCATTTCTCAGCCTTAAGCTGAGGCTGAAGATCTCTTCAAAGGAAAAATTATGGGGGTTGATATCACAAACCTCCCAGGTAGCTCTTAGGGTGTATATTTTGAGAAACAGGGACTGGAATGTTTGAATAACATGGAATAGTTGTAAAATAAAAACTATAATCTCTGACCACATTTTGGTTACATTAGGGAAAATTTTAGTATCCAGCTTTTTGACTGGAAGGTTAGTTTCTGCCAGATTACATAATTATCCATTTTAGGGGAATTGTTTTGAATTTAATAATACATGGTGCTTCAGAAATAGTCATGACTTTTTCATCTATTACTGTATTCTTCATCCTAATGTTCAGTACATCTGTCTTTATATATATATGATTTAGTAAGACTTGATACAGAAAGAAGAAAAAAACCTTTTTTATATAGCTAAGAAACTAAAAAGAACTTGCCTATACATAGTGGAGCAAAATGGGAGACCCAGAAAGTAGTGTAGGTCACCTCTAATGAGTACTAACAGACGACTGCAGTCTCTACTGTTAGACATAATTCTGATTTAAGATCCAGTCATTTTGTCTGGCTTTAATTTTAATTATATTTTGTTAATTAAAAACAAGATAAGCCCAAACAGAAGTTTCAGACTTTTTTCCTCTTAATTTCTTCACCAAAGACAAAGCTTATAATCATCTGCCTCTTATTAGGTCCCTCTGCTATGATGACGTACAGCATTTGAAGGGGGAGTACCAGCGCATCCCAGGGAGGAGCTTCTGGTTCATTTCAGTGTGTATAGAAATTTCCATGAAAGGGAAAGAAGAAATCTTAACTGTTTACCCAAAGGAACAAGCAAAAGCAAACCAAACCTGAAGCTTTAAGAAATTCAGACCTCTTGGGGTGATATCATAGATTTTTCAGATTATTACTGATAATGTTAGAATTATATTTGCTTCCATTATTGAAGTTTACATCCTTACTGTTTTGAATTTATGGAATTTACTGGTGTTTCTAGTGGATAGAAGTATAGGGGAACTCTTGTCACTTTAAGAAGGTATAATACTGAGTTTAAGTAAATCTACTTTTCTTCCAAGGAAGTGTGCGCAAGAAACTTCATGTCTTTACATCTAGTGGGCACTCAGTAAATATGAAAAAATGAATTAATGTTCCATGAGCATTATCACAAAGCTAACATGTTGTCAAATTCTCTGTAGTAAAAGTGATAATACAATGAAATGTGGATATAAATGTTTCATGCTTTTATCTTTAGTCACACATATATGTACGTGTGCACTTAGGGTTTAAACTCTGTTCATGGTTACATGACTGCTTATTCTGTGTATCAAGAAACTGGTTTAAATTTCTCAGAATGTTTGTATATTACGTGGGACACATAAATTAGAGAGTTAAATCAGTATTTCAGTAGCAGCAAATGGCAATTAATACTATACAAATGTTGTATATTCGATTCTAGTTTTGAGATTAGGGATGAAAGTAACTTTATACAATGTGCGTCATGAACTGAAGGGAGAAAAAAAAGAAAAGAAAACATTTCCTGAAAGAAGTTTCTCTTACCAAAAGTTTTCCTAGTGTTATTTTTATAGCCGAGTGAGAGAGAATTTACAGGGAGCTGAAATCATTGAAGCTAATTAGTTGAATGGCCCTATTATTTATCCAGGGACACGTAGTACAATAATTGCTATTGCAGGTTTGAAGCATCTCAGGGATATTAATTCCAGAGCTTTCATGTCATCTCAGTACAGTAAAACTTCCTAATGGCACCCTGAAGGTGCATAATCTCATTTTAAAACTACTTTTTCTTATTTTTTTCTGAAGGAACTGGCAGAATCTCCTTCCATAAAAGCTGAAAAAGGGGAAGAACTCATAATATTTTCCTCATAAGAAAGCAGTTATATTTTCTTATTATTTTTTTTTTACTGTGTGACCTTTCCTACCTTCTGATGAGGGGTTTGCTATGGCACTTTATCAAAAGTTTATCTGAACTTGGCTTCTTTGCCTCCCTTTGGTGGCAGCCAGCGTATCTCTTGATCTCTCATAGAGAACTAGGGAAGTTGTGAGGCAGCATTGACCCCGGTCCCTTCCACAGTAATTTAGAAGAAGAGGACTTATGACAGAACACAGGGGGTCCCTGTTAGGTAGGGAGGGATGAGTCCAGCACCTAAGCCTAAGAGAAGTCTCCTGAAGTCATCCGAACCCATCCTTAATTTGGGTCCCCTTAGAGAAAACAACTATAATATGATCTCTATAAAATCACACCAAGAAATGCCACTTGTGTAATTTTAGAGGCAAATGAAGCCATTGCTCATAAAATTGCTAGCACTGTCTTGAGTCAAGAATAGTGTTGGTTGTTTGGCAAACATCCCACACTCATCTCTGGAAAACCATCTTAGTTCTTACATTTATCTTTCTTTTCTCCCTCTCCCTCCCCACACTCTTTCATTCTTGGCCTTGTCACAGCTTAAAGACCAAGTTCTGTCCCAGAAAAAATAGTACAATCCTCAAAGTTTCTAGGCTTAGACTCATTAGAGTCCCATTGGACTTGCAGGAACCATTTCATCTATGCCTCAGCCTCAAGCCTTTCTCTTTCTTCTCTGACCTTGTAAATCTCCAGTGAGGTAAAGATTCAGAACCTTCCCTTTAGTGATAGTTAGGACAACTCAGAACCTGAAACTTACTGTGCTTACTTCAAGTTGCAGTTAAGTGAGGAATGACCACAGTGATGTGTCCCCACTGGGGCCCAGAATGATGCTATTCAATCTGTGGTCTTAAAGCCTAAACAACAATTCGTATCCAGTTTTCAATATCTGAAAGGCAAATACAACTCTTGAAGCCTGGCATGCTGTGGTTCATAGGGTCTCAAAGAGTCAGACACGACTCAGTGACTGAACTGAACTGAACTGAACTGAACCATGCCATTAAACCAGCGAGAATTCCTCTACCATCTACTCTAGTGATAAAACAGCAGAGATCTCCAGGAAAGCCAATGCAATTGGGAAAACTTGACTTAAGTACAGGATGTAGATCAAAGTTCCTCCCTCATATTGGCTGTGGTTTTAAGTGGCTGAATCTGTATACACACAGATGTGTACCTGTGCACACATGTACTGTCTTAGACCTTTGGTCATTTTTATCATGATACTCTAATTTCTATGATGAAGTTTCCTTGACTTCCTTTAAATCCAATGTAAACTTACTTAGATAGCAGTTCTTCTATTCACTAAGGCCTTAACTAGAACAAGACACAAAAATGGTAACGGTCCATCCTTGTATTCCTTCTCTTGTTGTTGTTATTTTTTAGTCGCTGAGTCATGTCTGACTCTTTGAGATCCCATGGACTGTGGCTCACCAGGCTCCTCTGTCATGGGACCTCCCAGGCAAGAATACTGGAGTAGGTTGCCATTTCCTTCTCCAGGAGATCTTTCCATCCCAGAGATCAAACCCGGGTCTTCTGCTTGCAGGCAGATTTTTTACCGCTGAGCCACCAGGGAAGACCCATTCCTTCTATTAGAGTTCATTATAAGAAAATCAGAGATACCAAAGGAACATTTCATGCAAAGATGAGCTTGATAAAGGACAGAAATGGTATGGACCTAACAGAAGCAGAAGATATTAAGAAGAGATGGCAAGAATACACAGAAGAACTGTACAAAAAAGGTCTTCACGATCCAGATAATCACAATGGTGTGATCACTGACCTAGAGCCAGACATCCTGGAAAGTGAAGTCAAGTGGGCCTTAGAAAGCATCACTACGAACAAAGCTAATGGAGGTGATGGAATTCCAGTTGAGCTATTCCAAATCCTGAAAGATGATGCTGTGAAAGTGCTGCACTCAATATGCCAGCAAATTTGGAAAACTCAGCAGTGGCCACAGGACTGGAAAAGGTCAGTTTTCATTCCAATCCCAAAGAAAGTCAATGACAAAGAATGCTCAAACTACTGCACAATTGCACTCATCTCACACGCTAGTAAAGTAATGCTCAAAATTCTCCAAGCCAGGCTTCAGCAATATGTGAACCATGAACTTCCTGATGTTCAAGCTGGTTTTAGAAAAGGCAGAGGAACCAGAGGTCAAATTACCAACATCCGCTGGATCATGGAAAAAGCAAGAGAGTTCCAGAAAAACATCTATTTCTGCTTTATTGACTATGCCAAAGCCGTTGACTGTGTGGATCACAATAAACTGGAAAATTCTGAAAGAGATGGGAATACCAGACCACCTGATCTGCCTCTTGAGAAATTTGTATGCAGGTCAGGAAGCAACAGTTAGAACTGGACATGGAACAACAGACTGGTTCCAAATAGTAAAAGGAGTACGTCAAGGCTGTATATTGTCACCCTGTTTATTTAACTTATATGCAGAGTACATCATGAGAAACGCTGGACTGGAAGAAACACAAGCTGGAATCAAGATTGCCGGGAGAAATATCAATAACCTCAGATATGCAGATGACACCACCCTTATGGCAGAAAGTGAAGAGGAACTCAAAAGCCTCTTGATGAAAGTGAAAGAGGAGAGTGAAAAAGTTGGCTTAAAGCTCAATATTCAGAAAATGAAGATCATGGCATCCGGTCCCACCACTTCATGGGAAATAGATGGGGAACAGTGGAAACAGTGTCAGACTTTATTTTTCTGGGCTCCAAAATCACTGCAGATGGTGACTGCAGCCATGAAATTAGAAGACACTTACTCCTTGGAAGGAAAGTTATGACCAACCTAGATAGCATATTCAAAAGCAGAGACATTACTTTGCCAACAAAGGTTCGTCTAGTCAAGGCAATGGTTTTTCCAGTGGTCATGTATGGATGTGAGAATTGGACTGTGAAGAAGGCTGAGCGCCGAAGAATTGATGCTTTTGAGCTGTGGTATTGGAGAAGACTCTAGAGAGTCCCTTGGACTGCAAGAAGATCCAACTAGTCCATTCTGAAGGAGATCAGCCCTGGGATTTCTTTGGAAGGAATGATGCTAAAGCTGAAACTCCAGTACTTTGGCCACCTCATGCGAAGAGTTGACTCATTGGAAAAGACTCTGATGCTGGGAGGGATTGGGGGCAGGAGGAGAAGGGGACGACAGAGGATGAGATGGCCGGATGGCATCACTGACTCGATGGACGTGAGTCTGAGTGAACTCCGGGAGTTGGTGATGGACAGGGAGGCCTGGCGTGCTGCAGTTCTTGGGGCCACAAAGAATCGGACACGACTGAGCGACTGATCTGATCTGATCTGATCTGATAAGGATTGGTAGATTTTCCAAGGAGTCAGTGGGTATCTTTTCAGATACAAGTATGAAAGTGAAAGTGGAGTCACTCAGTCGTGTCCAACTCTTTGCAACCCCATGGACTATAGCCTACCAGGCTCCTCAGTCCATGGAATTTTCCCGGCAAGAGTACTGGAGTGGGTTGCCATTTGCTTCTCCAGGGGATCTTCCCAACCCGGGGATTGAACCTGGGTCTCCCACCTTGCAGGCAAACGCTTTACCATCTGAGCCACCAGGGAAGACACAAGTATAAATACATGCAAAGTAACAACTTAATTTATGGCTTATATCAAACCCAGGGCAAGACAGCATATACCTGTAGAGTCGCTGTGGGGCCTCTGCTCTTGCTGAAAACAGTGCTGCCTTCTTATCTGACTCTTGGTCTCAAGAAATGCTCCGGAGTGAGAAAACCAGGATTAAAATCAAGGATCCTGTCTTCCTGTCCTATATCATCGAAACAAACCAACTGGGTCACTCATAAGCGTGTTGTTCTTTTTGTTTCTCTCTCTCTCTCCCTCTTTCTCTCTCCCTTTCTTTCTTCCATCCTCTCTTACATATATTATTTACTCAAGAGTCTGTACCAACCCTTTGGGGGCTGTTAGAATCTATTTTATAGTTTATTGGTCACTGACCTGATAAGTCATAATCGCTCAGAAAGAATCATCACAATTTTATCAGGTAAGAGCAGCTGCTGCACAGGCACAGTAAATTCTTGGGCTTAAGATCTGTGCAGTTATTTTTTTGCAGAGAAAATGGTAAATGAACGCTTTATGAATACAGTGAAGAAGGAATGTGGGCTCTTGTTTAAAATTTAGCAATGGTGTTTTGGAAGAAAAAAATTACCAAGTGTTTAGGGAAAGAATTAAAAACAGAATCTTGAAATTTTACATAGTCCTACCCTATTTGACTTTGAAACCCTAACTTTCCCTTTTCTTGCATTTGCAACAAAAAAAAAATGTGAGGGATGGGGGAAGACTATTTGTGCTTTGTATGTGTGGCAGAAAGTGGGAAGATGGTACAATGGAATTTCTAATATTTAAATTCTTTAGAAAATTCAAGCACATAGATGATTTAATGTTTTAATCAATTAGCTGGAATATCTTTGAAAGCTTAAAAAAAGACAACAACAAGAAAATTCCAACCAAATGTCTTAAATTGCTAAAATGTCTTTATCTTTTGACCAAGATGGACCTTTAAAAGTCTTTAAACATAAGTAAAACTTCATTTCCATGCCAAGCTCCTCTATATTAAAATTTTGGGGGGGTTCCCCAATTTTCTCCTTGTCCCTTCCAAGTTATAAACTTGTGACTACAGGCTTTGCATAAAAATGCTGAGAGACCCTTAACTATAACAATGTGAATGGTACTATTTTTGCTTTAATTTAACTTGATTTAAATGAAAAGAATGTGGAATAAAAGAGGGTATACATTTGGAGGTGATTCTGTATACTTGGTTTTAACCAACAGGCTTTATAAGTGTTCATTAAGAAACTCCACTAGGCATGTTTCCTGCTGCAGAATAGACTTTAACGGAAGAAATAAAGCTGTGAAGATTCCGTTTTCACTTTGTTTCTCGTAAAGACAGTCAGGATCCAACATAAACAACAATTTACACCCAGCATTTATTCTGGAAATTACAGTATCGTGCAGTTAACGCGCACAGATAAATAATGTTTTATGGGATTCTGTGGAGCCCTTTCAGGGTAGCGGATGTTTAACCAAATTAAAGGATTTTGAGAACTCAAAGCTCTCATTTTAAGCAGGTTTAAACAGTTAATATTACAAAATGCCAGCACAGAGGAGCTGGTCCAAATATATTTTTAATACAGTTATATTATTTTCATGATTTCCCATTTTGTTTTTATTACTATTTGGCACCTTCTGTTTATACTAAGTCACTTGTCGCCCAGGCCATCTCCCTCAGGACTTTGCTTGCTTTATGATGACATTTCTTCATCCACTTTTTAATCTCCTATATATCTGCAGGTGTGGAAATATCAGAAATAGAACTATAATTCCTGATAGATGAACTTATATCACAGAGATGATTATAAAAAGAGAATTGTGATTTTAAATAATGATACCACAAAATCTTTTTTTTTTTAAGGAGAGAATCACTTATTTTGGCTAATTTGTGGTTTTTCTGTTAGTGAAAGGGGTCAGTTTAAAAAAATCATTTCTTTCTGGGGCAGGAAAAAAAAAAAACATCATCTTTCAAACCATGGTAGATTTAACAGTTTGGAGTTGTTTTAATATACAGCATATTACAAAATTGTAATAAAGGAATGCTTTGGTGAGAAAAGGCAAGAGATATTTAAATGGAAGCCAGAGTGCAGGCAAAAGGCTCTGGATAGGGAGGCTTCTGGTAAAAAGTAAGAGCTCCAATTGGCAAGCTGTAGAAAATGCTCCTCAGGTCCTGTCTTACCCTTCAGAGCTATAACAAATCTATGTCATTTTCAAAAGATCGCTCCCTTTCCGAGCTGTTAGGTCTACCTAGTCTCCTTTCTCACTCACTTATGGGGCCTCCGTGCTCTCCCAGATAAGCAATATGTGTCAACATTTACCAGTGAGCCATAATTTTTAGTGAAATTCAAATTGTGTGTTCTTTTTTAATTTTACTAAAATTCTGTTTTTATAATATAGCCTCAGGAAAGAATAAAAAAGTTTTAATATTCTTGTTTCACTCATATATTTTATATGAGGTACAATTTTCAATACTTTTATAGCATTAGTTTAGCTGTGGTTAAGGTTAAGTTGGCATTTCTATTCTAAATCACTTTTTTAGGCTTCTGAAACTTGACCTTTTAAATTCTAATGGGACTGAAGCTGAGAGAACTACACCAAGTAAGAGTGATTAAACATGCATAAAGCCATTGAAAACCTGCTATGGGGCCAGCCCAACAGTCTACTAGAACTGTTTTGCATTGACAAGCTACTGTCTGTTGGAGGATCTCAAAGTATTTCTAATGTGGGGTATATTGAGGCATATTGAAGTTAAGGATTTTATTTTAAAGGCCTTCTAGTGAGTCCTTTGCATTGACGGAAACTCAACTCAAAATCCTCCCTCACCCTAGGCGGCTCCTCCTGACCACACCACTCTAAGGCAGTTTCTTCTCTGAGAACAAATGTTGACTGCGCCACTTACTTCGAAATTGTCTTTATTATCTTATATTACTGTCATATTGGTGTAATCACATGGGATCCTTGGAGACAAGAGTCATATCTTAAACTTCTTATTGCCTACAGTTCTTAATGCAGTACCCTATACGGAGAAAGAGCGTCCCAGGTGGCGCAGTGGTAAACAATCTGCCTGCAAGCAGGAGACAGGGCTTCAACCCCTAGGTCGGGAAGATACCCTGGAGGAGGTCCAGTATTCTTCCCTGGGAAATCCCATGGACCAGGAACCTGCCAGGCTACAGTCCATGGGGTCACAAAGAGTCAGACAAGCATGTGAGCATGCACACACATGCATACTGAGAAAACATTGAATAATTATTTGGTGGAGGATTGGCAAACCTAAAAACTAAGAGAACTGTTTGTTTTTCTGTAGATCATCATCCCTCAAGGAAGATAAATGGATAAAAATACAGCTAATCAGTCCTTCACTAGGAGGTCTGTTGATTAGCCTCTTTTATCATTATGACCTATTTGTCTTAGAAAGAATATTGTTGGCCATTCATTTGTTTATTTATTCAGCAATTTCTTGTCAAGTGCTTACAGTGAAAGAACAGGATGGATGAGGTTCCTGTCCTTACGGGGTTTTGCTTTCTATTGGAGAGACTAGTAATAAAGAAGTAAACCAATAAATAAAGTAATTATGTATTGTGATTAGTGTGATTAAGAAATTAAGTAGGATATTATAATAGAGATATGCCTTTCTTCCTTTAGGAAAATTCATGAAAAGAAATTCCAGAAATAAAGTAGAATAATGTTGCAAAATAGATATGTAGCTGCTATGCATCATATACACATCTATGGCATATAGTTTGCACTTGACACTCCCCTCCTAAGTTTGCTGGAAAAAAAAGGATGGAAAGAGACATATAAAAGCACATTGAAATTTTTTAAATGGTTCACATATTGTTACTGCTATTGTTCCCAGCTGGAAAAGTACACATGTAATGGTATCAAACCTTGATCAGCAACCAAAACTTTCGTAGGGAAGGAGAAGAAGATTACTGTTAAATCACTGAGTAAAAAATAAATGAGTGACAACGAGAAATCAGAAGTGTTGGGCTTAGTTTGCAAATTGGAGGACCATAAAGTAGACAACATAAGACATGGTACCTGATATCAACAGCTTCCTCTGATGACTACTACTCCCTGGCCTCTCTATACTTCTTTGTTGTGTCATTGCCTTAATTATCATGTGTGTGCTTTCAAGGTCCTCAGTTAATACATCTCTAGTTGTGTCATATGTAGTTTTCCCCAAGGGATGGCAACCAATCAGAAGGCAGAGTTTGGTCTCCTACTTATTCCATAAATTATCAGCCCAAGATCTCCTGTGCATAACTAATAATAAAATACACATGAATGCTCAGAAATTTTTGTAAAGCAAGTGAATTAGTGCTTATGTGTAAGATATAATGACACCTAATTTCCACTAACTTTTCTGCTAATATAGAAGTATTTTTTTATTGTGCCCTGGAATTGATGATTCAGTTCAAATAGTTGGATTAGCAAGAACTTTGACACTATGAGAGATCTGAGTCAGTGGAATGAAAAGGCTGCTCAACTCCTTTCTTGTGAACATTCTTTCATATATTACTTCAAATACTTACTAAGTACCTCCTTGTTATAGGCTCTGTTCTAAGCCCTCTGGGGATAGAAATGGAGGTGTCAAAGGTGAATGAGACATAGTGGGAGATGCTGCTGCTGCTGCTGCTAAGTCACTTCAGTCATGTCCGACTCTGTGCGACCCCGTAGACGGCAGCCCACCAGGCTCCCCCGTCCCTGGGATTCTCCAGGCAAGAACACTGGATTGGGTTGCCATTTCCTTCTCCAATGCATGAAAGTGAAAAGTGAAAGTGAAGTCGATCAGTCGTGTCCAACCCTCAGCGACCCCTTGGACTGCAGCCTTCCAGGCTCCTCCATCCATATACCCAAATAACTGCCGTTCAAAAGGTTATAAGTGCTAAGGTGCTGTAACAACTCCAAGGATACGAGGCAAGGTAAGATCAGAGTGATGAGAGGACTTCCCTGGTGGTCTTGTGCAGGGTGTGTGGTGGGTTTGATCCCTGGTTGGGGATCTAAAATCTCACATGCACGTGGTGTGGCCAAAAAAAAAGATCAGAGTGATGAGGAGGACCAAGAGGCTCTGTGATTTGCTCTCAGAGATGTCTGCACACTTAGGAAGCCCCAGCTGTAGTCTGAGCTGTAACTTGATGTTTAGGCAAATCATTTAACTTCTTCGGGCCCTAATTTAAAAAATTAGATCATTTGGTCTCTAAGGTCTTCCAGCTCTAAAACTCCTTGATTCAGGAAGCAGCTGCATTTGAATCAGACTTTAGATGGATAGGAAAATAGAATAAAGTCTTAGTGCTTGAATGAGAGAAACTCTGTGATGCTGTGGTTTCAGTAGACAGAGATAGGGGAAGGCAAAAATAGGAGTAGCAAACTGCAGAGTGAGGGAGCTACATCTGCCAAGATGTAGGGGTGGGAAAATGCTGGATGTGTTCAGGAAACACCACGTAGTTCAGTCTAACTGGGGTTACTTAATTGTGGGAAGGTGTAAAGAGAGAACTGTAAAGCAAATCAGCCAAATTTATGGAAAACTTTGAATGCCAGTCTGAGGCCTAATATTCAGCCTAATTGAAGCTTCTTAAGAATGTAATCAATATCTTTTGCTTTGGATGCCATCCAGATGACTAAATTACCTAGGCCTTCTATTTCATATGCAAGGTAACACTTACATAGCCCCTACAATGTGCCAGGTTCTGTACTAAGTGATTTACGTAGGTTAATTTAGTTTATCTTTGTAAATCCCAATGAGAAAGGGAATATGAAGGAAGATAATTTAGGTACAATGAAAGAAAATGACTCTGAAATGGAATAAAATAGGAAAATTATGATAGTCTATGTATAAGAAATGAGATAACTTAAAATGTGATTTTAAACTAGATTTCAGTGAACAGTTTAAAAGGGGGAGGGGACTGTTATTGTACCCATTTTGCAGATGAGAAAACTGAGGCACAGAGAAGTTAAGTTTCCCAAGGTTACACAGCTAGTGAAATGTTGGGGCTGGGAGTCAAACTCATTTGTGATAACCATTACAGAAAACTTGTTAGTGCTATTTTCATTTTTCTCTCTTTCAAAGTTACATAGTATCTAAATTACACAGAGCAGCCACTCTCAAAGCATAAATGAAGATACTTTTTCCCAACTCCAGTCTGAGCAAGAAACATCTTTTTGTAATCAACCGCAGGCTGGCATTATCATTATTATTTAAAGAGACTTTACTGTTTTACCAGAAAATGTTCTTTTAAATGATGTTTTTTAAAAATCAGATTGTGGAACTTCCCTAGTGGTCTAGTGATTAAGAATCCATCTGCCAATGCAGGGGACATGGGTTCAATTCCTGGTCCAGGAAGAGCCCACATCCCGCAGAGCAGCTAAGCCTGTGGGCCACAACTACTGGCCCATGAACTTGGGAACCACAACTGCTGAAGCCTGAGCTCTCTAGAGCCTGTACTCCACAACAAGAGAGGCCACCACAACGAGAAGCCCACGCACCACAACCAGAGTAGCCCCCACTTACCGCACCCAGAGAAGGGCCACGCACAGCACCAAAGACCCAGCATAGCCAAAATAAATAAATAAACAACAGCAAATATATATATATATTTAAAAAATAGTAATTTTTTTAAGAATCAGATTGTGGGCTGCGTTATATAAAGATGATAGTCACTTTTGAAAAGCACAAATATCCCAGAAATTCAAGAGAGGCAATTGCTCCAGCCAAATTGAGGAAGAAGATACCCACTCTCTTCCAGGTTTCTACCATTTTATATTCTACAATTTTGGAACTGCTAAGAGTCCCTCAGACAGATTGTTTCCCAAGCATAAGACTGCTTGAATGCAAGGAAGTCAGAAGATCAGTCCTTCCCCATGTGCCCAACTTCTGTAAGTAAAAGGGGTACGTTCTTTTTCCAACTTATAGCTAGGCAAGGACTTTTCATTGAATTACTACTCCCAGAGATCTCCTGTTGCCATCCTGTGTGATTATGGTCTGGATTCCAGACGCATGAACACATGGAAAGAACCCGTGCAGCATTTTAGAGGTTCTAGGACCAAGAACAAAAGCTACTGACCATATTCAGCTCTTCTGTTTGTTTGTAATGAGTATAATTTTTAGCTAATTACTTGAGCCATTTTCCCTGTGAAAGTATCTTTATCTAAGTGGATCTTCATGCTTTTTGCTAGGCAGTTTGGTTGTCTCCTGGTCTGATCAAACCTTTCTCTGAGGTTCCCAAGTTTCCCTTACTGCACTGTATCATCAGCAGAGTTTTTAGTTTTCTTCCGCCCACCCCACCTACTTCTAAATGTTTGCTGAAAAGAACCCTTAACAGGAAGTAAACTTGCCCAGCGTGGCCCAGCTGTGTGTGAGGCTTGAGTGAGAGGTATTTATGACCTGACAGGAAGATAAAGATAAAGATAAAGATGAAGCTGACTCTGTGGCTGTTAGCACGGGGAGAAGGAAATGTTTATGACCCCATCTGCTGGCGTTTCAATAGGATGGAACTGCCTTTATGGCGTCAATCTCCCCTGTGACTTCCTTCCATTTGGGGAGCGATATCTTATTTCAAGATGTTCCCACCGCACACACTGTTGTCCCCTTTGTTTAGGGGCATGGGAGGAAGGAAGGACTTTGTGACTGGAATGTGGGGATGGAGTGGTATTTATGGTTATGACTCAAGCTAGAGAAAAGGCTTCATTGGGGTTGATTGTATAGGTCCAGAAAGCTACCATGCATCCTGCTACTTCCTAAGCATTACCCACACTGAAAGCAGAACCATATTAGCTCTAGTCATTATCAGGCATTAAGGCTAACCATTTTCTAACACTATTATAACGAGAATTACTATAGCTTGATTTCCTTGCCCACTGGGGGGAAAAATATCTTACTTTGTAAATTTCTTGTTTCTTGCCCTTTATTTAATTTCTCTTACTTTTCTTACTTTTCTTCTCCCCAGTGTCTTTTCTTTCTTTTCTTTTTTCTTTCTTTGGAGGAGGAGACACTTAAGACCAACAGGTGCAGTGTTGCTCAGTTCAATATCTTTGTCCATAAAGCAAAAGCAGTATGAAATGATCCCTTGCTTAAAACTAGCCAAGGTTAAGAGAGCCTGTAGATAGGTTGGTATTCCTTTGTGAGGCAATGCATTTCTAAAGTGCCAAAAATAAGGGAATAGTCTTAGAATATAATATTCTGTGCACCACTGAAACTGGTGTTTTTATACATATTGATGGTATTCATTTTACTGCAAAATAAGTATTTATTCTTCAGTTTTATTTGTACTTCCCCCAGGCCCATTAGTATAGATTAAATTTTATATTAAATTGCTCAAATAATCAGCACAATATATGTAAATCAAGAGCTTTAGCTTCATTGGTACTATTTGTGTGGATATATGTGACCATATTCAACATAGTCATTTTTTTCTTTGCAAAAACAAGGTTTCTTTCCTTTTTAAAGCTGTAATCCTATTTCTAAAAGACGAATTGTTTACCAAACTACACACTTAACGAACTCAAGATTACAAAAGAAATGACTTTGTTCTTGCCACTGGGTTTGCCATTTAAAGAACCGAATAAAGAACTTCTGTTTTGGGGTGAATCACCCTGTGATATGCTTCTGTATCTCCTTAAGGTCCTATCTTCATCTTCACTGGTTGGGAGGAGCAGGGGAGAAGATGGCTTACTCAAGCATTTTTCCCCAGAGAATTCCATAGCAATATTTTTCTAATGGGAGAGTCCTGTAGTTAAGTTGGGCAAATTAGTTATAATCTTTGTACCTGATTACCTAAAGACTGGAAGGTAATAGTGTGTGACAAGTTACATTTTCCATTATAGCCCAGGTATAGTCAATTCACAGAGTAGAAATATTCTGGTGGCAATGTCCCTTCAAGGGGATTAGAGCTATCACTGAAATAAAACCTCATATAAACATCAAATATCATAAAGCCAAGATTTGATCTTTGATTTTTACAGAAGTTCCTCCACAAAACATCCTATCCTTCCTTCTACAGTACAGGCCCAAGTCTTGGCATGTTCAACCGACTAGGAAATCCAGTCCCAACCATATTTATCCAGTGTGATCCCTGAGAATAATTAGATAGGCCTACTAGGGAAGATCCTATCACAACTGCAATTTTCGTTTGCGCTACAGGTTACCAGGTGGCATTCGTATTAACAAAGGTTCAAACCACACCATCAAATGGTTCAAACCATATAACCTCTTGTCTTAGGAGTTAAGCTAGCTTCCTAGGCTTCCCTTGCAGTGGTTAACTCTACTGAGAAGCTTTCTATCAGCAATAATAGCTTCAAGGTAGGAAATAAAAAATGGAAAGTGTTTAAATTGTTAATGGGTTTCATGTTCTTGTCACTGTTGAGGGTTTGTTCCCTTTTATAAACTCATAGTTTTTGGTTGACATTGCTTTTATGCGAGCCATCAGCCAGTTGGTGATGGTGTTGCTGTGTTAGACCATTACTGCCGGATTGTATTTGCAGTAAAGAAGGAGAATGGAGGCTGTAAATCTGCAACTGGAGATTTAGGGCTCTGTTACTCTGCAGTTTAGGCCCATGTGCTGGGGAGTCCATTCTCCTCCGGCAGAATTATACCCTCCAAACATGCCTTCCCAGGCACTGATCGACGACGTTCATTCCCTGGGCTACCAGGGCACTTAATACGGCTAATTCAGTTAAAGAAGCCTGAGGGGTGAGGTGGATGAGCCTCTCTCCCTGCTGGAAGCCAGATGCCAGGCTGGTTAGTGATCCTGCTTTATCCCTTCCCCCATGCAAAGCTGTGAGTAGCTATTACTGCAATCACAGGGAAAAATAAGAAGAAAATGCTTCTAATGTTGGGCTCTTTCCTCCTTTAAGCAGGAAACGCTGCTTTACCCAACCTCATTGATGCTTGTAGTACTAAGTCCATTATCAGGAATATTCAGGAAACACATTCTTGGGGAATTCAGGATGTGTCAGGGGCCTGGATATCTTGACATCACTTCACAAAGCTACCACCAGAGTCCCAAAAGCAGGAGAGTCCGTGCTTAGGGGACAGGTAACTGGAAAGTAGAAAAAAATTTCCCACCCTGACCCAGCTGGGTTGGTTTTGAATAGAAGCAGTTTAGAGGATAATACCTCTTACTGCTGGATTCAGAAATACTTTGGAAAGACATCAATATTAAACATATTTAGATTTGCTTTATTAATCGTGTATAATTTCTACTACTAAGATATTTTATAGTGAAAAGAATGTTAAAATATTTCCTTGGCTAGCAAAAGTTACAGGCAAGATTTTAGATGTGTTTTGTTTTGCTTTGTTCAGCCTTCCCCAGAGAGAAAGGGTGTTAAATATAGACTCATCCACATGATCCCTCTGAGGCGTGTGGGTCTGCTTTCTGTGTCAGCTGTGGCACAAATGTGCATGATTTACCCATACAACTATTGAACCAGCATTGGCCTATTAAGACTTCAGATGATCTGTTCATGAGCTGTCAACCCAAATTGAGCTTGAAGCCTGCTGTAAAAGATCTAATTTTCATAATTATCCAGAACCTTCACACCCTCCTTCCTTTTAGTACCACCCACCTCCACACACAGTACACGAAGGAGTAAACACATACATACAGACACAGAGGCACAGAGCAGCACTGTCCCTGGAGATTCATCAGGCCTCTTGCCCGAAAATGCACCGAGTTCATCCAGGGGTCAGGCCTGGCTTTGACTTCCTGTTTGAGGAGCCCCATGTGTGGTGTTCCAGCATTGCTAGAGGCTAGTGATGACTAAGTAACCTTTCACACTATAGCCTCCCACTAAGAAACAAGGTCCCTTATGATTCTAGACCTGGAGTGATTAGGGCACACAAATACCTTTTTAATATATAAGGTGGAATTAATGCCTGTAGAAATAGCACTTCACTGTCTCATGGCCTTGCATTTATATAAAGAGGAGAGAGCTGTTGTCTTTGAGGATGAAGAATTTTAAACGCCACCTGATTTAGTCTCAGAGTACACCAGGAACTCTGATCATTTAGCTGTTGCTTAAGGCTGCCTGTGAGCTTTACCTGACCCTGGTCTCCAAAGGAAATCATCATTTTGCACGTGAAGTTCAGCTGGTAATATCCCTCTAGGTAACCTGGCCTGAAATGTGGACCAGCAGGAACAGGCAGCACGTTCAGGCTTAACCCTTTGCAGCACTGGAGATAAAGAGTACACACTCCAAGGATTTGGTCATGCTGATGTTCCTCCAGTAATTCCACTGGAACTACACTGTACCAGAAACCATCCAGTCTCTGGACATATATTGCCTATGTGTCAGGAGTGGACAGGCAGCACTTTACTAGGTTCTTCTACAACCTCAGGTTTTTGAGGCAGCTAAAGCTTAAACTCCTTGTCTTAACGTGGGACAACTGTATTTCTACACTGGTTGTCAGTTGTCTTTGCCCTCAGAGGGCATTTGCTGCAACTCAGGGTTCTACACTTAGAATAAAGGGAGCTATTTCCTGTCTTCACTGCTTTTTTGCCTTTTTTTTTAATCGTGAGTAGAGACAGTACATTACTCAAACCTTGGCTTTTCCCCCAAGTCTGTTGTTTACAGAGAGACATTTGGGTCCCTGGGGCCCACTCCCATAAAACCTTATTATCATATATTTCAAGACGTAAACTTCAGTTGTCAGCTCAGGAGCAGTTTTTAAAGCCCTGGCTGCTCTTGTTTTTCTTCTGCTTCCCTCTGGTTTATTTTTCTTTCAGCTTTTCCTGTTCTTCCCTCTTCCTCATCTCAAGCAATGCTCAGTTCCAAGCAAGCTGGCTCGCTTCTTATTCTACTAATTAGACAAGAAGTCCAGAGAGGCCATTATTAGATTCTGAGAATCTTTATCAGAGCCCATTATGGCCTTAAATACTGCACAAACATTTTACTAACTGAACCCATGAAAATTTCAGCTGATCCATCCTTGGTCTTTAGCATCTACTTTCTTTTGTACCTACAGAGTTATGTTTCTGATGATAGAATTCCTAACAGCTTATTTTTCTTTGTATTCATTTTCCCAGAGGCAGCAGTGAAGGTTTATTCTCTCTTTTTCTTTCTCTCTCTCTCATTCTAATTACTGGTCCTGGTGGTGAAGGGGGTTCTGAGAAGCCTGCTTTTTCTTGGTGGAATACATGTGAGTGTGTGTAAATGTCATATGTATTAATGTCACCAGTGAATGGAATTCATGGTTGCCTGTTTTTCTCTCATTTTCTTTACAGGGCTAGGGATTATTTGTATGGACCAATGGTCTCCCTTTTCTTTCAATGGAAGAATAATCCTGCATTATAATATAGTAACTGCAAAAGAAAGCTCTTTTTCTATTTCATTCTTTTCTTTCTTAATTCACTGTCTAGTGAGTTTCTGATTGACTCACAGACCAATTAAAGTAAAATTTAATGGAAGAATAGATTAACTCCCTGAGGTTTCCCTACCATCCATCACATTTTTATAGCAGGAGCTGTGAGGAAGCTCATAACTTCATGCTGTGAATGTGATAATAAAGAGGGCACGGAGAGGATTCCGATTTACAGCCGAGCTGATGTTCGCCAGGACAGAATTTACTGCCCAATCCCCTTCCCCTCTTTATTCAGGAGGAGGTCACTAGATCTGCCCTCAGCCCAGGTCTCAGATACTGAAGGGCAGATTGTCAGGTTGAGATTCTTTCCCTTTAATTGGGGTGGGTGAGGAGAGAATGTGAATTTCATTGTCCAGAGATGGATATTGTGTTAAAGTATATCCGTCCTTAGGAAGCTGTTGTCACTCCAAATGTTCGTATTTTTAAAGGGTGTACTTGATTTGTTACTATTTACTCTCACAGAAATTCAGAAATATCAGGCATTTGTTTCTGAGTCACTGAGTCATTGTCTTTTATCTACAGGCTTTTCTGGGTAACTGAAGATATCTCTTTCTGTATCTTTATTGCCAACATTAATAATATCTTCTTCTGAGCATCTTTCTTTTGAGGATCTCAAAGCACTTTGTGATCATTGTTTTAGTCTTTCTAATAGGTCCCCCAAAACCTTCCAAACAATTCACAGTTTATTAATGTTTCTCTGATTCATCTTAACAATGAAGTGTGACAGTGCTTACAGTATGACACACCCATGTCTGGGATTATTTTGTATACTTACTAAAATTTTTACTTCATGTAGCAATTTGGGGGGGTCTTGAATATTTAATAACTGTATCAAATTTCATGAATATATTAGATATTCCTTTTTTTTTTTTCAGAAGCTTGGTAAGATAGAATCAATATTTTTAAATCGCACTCATTTGACTGTCCTTGAAATCAAAACATGTCTGAACTGAACTTAGTGTGTCTCCCCTCACTGACCTGCTCTTCTTTTTATATTAAAAAAAATCTTAAACAGGACGGTCTATCCTTCAAAGTGTTGTAGGTTGGAAACTTGGGAATCTTCCTAGATCCTCTCTCTCCTGCACACCCTGTATCTCATTGGTCTCCAAGGCCTGCTGAGTCTACCACTTCAATGTCTCTGAAACCATCCCCTTCTCTCAATTCTCTTGCTTACTTCTCTAGTCTTACTGCAGGTTTCTCATAATTTCTTTGGACTATTGTGATCAACTTCTAGCCAGTCTCCACATCTTCACTCTCATCATTCCCTCTCTAATCCAGCTTCAATGCTTACAAAAGAATAATCCCTCTAAATGAAAATTTTATAATTTTATTGCTAAAACTATTTAAATGACTGCCCATTGCTTACAAGACACATTTAAATCCTTACACAATCATTCATAAGGCAGCATAGCTTCATAGCTTAGATGTGATTCCCTAGATTTGAAGAGGTATCATGGTATTGCCGGTTTTTAATTTTGACAAGAATTTTTAAAAAGTTATCACCTTCTGCTTTTGAACTGTGGTGTTGGAGAAGACTCTTGAGAGTCCCTTGGACTGCAAGGAGATCCTACCAGTCTATTCTGAAGGAGATCAGCCCTGGGATTTCTTTGGAAGAAATGATGCTAAAGCTGAAACTCCAGAACTTTGGCCACCTCATGCGAAGAGTTGACTCATTGGAAAAGACTCTGATGCTGGGAGGGATTGGCGACAGGAGGAAAAGGGGACGACAGAGGATGAGATGGCTGGATGGCATCACTGACTCGATGGACGTGAGTCTGAGTGAACTCCGGGAGTTGGTGATGGACAGGGAGGCCTGGTGTGCTGCAATTTGTGGGGTCGCAAAGAGTCGGACATGACTGAGCGACTGATCTGATCTGATCTGATCACCTTCTTTCAACATAATTTCACAAAAGGAATATATTGATGTCAGAAAATAGGAAGAACACAAATCCAGAAAAATACTCTCTTTTATTGAATAGTTATGTAACTTTAGGACTTCCCGGGTGGCTCAGCTGGTAAAGAATCTGCCTGCAATGCGGAGACCTGGGTTCAATCCCTAGGTTGGGAAGATCCCCTGGAGAAGGGAAAGGCTACCCACTCCAGTATTCTGGCCTGGAGAATTCCATGGACTGTATAGTCCGTGGGGTCACAAAGAGTCAAACACGACACTTTATGTAACTTTATGGGGAAAAAGAATCACTTTATAGTTCTTATTTTTCTCATTTTACTATAGTCCTGAAAACTTATGATGTTCTCTTACTGTATTTGGGAATCTGGAGTTGCTGAGTCATAACAAGTATCTTTTTAATGTATAAGATAGAACTAATGTTGGTTAAGTAGATGGTCTTGGCCATCATAAAGAGCTGAATTTGAAGTCCACCTTCACAACTTCATAGTTGTATGATCATGGGCAAGTTGCTTATCCTCACTAAATTTAATTTCCTCCATCTATAAAACAGAGATAATAATAGTACCTACTTATTAGTGCTATTTTGACTATTTCATAATAAAATGCATATTTTGACCCACTGTCAGGCACATAGTAAGCACTTTGACAGTATGATATACTACTATGATGACCTCCTGGCCTCATCTCCTCTCACTCCCCTAAAAGCACCCTATGTTTCCAGTACACTGAAGTGTACACAAGTGGTCCCCTGGACCAAAATACACCTGCATATCTTGGAACATACTTTCCTCCTTGCCTAGAATCCTGCTCCCTCCACTTGTACATCTGGTGAATTCCTACTCTTCCTTCAAGATTCAACTTAAACCTCATAGTCTCAGCATCCCTACTTGTCCCTCTTTTTCCTCCATTGACAAACTGTCTTCCACAGTCTCATAGCATTTTATAGATTGCCAAGCTCATACCAGGTGTTTGTTAAATTTCTTTATTTAATCTCAATTAATGTGATTAAATAATCACACTAGTGATTATTTAATTATATCAACCACTAAACACTACAGATAAACTTATATTAGAGGTTTTATCACTTTTTATTCATTAATTCAATTAATACTTAATTGTGAACCTTCTATGATGCATAAACTTCTGCATAAGGTATATTCCAATAACAGTAATGCAACATTCAAGATTTGGGAAGACTTAGTTACTCTCCTCTGTGATTTCTTGGAACCTGGTAGAAGCATTAATACAAATGATAATTTGTATTTTAGCTATTTGTTCCTATTCTATCTCCTTCCTGTCTAGACTGAGTTTCTCAAGGGCAGTTATCTTACTTATTTTTGTTTCTCCAGTACCTAGAACTTTGAAAGTGCTCAGGGTGTATTTATTGAACAAATGAAGGAATATCAAGAAGCATCCTCAGTGTTAAAGAACTTGATGAACTTTGTTAACTCTGTGGTTGATTGTGTTGTCCCTGACTTTGAAAGGACACCATCATCCCATGACAATGTAACTATTTTTTTTTAAAGGCGAAACATCTTTTCTGGTGGGTCCACATGAATTTTATCCTTCAAACTGTGTCTACAGCTTCATCCAAGTCTGGGGTGGTTTCCCTCCTAAATCAATGGATCATCCTAAGCTATTTCTGGAAAGAAAAAAAAAATGAAGAAGAGGAAGGAAGTATGTTCCCTTGAGCTATTGTGAGAAAAACAGATCTTCTAGTATGTTCTGGTGTGTTTTACTTCTGGTCCAAGTACACTTGAGTCTTGCCTCTGGGTGATGTAATTTTGGGAATGGAATATCACTTTATACTTGCAAAGAGTGTGTTCTCAGTGCCATGAGTTGGATCTGGAAGGTGAACACCAACATCCTTAGCCATCCTTAGTTTTGCTTCACTCCTAAAAGCTGTGCTTCATAGGCAATTAAACATCTCTCTGGCCCAAATTTAACAGACTGCACAGCAGCATCTTGGGTATTCTGCTGTTGTTACCGCCACACAGGATAAAAAGCCTGCATTCTCCATTTCAGAGTTTTGTTTAGTTGACCTTGTTCTTCAGTTTGCTGCTAAATGACGTCTATGAGTGACACCAATGAACTCAGAAAGCTAACTTTTGAGACCGTCCGAACTTCATAGCTACCTGGCATGGTAGGACAGTCCACTACTTTTAGACATTCAGCTGTCATGATTGCTTAATGCTCCTTGATCACGCATTCTATGATGCTTCCTGAGTATATACATTTTTGTTCATTTCTCAGTTTCTTTGTAAATCTGTGCTTCCTCTCTAACTTCATCTACCTTTGCTGTTTGTTCTGCCTTTTATGTATTTATATATCAACAATAACAGATATTCCCCACTTTTTAATCTTTTTTCTATAAACTTTCCCTTTATTCCTAGAGAAATCCTATTCATCATTATAAACCCAGGTTAGTCTCTGTCTACTCTGTGAAATCTTCACACACACACATACAGAAAAAACTAAAATACTAAAATTTATTAAGTGCCTGCTAGGAAACTCATCAGGAACTATATTTGATACTTTTATAAATCTTACTTGCTTAGACCTCACAAAGCATTTCAAAGTAGGTGCTATCTCCATTCTTAAAACATAAAGTGAAAGTCGTTCAGTCGTGTCCGACTCTTTGTGACCCCATGGACTATATAGTCTCCAGTCCAGAATACTAGAGTGGGTAGCCTTTCCCTTCTCCAGGGGATCTTTCCAACCCAGGGATCAAACCCAGGTCTCCCACATTGCAGGCAGATTCTTTCCAGCTGAGCCACAAGGGAAGCCCAAGAACACTGGAGTGGGTAGCCTATCCCTTCTCCAGGGGATCTTCCCAACCCAGAAATTGAACTGCGTCTCCTGCATTGCAGGCGGGTTCTTTACCAGCTGAGCTATAAGGGAAGCCATAAAATCAGGATAAAAATAGTTAAAATGTTTTCCCTAAAGCTTTATGTCAAGCAGTTGACAGATCTAGAGTTTAAGTCAAGGTTCACATGGTTTCAAAACTGATACATGTTCCACCATATCATGCCATTCCTCATCCTTTTTATCTGTTGTGTATTAATGTATATATCTATAATTTTGCTTTTTATTCTCCATGTTTATTGTGTTATTCATTTGACTGTCTTTCCTATCAGAAAAATAACTCATTGAAAGTTAAATTTATTTCTTATTTATCTTAGTACCCTTAATGCTCTCAGAACATTACCTAACACATAACAGACATTGAATTAAGGGCTTACTGGATTGAATTGGGTCTCATTACAATTGAGTTCAACTGACCAACAGATTTACCTTGAACCTTGAAATTTTGCATTTCTGGTGATGTCTGGGGCTCAGGATGCCATTTCCCTCGTGCCAGGTGACATGTTGTCTTCTCAGTTGTCCATATGTAGCCACGTGTCTGTGCTAACTTCATCCTGAACAATTGCTCATGTTCCCAGGAAAGTAACTGGAGAACACAGTCATTAGTGTACTTAAGTTCCTGGAGAACTGTCTTCTATCTCATATATTTACTGTAGTCAGTGGAGTATATTCAGTCTTTTAGGAATAATTAAAATAGTCTGTGGCTCTAATTAAAGTAGTCTGGATATTTTTAAGACACCTATATATAAGAACAAGCTGAGTGCTGACATCAAGTTAATTGTGTTATTTTTAGTGGAGCTATCATTGAAGACAGCAGTGTGGCACCCAGTGCCTTTTTAATCCTCGTGTCTGGATGTATAGTGTTAAATAACTAGCATCTTGAGCTCTTAAGAGGAAAGGCGTTAAAGCATAAATAAATAAAGCTGTTATGAAAACCCAGAAAATTATCTAAATGCACTTGTATAAGGAATCATGTAGTGATTAAACTGCTGGCTATGGAGACAAATACCCTTAACACCTTTCAGAACTAAAACCAAATCACCAAATGACTTGGAAATTTTGTCCTATATGGTAGGGGAGCCAGAGAGAACAGCTGTTGCACTTAAATTTTTTAGTATTATATTTGATCTGTTTAAATAACAAAACTGTTCTTATTTTTACTAGAAGTCAGAATCGTGCCTTTCTTTTATTGATTTTTTTATGTATTTATTTTTGGCTACACTGGGTCTTCTTGCTGCACAGGGCTTTCTCTAGTTCTGACAAGTAGGAGGCTACTCATAATTGTGGTGTGTGGGCTTCTCATTGCAGCAGCTTCTCTTGTTGCAGAGCACAGGCTCTAGGTGCATGGGCTCGGTAGTTGCAGTGCCTGGGCTTAGGTGCTCTGTGGCATGTGGGATCTTCCGAGGGATCACACCCATGTCCCCTGCAATGGCAAGTGAACTGTTAACCACTGGACCACCAGAGAAGTCCCTCCCCTTCTTTCTAGTCCATTTCCCTAAACCTTGGCCAAACAGGGGAGATACAGTCCAGCGAACCATGCATTCTAACAGTGGAGTCTTCCACTTTTCTTTTACTGTGAAGTCACACCTGTTTCCTCTTAATACCCTCCTTCATCTTAATTCCAGATGAATGCTGAATCTCATTGCAAAGTAGCTCCATCTAATTTTCTGTAGCTGAAATAGGGTTTCTTTTAAATGAGCTGCCCAGAACTGATGGCCTCCCCAGATTGTGATATCTACTGGCCGCAACTGTGACAGAGTTCCTAGTGGAGGTGGAGCATTTCTTCTATAACATTTACCCGGGAGACAAACCAAGCTTCTCTAATTTCGTACTGTTTCCCAAGATCAGGATGCAAAAATACATTTCTTAGAAATAATCAAAGCATAATGACTTATACAAAGATACAGTCACAGGTGGGGATATCCACTATGAAATATGGCTCTGGATCATCTGTGATCCTAAGAAAAGAAAGGTCGGAGAGCGAATTTATTTGGAAATAACAGAAACTTTTGGTTGGGTTTTGTAGGCTGAAGTTCTGGAGTTAATCATTATTCTGCCGAATCCTGAATGATGTTGCTTGTAGCTTTCCTACGCAGGCAGCATCCCCGTGGGAGTCCTACTAACGGTCTTTTGTCAGGCACTATCAGCAGTATTGAGCCAACCTGAGCACCCTATTATTAATCCTTTTCTCCTAGTGACATGACAGCGATCGATGTCTGAACAAGCTATTGAAACTGTAGCAATCAAGTGGACTCCAGTTAATCCAATGGGATACTTACTCAGAGCTATGGGAAGGGCAGGGAATTTTTTTCTAACTCTGCTCTACTCCTATATCCATACATTCTATGCTGCTATAATTTGGGTAAAAGCTGACATTTACCCAGGCCTGTAAATACACAGGGAACCCTTACTGATGACTCAAATACATTTATATCACATTTGCAGCCATCTGCTACTTCTGTTAATACATAAACTTACCATTGTTATGTATTTACATATGTGCCTATATAAATATAAACTGAGGACAATGAGATGTTTATATGGAAAGGTGATGTTTTTGAACTTACAGAAAGCCTGGTGACGTTTTTGAACTTACAGAAAGCTATCAGAAGTTACAAAGAATAGTAAGTACAACACAAGGTTATCAGATTTCCTGTCCTCTACTTCAAGTAGAAGGAAGTCTAAAATGGTGGTGTCCCAACCTAGCTGTGCATACAGATTCCTAGGTCCCGTTCCCACAGATTGTGATTCAGCTAATCTGAAGTGATGCTCAGGAATCTGCACTTTAAATTTCAAGGTGACTGACCTTAAATGGCAGTTTTCAAGCTGTATTCCAAGGTGCTCTGGGTCTTCCTAAGAGACTCCTAAGTGGTTTATAGGGTAGGGCAGGAGGGACAAGAGGGAAGAAGGGCAGGAAGGACAAACATGTCCTCGATTTTGCTAGCAAACACCTCACTTAAGCAACTTAGTTTCTTGACTCAGTTTCTCTGTCTGTAAAATCCATATCAGTAATATTTACCTTTATTTATTCTACATGGGTATTTTGAGAAGGATGAATAGAGAATATAGAGAGAATAAAGAATTACAGAGGATAAAGCCAACTCCCCAGTCAGCGTAAGAATCTATGAACAGGAAGTCACAGTCTCCTGCAGTGAAGTGGGCCTTCTTATCTTAGAGTCACCATTGCTCCCCAGGGCTGGCTGGGGTTTAGGACAGCTCTCCAGAGTCTGACGTATCTTTCTAATGCTGAGTCTAATCCTGCCTTCATTAGCTTCTGCTCACAGATCCTACTTCTCCCAATATTCCCTATTTCTATGGGATAGTCCTTGAAATATTTGGAGACAGTTATCAGATCTCAGGCTAAAATTCCTTGCCTTCTTAAACTATTCATTGGTTAACTCATTTTCTGAAATCCTGTCACCAACAATAAGCCCTGACTGTTTCTGAAATTAAGGTGTAAGTATCAGTACTCTTGCCTGGAAAATCCCATGGATGGAGGAGCCTGGTGGGCTGCAGTCCGTGGGGTCACTAGGAGTCGGACACGACTGAGCGACTTCACTTTCACTTTCCACTTTCATGCACTGGAGAAGGAAATGGCAACCCACTCCAGTGTTCTTGCCTGGAGAATCCCAGGGACGGGGGAGCCTGGTGGGCTGCCGTCTCTGGGGTCGCACAGAGTCGGACACCACTGAAGCGACTTAGCAGCAGCAGCAGTATTGGTCTGAAAGAACTAGAGTGCAAGATGCCTTTCAAACATGTTGCATGACAAACTCTTCTGGAGAAGGTTGTTTTTAAAATGTAAATGTCCAGTGACCTCAACCAGTGAAAGAGGGGTGAGGCTCTGGAAAGTGGATTTTTAAGGTGCCAGGTGATGCAAGTGCAGGTGGCCTGAGAACCGCCGCTGTGCACACTAACTCAGGACGCTAAATGCTTTAAAGAGGCTGGGACGGAGACACTGCCTGCAGTCTCCTGACTGGCCTGAGACCTGTGCAAGCAACTTCAATGCCAGAGTCTTCTTTCTTCATTATCTGTATCACATCTACCCTCTCCATCATCAGAATTACATGAGATAATATATGTAAGACAATAATTATCACAATGTCTTTTTATGCAAATATGTTTTTATACAAGCTTCAGTCAAGTGAATATTTTTATGCCTCTATTTTATGCCATTTTGATGTATTTTGTCTAATAAAAGTTTAGGATCATGAAGTCATACCTGCTTATTCGTTCAGAGAACAAATTTAAGAAATAATTATTTCATTTGTGTAAATGTGTTGGTCTCGAGTTGTCAATCAGCAAGTTACTCTTTTGCTGGGCATGATCGTCCCTGTCCCCATCCAGCAGTTCTGGAAGAATCTACCAAAAAAGACCTTCAAGCTGAACACAAAACAAAGCTTTGCTGAGGCCTCAGCCTGGCATGGACCTGGGGAGACATCCTGGAAGGCTCCCTCTGGTACAGATTGTTCTAAGAAATAGGTTTCAATAAGAAAATTGCTTGGTTTATTATTTTTAATTTAATGAACCTTGTTCCTGTAAAAATCACAGGGCAGATATTCCAGGAAATCATCATCTTTTTTTAGCCCTAGAGCAGACAGTTCAGTAGTGTCCATAGCTAGACAAGTTTGCCTGACCTGCATCCCAACCCAAAGAGGCATTGTTGAAAAATGAGAAGGATTTTTCAGTTCAAGATCTGAGCCTGCATGTTCTGCCCTTCCCACAGAGTCTGTCAGCAAGGAGGTGAATTTTAAAATGAAATTTTGTGACATGTGTACTCTCCACTAAAAAATGGACAGAGCCAAGACTCATTTCTCCAAGCTCCCTATCCAAGCACAAGATGAGGAATGGTCTGTGGTCATTAGCGCTTGGTTTGGAATAGCCCAGAGGTGAAAGAGTTGCTATTGGATTTCATTAATCTGAAGAATAGTGTTTAGGTTAAAATGTCTTCCTGGTGTTTTAATTGGGGAGCGTAACACTGGTGTTCAGCATCAGACAAAACACATACTCAAGATTAAGGCAGGAAAAAAAATGATGACGAGTTGAACCTATGTGTGAAAATCTGGAAATGTTTTATGACAACAAAAAAAGCTTTTGCTAACTGAGTTCATATTTTCAGACAACTAATGCTTATTATTCTCTTGCTTTATTTCCAAGTTTATGTAATAAAAACAAAAACTAAAATTTCATCTTAAAACTTCAAAACTTCCTAAGCTGAAAAGAGTATTCATACTTTCCACATGTTTATTGGGTGCCTACAACATACCAGGCACTATGCTAGGTTGAGGATAAAGAGCATGAGACTTAGGCTTTGCCCTTGGGGATGCATGGGCGAGAACACGACTCTGGTGGGTCACCAGGTGTGAAGGCAGTGCTAAGAAGTGACCAGTCATCCTCTTCAAGGAGCATGAGATGCTAGACCACGGTGTCTTCCCTTCCCTTCCCTTTCCTACCTTTTCCTTACCCTCCCCGCATGTAGGAGGCCCTCCGCCAAGAACTAAGAGTCTATTAGGAATCCTACTACACAGCCTCTCCTTCAGCTCAGATCTGTGGTGCCTAGTTCTTCCTTCGGTTTCCCATGATGCCTGAAACCTGGTCTTCAGCCCCACCTGGTAAGCTTTAAAAGGCATGACAATGAGCTCTGACACTCCCTCGCTGTGTAACTTAGACATTACTTAACCTTTCTGTAACGGAGAAGGCAATGGCACCCCACTCCAAGGCTCTTGCCTGGAAAATCCCATGGATGGAGGAGCCTGGTAGGCTGCAGTCCATGGGGTCGCTAAGACTAGGGCACTACTGAGCGACCTGGCTTTCATTTTTCACTTTCATGCATTGGAGAAGGAAATGGCAACCCACTCCAGTGTTTTTGCCTGGAGAATCCCAGGGACAGGGGAGCCTGGTGGGCTGCCGTCTCTGGGGTTGCACAGAGTCGGACACGACTGAAGCGACGTAGCAGCAGCAGTAGCAACCTTTCTGTGCCTCAGTTTTTTCACCTATAAAGAGGGAGAATTCCTACTTCATATGGTTGTTATAAAAACTGCATAGTTGATACATGTAAAGCACTTAAAATAACAGCTGACACATAAGTGGAATCTAATAAATGTTAGCCAGGCTATTTCTCCAGTTCTAGAAGAGTACCTGGTTCAAGGCTTAAATTTTTCCCACCTTTATCTTTAAGTTGGGTATAATTTGGGAATCTAACACAGTCCTACAGTAATATCTGAATGATGCTCTAAAAGCAGAAACCAACCTATAGAAGCATCTGTTACCAGCTTTGGCCAGATGTCAGAAAACATTTAGGGCTATTCAAGTGTCAGTGCTCTCTATGGGAGGTTTATTAACAACACAAATGTTCTATATCCTGTCCTTGAGCTAGACACAATGCACTAAAACTGTTTTAGAGGCAGACTTTTCCTTGGTGGATTAGAAAGATTTCTTTCTGTTCATTCTCCCTCTCCCTCCCATGCCCTCTCTGACACTCACACACAAATACACATATGCAAACACACATGCATACACACTCTATTTATATGATGGTGATTCCAGCAATTTTAACGATATTGAATCACATCAGTGTTTCTGTATACATAAGCCTACAGCTTAATTCTAGATATTAAATATGGATCATATCTCTGCTACTCATTAATGCTCAGGATACACATAGGAACATACTTTGAAATGCCTGATGGAATTTATAGCTTCAGTATTTATCTTTATTTAACCAATATTTATATAGTATTTGCATGTCAGACACAGTTCTAAGCACCTTTCCAATAATAATTCATTTTATCCTCATCACTATATAAGGTAGATATTATCATTACCCCTATCTTGCAGATGAGAAAACTGAAGTGTAGAGAGCAACTTGCTCAAGTCTTAGAGCTAGTAAATGGCAGAACCTGGATTCAAAGCAGGCCGTTTGGCTCCAGAGTCCATGTTCTTTACCACCACTGTTTCAGTTCAGTTCAGTCGCTCAGTCGTGTCCGACTCCCTGCGACCCCATGAACCACAGCACGCCAGGCCTCCCTGTCCATCATCAACTCCCAGAGTCCACTCAAACCCATGTCCATTGAGTCGGTGATGCCATCCAACCATCTCATCCTCTGTCGTCCCCTTCTCCTCCTGCCCTCAATCTTTCCCAGCATCAGGGTCTTTTCAAATGAGTCAGTTCTTCGCATCAGGTGGCCAAAGTACTGGAGTTTCAGCTTCAACATCAGTCCTTTCAATGAACACCCAGGACTGATCTCCTTTAGGATGGACTGGTTGGATCTCCTTGCAGTCCAAGGGACTCTCAAGAGTCTTCTCCAACACCACAATTCAAAAGCATCAATTCTTTGGTACTCAGCTTTCTTTATAGCCCAACTCTCACATCCATACATGACCACAGGAAAAACCATAGCCTTGACTAGACGGACCTTTGTTGACAAAGTAATGTCTCTGCTTTTTAATATGCTGTCGAGGTTGGTCATAACTTTGCTTCCAAGGAGTAAGCGTCTTTTAATTTCATGGCTGCAGTCACCATCTGCAGTGATTTTGGAGCCCAGAAAAATAACGTCAGCCATTGTTTCCACTGTTTCCCCATCTGTTAGCTGTGAAGTGATGGGACCGGATGCCATGATCTTAGTTTTCTGAATGTTGAGCTTTAAGCCAACTTTTTCACTCTCCTCTTTCACTTTCATCAAGAGGCTCTTTAGTTCTTCACTTTCTGCCATGGGTGGTATCATCTGCATATCTGAGGTTATTGATATTTCTCCTGGCAATCTTGATTCCAGTTTGTGCTTCCTCCAGCCCAGCGTTTCCCATGATGTACTCTGCATGGAAGTTATATAAGTTTACTGACTAGTAAACTTCACTTCTTCCATTCCTCACAATTAAGAAATAAAGATGTTCTGAGGCTATGTTATTGAGCCTAGTTTCTCTTGATATAAATTTCCAAAGTGCTAATACTTTACGCATTCTATAAAATTCTCAACACTATTAATGGTGTTGATGATACATAAAATTTAAGTTTTAAGACATTTTTCAGTCCCTTTCTCTGGGTGATAAGAATCTCAAAGGAGGACCCAAGAATCTTAGACCTGAGAAGGAGCCATGTACTTGTGAGGTACCCCCCGTGAGTTCTACAGATCAAAATGCAGATAGATCAAAAGACTTGCCCATCATTAATAGCAAAGCTGGTACTTGAACACAAGACAAGAATGAATATGAGCAGTTGAGGAAACAGACCTGGTGTAAATTGTCTTTAATTTCTTAAAAGTTAAGGCTGTTTTCATTATACCATGTTCCTTCTCCATCTATAGAAACTGAAGTAAGACTTGGAGGAGCACTCCAATCTTGAAAATCAGAGTAGGGAAAATCCCAGATCCAAGCTGTTAGTTAAGTAAGACGTGGAGAATTAGCCTGTGCCAGAATTCAAAGCAAGGTCAATGGCCACAGCTAGAGAGACAAGCCAGGGTCAGGCTAAGAGGAAGATTCATTGAAGGGTGAGGCATGAAAACTCAAGTCCAGACAAACAAAAGGTGGAGAGTTAGGAAGGAGTAATTGGAATTGCAATAACTTGACCATTTTTAAACTCCATATGCTTAAAAAGTTCTAAATTTGAGGGACGATGCATTCTCCCCTAAATGGTATGCCCTTATTGAATGACAAGCATCAGATTAGCCATGCATATTATACAGAATTTTTCAGTGAGGTCAAAAACACCAGAACCAAGTTTAATGTGCACTTAAAAAAATAGATAAGATTATGGTTTACTACAGTTCATCTAAGAGATCTGTGCATGGTAAGCTTCTTAGTATCTTAATTTATCTGCCAGTGAGGACTGGAGGACTGAGCCGATTCAGCTGGGAACTGAACCTGTGGTTCCAGGAAGTCTAGATATTTCAAACCTCATACTTAGTCCATTAAGATATCCTCTCCAAGAACATAATGTAGTTAAAGTAGATTTAGATATCTTTAGTACAGAGAGTGGATTTTATTTCCACTTTGGGGATTTCTGATCCACAGTAGGGAGAAATATAGATGAAATTCACCTACAGTAGTGCCTATGGAATAATGCATGTATGTCAACATACGCTGTCACTTTTCTGATTTACCGTTAAGAAGAGAAAAACCATCTCGAGAGAAGAATTGATTACAAATGCATTTGCTAAATGGAGGCTTCTCTTATTTTTCCTAAAGATCCACAATTGCCTCTATCGATAAAATAGAATAAATTATACTTATTCTGAGAATCTGAAGAGAGACCACAGATTTCACACATCTGTCAGGTGGGTCAGTTTATTTGGGGGACAGTAGGGGAACATCCTGTACCATTACAGGCTGTCAGCCACAGAGAATGTTTACTAATAAGCCTAGCCATTAAGTTGGGTCAGTGATGGATGGTCTGTGTTCCCCTGCCCTGGCCTGGCATGTGCTGTGATACTCACTGACCAGCAGCAGCTGTTGTACTAGCTGCCTTGTTAAGGGTCTCGCCAAGTGACATCAGCTATACATCACCCAGGCTGATACCTTTGATTATTTGGACAGCTCCTGGCATGATGAATCGTTGGGATTGATCTGTCTTTTCTCGCACACCCTAGTCAGTGTTCTTTACCCATCTCTCTCAACTCTTCATTCTTAAGTTGAGGGCCCTTATTACTGCTCTTTCAGATTATGCACCTTCTGCCCACTCCAAAGTATAGGATCTGCTCATTTCAGTATTCATAATGAGAAACTTGGATGACACTGAAGAAAATAAGTGCATCATAGTTAGAACAGACAGGCTGGGGAAACAGTAGCCACTCTTTTGCAGGCAGAAAAACAAGGAGAAAAAGCTTTTTTCCATGGGCATCAGGGGCTCAGCAGCTTTCATTACTGAGGTCATGGACCTTCCACATATTCCATGTGGTACAAATTAAATTTGAATGCTGTGGGTAACCTGAACAATGCCTTCTATTTATAAGATCCCTCTCTTCCAAGGAGTACAAATCATTTTGCACACAGTATCTCACACATCGCCATATTTCTGTAAAAGAAATTTTATCATCGTGATTTCACCAAGAGAAAAAAATGAGCACAGATATGTATTCCCATATCTGTTTGATTAATAAATATATGACAAAATCAATAACGGGACCCAAAATCTCTGACTCCCTGCTATATTAAGAACTTTAACTCATTGATTTATAAAATGTTTATTGAGCACCTACTGTGTGTGGTCAAAAACTGAGAATACAGAGAGCCTCTGTGTGCAACCATTAACTCATTCAATCCCACCTAACTCTAAGTCAATATTAGTAAGGGAGAAGCACATGAAAATATACTATTTTACTTAGAGAATCTACATGCATGTATTAGAGATACAACTACTATTAGACTTTACCATGACTCAGCCAGAGGCCATGGTAATCTGCCCTTCTCTATTCGTTTATAAATTCTTGTGTAGTAAAGACAGTGTTCCCTATCAGTTCAGTAACTCAGTCATGTCTGACTTTTTGCAACCCCATGAACTGTAGCATGCCAGGCTTCCCTATCCTTCACTATCTCCTGGAGTTTGCCTAAACTCATGTCCATTGAGATGGTGATGCCATCCAACCATCTCATCCTCTGTTGACCCCTTCCCTCTTGCCCTCAATCTTTCCCAGCATCAGGGTCTTTTCCAGTGAGTCAGCACTTTGAATCAGGTGGCCAAAGTATTGGAGTTTCAGTTTCAGCATCAGTCCTTCCAGTGAATATTCAAGTTGATTTCCTTTAGAATTGACTGGTTTGATCTCCTTGAAGTCCAAGGGACTCTCAAAAGTCTTCTCCAGCACCACAGTTTGAAAGCATCTCTTCCTGGAAGCGCTCAGCCTTCCACATCCATAAATGACTACTGGGAAAACCATAGCTTTGACTATGCAGACTTTTGTCAGCAAAGTGATGTCTCTGCTGTACTTTCTGCTTTCTAAATCTGTTGAAATTGAATAGATTTGAGTATGGCTATATTGGGACTTCCCTGGTTGTCCAGTGGTTGAGAATCTACCTTCCCATGCAGGGGACCCTGGTTCAATCCCTGGTTGGGGAACTGAGATCCCATGTGCCACAGGGCAACTAAGCCTGTGCACCACAACTAAGGAAGCCTATGCAATGAAGACCCAGCACAGCCAAATAAATAAATGAATAAATGGAAGTAAAACAATAAGACTTCTCAGAAAAATAACAGTGGTTTTCAAATGTGTTTAGTACAGCTGGCAAAACCTCATTAAATATGTTTGATTCCTATATATAAACAATTTTACTAACATAAAATAATGCCATATTATATTATGCAAAATAAACTTTCAACTAGGAATATAGCCAACTCCCCTCTCCTCTCAAAAGGGCCACTGAACTAAGCATGATGGGTGTGGTCTCCAAAAAATTCCCATTATATACTTGTTTACTAGTTCTTTTTGGCTCCCTATAGAAAAGTGGCAAAATAACTCGAGATTTAAGGGAAAATTATGGGAGAAAAATTTAATTTGATAGCATTTCTTATCCATTAACTACCTTTGGATAGGCCACATTATTCCAGAAAAAAGTCTAAGGCAAGAATTGAGAACTAATTTATTTATTAAGAATTATTATTCTGTTTGAAAAATGGAACAGCTCAGTCAGCAGCACAGTTGTAGAACAACTATGTTTGAATCATCTCCACTGCTAGAAAAACATTAGTTTGAGCATATTACTTTCTGACTGAAAACTTTCGATGACTCTGCATAACTAAAGGAAACCTAGATTACTGGAACTTTTTAGCGTGATCTTTGAAGTCTCATTGTTTTTGCAAGCTCATAGATTAAATGCTGAGCATTTCCTAGAACACAGGCACACATGCTCACCCAGCAGAAGCTCTCAGAGTCCAGCTCCAGGTAGCCTCCTCCACAGTCCATGAGCACCTCCGTCTCTGAACTCCAAATGTTTATCTTTTATCTTGACACTTAATCATGTATTTTCTTGCATTGTTACAATTTCAGATAATCAGCTTAGCTCTCTGTGGCAGCTCCCAGAGGCCATCTGCCCTTCTCAATCCCTAGCACAGTACTTGTACTCATAGAATATGCCAATGGAGTTTCGAGTGAATGAGAATAACTCAAAGCAAACCATCAACCATGGGTCACTCTAAGCTAATAAAAACTGGTTACATTGGCTTATTTTTAAATAACCAATTGTTTTCAAACATATGTGATAGTTCTTCTAGACTTGATTTGTGAAATTTGCAGACGTGTCTGTTCTTGGACAGATTTAGTGGTTCTGTGGCCTGGCTTTTATAGATACAGACGCAATAGGATACTGGCCCCACACTTCAGTTTTCAGAAGCTCATAGGGCATGCCAGAGGACAGTACACCGTGCAGCATGTAGTTGCAGCATATAATGTGGAAATTTAGTAGTAACTCAGGAAATGTCCAGAAGATAAGGTTATACATATAATTGATTGTATAATTTGGAGAACTGCCGTGTTGCTTATAATTAAGCACAAGTGCCTTGGTTATGCCAGCAAGCCATTCTAGGGCTGATGGAAATCAGAAATTGAAAGGACTTAAAATTTCCACATAATTATTTCTCTTATGTAGGTCTTTATGCAGCATAAATCTATTTCTGATTCTTCAGACTATAGTCGCTGTAACTCAGTTTCTATTTACCAAGCAGGAACTCCAACAGGTTTTAGAACGCCACTAATCTCCACAGCTACACAGGAACTGAGTTAAAACCACTTTAACACTAAAGGGCTTGTTTTCAAATCATATACCTTTCAAGAGGACATTTTAAAAGCACTAAAAATATTTTTCTAGTGTGGTATACATGTATATACAATGGAATATTACTCAGCCATTAAAAAAACTAAATAATGCCATTTGAGCAACATGGATGGTCCTAGAGAATATTATACTTAGTGAAGCAAGTCAGACAAAGACAAATACTGTATGATATCACTTATATGTGGAATCTAAAAATTCTACAAATGGACCTATATACAAAACAGAAACAGACTCATGGACATGGAAAACAAAGTTTTGGTTACCTAAGGGAAGAGGGAAGGAGGAAGAGACAAATTAGGAGTATGGGATTCATGGAAACAAATTACTATACTTAAAATAAATAAGCAACAGGATTTACTGTATAGCACACAGATTAATACTCAATATCTTATAATAAACTATGATGGAATATAATCTGAAAGAAAAAACTGAATCACTTGGCTGTACACCTGGAACTAACACAATGTTGTAAATCAGTCTTACTTCAATTAAAAATATATTGATCTATATACATCTTCATTTTAGCTAAGTATATTTTTCAGATACCAAAAAAAAGTCAGTTTAATTATATCTCTGAAATATGATATTTCTTAGCTGCAGAAAGAGTGTAGGAGTATAGAAGAAGGTAGTGAATGGAAAGAAAACTTCTAGAAAACTCTTGATAATAGCTAAACCATTATTGATTTACATTAGCTTCAGAAACCCATTTTATCACATTTGCTAGGGAGTTTCCTCTAGACCTATCTCCTTTTACCCCAGCTTAGCTTCCTCAGAGCCCAGTGGTGACTCTCTTTGCTTCTCAAAGCCCATGGGTACCTGTAGCTACTTAATTCCTGAGCCAGTGTTAAGATTTCATTTATTTTTATTTTTGTTTTTTTTTAAGATTTCATTTAGATTGACATTTCTGGCCTCATCAATGTTGCAGTTGGCCAGGTTTGTTGTAATAATAATTCTTTGTATTTACATACCATGTTTCATCTCAGAAATCACTACAGTTTAGAGATACTAACCATTTGGGCTTTCTCTCTTATCATCAGGAGGAGTTGGCTACAGAGATTATAAAGAGAGATTGATTTGGGGATGTTTCACTGTCACTGAGTAAATTTAGGGCTAGAGCCCCACCTAAACTTGAAATGCTTTCTAAGTATTATTAGCAGTGATACAGTGGAGCTAATATTTTTGAACACTTGCTCTCACCAGGCATTATACTAGAATAGATTTTTAAACATTCCACCTTTCCACTATGAACTGAAGAATGTTGCTAAAAGACATCTCAGGGGCTCCTGTCCACCTGCCAGCTGTTTTTCTTTCTTTTAAATTTATTTATTTTTGGCTGTGCTGGGTCTTCATTGCTGCGTGGGTTTTTCTCTAGTTGCCAAGAGTGGGGCTCTTCATTTCAATGCACAGGCTTCTCATTGTGGTAGCTTCTCCTGTTGTGGAGTACAGGCTTAGTTGCTCCGAAGCATGTAGGATCTTCCCAGACCAGGGATCGAACCTGTGTCCCCTGCATTGGCAGATACATTCTTAACCAATGGACCACCAGAGAAGCCCATGTTTTTCTTTCTTCAAAATGTCCAACACTTATGTTTCCACAGTCATTCAACTTCCTGGCTCAGAAATTCCTCCTAATGTTCAGCTGAAATTTTTCCTGTTTTAATTTTAAGTTATTTGAATGGCTGCATAAATGGAATAGCTGGTTAGCACCCTCCTTATAAGACCTCTGATATAACACACTATTCAGTAATCAAGTTCTGTATAGGTATAAGCCAAGTCACCACTTAGCTTTATGAGTTCCAGGCTAAGAAACACAATTTTTTTAACCATGTAACATATAATTTCTTATATAATTCTATAGTAAATTTCATTCAAGGAGAAACTACCTTGGTCATTCTTCCCTTGTTTCCTAGTATTTCATAAGCTGACAAAGGCATTAATTAGTAACAAACTACACTGATAGTTTTTTGGTTAACTTTTATTGTATATTATGTATACAGAAAAATGCCCAAAATTGTAAGCATGGAACTCAATGATTTTTTTTAAACAAAGTGAATATTTTCATGTAATCCCTACCCCAATTAAGTTTTAGAACATAATCAGCACCCCAGAAGCTTCTCTGTGCCCTTTCCTAATATCATCTCCCCCAAGGTAACTACTGTCATGACCTCTATCACTAGGTTAATTTTGCCTGTATTTGAACTTCATGTGAATAGCTATACAATACACTCTTGATTATAGAGTCCTTTATTCAGCATTGTAGTTGTGAGAACCATCACTCTTTTTGCATGTAGCAGTAGTTCTTTGTTCTTACTGCTGTAAAGTAGTTTATTTATTCATTTTATTTCATTCTATTGTAAGTAGACACTTGAGTTGCTTCTACTTTGGATATAGTATGAATAATGCTGCTATGAATATTCTTTTTTCAGTGTTTTTGTTTTGGTTGTTTATTTTTATGTGTCTTTTTTCTTTTAAATCTAAATATTTTAAAAATTAATTGCATAAGAAAAGATTCATGATATAGTGTTAAATTTTAAAAAGCAAGTTACAAACTCTCTTCACAATATGAATTACTCCAAAATATTAATTTCTGTCAAAGTGGTAGGATTACACATCATTTTCTTATACATGATAAAAAGGTTAATTATTATTGCATATAGTTGTCTTGTTTTAAGCTGCTGTGAACATTCTTATAACTGTCTTTTGGTGCACACTATGTTGGCCTTTCTGTTGGGTTTATACCTACGAGAGGTCAGAGGATTCCATTTTCATATATTCTGCCAAGCAGTTTTTCTAATGGCTTGTACCAATTTATACTCCCACCAACAGTGTGTGAAAATTCTAGTCGCTCCCATCCTCACTGGCACTTGGTATTGTCATTTTTTCTTAATTTTAACAATTCTTGTGGGTAGCTTGTAGTAGTTTGTTCACTTGAAATAAACCGGCTGCCCAGATGGATTAGGTCTCTGAGAACATCCTTTTTTCCTGCTGCTGTTGTGCATTTGCCAAAGGATCACAGGAACAAAGTGGTAGCCAGTAGCCCTCATTTGCATGACTTTGAACTGTTATCTCTGGCGGCTAGAGATTCTAGCCAGAGCAGACTGGGAGACACCACGTGCAGCCATGATAACCTTTTCTTGTTCATTAAGGACCCACTTAGCTCTCCCTAGGGCTGCAACAGACAGCCTGGAAAAGCAGGTCATGACTTCGAGACTATATAATGCCAATCTCATCGATAATAATTCAAACAGAAAAAATAGAATTTAAATTTAAATAACTAACCCACAGAAGTATGAAAGTTAGGTTGAGGATAGCTGTATTCATGTTTTGCAGAGTGGGTATGATCCCACTCTCCATAATATATATTCAGATAAAGTTTCATATTGGATGCTGAAATCTAGAGAAGGGTTTTGAAATCTTGAAGTGTTTTGAAAATAATAACCAGTAAACAGTCATATTAGAAGCAGTTAGGCAGAATTGGTAAGGTACTTAAGGTTGGACACAAGAATTTCAAAAATGTTTGTGAATGATAATTCCTCTCCTTTTTTCAGCAAGAAATTCAAGTTCAGTGACCAGTGTTTTGCCAGTGAGAAGTAAATAACACCAAACTTTAAAATCAAATGTCAAATTCCACATGCTTTCTACCTTGGATTTGTTTAGTTTCTTAACAATGGAACAAAATTTTCAATAAGTACAGAAGTGCAAATATTGTCCAAATAACCTTGTTAATATTGAGGGAGCTCTTATCTACTGGAAATCTGTATGTTTTGCCCAAAAATTAGAAACAAAGAACCCTTTGCTAATGATTCTGAAAACTCAGAAATTAAACATAGCTGTAAGATACATAGATTCAGGAAATTGGATTATTATATCTTTTACAAAAGGTTAACTTTCTCTTTCTCAATCTTTCTCCAAATTCCCACCATAAAATATGTGTGCATATGTGTTTGTCTTTGTGTTCTGATTTCACATGGCTACCCCTGTGAGGGTTTTTTAAATCTGCAACCCTCAAAATACTGGATTATTATGGAAACAAAGTACAGTATTTCAAGCATCATGCCACAATAAAAATAACAGGATAATGATTTTCTTTCTCAGTTCAGATATCACAGGCCCAAGTATTGATTGCCTGTTTCTTTTGCCTCCTATCCTCTGATGAAACTACACTTTTGACACAGAGTCACAATAAAATGTGCCCTTTCCAGAATGAGATCTCTGTAAATGTCATTCACACAGTCATTGTTTTCTAATTCTGTATGTTTTCATCAGAGTAGCACAGAAGCCCTTCACTAAGTAGAGAGAAAGCAAGCAATGTTTAGACTTAGAATTCACTGAAACAAACAAGTTCCATTATTTTACTAAGGACAAGTAGTATTCTAAAAATAGGCCTCCCTTTCATAGTGACTATGAAATTGCTATTATTAGAACTGAGTGATGAGGACGTAGATAACAGGGGATTTCATGAAATGTTGTTGGGTATATTGATGTTGGGTTTGGCAGGCAAAGAGAGGTCATAAAATCAGTGTGAATGTTAGTGTTTATGGATGAGAAGGGTTGCTTGGTTGCATGAGCTGAAGTCAGGCTGGAGACCCAGAGGTAATGGCTGGTTTTCCGTCCAAGTCTTCCTCCTGACCTGTGACACTCTTGCTATCAGCTCCAGGTCTCTGATCTCTGCTGCCAGCAAATGATTTGTGATTTTGTTTAAGGATAACTATTGATGGTGGCCTCACTGGAGGCCACCAAACTCATTTCACTTGTGCCCTGCACCAAATTTGATCCCAAAGGTGGAGAGTTTGTATATTAACACAAGGTGACACTTATTACCTTTCTCCTGTTCGGTGAAGTCAGTTTATCTAAAAATATCTCATACAAAAGATCTACAAAAAGCAAGTCATACACAAAGTAGTCATTAAATGTGACAAATGTAATCAGTGCACCTATGACTTCTCAAGATGCTCCCTTGCTGTGACCCTCCGCTTCACATAATGTAGCCTTTTTATTTATTTCCAATAGCTTTCCAATCAGTCAGCACTGGAGTCCTTTTTCTAACCTCAGATCATGGTCTAATAATCAGGTTTGGTGCTTTTATTGGCCTCCAAGGTAGTTTGAGCTGTTAAAATCTTTTTTTAACAAGTTTTTCTTTGATAAGAGATGTTTCAATGAGCTCTGTATCTCTCTTACCTTTGCCTAACCTTTTCTAGACAGACACACAAAATCATGGGTGACACAGGCCCTAGCAATATCATCTAACCTCAGCATTGAAACTCATTTGGGCATAGCATAACCTAAAATTTCTAAAAATTACTAGTCATATTAGGTCAGAAGAGAGAGCATGAAGTCTATACCAATAACTGCAGCTATTGCAGTTTGTGAAAAATTTAAATGGCTGGTATTATGAGGATAGCATTCTTCCCACTGAGAGTTGGTTTAGTTATCTTTTGGAGGTGGAATACAAGGGAGAAAATCAATATTTTATTTGTGTGCTCCATTTTGTTTATACATGTCTCAGTCCCTACCTTTCTGATCCAATTTATACCCCAGAGAGATGAAGCTGGGCAATTGCAGTTTTTATCTAGCACTACTACAGCCGATTCTTTCTTGAGAGAGTTTTACTGGAAGTCTGTCCAGAACTGCTTCTTTTGCTTATCTTTGTATCAACCTGTCTGGGAGGCAAAGTAACCTGAAAGATCACTGAAAAGGCAGGTCTCACTCTCCTTTCCAAGCTTCTTGCTTGTTTTCTGTTGACTGTACCTAGAAAAGAAGGTAACCAATTTAGGGGGTGGGTCAGAAAATGGTTTGGGATAGACTGTGAAGAAAAAGATGAAATCAGTGTAAAGTCAGTGCCACATACCTCTCTTAAACTTGACAGAAATATTTAAATTCTAGAGTTCAGGTAAAGAAAGAAAATGTGTGATAAGAGATAGGTTACCTGACATATTTTAAGAAACCACTCTCATCACATGAATGCTGGAAATGCGATTTCTGCTCACTTTTTAGAAGAACTTTCAAGATTTAAAATTCTCAGAAAGTTGTAACTTTCACAAATGTAATATTTGCCAATGTGTCAACTAAAGTAAATGTATTTTAGAGAATGTTTGTCAAAAGAAAGCTCAAAGTTTCTCTATCTTAAGAATATTCACTGTATTGGGTACTTTGTATAAAGTCCACATAGAGTACATAGTTCTTGCAGCTTATCAGAAATATGTCAGGTGTAATTTCTATTTTATAAGCAAAGAAGATAAGTAGTGACTTTGCTTTTATCACACTATATATCAACGGGACATTGTCAAGATAGAACCTAAGTTATAAGCTCTCTATTTAGGAATTTTGACCATAACGGTGTATTACTCTCTATAACTCAAACAAAATCAAGTTGTTGCTGGCACCATTTTCTTCAGAGTGCCAAAGATGGGAACCAATTCTTTCCTGAGAAATGTCAAGAGTTACCCAACCATTCAGAGGTTACCAGAATTCATACTGCCCACAAAAACACATGCCTGACACGTTGCTAAGGACCCCTCTGCAGGTTTCCTCTCTGTGGCAGTGATGTGAACCCAGCAGCTAAAATATGGCCATTTTGGCCAGAAGGGCATCCTTAGCCTTTATGGCATCCCTCAGATAAAGCATAGACCAGAGCTGGAATGGACAAAGCAGTATTCTGCAAGCTGATGACTCAAATGCAAAGAAACAGACCTGGGAATGGAGGGCTACGTGGGGAGATGGTAGTAAAGCTCAGGGCTGGGGAGGGGGGTGGGGTCTCCTGAGGCCTGAGCTTGCCCTGCTGGTCATCTCGCACACAGAAGGACAGTCTCAGTCAGAATCAGGGAAAGCTGGAGGCGCTGGGGCCACCTAATCTAAACCCTGATCTCATACTGCTTCCCTGTGGAGAACTCTCAGAACTGCAGCTTCCCTCTGAGGGACCCAGTCAGTCACACCCACCCAGTGTGGTCTCTGCGTGGGCTTGGTATCATCTGAGAGCAATAAAAAAAAAAAAAAAGACCAAAAGATGCTGCTGTTAAGAACCTGAGCAAAAAGAATAGAATGGGAAAGCACAAGAGAATGGTCATGTCCTGAACCCAGAGGTATATACGCATACAGGTTGATCTGACAGGCCTGCATACTCACCCTTTCCCTTTTACATACTTTAAAAGCCCAAAGCCTCTGGCTACCCAATGGTATTCTTTTGGCTCTGCTTTCACAGACCCATATCTGATTTGTTCCCTTGGATAATCCAGATAAGTTCATAAAATTGTCTACTCTTCCTCTGAATTTTTTTTTCACAAGCACTAAGTCACAGTGCTCTGACCAACATAGAGGTTCCCACATTCACCTTTTTACAATTGCCATCACAGCTTGCTGCCTCTCCTCAGCACCCACCCAAAGGTGTTTTGGCAGAAGACACAAGCATGAACTTACCCCAGCTACCCTATTTGTAAGGCAATAAAGGGAGAAGGAAATGGCAACCTACTCCAGTATTCTTGCCTGGGGAATCCTGTGGACAGTGGAGCCTGGAGGGCTGCTATCCATAGGGTCGCACAGAGTCGGACACGACTGAAGCGACTTAGCATGCATGCATGCATTGGAGAAGGAAATGGCAGCCCACTCTAATATTCTTGCCTGGAGGATCCCAGGGACAGAGGAGCCGGTGGGCTGCCATCTGTGGGGTCGCACAGAGTTGGACACGACTGAAGCGACTTAGCAGCAGCAGCAGCAGGGGCAATAAAACACCTTTTCAGTATATAGTTAACTACTTCATTATGGTATAAAAACAATATTGTATGGACATTACAGTTAGTGAGGAGGTTTCATTTCCCATTTCTTTACATATTAGGAATGGGGAAAAGCTCAGACTTAATTAGTAAAACAGAAGCTAATGGAAAGCTGTAATGATTAAATTTTGATACTTTTTTAGGGGAGCTGAAGAAAAAGGCAATAAAAGCTTGGGGCTTGTTGGTGATATTTTCCAGGGACTATCTGAATCAGAGTGTAGAAAGGAAGTTGACAATGTAATTCACATTCCACAAAGAACCTGTGACCCTTTCTCTTCCTCTCCTCTCCACCCCTGTCAAAGGCTCCACAGTGAGAGCTGTGAGTTGAAGAGGACAAGCCATCAGCAGAGGGTAACTTATGATGAGAAATGAAAATATTTGGATTAGCTATAATACCAAGCCAGTGATATTTACAAATTATTAAACTGCCATCCTCACATCAAACGCTTTTTCTTTTATGAAATACTAAGCTGTACTTTCAGTTTGTTTCAAACTGTCAGGTCCATTATTTGATGTTCCTCTTTGTTTGTTTATCTTAATTAAGATGTTGAATCAATCATTTTTACTTTCTCTGCCCAAGAGCAGCAGCCGGCTCAGAGTGAGGATGAGGGCCGGCCACCCTTGAGCACTGTGCAGGTGCTGAGTCTCGTTTGTTCACAGAGGGATCAAAAACACATTTGTTCTCCCTGATGTGTGGACAGAGTGACAGATTTTTGATAAGGAGGGGGTGGGGGAAGTCTTCCAGTGGTGAGAAATGACATTTCTATCTAGAACAAGTAGAAGCGGTTGTGAATTTTATTTCTGTTTTGGACATGATTTTCCTCCACAACATCACAACAACTCACCACTGACTTGGGAACACTGAGGTGGGGTTGGAAATAGGAGACCACGTGTGATCTGAATGTCCTGGATCAAGCAGGAAGCAGGAAACAAGAGCTCTGGACCCTAGCCTAGGAACATGACAATTGTTCTTGCCTCTCTAGCTTTCTTTTTCCATCCTCAGTGTCGCAGCTCAGTCTCCATGCTTGTGGGTCACAATGTCCTGGAAGTAGGAGGGACCTTTTCATAAACCAAACTACTTTGTATTCCTCCTGGTATAGAGATATTTCCAGTGCAGCATTTTGTGGGGTTTTTCCACAGCACAGCTTATCTCTGCTAGGACACCAACTCTTTCTTACTCAGTCCCCCTTTTGAGAAGTACACATCCTTTCAAAACAGCTAACCAGAGAGAGAGAAGCAACCAAGTAGACGTGGGACAGAATTTTACTCTGGATACCTGTCTGCCTATCTTGGGATAAAATGTGTGACCTTGGTCTCATTAGCACCATGCCCTATCTAACTGAGCTAACTGGCTATACAATTCAATCAGCCAGACCAGTGAGAAACACAGAGAAAGGAAACAAGTCTATCAGATGATATAGGGAGATCTGATGGGAAAACAAAGCAGCACTTTACTTTTAAACCATCCTAGAAGTAATGTAAACACAGTTACAGAGTTAAACAGATTTCTTGTATTTTAGACTGCATGCTTCTAGACCAGTATAGTTCTGCTTTGTATTCTCAGATCTGTCACAGACTGGGAGGTACTGACATACCTGGAACCCTAGAGTCAGGGGAAAGTACGTCTTTTCATTGATCAGAATCTTTTAAAGCTCATCTCAGCAGAATTTGTATGTGAAATAAGTATTTCTCCTACTTATTGATAGCTAGTGTGGAAATCCATGACCAGGTATGCTGTTCTGCTCCTGACAGATTACAGAAGTTGACTCCAGGGACTTGGGAAGAAAGACTGAATTCAGATCTTTCATTAGGCAAGAGGTGGACTTTTTGGATCACATAACTCCAAGAGGAATCGTAAGCTTTCAAAAGACAAACCAAGCACTTCATTTATTTGAGGCCTCTGTTATGATGCCTGGGCCACAGATAACTACTTTCAACAAATTCTCACTCTTCATTAGTGGAAAACAGTTTCCTCTAATCACCACGAATTACTCAACACCTGGCATTAAGCAGTCTTTGCTTACCACACTCATTTGCTCTCTTTCCGGTGGGATAGTCTAGGTTCATAAGGTGACCGCCTGTACTTGTTTCGCTGCATGCACAGTTCCTGGTGTGGCTTAGCCATCTCCCCTTCTCTGTCTTTCTAGATGGGCTCATAGCTGCCCTGAACAGCTCCCTGCCTCCTTAACTCCCTAACAACTAGACTCACCCGTGGGCTCAAGTTCTGGCCAGCGGAATGTGAAAAGAATGAGTTAATTTTAGGGATACACACAGGTGAGGGAGGGTGATGCTGTAGCCCTTGCCCCTTTTTGCCTTCCTGCTGGCTGGAGCTGGAGCCAACTCAGACCACGTGGAAGAAATCATTTGCTAAAGGTGGTGGAGACAAGACAGAGGAGACGAGCACATGAAATGCCCTCCAGTTGCCTGGCTGCCTCCCTCCTGCATAGTTTATTCCTGAGAGATTATCTTCTTTCTTGTTAGGCCTCTATTTGGGGGTGAGGGGGGTGATTTCTGTCACATTGACGGAACTAGTCCTAACAGACTTACCTGGTAAGTACTCTCTTTGAAGGCTAATCAAGGATAAGTATGGCAAGACTCAGAGAGAGGACTATAAAGAATGGGATGGGAAGAGATACTACAGTAATGAAAAGACTTCAAGAGGCTTCTTCAGCCTTTTGAAAGGATGAAATAAACCTGAGTTATATGAGCATAAACAATCATTGCCCTGGTATTTCTTAAATGGTGTTATGCAGAAGTCCTAATTTTCATAGACTAGTGTTTTATCAAGTCTTGGTAATAATAATACTCCCAGGTAGTTTGTCAAAATTGTGATATAGATAAGTCATCTCGGTTCTTTTCTGTGTTTATGGAACCTCCCTTGCCTCTCACCACTTGTTCTGGTACTCAGTGTTCAGGCCCCCAACCTGAGGTCCCACCTCACCAAGGCCCACCAGCAAGCCATCAGGTTGACAGATTCACTCCAAGGTTGCGGTTTTCAACTCTGGAAGAACATCTGAAAATCCATAGAGCTTTGTAAAAATAAACATGCCTCAGCCATACTCCCACATGATCCTGATTCCACAAATGTAGGGTACTGTCCGAGTATCTCCATTTTTGAAAGACTGACAGGTGATTGTGATTGTGATGTGCAGCTGAGTTAAGAACCACTGCTCTGAGGTACTAATGACTGATAATAGCTCAATGCAGCATCGTCAGCCACACACAGCCCATGGATAAGAGTCAGCGCTGGACATGCTTCTATCAGTTATCTCTGCTTGGTGGCCTGATGCATGGTTGCAAGTGGCCGTGCTTTGTCCCTGGGAGAGCCAGCTCTCTGGGCCTCCCTCTCTCAGTATCCTTGATGCACTTGTTTGTTATCATACTGTGGATGGGAATGCCTCTCCCAGAGGCATTTGGATTTCAGTAGAGAATAATGCTTTCAACTAAGGGAATGGACTTCTAATGGTGGTATTTCAGGAATTAAGGGAGTCAGTTGAGAAGATATTTTGGAAGAGGGACCGTTTTCCAGTTTCCTTAAACATACACTAGTTAAGCAGCATTGATTCTATTTGGTGCTACTTTTTAAAAAAAAAATCACTGGGACTATTTCAAGAGATTAGACTTCTGAGGGTTTTCCCTGGTGCCTCAGCTGGTAAAGAATCCAGCTGCAGTGTGGGAGACCTGGGTTCGATCCCTGGGTTGGGAAGATCCCCTGGAGAAGGGAAAAGCTATCCACTCCAGTATTCTGGCCTGGAGAATTCCATGGACTGTATAGTCCATGCGATTGCAAAGAGTCAGACACAACTGAGCATCTTTCACTTTCAGACTTCTGGGAGGCAAAAGAGTCTTTTTTCTTCATTTTCCCTTGTGTGCTATTTGGGATCCCTCTCGGCCCTCACACTTTCTTTTTCCCCCCAGAGAAGCAGTGTCATTCATCCCTAATTCAGCCATGGTTCGATGACAAGAGAGCTTGTGTTAAAAGAGCACATTACACCATTCTGAATATCCTTTCATGACTGGAATATGATCTTAGAACACAGAGCAGAGGCTCTTTTAGAGATCAGTCTGCTATTATAGCACAGAAACAGGCAGGCTAATAAATATATTCATACATCTAGCTATCTCTTAGAAACATGATGTAATTATGGATTGTACAGTGTCTTAAGTAATCCTTAATATTTCCCTGGCTCTTCTTCTCAGCTGTTTAAGCTGTTTCATTTTACTTTTATTCCTTCATTACAGAGTCTATAAATACCTACCTCATAGGACTGTTATAAAAATTGAACTAAATAAAAGGTTTGAACATGCTCTAAAATTTCTGAAGCTCTATACAGATATATAGTCATGTTTCTATAATAGGGACTATATATTCTTTGTGTGCCAGTACTTCAAATCTTTGATAGAGAAAAGAGATGCCAAGAGATTAATGGTACGGATTATCATGAGGACTCCTTATGACTTAGGACTTCCTGCTTTGTCCACTTACTAACTGAGAGACTTGAATGAATCACTTGAATTTCTCCATCAAGAGAAAAATGATAATTTTTCTTATTACAGATGATTATGCCTATTATATTATGGGCTTCCCTGGTGGCTCAGAGTACAGAGTCTGCCTGCCATGCGGGAGACCTGGATTTGATCCCTGAGTCAGGAAGATCCCTGGAGAAGGAAATGGCAACCCACTCCAATATCCTCGCCTGGAAAATTCCATGGACAAAGAAGCCTGGTGGCTAGAGTACATGGGGTCACAAAGAGTTGGACACGACTGAGTGACTAACACACATGCCTATTATAGAGATAGTAGTGAGGATTAATGGAGAAGGCAATGGCACCCCACTTCAGTACTCTTGCCTGGAAAATCCCACGGACAGAGGACCTGGTAGGCCGCAGTCCATGGGGTCGCTAGGAGTCGGACACAACTGAGCAACTTCACTTTCCCTTTTCACTTTCATGCATTGGAGAAGGAAATGGCAACCCACTCCAGTGTTCTTGCCTGGAGAATTCCAGGGATGGGGGAGCCTGGTGGGCTGCCGTCTATGGGGTCGCACAGAGTCGGACACGACTGAAGCAACTTAGCAGCAGCAGCAGTGAGGATTAATGAATCAAAGTGTGTTGGGAGATTTAACAGTCCATAGATTTTAAAATTTTGCAGAAAGAATCTTGGAAGGGAGTTTTAGATACAGCCCAAGATCACAGTGATGAGCGAGCACTGGAAACTTGGCCCTGGGGCAGTTGATCCTCTATTCTAATTATAATTAGTACACTTCCTGTGCTAACTAGGACAAAGCGAAGAGGTTTTCTTTTTCCTCATTACAAAAATGCATTGAATTGTCTGCAGAGATTTTTTTAACCATCACTGATTTATTACCCTGGAAACAAGGATTTATAATGAGGGTATCACACCTTTGTTGGTGTGAACTGTTCTCTGGGAATAGACAGAGATCATTGAAATATAAGCAGGACCAGTAGGCTAAGGGCAACCTCCACTAATTGTTTATTTTCTTTCCAAAGTGGCAAGAAGTTGTTGGAGTTTCATACTTCATTTTGTATACAAATTGAGGTCCTGGGGGAGAGTATCCTTCATGTGAACAGCTCTCCCAGTTACAGGAGAAAACTGAGTAACAGTAAAACCCTCAGGGACATCATTTAATATTTCCAGCATTTCACATGAGCTTCTGACACTCGAGTCTTCAAGGGGAAAGCTGATTTATACCTTCAGTCATTGGACAATGTAAAGGTGAGGTCAGACATAGGCATCCTTCATCCCTTTTTCCGTTGCTCACAGGTCCCTTGGGCAAGGTGGAATCAAAGCATTTCAAATGGTAGAGGTCACAGGAGTGACACTGTAAGAGGTAAGAGAGCACAGCCTCCTTCCTCCACCAGAGGGTCTGAAGCCCATATATCTTCATATTGCCATTGTTTCCACTTGAAAAATTACATGCAGTTGGTTTTACTTTTCCTTCCCTTCCTAGTCTTAAAACATGATTTCCACTCCCAATCTAATGTGTAATTTATGTCAAGAATAATGATTATGGGTTTCTGATTATTTTTAAAAAACGAAACCTTTAACATAAATGCAGACAACAGGTGTCTTGTTTTACGGCCTTGTACCTTTCTAATCCTATAAATTAAAATCATGTCTGTGCTCTCTGTGCCTTTGCCCTGATCTGAAGTTGTCTTTCTAGGACGTCCTGGGAATTGTTTGCTCTCAGGTGCAATACCTACCACGTGGTAGGTTCCAAATAAATTTTTTCTGATTTAATTTTATCTGCAGCTACTTTATACAATTTTGGTCATGCCTAGTGGTATAAAACTATTCTGTAAAGTGCAGTGTAAGTTTATACTCAGGGATTCAGACCCCCAGATTTAATAAAGGGATCACATATCCTTTGTTACTTGTGAAATAAAACTGATTTCCCGTAGAAAGAGACCTCCTGTTTTTGTGGGTCCCCTTGCAATGTAGGAAGGACTTAAGCAGAATTAAACCAATGCTACAAAGTACAATATTAGAATTTCAAATGAATCTTAAATTGTACAAAGATTACAGATTATTAGAATATTCTTAAAATGGTACCTAATTCAATGGTACCTATGGCTTTGTGTAAGTGGTTTTTAGAAAAAATTGTTTCTCTTTATTCCACACCAATTTCTTCTTTCTTTTCTCGATTCCTTTGTCATAAACCCTTCATACCAAGTTTAAGAATATTTGTAAATTTAGCAAAATGCAGAATGGATATCATCATTATGTAAATATGGAATCTTGTGGCTTTGTTGTAAAATAGTCGTAAAGCTGTTTTTTCTATTTTCTAATTATTTTTTATTTCCACCAAAATAATAGACATATGGTTTTAAAAATCAAATAATACTATATTCATCCCTTTCTAATTCCTGAGTACTGCTCTCCAGAAGCAACCCCTACAAATCTTTCATCAATTCTGCTGTGTACATTTAGAAATTCATGAAATAATTATTTCTAAATAATATTATTTCTAAATAATTTTAAATAATAAATTTCTAAATAATATTATTATACAGTTTTTTTTTCTTTTTCAATTTCCAATATTAACTGTTGATTTTTATATTCTGGCAGAGGAGGATTTAACACTCTTCTCTAATCCCAGTCTTCACTTCTCCTCCCTTCATCTTCCCAATATGATTATACTATAATATTTAGTTTCTTCAGTTTTAGGCTTTACATGTTTTAACTATGTAAATTTTATTTACTGCCAACCCTTATAAACTTCTATAATTAAATTTTATTTCTTGTTTTTTCCAGAGTAGGAAAATGCCTTGGCTTTTTTCATTTTATTAGTTTTCTAAGTCACCATCCCTAATTCTTCCCGAACTTTGTAGCAGAATTGGAAGTGTTCACTCATATCAGATGATTCAGCAGGTCCATTTTGTTCTTAGAGCAGCTCTTCCGAAGACCTCTGTCCTCCTCCCCACTGCGGGCTGCCTACCTTGGAACTTCCCTTTGTCTCTTTCCTTGGTCAGAGCCCCACCGGATCCATCACCTTCTTTCTTGAGGGACCCTCTCACTGTGGTGGGGCACGTGTCCTGGTGGCAGCCTAGAAAGGATGCCCAGGATGTAAATTTCTTGAGAATGTGCATGTCTGAGAACCTCTTTAGTCTACCTTTACACTTGATTGGTGGTTTAGGTGTTAAAACGCTGATGGAAATTATTTTCCCTTAGAATATGTAAAGTTTTGCTTCATTTTAGCTTCTAGTGTCACTGTAAAGAAGTTCGATGCCAGTCTGATTCTTGATTCTTTGTGTATGACCAATTTTTCCCCCAACTCAGAAGCTTTTACAAACTTCTTGTTGTCCATTGTGTTATGAAGTTTCAAGTCATCACCAAGATGTGGGTCTCTCTGAAATTTCATGTGCTGGGTATATGGCGATCTCTTTCAGTCAGAAGATTTATATCTCACATTTTGAGAAAATTTAAAGTTTCTTTGATCATTGTCTTCCCTTTACTTTCTGTGTTCTAAAGTTTTTATCTCTTCTGTTTTCTGAATCTTTTTGCCCTATTTTTTAAAATATTTCCTCAATTACATCTTCAACCCATCTATTGATTTTGTTTTTAATTTTGACTACCATGTGTTTAAGACCAGCCTTTCTTGTTCTCTGATTGTTTCTTTTTAAGCATCCTGTTTCATGAATTCAGCTTCTTCTCATCCCTCTGTGAACATTAATGATGGCTCGTTTGTTTTGGTTTTTAATTTTCCTTTCTGCTCCCTAAATTGTTTCCTCTGAGTTCCTTTTTATGTTTTGGTCTTTGTCCTCCATGTTGGAAGCTTTTCTGCAAATGTCTAGGGATCTTTAGCCCTTGCTTATATTTAAATATGAAGCACTAAAAGGCTGACTGAAACTTCTGTGTGCCAAGATGGGACATACCCACTGATGGACTTCACTTTGAAAGCCTAAACTTGAGAGTGACAGGAAGACCCAGCCATTTTGCTTGGTGTCTCCCAGATATCAGTGTCTGCAGGTCTTTTCTCTGAGGCCATTCATTTTTCCAGGGAAGGATCCATGAATCTGTTGGAGGTACCCTTGTACACGACTACCAGGGTTTTTAGAACTGAACAGTAAAAGAAAACTAGGGGCCTCAGTGTTCAGGACAGAGACTGTTACTTAATTCACCTGTTTTCAGGATGGCTTACCACTTTCTGCTGTACTATGTATCAAATGAGGGTTAGAGAAGGATCATTTCCTGACTGTGGGAGTGAAAGAATGATATGATGCTGAATTGGAGTCAGAAAACTCCATTTGTCTTCTCAACTCTACAACAAATTAGTCACATTGCCTTGGATGATGTCACATAATGGCATCATTGAGTGAGTCACATAATGGCATCACAGCTGGCTGGGCTTTCATTTCCCTGTGTGCAAAATGAGTGGCAGGGCTATTTGCTCCATCACTTCTGATGAGACCTGTAACCCCTACATCTAGGAGTTCTGCTTTAGGGTACCTTATGGAAATGCTAAAATAGTGATTACTGCCTCCTTAAAGTATACTACTTTTTAGCAATTGGTCTTACTTATGGAAATCTTGGTGCTGGCAATGCAGAATACCCAGCTCAGATTCTGCATCAGAGCCTCTCTAGTCCTTTCTTTCATATGTTCTACATAGTTTGGCCCATGGGAGACCCAACAGGAGAGCCATCCAAGTACCTGCCTTTTTCTGGTAATGGCAAAAATCAGACCTCATTTCAAAGCTGGACATCCTGGACAAATTCCAAGGCTCCATCCTGCAGTACCAATAATGTAGCCATGTTTAACAGAGAGGGTTCCTAAAAACCATTTGGGCTGAGAAATCTAGAATTAAAACACTCTTTATCTTGACTACATTATAGTTATGACTATAGCATTATTCATTACATACAATGTTTGTCATAGCATAATATAACCCCAAAAGTACTAGATTCAGAGCTTAAAAAAACACTGAATTTGTGTATTGATTCTGTTTCCTTCCAGCTGCGTGAGAGTCTTCTACCCTTTCTGAGCTTCAGTTTCAACTCCTAAAGGCTAGACTATTGAGGCCATTCTATCTGTATCAGAATCAAAGAGATGTTGTTAAGGAAAGCACTTTACAAACACTAAATAAAGGGCTATCCAAATGTGAAGCATTAGTATTATCATCATTACTATTATAACTGGTCAGGGAAGCCTGAATTTCATGCTGCCTCCCATCTGCTTTGTAACACTCAGGCAATTCCATGATTAGAGGTGGCTTTCCAAAAAGACACTGTAGTTCTTTTTTTCCTCTAAAATAAATGATTCCAGAACCAATCTACCTTAGCCATCCAATATGTGCAGCCTCTTTTGTTCATGAACAACCTGAAGGTAATAAACTGGTATGCCCCTGTGACAGAGAAAGATGTTGGAAGGAAATGGGTTTCCATCTTGGGTTTCTAAGGTGCTATACCAAACAATAACAAGGGAAAAATTATTCAGCTAAATGTACCTGACATGCATTGGCATCCAATATGCCACCCTCCTCGCCCGGCATTATTACTTATATACCTGCCTCTGAGAAAGGCTGCTTGGAAGAGTTACTCTGTTTTTATCGGACATACATTTTAGGGAGTTTTAAATAAACTCATATAGCCATACCGAGCAGCATGTCTTCTAAACTTCGCTATTTCATCCGTCTATACCAAGCACCGTGAAGCAAAATGGATGTGCCTTCAGCTTTCTACAGTCCTGGAAAATGAACCAGTCCACTTAACAATAAATGGTGGTTGGTTCAAACACACATGACCGGTCTAGTGAAGAAGAAAAGAAAGTTGAGCTTAATGAAGTCCAGTGTCTGTGTCCCTGCACACGGACAGGAAAGGACAAGTGTTTTATAACTGTTTATTGGAGTTAATGGTAATAAATTCCTCACTTGTGATGCATTAACTTTAATGTTTTCATTACTTGGTGATTTAGGTTTTCCCTTTTCACATTGTAAATCACGTTGTCCCAGTAGCAAAGCAGGTCGAGCGCCTGCTGTAACGTTCAGAATACTCAGTGGAGAAAGGAATGTTCTCTTTTTCTCTCCAGCACAGTCTGACAAAAGATGCTTTGCCTCATCCCAACTTGCTGCTTCCCACATAAACAGTAAAGACAGACAGACGGATGCATCTGACAACAGCCTAATTTAGATCCTAGGGAAAGACAGGTCTCCACAGTAACTTTCCAAATGTATTTGGTACTGAAGGTTTTTTCCTTTATTTTTTTCCCATTTGCTGAGTGTGAGCCCTTAGTTAATGAGCTGTGCAAATAGATATTGAGATTTAGTGTTTTTATTTTGCAATTACAGACTTGGTGATTTGGTTGGAAACTTTTGGGTCTAGCAACATCACCCTCATTTTCCCCTCCCTAATTTTTTTCCTTGCAAAGTTCAACTTACTTCAAACTTGCTTGAGTTGTGTCAGATGAAACAGAAGAACCAAAAAAGATCTTAAATCTCATATGTATAACTTAAAAGAAAAGGCGGTGATTTTTGTCCTCAAGGTTCCTTATTGCAGCCATCATTTTTCTGTCATCAATCCCATATGGTTGCACAGAGACACCCAGGGAGCTGGCTGGGAGCGAGGTGTGGCTTGGGAGTGGCCCTTTGTCCAGCAGCTGATGCATCCCAGGTCAAAGCCACGTTGCGGAGATTACTGCGTTCCCATCAAGTTCTTCATGATGGGGTATGAGAGTTCTCATTAGATCACCCACCCTGAAATACCCCCAGAGAATCATGATAATTAGTTCCTGAGTCTTCTTTTTTATTTTCTGCTTTGTTTGCTTTAAAAGTTTTCTCAGTGCAGTGCTCTGATGATATCTGAATGTTTTTCACTAGAGAGACATGGAGAAGGCAAAATTACTATTATTGGATTCCTCCCTGAAATTGTTGGTTTGGAGAATAACTAAAATAAAGATTCCAGGATTCTAGTATACTAATCCCCATGCAGCTTTCACCATCAGCAGTGTCAAGTGATCAGGCACACACAGAATGTTTGTGTACAGGATGCAAACAAATACACTTGTGATGTTCAAAGAGAAAATAAAATTTTCAGGGAAATAAAAGAACAAAACTTGGGAAAGAAAGGGCCAAGTTCTCAGCCACTCAAGGCCTGCAGCTCAGAAATTGCCATCAATAGCTGTTTTCTGAAGTATATTCAGTTATCCGTTTGTTAAGTTGTTGTGGTTGGCTCCATCTTTGTCCATTATGACTTTCTCTGTACACATCCTTTGATGCTTTCCTGAAGATAAATAACTTCTGAGGTAAAAAGAACTGGTATCTCAATGAGGCTATGCAATCAGCTGGGAGATTTCGTTTTCTCCAGTTGAGGTTCATGGTATTTTTTCCTAATTTTTCCCCCCAAATTCTCTTTATCCGTCCTCCCGTCAATCTTAGCACTGTGATTCCTCTTGACTTCTTCACCCACTACTTTCTCCTGGCTTTCTTGGCTAAAGCTTCCTTTCTTTCCCTTTTTTACTTTCTTATTTCATAGTACCAACCCTAAAATTAAAATAGTGACTATATGGCAGAACAAAAGTTACTGTTTGTGGCTTAGGTGGAAGTGATGTCAGTTCAGTTCAGTTCAGTTCAGTCGCTCAGTCATGTCCGACTCTGCAACCCCATGAATCACAGCACGCCAGGCCTCCCTGTCCATCACCAACTACTGGAGTTCACTCAAACTCATGTCCGTCGAGTCAGTGATGCCATCCAGCCATCTCATCCTCTGTCGTCCCCTTCTCCTCCTGTCTCCAATCCCTCCCAGCATCAGGGTCTTTTCCAATGAGTCAACTCTTCGCATGAAGTGGCCAAAGTATTGGAGTGTTAGCTTCAGCATCAGTCCTTCCAATTAACACCCAGGACTGATCTCCTTTAGGATGGACTGGTTGGATCTCCTTGCAGTCCAAGGGACTCTCAAGAGTCTTCTCCAACACCACAGTTCAAAAACATCAATTCTTCAGCACTTAGCTTTCTTTATAGTCCAACTTCCACATTCATACATGACCACTGGAAAAACCATAGCCTTGACTAGACGGACCTTTTGTGACAAAGTAATGTCTCTGCCTTTCAACATGCTATCTAGGTTGGTCATAACTTTCCTTCCAAGGAGTAAGCATCTTTTAATTTCATGGCTGCAATCACCATCTGCACTGATTTTGGAGCCCAAAAAAATAAAGTCTGACACTGTTTCCACTCTTTCCCCATCTATTTCCCATGAAGTGATGGGACCGGATGCCATGATCTTAGTTTTCTGAATGTTGAGCTTTAAGCCAACTTTTTCACTCTCCTCTTTCACTTTCATCAAGAGACTTTTGAGTTCCTCTTCACTTTCTGCCATAAGGTGGTGTCATCTGCATATCTGAGGTTACTGATATTTCTCCTGGCAATCTTGATTCCAGCTTGTGCTTCATCCAGCCCAGTGTTTCTCATGATGTACTCTGCATATAAATTAAAGAAGCAGGGTGACAATATACAGCCTTGACATACTCCTTTTCCTATTCGGAACCAGTCTGTTGTTCCATGTCCAGTTCTAACTGTTGCTTCCTGACCTGCATATAGGTTTCTCAAGAGGCAGGTCAGGTGGTCTGGTATTCCCATCTCTTTCAGAATTTTTCACAGTTTATTGTGATCCACACAGTCAAAGGCTTTGGCATAGTCAATAAAGCAGAAATAAATATTTTTCTGGAACTCTCTTGCTTTTTCGATGATCCAGCGGATGTTGGCAATTTGATCTCTGGTTCCTCTGCCTTTTCTAAAACCAGCTTGAACATCTGGAAGTTCACAGTTCACGTATTGCTGAAGCCTGGCTTGGAGAATTTTGAGCATTACTTTACTAGCGTGTGAGATGAGTGCAATTGTGCGGTAGTTTGAGCATTCTTTGGCATTGCCTTTCTTTGGGATTGGAATGAAAACTGACCTTTTCCAGTCCTGTGGCCACTGCTGAATTTTCCAAATTTGCTGGCATATTGAGTGCAGCACTTTCACAGCATCATCTTTCAACTTTCAAGATTTGAAATAGCTCAACTGGAATTATCTAACAAATATTCACTCCCATATTGCCTTCTTAGACCACAAGTCCCATAAGGCTGGAAGTGGTTTCAATTCAGTTTAACAAACATTTATTGGGCACCTACTGTGTGTGCAAGACCCTTGAGGATACAGAGAGAAACAGGTATATGACTAATGAATCAAACTGCCCTCTATGAAAGGGACCTGACTTCCCACTGCAGGTTTTCTTTAGGCTTCAGGAAGTTAAATAATTAGCACCAAACTCCTTGGAGTTTAATGAGTGTATTATAGGGAAGGATTATTCTTTATCCCACATCAGTTCAACAATTACAGTACAGCCCTGCCCTGTGATGGGTCTCAGCCGTTCCAGCTCTGCCTCAATCTATCAATAATTCTTACTCTCCTTACCTAGACACTTGGGGTGCAAACACTGGCCCATCTCCTTGGGGCACAGCTATATTGGATCCTTCTTTGTTCCCTCATGTCAATCCAGGCACTATGATATTTTGTTCATTTAATTTTTTTCAAAGTGCTCTCTGTCTCCCTCTGAATGCAAGATCTATTTTTACCCCCCTTCCCTTTTTAGGCCATCCTCCCTATTGCCTTCTACCCAGATCCCCCGCTACATTCTTTTTCCTGGGAAGTCCCTTTTCTATTTCTTCATTCAGGCTTTTAGCAGTTTTACATAGTAACTAAGGTCTTATGTACATCTACGCAAAGAGACAAGAATGGAGAGTGTTAGGGGAAAGGTTTAGGGTCTCTGGGAACCAAGACTGTGCTATAATAGTACCTGATAGAAAATGGTATTAGAGCAGAGAAAAGAGAGGATATAATTCTATTTGGAGAGAGAGAGAAAGATTCAGAAGGGATGTGACATTTGAATTAAGTCTTAAAGGAGCACTCCCTCCTCAGAAAATGGTGATAGAGATTGAAATTCCCAACCAAGAAAAACAGCACGAGCCAAGGCCTGGCAGTATAAAATACATGCCCTATTCCAGAAGGCAAAGCCTGTCACTTATTGTTTGGAGTATTAGGAAGGATAAGGGGTTGGGACAAAATGAAACTGGAAGATAGGGTGAGACCAAGTTTTAAAGTTTTTGAAGAGATGGAGAGTTTGAGTTTCCTCCTACAGGCTAGGGAGAACCATTAAAGGCTGTAAACAGGAGTGTGACAGGGCCAGATATATGTTTCAGGAAGATGATTTCTGGCCACAGTATGGTGGACAGGTAGAAGTTAAACCAGTTGAAAAGTGACCCCAAACCCAGGGAGGGCTCTTTTTCTTCCCTTTTCTCCCTGTTCTTATCATAATCCAGTAGAGAAGTAAGTAAATATATTTGAAAATAGTATTTTGTCATTCATTTTTAAAGATAAACACTCTCAAGTAACACATGTATAAAAGTGGCCTGTCTCAAGATGAGATGAGAATACAGTGATCCTTCAAGATTTGTTAAAAAATATATATATACAATTTGGCATTTGAAATCCTCTCCTTAGAGAGGATTTCTTAGTAACTAAGGTCTTAGAATCTCAAAGCCATTTGAAGCATCACTGTCTGGGTTTGGGTCAGGATTCTCACTTTATCCTGCTGCCACTTACTGTGGTTTGGCTGCTAAAAGGAATTCAGGTCATTTGGATCTCTGTGGCTCAGTATTAAGGATGGATTCTTAGGATTAAAAATAAAGCTAAAGGTACTAAATTAAAGTGTTAGTCACTCAGTCGTGTCCAACTTTTTGTGACCCCATGGACTGTAGCCCTCCAGGCTCCTCTCTGTCCATGGAATTCTCCAGGCATGAATACTGGGGTGGGTAGCTGTTCCCTTCTCCAGGGGATCTTCCTGACCCAGGGATCGAACCCAGGTCTCCTGCATTGCAGACAGATTCTTTACCATCTGAGCCACCAGGGAAGCCCCAAGTTATAGATACATGTTATTAATAAAATCAGAAGACACAAGAGGCTTCCTGAGTTTAAACCAGTTCTGTGGTGATTACATGAATTCTCAATCTTTTTTCCCATAGCACATGACCACCAACATTTATATGTCCAACCCACTTTCATAAGAACCCATGATTTTGAAGAAACACAATTTTTTTTTCAAGGAAATAAAGCTCTGTTGGAGTTCTTGATTGCCATGATTATAATACTACATCAAATGTGTTTAATCACCATCGACTGTGGCATAAATAAAATACACTATAAGTCATTTTTAATTGACTTTTCCTTTAAGAAAGCATATTGAATGTAAATGATGGTATTATTATAGAAAAGTTTTGAATCCATTCTTATTCTTAAAGTGAATTACTCAAAATCTCTGCCATTTCTATCAATATCTTCAACTGATCAAAAGATGCCCTGGTGTCCTAATACCAGGATTGAGAATTAATAAATTATTATATTGAATTAGTTTTATTAAATTGAATTAGATGAACTATTTACTTACTGGATGCTGTTGTTTATTCCCATTTATTTAGATGCTAGAACTGGTGCATTGAAGTTATCATACTTAGAGTTGGAAGGCCTTTTTTCCCAAAACTTTCACTTCTTGTAAGTAAAATCCAACTGAAAGTAGACATGGAAGAGGAACATCCCTGAAAACCACAGGCATCTGTGGTAATTAGTGTAGTGCCTTTTTGTGGAAACAAGAAGTTTCTTCATATGCCATGAACATTAATTGTTTCTGTATGTTACCTTATAGCTTGGCATTGGGGCTTCCCTGGTGGCTCAGTGGTAATGAATCCGCCTGCCAGTGCAGGAGATGCAGGTTTGATCTCTGGTTGGGAAGATCCCCTGAAGAAGGAAATGACAACCCACTCCAGTATTCTTGCCTGGGAAATACAATGGACAGAGGAACCTGGCAGGCTATAGTCCATGGGGTCACAAGAGAGTCAGACATGACTTAGCGACTAAACAACAAACGAGTTTGACGTTATTAATGGACGGTTTATGAAAAGAAACCAATTTGGATATTTGACTTAAAAATCTTCCTTCTTTTTAAACCAAGATTTCTTCCTTAAAGAGTACATGAATCATGTCCAAGATTCCTGCATGAGCCCCACAGTGGACCAGGCTTCCTTTTCCTTCTTCTCTTGTGTCAGAGAGGCCTTTCAAATCTTGGTGTTCAAGCAGCACTGTGTGAGAGCTCCAGGTTTCTTTCCCTTGCATTTTCTTTTCCTTGTGTCCTTTTATTGCATTCTTTTTCTTTCATTTTTGTTCGACATATCTGTTGATCTCTTGAATTTCACACAGACTTGCCCTAAAAACAATTGTATAGATTAGTCATCTAGTACCTTACAAAGTAAATGAGAAATATAGGACCTTAAAGTAATTTTTTGATATTAAAGTCTTGGAATAACCGCACATTGTGTCTGTTTCTTTTTCTGTATTTTTTTTGGCTGTACCCTGCAGCATGTGAGATCTTAGTTCCCCAACCAGGGATCAAGCCTGTGCCCTCTGCGTTGGAGTCTTACCCACTGGACCACTAGGGAAGTCCCACATTTTCCATGTTTAAATGAGGTCTCTTGTGGGCAAGTGAGGTGGGAAGACCCTTTCTTTCCTCAGCTACTTCTGAATGTGTCTCCTCAGCTGAAACTCAGGGTGGTGGAAAGCGCTGGGGCTTTTCTAGCTGAGCAGCCTTCAGCAAGCCCCGTAATTTCAGTAAGCCTATTTCCTAGTCTATAAAGTGGAAATGGCAATAATACAGACTTCACAGGGATGCTATGGAGCTCAAATTAAATGTGAAAATGCTTGAGAAAATGCAGGTTAAGACCTGTTAGGTTTTTTAAAAACATTTTTATTAAAATGTATTAGTTTTAATAATTTTATACATCAATTATCTATTTTCTTCTTAGCACTTCCAGCCTAGACTCTACCAAGAATTTTCTGTATCCTCAGTGTAACAAATTTCTTCCACAGATTTTTACACAGTTTGGTCTGTTACCTGGATTAACAGATTTTTTTTAAAGACCTTAAAATACTGGAAGGGAAACAAGGGTCCATCAAGATCTCCTGAATATTTGTCTCCTGCATTGGTTTTAACTATATGTGTGATTTCTACCATTCTCTGACATCCTTCAGTCTAGCTCCAATTGCACTTATTTTGTTTCTTAGTTTCTTATGTCAGAGTTTGTTGAAGAACTTGGTTAAGTACTTTGTGTTCAATCCCTTCCTTTCATCTCCTATCCAATTTATTTCTCCATGAGAGTAAAGGCTTCCGTGTCTTTGAAACTTTTAGGTCCTAAGTCTATTATTATTAATGGCTTAGAATTTTTCACCTTACATGTGTTAGTATATATTCCTTAATAAGCAAAGCACAAAGACTGAAAACTGTGAGAAATAAATGTAAACTCAAGTGGATATTGAATGGAACCAGATTATGTAAGCCTGTCCTAAGGGACTAATGAAGGAAGAATCATTGAAAGCATTGTCCCTGTTTCATGTGTAGAAGATGAACACTTCCTGCCATTTATTGACTGTCATTTATTGACTGGTTCCTGAAAATTGAGAAAAAAGGCAAAAAGTAATCCAGAAATGCAAGAAGCTAAGAAAAATAGTAATGAACTTGTTAAAGAAGGACTCAGAAACCTAAAACAAAGGAGAGGATTTAACCAACAGATTATTCAGTCGCTCAGTCATGTCCAACTCTTTGCAACCCCATGGACTGCAGCATGCCAGGCTTCCCTGTCTTTCACTGTGTCCCGGAGTTGGCTCAAACTCATGTCCATTGAGTTGATAACCATCTCATCCTCTGTCGCCCCCTTTTCCTCTGGCCCTCAATCGTTCCCAGTACCAGGGTCTTTCCCAATAAGTTGGCTCTTCACCTCAGATGGCCAAAGTATTGGAATTTCAGCATCAGCATCAGTCCTTCCAATGTATATTCAGGGTTGATTTCCTTTAAGATTGCTGGTTTGATCTTGCTGTCCAAGGGACTCTCAAGAGTCTTCTCCAACACCACAGTTCAAAAGCATCGATTCTTTGGTGCTCAGCCTTCTTTATGGTTCAACTCTCATATCCATATGTGACTACTGAAAAAACCATAGGTTTGACTATACAGACCTTTGTCTGCAAAGTGATGCTGGAGATTAACAACAACCAGACAGGAGACTACTATACCTCCCACCCTACCTGCCATATCCCCTTTGATTTTGTCCATTTGAGACACTGTGAAGTATATATCTGTCATTTTGCAAATGCACACACACACCAGTGATCTGTGAGAATTGGAATCACAAATGGAACTTGACCATTCCCAACCTTCAAATTTTAGATTTTATCCAACCTCATCCCCCAAAATCCCAGGTCCTATATCATGGGTACTTTAATGAAAGAAACTGGAACTTCATCCTGCCTGAAATTCACCCCAGGGAGCTATCTGTCTCCAGGATGGAGTTGGCCTGGTCTCTTTTTCAAACAATTGAAAAGAACTTGGATTAAAAGGAAAGGAGAAGATAGAAGTCCAGTTTAGGGAGAGGAAAATGTTGAACAAAAGATGGAATTTTTTAAATCATTGATTTTCATTTCAGGTTGATTGGGCAAGAGACCAGGCCAGTACCTATAATGAAAGTTTGTGGCTACTGTTTTTTGCTGCAACCTTTTTGCAATAGAAATTGTGCGGCCTCTGTGCTATTAGCCTTGTGCTGTGGTATTGCCAACTGATTTCTCCAATTCTCTTTTCTCAGTGGGCTAGAATGCGGCTGATTAAATAGGCCGTGACTCACATAAGCTCCCGTGTCTTTTTTATTGACTACTTTATGGAAATGTATCACACTCCAAAGGGCCCCCATTGTTGTTGCTGTGCGTGGCTAACTAAGGAGTCATGCTTAGTGCTGAGAGATGGACTTCTACTCTGCAGAGGTGGTATGGGTGGGATACAGGGTTTACAGGAATCTGGATGGGGAAAGAAAGATGTCTGAGAATTTCTTTTATCTTCATCTGTCATGAAAGTTGGGTGGCCATCACTTCTGGGTAACACTCTTCTCTGTTGATCTTATCTTTATGGCCCCACATCCTTCAGCTAAGTGAATCTTTTCTTTATATGGGCTATTCTGAGAGATTTAGTTAAGTGCAGTAGGAGAGAGAGATTATGACACTAATGCAATTCTGTTTTGTGCTGATATAATGTGATACACCCCTAGGTTTATCCAAAGAGCAATTTATTCCCAATAAATCTAAATCATTTCTTTTGTTTTCCATCAAGGTGGTGATATCTTTTTTAGGTAATGGACAAAAAGCCTTGATTAAAAAAAAAAATTATATACTTAAATGTTTTTGCCTTAAAATAGCAACTCATGCAACTGTTTGTGGCTTCTTCCTTCCATTTTTATGATAATAAAAATGATATTTTTATTACCATCCCGTAAAACATCTACATACTTTCTATTACATGTTAAGTAACTCTGCATATCGGTTCACCTGTGAATTCAGACATACAAGGCTCTTCCAGCCTCATCACAGAGGATGGGAGTTAATGTGTATATCCTCAGGACCACCAGTTCTTGATCAGTGAGACCCTGAGCTGACACTGAAAGGGGAGAGAACTTGATTGCCACAGTGGCTTCTCACCTTGGATTGAGATTGATCTGGATCCCATCTGGGTTTATCTAATAGATTGTGGAGGTAATAAGATTGGGCTCAGAGTCAACTTTACATTGAGAACAATTCTGTTATTGCAGTCATCACAGAGTGCCTTAGACATAGAAGACAATCAACAGAATAAAAATTGATTTGATCTGATTTTTTTCCCTAGCCATTCCAAACTTCACCTATAATCCCATTTTTTTCCACTGCCCATAAGGGAATGCAGGCAAGAGAGTTCATCAGTACAGATTCCCTCTAATAAGAAAGCAACATACACATCTTAACAAAAACACAGCATATAAAATACTGTATTTCCAGCTCTCTTCCTCTTCAGAATCTTGTTGATAGATGACCAAGAGAGGAAATTCAGCAACTCATTCAGTGCCCAATTTTAGCAAACCAAGCGTGACTTTTAAGGTAAGAAGGCAGTGATGGTGCTGTCCCTGCTGCTGCTGCTAAGTCGCTTCAGTCGTGTCCGACCCTGTGTGACCCCATAGACAGCAGCCCACCAGGCTCCCCCGTCCCTGGGACTCTCCAGGCAAGAATACTGGAGTGGGTTGCCATTTCCTTCTCCAATGCATGAACGCGAAAAGTGAAAGTGAAGTCGCCCAGTTGTGTCTGACTCTTCGCGACCCCATGGACTGCAGCCCACCAGGCTCCTCCGTCCATGGGATTTTCCAGGCAAGAGTACTGGAGTGGGGTGCCATCGCCTTCTCTGGTGCTGTCCCTAGTCTCCTAAAATTAGTAACTTTGAATTCAAACATCTCTGCTGCATTATGTCTTTGTTTTCTTGGTGGTGGCATTCTTGGGTTTCAGTTGGTGGGGAGAGAAAAGCCTCATGCTGATAATGTACTGAAAGTAAATGAAATTAAATAAGCGAAGCAGTGCTCATCACTACTTCCTTCCCCCCTGGGTAATTCAATTCAAGCTCTCTCTCGGATGGCAACTCACAGGGACTGTCTCTGTCACCCCGCTGGGGCCTGGAGTCTTAACATCTAAATAAAAGTTTCACTCAAGCATTTTTTATGCTCCTGCCAGCAGGATCAGTGAGCTGGTGTGGGCCCATTAATGTAATATTCATACTCACAGACTCTCCCCGAACACGAGGCAATGTCTTCCCATTTTCATAATTATAGATGTTCCATAAAATGGCATTTAGATTTGCATTAAAAAAGGAGGTTTGAATTCTAATAGAACGTTTAACATGTCTTTTATGATTCAGACTCTTGGCATCCTTAACAAGAAATTGTGTCTCTAAGTTTAACAAGACCTTAAAAAAAGGGGGAAAAAAATGGTGGGAAGAAAAGATGGAAACTCCAGGCTTAAAGGACCTTGTTTTTCTTATCCCTTGTGTCTTTCATTTAATTTTTAGGCCTCTAGGAGCAATTTATTTTTTGACAGCAGGCAGAGAGGATAGGTTCTCCTTCAAGGGCCTGCTTAGCTGCACCAGGTCCTCACCCTCAGCATGATCTGCTTCTCTTTTCTTGGAGAGCATTTTCAAAGAGACATTAGAATTTTCAGAAAGGTGGGAGAAATGAAAGAATCCTAGACAGATGAACTTTCCTTTGCTGCTGTTCATCTCATGTGTGCACCCTGAGACCCATCCAGGAGATTTATAGCAGCCACGGAGTTTGCTAACTGCAAAACACACAAATGGAAACAGCCCATGAACAAGAAGTTGAAAATAAGAACAAATAGCAAAAAGAGTCAGGCACTCAGCTAAAAAAGAAAGAGCTCTTCTGATCTACATTTTTGAAACTAAGCTGGAAACAGCGTAGAAGCAAAAAGTTTAGTCCCCGAACCTAAAAAGAATGAATATTAGGACTATGCTAGCCCACTCCCTTCATTTCTCCTAATTAAGAAGTACAGAGTTTTTAATTGTTTTTGCTGTTATTTTTTTGAGAACTAAATTCCTTCCTCTTTGTCCCTGACCTTTACCCCTCCCTTCTGTAAAATGAGTATAAACCCTAGTGGTGGAAGACAAATTAGGATCTTGACTTCTCAATAAATTTGTACCTAATGAGGCTAATTGAAAGCCAAGAGTGTTAGCAGCATACAATTAAAAACTGATGTCAGACCAGATCTTCTCTGTGTAAAGGCTTCTACCATTCCTAGACTTTTCCCTTGACATTGACAAAACCGGGATTTGGCAATTATTGCCAAGTTCAGCTATGCATAGCCTTTCTTTGTGTGAACTTAATAAAAATATATTTACTAAGGTGACTTTCTGTTTGTTAGAAAAAGGTGAGTGTGTGTTTAGTTAAGCAAATTCTTAGGTTTTTGGAGTCCTTTTCTTACCAATCAGTGCACATTTAAACAACCTCCCTTGTACAGACTAATATTATGTTTAAGTCATTTTAAGCAGTTTCAGCATTAGATATAGTTAGAAAGAAAGAAAATTTACTCCCCTCCAGTCACCTGGAGATTGTTTTATTCTGTATCATATTTAAGCAATAACCCGTCTGCCTCTTTTCATTAATGTAGATTATCTCAAGTAGCCCAAATCAATGAAAATTCTGTCAGATTTCAACAAAACATTTTGCTCTTATTCCTTTTAGGAATGGAAGACATCGAAAGAGGAGCTCAAGAGCTTGATAATATCATCAAGCAAGGATACTTAGAGAAGAAAAGCAAAGGTACTGATTAGACCCCCAGATCTCAGAACATTCCAAGAAGAGAATGGAAATGAGGAAAAAGAGGGCCAGCCTAGGGAATGCATTCTCTGTGCCCAGTGCTATACTAGGCAGGTATAAGGCAAGAGGAAAGGAAAAAAAGAAAAGTCTGGTATCTGTGTGTAGGCTGGAAAGACCTGGCCCCAGATCTCCACTTCATCAGGACAGGGATTGGTTTGTCTTGCTCACCTGGTACATCTGCTTAGTAATTACTTGTTGAATGAATAAATGAATGACTGTATTATTGTTCTCATCTCTCAATGTGCACCCATAAAGAGTGAAACTGTGTTGCCTCAAGTGTAATTTTTATATCATATGTGAAGCAGCTGACTTTCAAGTTTCAGACAAGTCCAAATCTTCAGCTCTCACTCTTTAACTAGGATAGTAGGGTTGGAGTACCAGGTTTAACACTCAGGCAAATTGGCTTAGTACAAAGAAAGACTTGCTCATGCCCATGGCCTAGAATGTCACGGCCATGGGTCTGGGTGGACTCCAGGAGTTGGTGATGGACAGGGAGGCCTGGTGTGCAGCAGTTCATGGGGTCGCAAAGAGTCAGACACGACTGAGCAACTGAACTGAAAAGGCAACAACACATAAAGATCTGGAGATGTGGAGAATTTTATAACTACAGGATGAGGATAGAACCTGAAAGATAAAGGAAATGTAGAGAAACCGCTGAGGTCAGAGCAAGCAAAACCTGTTTAGAACTTGGGCCTTTAACTGAGTGAGTCCTCTGCACTCTGAGTCAATATGGGATAACCTGTGGGAGTGAAAGGGAGGGTTTTACAGTCCATTAACCTGGAAAATAAAACAATAACACCCTGGACTGTGTGTTGTTGGATTTTACGGACTCTTCAGTGATTGTAGTTACCTGAATTTATGTCCCTTACTGCTCTTCTGTTTAGATCATAGTTTCTTTGGATCAGAGTGGCAGAAGCGATGGTGTGTTGTCAGCAGAGGCCTCTTCTACTACTATGCTAATGAGAAAAGTAAGTGTTCTTCATTTGCACAGCAGCACCTCACTCCTGGATGCAAGCACTTCGTAAATTCTCAAGCACTTAGATCTAAACTTAGTAGTCCTTAACTAACACCCAGAAAGAGACATGCTTAGGAAAGAAGCTTGGCTAAATAATACCTTGCTCATCACCAAAAACTCATACCAGTTTAGAAATTATAGCCCCTTTAAGCACTAGGATAGTGTGGTCAGCATATCAAAAGGCTACCTTATGACTAATAACATATTATCGAGGTCAAATGCCTTGGCATTTGTTAAAAAAGAACCTCAAACACTTTATAGGCATCAATAATATAGGTTAAATATTGAAAAATAATAATTCTGAGAAGGATTTTAGCAGCTTACCAACAGCCCAGAAATATAACCTTTGAGTACGAACTCTCTAAGAGCGTGCTTCAAACTTTATCCTACTGGCTCCTGGGATGTAATCCAATGGACATCCCTAGAGCCATGGAGTGTTGAGACCCCAATAGTTGCTGTGCCCGAGAGACACCCTTCAGCCAGATGGCAGCAGCAGCAAAGTGTTGACCCAAGCCAGAAGCAGCTTCTTATGAACCACCACTGACTCAATCAATCACAACACTCATGAGCTATCCCTAAAAGACCTCCCATCCTGGCTTAACACTCTTGCTTAGTTCATGAGAAGGAATAGAGGATTTAAGCACAAACTGGAGGAGCTACAAATAACTACAAGCTAAAAGTTATCACTGTAGGTGAATGCAAACTTTGAAATAGGGAATTCCTTCCTGCTGGATAGACTGCTGCAGGAGTAATGCTGCCACGCAAGAGGAAGATAAAGTAGCAATCTTGCGGGGATTTCTTTGGGTTGTACCACCTTACAGAGGCCAGTGGTCCAAAGTAAATCCTTTATTGTCCTTTCAGTAATTTTCTGTTTCTCCTCTCTTCCTTCTTTCCTGGGCTTATTCCTCTCCCAAAGCCTGGATAGCTAGTCAAGGGAATAGTCAGATACTTACACAGTTGCCTTTGGACTTCCTGCACCTTTGGCTCAAAAGTAGCAGAAAGAACAGCTTTGCTAAATGACATGGAATCCTTCAGATTAGATCTTGGGCTTCAAGGCAGTTACCTCACTCTGCCTCTCTGCCTGCAACAGTTATCACTAACCTTCATCTTGGGTTCACCATCACGATTCCTCAGAGCCTTTCCCATATATGGGTAAAGTGTGAGGTGTACTTGGAAATGATAGCAGCATAACTCAAAACCTGAATAATAAGCCCCCTGCATCCTTCCAACCCCTAGCCCACTCTCAAATCCAGCAACTCAAGTTTCTCCCCTGAATTCTAGGCTAGCCAGGTTTTATTTTCTTATTTTGAACCTTCAAACTAATGTAACATATATGCCCTTGGTAAAATGTTTATCATTTCCCTTACCTTTAAATACGTGGTTGGTATATCTGGATATAAAGCCAGGTATCACATTCATTCATTCAGAATCCTTCCCACGCAAGGTGAGGAGGGAGAGCAAGAGTGAGAGGCTTGGAGACTTTTATTGACCATTTTGCCATCAGAGTGAAATAAAATCTGGTGACCAAAGAACAACAAAACATTTTAGTGGCCAGTTAGAACAAGGAGAGATACTTTAACAAAAAAGATTCTGGTGTCAAAAAGCACTGTTGCATGGCTCCCTTCTTGCCAGTTACTTCTTATTGTGCCCAAGACATTTTCTTAGTAAGTACAGAGTGTTTGTGTATTTGTTTTAGCTCAACCAGGTGAAGACAGATTCTTTTACTTTTCTGTAACTATTTTCTTCCCATTGCCACCCCTCTCATCATCATCATCAAAAAGTAATTCATTCTAGGGACTTCCCTGGTGGTCCCGTGGTCAAGACTCCATGCTTCCAATGCAAGGGGGTGTGGGTTGAAAACCTCAACAGGGAACCACATGCTGTGAGGTGCGGCCAAAAAAAAAAGAAATTCATTCTGCAGGACAGAAAGCATGACCCAGACACTGTGGTTATGTCTTCTACAAGTTCTGGACCACACCACGAGGACGCAAAATCGTTGGGAACCACCCCCTCTTTTTCTGTTTCTAATTCTTTTCTAAGAGTGACAGGCAGAGTAGTCTCTCCTTTCACTCACTCAGGGTCCTTTTCCTTTTATGCTCCCGTCCTCATCATCTAACGACACTCAACAGTACTCTGCTGCTTCCCAGTCTGACTGCTTGCAAGGGGGATAAAATACTGAGTTTTAGTTATTCTCCCTCTAGCATAACTTCTACCTGACCAGCAGGAGAGGAAGAGAAGTCTAGCCCAAACGCTACGTAGGACATAGGAGGAGACCCGGACTTAGGAAGCCCCTTGTGCTGCTGTCCCTCCCCTCACATGTGCTCTGCTGGCCCTGATAATAATGCTTCAGCTCTATAATAGCCTTCAAGAGCCTCATGTTTACAGCCATACTCTCCCCGCTGTAATAATTTCTTCTTTCTCTTATTATAGATCTCTTAACATTCTAATAAATTCTCTGTCTCTGTTGTACTCTTTTGGCAAAATAATCTTTCACGTTGCATTCCCTAGCTTGGCAGTGATCTCTGCCTGGCTGTCACAGTAGCGTCTTCTTAAGCTTCTCTAATAACCCTTCCTCGACTATTGTGGTTCCTCAGGGAGGTAACAGCTGTTTCTGTGCTTTTATTTTACATCCAGAGAAGATGCCCTCCCTTGGCAGTTGCATCTCTCTAGAGATAAAGGAAGCTTTCCTGTCTTGCAGGCAAGCAGCCCAAAGGGATCTTCCTCATTAAGGGCTACAGTGTACGGATGGCCCCCTACCTGCGAAAAGATTACAAGAAAGAATACTGCTTTGAGCTGACCTCCCAGGATAGGCGCAGCTATGAGGTAGGATGAGCCGAAGAGCTGGAGATCCTCATTAGTGTCGCAGTTTTGTTCCATGTCGCATGTGAGCTGTGGTTGTGATGCTGGATGCCATCCTTTGTTACCTGTCGTTTCTCACCAAGACCTTCTTTCTTGACATGTCCTCGCCTTGGCTGTGTCATGCCCACCCTTCTGTTACCACATTCATCCATCCATCCTAGATGCTGCCTTTGCCAGGCTTCCGTCTCTTCATCCCTTCCCTTCTCAGTCTCATTCTGTAGGTGAAAGTCTTGTCTATTGCAGCACACAACCCAATTCTTTATTCAGTCTCTAATTCCATGGCTTTAATTTCCATTCTCTTTCTTTTTCAACTGATTATCTTCACTTCCTCTTACGAAATCCAGAAAAAAGAGAAATCTGACTGTAGGGTGAAGAAATAATTCATTTTTGCATATTCATCTTGCTATCCAAAATAATCTTCCTGTGTATAGGTGCACTGCGTATCTCTGGAAAGATTTCTAAGATACTAAAGCAATGAGTACTGAGTAATACTAGTGACTACTGAGGAACTAGAGGACTTGAGTCGGGTGAGAGAGACAGTCTTCACTGTGTTCATTGTATATATTTTGATATAATAGGTAATGCATTATAAAATTAAAAAGGCCAAAAAAAGTCTGAATATGGGAATATAGTGATTTTTCACCAAAAATATACTTTTACATTGAATACACATATTTTGTGGGTGTATACACATGTTGTTTCCTCCTTGTTGGCTACTTTTATCACAGTTTTACTAAAACAATTTAGAAAAACTTTAGCTAACTTAAGAAAAAGAGAAAAGCCGTGCTAAGGTTAATATTAACCACGTACGTAACCCTTTGACCCTTCAAGTCTTTCTCAGCACTCATCCTTTCTCGTTTCTACAGTATCCTAGCCCTGATTTTGTAAAACTGACCTAGGTTTTAATTATGTAATTTCAAAAGAAATTTTTTAATTTAAACCAAACTTTTCTATGGAATTTTTTTAATAGATCTATCTGTTTTTATTATTAAGTTCTGATTTGCAAGGCCCAGATAAAAATGTATGTAAGTCTAAAACAATTTCCCTAGTAGTCATTTTTATAGACAAGTGTTTTTAAGAAATCAAGAATGACAGTATTTACTAATAAGTTTTAAGCAGGAATCTAGGTTTCTTACACAGCACATGTTTTTATCTTACCCTAATGACCAGATAATAAAAATGTTTTTCAGGAACAGTCATTTCAAGTTGATTCATTTAAAATAAGAAATCACTAAAGCCCGATGGCCTGTTTTGTGAATCAGGATGTAGAGTTTGTTTACTTCTTCTCTTTGGCCCATTGAATCCAAGTCATTACCATAGTCTGTGGATTCTTCCTCTACAATATCCTTTGGATCTTTCCCTTCTGATTTATTTCTACAGCCATCACAATAGTTAAGTCCCTATCACTTCATTCAGAGGACTAGTTAAGTAGCCTTCTAGTTGATCTGTCTCTAATTTCTCCCTATTTCAGTCTGTCCTTCTCACAATTGAAAGAATCTCCCTCTCCTTTTGCTAGAATTTACAGTGGCTTTATCTGTACTGCCTGCACTTGAAATCTGAATTCCTAAAACTCAAAGCCTTTTCATCAATTCTTCTTTGATCCTCAGCTCTCCAGCTTCATCTGTTAACTGTTCTCCAGTCAAGCTGATCTGCCTACCTTCCCTATACTTGATGGTCTTATTTCTAATCTTTGGTGGCTGGTTCTCCCTACCTGAAATGTTCAGCTCCCTCCACCAGTTTCCACCAACTCTCTTTAAAAATTCAACCCAAACAGTATTACTTCAACAAGCCTCCCTGGCTTACCAGAGGTGATAATAAGTGCTCCCTGTCTTCTCTCAGCATCCAGCTGTTTTCAGATGCACTTACCTTGTAGTGTTCCCTTGTCGAGTGTGTGTGCTGTCTCCAAAACTGACATGTTCATCTGAAGTCAGGAATTTGGGTTTGCCTTTGTCTCTGTAAACTATTCTCAATAAATGCCTGATGAATGAATGGGTAATCAAATGAATGAATGCACATGAACATGAATTCTGGATTCAAATCCAGCTGTCAACTTTGGGTATGCAAATTTACAGAAGGAGAAAAATCTCTTTGAGTGGGATTTTGATCTTTTTTCTAAATTTTAATTCTCAGGAATCTGAGAATTAATGAGAATTCTGAGCCTTCTACTTGACTGCAGTTCAGCTCACAAGATTCCTCCCCTTGAACATCCCTAAAGGATTCACAGAAATTTTAGTGAAAGTGATAAACTAATTCACTAATTTTTCTCTAGTTTACAGCTTCTAGTCCAGCTGAAGCCAGAGACTGGGTGAATCAAATAAGTTTCTTGTTAAAGGGTAAGTATCGTTATTACAGAAACAGTATTTCAGTCCGTTTTCAATTCAAGTTGTATTGCATAAGTATAATCCATGGACTTCAATATATTTTTATCTGCCCATTCTCCCTATCATATCTTTCACATGATAACAACAAATAGTACCATGTGTGATTCAGAAGGAAAAGAAACCATCAACCTAGAGGTGACCTGTAGTATCCTTCTATCTCTTCCACCTAGAGGCAGGCAGGTCTGTAATATTTATAATCACCAGAAAAGAGATGCTAAAAACCAGCTCAGCTCAATTCAGTGTCTCATAACCCCTTATATTCTGGAAAGGAAATACATGATACCAAAGTCATCTAGATATGGTTTAGGTTCAAAATCTTCCAGCTTTAGTCAAGTAGAATAATCTCATCTAGGTGGCCTTTAAGAACGTTGGACACAAAAAACAAATTGCTGTTTCCCAAACCACAATCAAATGTTCTTTGCTTTGCCTGGGAAGAGTCCTGCCTGAAGATGTTAAATGACTGCTCTTAGAGTACCCTCTGCTGGCCATCCTGTAGGCACAGCAGTGACAGGGCCCAGGCAGCCTTGCCTGGGAGGGGCTTGGCAGGTAGGAGCACTAGCCTTGAGTCTGTCGCCTGACATTGATAACCCTCTTGATGGTACACATACCTCATGGCAGGTACCTGCCTATGCAGAAAGGCAGAAGCACCAACTTCGTACGTGACCCAAGACCTAGTGAGAAGAACATCAACCTAAAAACACCAAGCCTTTTCATCTAGTTTTTTAAATTCTGCTATAAGATTTTATTGTGGATAAAAAAGAAGGAAGCACCAGAGCTTTAATTACAATTGCCTCTTTTACTCAGTTTATGCCTTTACTATCACAGGAACAAAGTATTGCATCCACCAAGAGCGTCGCGTATAATAGACTAGAACCAGGCAAACATGAACACTGATGGTGAGGCTACAGGGTACGCTCTCATCTAGGTGCCTTGGATTTATGCGTGTAATATACCCCTAAGTGTGTAAACCTCAATAAAACTCCAAGCAGCTTTATTGAGCTGTACCCTGTGGTACTTTCAGAATCCCACATTGAAGAAATTATTCATTCCATTTTATTTTAAAACAAACAAAATAATAACATATGGTTTAAGCCACAGATGTGTCTTTGATCCCTTCCTCATATGAGGTGGCACCAGAATTCAGATGAAAATAGTTGCAAAATCTTTATTAAAAGCCTAATCAAGCCAAACAGTTTTACTGTATTTCGAAATGAGCATCGGATGTCTCTCTGTTCTTTCTTCCCCAGAGCACCCTGCTTGCTCTCGCCCATCCTGCAGAGGCCCCTCAGCAGGGTTTCAGAGAGCACTCTATACTGCGCCTCAGAGAATGAACCTTCCCAGTTCCCCATTAAAATAAGAAAGAATCTCCCTCTCCTGCCCTGTGCTCCCCAGTGCTGTAATGGCTCCACATCCTCTATGTGGTGACCCATTTAAGGTCAGCCAGACTGTACAGCTGCAAAAGGACATGGAAACCACATCACTCAGCCATCCCACCCGGTCCTATATTACCATTATATTTTTCCACATCCCACCTTCTCTTCCTCTTCCACTTTTGCCCGCTTTGCTCTTTACAAGCAAACCTCTCTGCAATTCTGCAGTGAGGCCATAGGGGAGATGAATGAGCTTGTGACAGCTCAGGTATCCTATGGAAGCCACCATAGTTTCCAGGCCCCGTGCGCCCCGGAGAACCTAGGCCATCACTCACGCTCCCAGTTTTCCATTTGACAAGCAGCGCGCGGCACGCTGGCATTTCCCCTTCTGGCCTATTCTCTTCCCTTCACCACGTGTGCTCTCACACACCCATACTTTTCAGGGCTGCTTCATCCTGATCAAGTTTTATTGCAAGAAAGGATTTATGTTGATGGTTTAAACCTGATGCAGTGCTAGTCTGGCCTTTTCTGTAGATTTCCTGCCACCAAGTCCCGCATTAGAAATAACAGCACTTAACCTGGTGTTTCATTTTCTTTTGACATGTTTTATTCTCATCCCTCCTCCTCCTTCTCCCTTTTTCCTTCCCTGCCTTATCCTTTTCCTTTTCACCCTGTCTTGATTCATTCCCATCTCTGCCCTGACAGACCTGAGCTCCTTAACCATTCCATATGAAGAGGAGGAAGAGGAGGAGGAAGAAGAGGAGAAAGAGGAAGAAGAGGAGATGTACGATGATATCGATGGTTTTGACTCCTCAAATTCTGGTTCCCAAAGCAGACCCATTGTCTTGCCTGGTAGCGTGGGGCTCAAAGAGGCTATGGAGGAGAAAGAAGATGATATTTATGAAATCTTACCAGGTGAGACATTTCGCCTTCTAATTACCTTCCTCTAGTTTAGAAACTCTAGACCTGGTAGAAGAATAGAACTTGGACAGCTCCAGAGGAAGCCAAACCTCTGAAGGAGGCACTACGAGGAAGCTTCGGTGATTCCCAGCACGGAAGCCCTGCCCTGGGGGCAAGATGGGTTGATGGGGGTGGGGAGAGTCTTTTATCTCTGCACGTGAAGCAATTTATTACAAACATCAACAGGTTCAAGAGTCAAGAATACTCATGCTGGTTCTCATAGGTTCACTGTGAATTTCATCAAAACTCTCTAGTTTGAACTTCTTTTCTGTATAATTGTGAGGATAATGGAAAGTCACCTCAAATGATGAAGGATGTGAAAAGACTGCAGAAATATAAGCGCCGACAAGCCTTTTCAGTAACACGGTGAAGCCTTGACAGAGCACAGATCACCTTTGCCTAGTCCAGATACACCACGAATCAAACCACATCTCTTGCTAATAGACCTAGCGTGTGTCCTCTGCCCACCATTACACCGGGTCTACTGTACGTATTTCTTTTTTATCTGAAGGCATGATAACCAGCATCTCAAAAACTGTGCAGTCATCACTGCTCCTGCCCAGCTACTTCCTGTGTGGGTAACAGCTGCTGAACAGTGTGGAGCACAGTGGGGGTCAGGCTGTGCAAAAAACGAAGCCTGAGCCTTTTAATTGTGAGGTAGTTAGACCACAGGAACGCTGAATCTTCAAGTCCATTCAGAAAGATCGCTCCTGTGGAAATTTGCCAGGAGTTCAGTGCTCTGCTGAGAAATCCAAGTTAAGTCTAAATTTATAGCAATTTAAACCTCAATCCCAGATGAACCTAGGAGCTGAGGTGAGCCTAACACTGAAGTCAGGGCTGGTTGCTAAAAATATTGTTAGTAAGCAACTGACATTTCAAGGCTTCCTAAGAAGGGTTCAACCCTGTCAACACCGCATTCATCTCTCCCTTGGGGAGAAGCTACGTCATTGCTTCCTGAGTTGCAGGGCTGTGGCTATACATATCCTCCTGACTGGGACCTCACGCACTCAGTCACCAACCCACGACAAGAAGAGCCTGCTTCTCCCAGCGCTTCCAGCCTCTGCCAGTCCACGACTTCCCCAGCCTTTTTGTTGTGTTTTATTATGCAAATGATATCTTGGTTGAGGTCGAGCCATTTCTTGTGTCTGAAGTTAAAAAAAAAATGATAATTTCCTCAGCAAGTCATCGTCGTTAATGAAGTTTTACAAAAACAGATACAACCAAAGGAAAATAAAATTTCACAGGTGATAAATTTTTCCAATTTCCCTGGCAGAATTCGATAGGATTGTTAAATTAAGAGTGAAGGTGTCTGTTAGAAAGCAACGAGCAGTGATGGGTAATTTTATAGAGTGGAAAATTGAATCAAATTGCTACATTAAAACACAGCTCCTCTGAGAATCTTCCCTTTCACAGTCTGCTCCATTGCAACAGCAGGGTGCAGAAATGGATCTAAATCACAACAACCCCTAAAAGGAGATGTACTCCCCAACTTGGCCAGAGGTTCCTGATGAGCTCACATTCCACTTGCTGCTGTCCAGGCTGGGGGAGATATCCAGGTGACACTCCACTTGAGGTCACAGCTGTGTAAGAGTGCCCTGGGAATACCTCACAGAGCCACTCAGCCTTCTGCGGAGCAAAGAAGTGTTGCTGGTGCCCGTGTTTACTTCTCAAAGGAGCAGGGAGAAGGGAGCCGATGCTCAGACACACAGAGCAAAGGAGAGTAAAGGCAAAGATGCCTCAGAAAATAAAACCTGACCCCAGGTGGGGTGCTGAATGTGTGACTGGTTTCTTAGCAACCATCCTTCCCAGGCCTCTTAAAACCCTACCCTCAGCCACTGTGGCACTGCCCAGTGTGCCAAAGCTCATGCCAGTTTGGATATTGGAGTGGACTCCAAGGACATGGAGACTGGTCTGCTTTCTTGAGGAAAGCCACTTACCCTGTGCTTACAACAGCTGCCCCTCAGAAGTGAGGAAGGCCACATCACAGGAAAACCAGGGTCTCTTTCCAGGTTAGGGCAAAAGCAGCCAACTTGCTGGTTTATTTTCTAAAGGACAGGGCTGTTCCCAGCCAACAGGTTCTTTCCCAAAAGCTTCTATCCATCACAGTTTTTAGAGACTGCATTGAAGTTGGGATATATTGGCATTTTATTATGATGTGATTATTTCAGACACAGGTCTCCATCAGCCAGCTTCCCGTCCATGCTACTCAGCTTGTTGCTTCTGAAATTGCTGCTAGTTTTGCCTGTGCCACCCTCCCTGTCTTGGAGGAACTGAGGGAGGATGTGAGGGAGCCTGACACTCATCTCAGAAGACCACCCCGAGCAGTGACATGTAAGACACGGCATGATGTCTCAGTGACAGTGCTGGCTCTGGGTCAGGATGGACCTGCTCTGCCATCTGCCAGCTGTGAGACCTTGAGCAAGTTATCTGCCCTGTCTCTCAGGTGTGGTTTTGCCAGCTGTAAAATGGGAATAACAATAGTAGTGTCACAAAGGATGCATGAGCAGCCTGGAACAGAATGCATAAAGCACTGAGAGCCCTGGCATACAGGCAGTGTTCAGTAAATGCTGGCTATTCTCCATTTGGTGGCATTTAAACAGAAAGTGGTGCCTCTTTGAAGAATCCTGGGAATCGGCTCATTCCCCATCTCCGCCAACCAGACCTAAGACAGTCCAGTCGGACATTTTCAGTGATACGTGTGAAGCAGGTGAAACTGAAAATCCTGAGCAGATGGAAAGTGGCTCACACCTTCTGCTCAGGCCCATTTTTACTGCGAAGACAGGTGCTGGGTGGAGGGACAACTGACAGTAAGGTGGGATTGTGCTAATGTTGCACACTCATCAATAGTCAGATGACTTGGGCCTCTAAGACATGTCTCACCGTAACAGTTAAATGTGCTTTGTAGAGAATATTTAGCCTGTCATTTCTGCTTCTCCTTCCTCTTTGGGATGGGGCCTACACCAGCCTCACTGTCTCTTATGGGGAAGGCTGTGTAAGTGAGATCTCCTCCCTTCCAGAATATAATTTTAATGGACTTCCTAGTTTTGAAAGAAAAGTGCCTGTAACATATACCAAGTCAATACAAAAATGTTTTTTCCTAATCAAAATAGTGTATGGATCATCAAATTAAATGCACTACATCACATTAATCATGGGATAATTAGCATTTGCTACATGGCTAGCACTCTCCTTCCCTTGAGGGAAAACCAGAGCACTCGAGGTTTTCAGCCAAGACCACAATATGAGTCCTAGATAATATGGTTTCAGGATTGTTATCTACTGGGATTTCTGAATATCCATGTTAAGAATATGGGAGCCCTTGATTTTAAAGATCTCATTTGCAGTAGATTAAACTGTAGGGAACTACCAAAAAAGAAATACTAAAGCAATATGTAGAAAATGGAAGGCTTTTCTGAACCCTCTTTCACCCCTCCCCAAAATTATTTTGCAGCCTAGCACAGACCCAGTTTCATGATTCCAGATTCCATAAAAGGACAGTTTTTAATCAGGTTTATCTTTGGGGCCTCAAGCCTGGAATCCAGCAAGGCACCTGAGACCATTGAAGAGCTGTAACTGAGGCCTCGCAGCAGCTGCAGTAGCAACAGAATCTGGCCGTGTTGTCTGGAGAGATTTCAGGAGAGCACATGGAAAGGCAAGGCGCCTTCCCTGGGAATGTCTGCACATCTGAGGCTGCCCGCACTGCCCTGGAGGGCCATTATAGACTCAGAAACTAGATCACTTTATAATAAAGCGAATAACTGGGTTTTTTGTTTTTTTTTTTTCATTTGAGACAAATGGAAACCATTCTTTGGAATTATTTTTCCCCCATACAATTGTCCAGACCCACAGAAACGGGGAATGATGATAGCAAGAAGTCTAAGGAAAGAAGAAAAGCAGACACCAAAAGTACAAAGTTCGTGAAGAAACAAGTTCCAATTTCATGGAAAAGCAGGGATCCATGAGGGGTGCATCAAAGAATCAAAGCTACCGTCAGGCCCCTTCTTGGCCTTTTCTTCCCCTCAGCCTTGTGCACCCCTGGCTCCAGACAAACCTGCTTTTGACCAACACCAAAACTGGAACCATGTATTTTCTTCTACTTCGAATCCCCGCCCCCAGTCTGTGAAAGGGGACCCACTGAGTCTCCTCAGTGACAGCTTCCCAGAGACTCAGCTGGAACTGAGCTCTGGTTCAGCCTTTACCCCAGGGATTTGTATTTAGCTTTTTCTCCTCCAATTAGTAGGTGCTCAATTACGATTTTTGAAATTAAATTCAGTGTATTCCAAGTGTTGCAGTTAGCAAAAATTGAGTTTAGTATCTAGTACTCAAGATCCTACCACGGAGATAGGATGCAAATATTTTGAGGTAACAGTTGAGATTACCAGCTATACAACAGAGAATTAAATGCGCTATTAGCATCATGCTCCTATTTGCCATGTTGTTTGAAGAGGTGCTGTAGCATCCATGGATTTATAACATATCTATGCATTCTGTGGAGTGGTTTCTATTTCCATTTTTTGCCTGTTCCCTTTGCACTTAGAGGTTATCTGCATTTCTGCTGCATCTGTCACCAGAGCACCTTGACATCTGGTTGCACATTGATACATTCGGCATTTTTAAAGCTTCTATCACTTTGCTTCACTTGAGAGAAGTGACCTCCCTCTTTCTTATCTAGTCATTTTTAAAATTTTATTCCCAGTTCAACTGATGTCAGAGCAGCACTTCAGAAAGGAGCTAGGTGTCATAGCAAGCTGGCTCCTCTCGGGGTCCCCACAGTGGAGTCAGTGTCCTGTTCCTCTCAGCCTCTCATTAGTGTCCCTGACATTGTGCCAAGAGTGTTGATTGAAATCAACTCTCTGGATACTGATGCTCATTTGTGATACCCCATGGTTCTCTTACACATTCGCACAGTTAACAGAATCTTCCTCAACTGTTTTCCCAATTGAAATGAAATATTTGGGAATCAAGTAGAGCATTTAATGTAATAAGTGGACAGTAATCTTTAGAGGTTAATTTGTTTAAAGCCTGTGTAAGGTTGGGTTCCCATATGCGCTGTTAGGAGCAAGAACCATTATAATCTATTACTGTTTAAAGTTGAGCAGCACATAAATTTTAATTCCTCCTTAAATGAAGATGTATTTTAGTAGGTGTCATGCTAAAAAGCCTAATAATATTCTTATACAGAAATTCAACAAGTTCTTTAGCCTAAAAAGTTATTTTTCAAAATAATCTTTTTAAAATTAAAGCCTCACCTTACAGAAAAAAAAGAAAAGAAATTTGGCTGTCTAACCCCCTTTTGTGAGCAGAGTTTTTTTTGCGTGTTGCCATATAATCAGTCTTCTTGACTTTGGAGTTTGAAAGATACCAGTTTGACTTCACGGACAGATCTGAGATAAATTGTAAGCCTCAGCTTTCCTGGTAGCTCAGACAGTAAACAATCTGCCTGCAATCCGGAAGACCTGGATTTGATTCCTGGGTCAGGAAGATCCCCTGGAGAAGGGAATGGCAACCCACTCCAGTATTCTTGCCTGGAATATCCCTTGAACAGAGGAACCTGGTGGGCTATATAGTCCATGGGGTTGTAAAGAGTCAGACACGACTGCGCAACTAACCCTTCAGCTATTTGTGTGGTGCCCTCCGAAGCTGGGGGCTTCCCTGGTGGCTCAGACAGTAAAGAAACGGCCTGCCAATGCAGGAAACCCAAGTCAGGAAGATCCCATGAAGAAGGGAGTGGCTACCCACGCCAGTATTGCCTGGACAATCCCGGCAAGGGTGGCAGGCTACAGTCCATGGGGTCTCAAAGAATCAGACACAACTGAGCGACTGACACTTTACTTTTACTTTTTACTCTGAAACTGGGACAATGCTGAGAGGACACATCTAGCTGTGGAGGGAGGGCACTTGCCTTCACCAGGTGATGGTCCGCATACTTACTTCTTCAAAGACCGCAGAGACACAGCGCCCAACCTCTCACTTCAGTGGCTGGGCTCCTACTCTGAAGCCTGCTTTTAACCACCTGGGGAGGACAGCCTTAGACATAGGGATTGGAGCATCCTGGTTCACATGCACCACCATAGCGCTTAGTAACGTTGATGAATGATATGTAAGACCTGTGGCCAACATTCTGCTTTCTTTCTAGGTGACTCTACAGGCCCAATGGAAATCAGAGTATCTATTCTATAATTGAACTGCATAAAGCAGAGTTTTATTTTTTCCATTTTTGTATCATGACTGGTTTAAGTGATGTTGCCAGAAAGGATAAAGGAATCAAGTTTTAGTTTTCATTTTTATCATTGCAAATACATTTACATTCTCCTATTTTACCAATGCAAAGAGCAGGCAAGCCACTTTCAATAATTTATTTTAAAATCAATGCTAATGAGGTTATGTCTCGTCAGTGGCCGAGTTTTACAATAAAGTCTGATTTATTTAGAAAAGATCTTTGGTGTAGCTTCCCATCTAATGGTGGTGGGAAGGGGGTGGAGTAGCAGGCACAGTGACCCTCCAACTTCGGATCCAATTTGTAATTCACAGCGGAGATCTGACCCAATTTACATTGATTAGAATTGGGAGGAAGAGACATCTGCACAGACAGCAGAGGTAGAATAAACCCTCTCTGCAAAAGTGCCTAAGCACAGCAAATTACTGGTCTTTGTGATTAAGTTGTCTGATATCAGCAAAAGAGCTGTCCTCTGTCCAAATTATTGGGTATCTCTAAAACTGAGCACATACCAACTCTTCTTTGAATGTTTTCAATCCTGTGAAATCGGTCCCACATCAAAAAGAAAAAGCATCATAGCAGAGAAAGGAAGGAAATGCAGGTAATAACAAGAAGACAATGTGCAAAGAATGATGTTAAATGTGATTTATTTCAGTGTGATCTATTTCCGATATTTGATCTCACTCCTCCATTATCTCACATCCTTATTCCTCATGGAGAGGTGGGGGAGCACTACAGGCAGTGAGTAGGAAATTCTCTGCGGCAGGGTCACACACAGAGATTAGGAGAGTTGAGTCCTTCTCCCATACAACCTTGAGGGCAGGCTTATATTATATATATATATGTTATATACCTATTTAAATGTTAGTAACATGTGACTTATTTCCCAAAGTATCAATCCCAATAACAATATTAATTTAAATTTTTGCAGGGGAACTATTTCATTTTGTATGTGAAATTAATTGTAATTCTTTAATGTCCTGTAGTGTGTTACATCGGAGAAGGCAGTGGCAACCCACTCCAGTACTCTTGCCTGGAGAATCCCATGGACGGAGGAGCCTGGTAGGCTGCAGTCCATGGGGTCGCTAAGAGTCCGACACGACTGAGCAACTTCACTTTCACTTTTCACTTTCATGCATTGGAGAAGGAAATGGCAACCCACTCCAGTATTCTTGCCTGGAGAATCCCAGGGACAGAGGAGCCTAGTGGGCTGCCATCTATGGGGTCGCACAGAGTCGAACACGACTGAAGCGACTTAGCAGCAGCAGCAGCAGCAGCAGTGTGTTACATACTCTTATGCTGTTTCTTCATAGTTATGAGCTTAGAGTTTACTTCTCCTAGTCTGACATACTATAGCTCATGTTGCCCTGTAAACCTTATATTTAAAGGGGAGGCTGTCCTGGGCCATCACCTCAAAAGTTCCATTTAAAGGTATAACTATGGGGATCAAGACAGGTAAGTGCCCTCAGATTCACAAAGAGAAAGGAAAGTATATATGGCCAGAAGAAACTGAGTATTCAGCCCTCAAAATGTTGCTTTTTATGCCCCATTCATTCTCTGAATGTTTGTGTGTGTGTGTGTTTCTGTGTGTGTGTATTGGGTGGTAGTGATGAAAAGGAGACTAGCAAGTATATTTCTGTGCATTTTACCCCACATATAAAACAGCTTAATATGATTCTGGTACTCATGCTTTCTTGAGATGGACCCAATTCTCATGTTATCAGGTAGTACAAAGTCTGGGATGAAACAGGTTAATGAAGGTAAGAAATCATGTTGTGACTTTGACTATATAAACACTTGGATGGAGTGAGACAATGGCATTGACTTAGAATTCATTGTGTACCCGCCATTCATTCCAACTGCCCTCAGGAGCTCACACTCTCATGAATGAGGCAGGCTGAATAACAACAGTAAAAAGATAACTACAAGCTCCAAGTACCAAGAACATGAAATTGTGTATATGACCAGCTTCTGTAACAATTGAAGAAAGTTTGGTACATTAAGGATTAATTAATCACAGAGGGTTTAAACATGTGCTTAGCTTCACACATACAAACTCTGAATACTTACATGGAGATAACACATTTTGAAGAGAATTCTCAAAGGGAAGGAGAAATAGGGTCTGAGAAAGAGGATTAGGATCCTAAATAATAGGCACCTAAATAATTCAGTGGATTGGAAGCTTCACAAGGGCAGGAACCTGGCCAGTCTTGTCCATCACCACATCTCCAGCTCCTAGTGCAATGTCTTGCATATAGTAAGCACTTAAGACTGTTTGTGAATGAATGAATGAAGAGGGAAAGAAAAGAAGGCCACTTTGAAGGTGAGAAATGATTTTTTTAAAAAGAATATGGAGGCATATACCCTGAGGAAACCAAAATTGAAAAAGACACGTGTATCCCATTGTTCATTGCAGGACTATTTACAATAGCTAGAACATGGAAGCAACTTAGATGTCCATCGACAGATGAATGGATAAAGAAGTTGTGGTACATATACACAATGGACTATTACTCAGCTGTAAAAAGGAATGCATTTGAGTCAGTTATAATGAAGTGGATGAACCTATAACCTATTATACAGAGTGAAGCAAGTCAGAAAGAGAAAGACAGATATCGTATTCTAATGCATATATATGGAATCTAGAAAAATGGTACTGAAGAATTTATTTACAGGGCAACAACGGAGAAACAGACTTAGAGAATAGAGTTTTGGACATGAGGAGAGGGGAAGAGAGGGTGGGAAGAGTAACATGGAAACTTACATTATCATATGTAAAATAGATAGCCAATGGGAATTTGCTGTATGGCTCAGGAAACTCCAACGGAGCTCTGTATCAACCTAGAGGGGAGGGATATGAGAGGGAGGTTCAAAAGGGAGGGCTATATGTATACCTATGGCAGATTCATGTTGAGGTTTGACAGAAAACAAGAAAATTCTGTAAAGAAATTATCCTTAAATAAAAAATAAACTTAAAAAAGAATACAGTAATTATTGCCTTAAAGAAGAGAGTGTGTTGAGCTCAGAGAAAGAAGACCCATCAGTGAAATAACAGACTATTGATCACTAATTGCTAATGCTGATCATGTTTATCCCCACAGATGAAGAGCATGATCTAGAAGAGGATGAGAGTGGCACTCAACAAAAAGGAGGTATGAGAGCTTCAAAAATGTACAGGTGCTGGGTAGGATATTTGGGCTTCCCACCAGAGACAGCACCGTTCTCTGACTACAGACCTTAGTGGACTTGCTAACTAAGAGGGTACTGGTGTGTTGACCTCAACAGCCCCGAATAAGATGACCGGACAGGGAAATAGCTTAACCTTAAAAGTAGCCACCCACTCACTTTAATTAATGTTCCCAGAACGGCTAAGATTTATCCTAAAGAGGGTGAGAAGCCGAACCAGATATTTATTTTTCCCTATCAGTATTTCTTAAATCAGTACAGTGAAAATAGAATTGCCTCATCTCTAAAAGATCAGAGGATTGAGAATGGAAAGAATGGAAATGTCTCCTGTCTGAGAGGCCCGGAGATTGCAAGTTCAGAGGGGAATGGAAATGTGTCAGATCTGAAAAGTGAGCGTGGGGTGAAGGATAGAATTGCTTGGTGATGCTGACTTCTGATGGCCTGGTTTGATTCCAGGCACATTTGGAAATGAATATGTAACAGGTTTGTTGAATACAAAATTACATCTTATTCATCCCAGACTGTTAACCATGCTTCAGTATGTTAGTCAGCCCATCCTTTCTAAGGTCAGATGCCCCTCTAAAGCCCCCTTAAGTCGACCAAGGTCCTAGTCTATCATTGTCTGTAAAGGAATATATGATGTACAGGCCACCTCAAGGACATTCATGCCATCAGCAGAGCCTGGAAGTGACTGATTTAGATACTGGCTGACTTTTTCTTTGAGATTCTACGGAAGTCTTAAGCCTAGGGATTCTTTCTCTCTTTCTGTCCTTTTCCCCTTCTGCTTCTCCAGTCTCTCCAGCTTTTCCCATTCTCCTCTTTCTCCCTTTCCTTGTGCCTTTTCTTCTCTTCCTAGTCCATTCAGCAAAGCCCATTTCCTGGGTGAATTCTCCATGGGAAGTGAATATGTAACAGGTTTAGTGAAGGACCCAGCTTCTCCAAATGAGAGAAAAAACAGCAAATAGGCAGGATCAGAAGTCATGAGCCAAAGCCAAAGAGAAGTGAAGCAAGTATGACAGGAATGTTAGGGTAGTTTCAAGTAAGGACCTCATGACTGTTAGCGCTTGTGATTAAGTTCACTGTGAAATTTTTTTTTTACTGTTCTTCTTGCTGTACAGAATTCCAACAACAACAACAAAAGTCTGTTTCTTTACCAAACCATATCCCACATACGCCTTTTCTCAACCAACTTCCCTCACTGGTACAGGAAAGAACATGTTGTGTGGACAGCTTGGGTGGAGTAACTAGAAGCTTCTTATGGTCAACTTTATATTAAACTCCCTTCAGGAAGCAGCAGCCTTCTGGCAAAAGCCTAAAATTCAGTTTCAGACTTCTCCCCCATCTCATTTCTTCCCTCCACTCCTCTTTTTAAGGTTCAGTCTGAAGAGTGAGATTTGTCTCTTAACTGTTCCAACAGCTATAATCCAAATACTTCTTTAAAAAAAAAAAAAAAAACCTTTGTTCCTCAAGCTTTCTGCCTCCAAAATAGGTGTTGTTAAAGGGCAGTGAGCTCTAAATACGTTTCTATGGTTTATACTTCCCACCAGTTATAATGATTGGTGACTTAGGGACTAAAAAGCAAAAGAGGACTTTTCCCTCTCTCTGCAGAATCTGAGGCAAGAATTTTTATTATTATTGTATTTACTTATTTATTTATTGAATTTATATGATGCCTTTCCTACAAAGGAGCCATAGAAACGGCAACAAATATGTAACATCCAAGTGTCATCACTTAGCTTTAAAACAATAAAATATAGAGGTTCAAGGGAAGGGTAGACATATAAAAGGCAAGAGCTCCAGGACAGTGTAAATTCTTCTATAATAGGCAAGCTACACAAGTTTAGTTCACTTGGGCAAGTCAGGTGTCACATGCCCTTTGAGGGGGAAAAGTATTTTCTCTTAAAGGATACCATGGCTACCAGGATTACCTTTAAAATCCACATGCTTTTCTTCACTATTTCAGGGATCCTTTCCCTGGAATGCTGTGCTTTTTCCCTGATGGAATTGCTAACATTTTTAAAGCCCAACTAAGATCTTATCGGAAGAGAGAGAAAAAAAGAATTCAGTTTATCCTGATTGGGTGTTAATGACCCTGTAAGATGTAATTTCTTTTATTTTATTCTGTTACCTAGAAAAATCTATCACAGCCTTGTAGTATTGATTGTTCAATCTATAAAGAGCTCGGTTTACAGCTTGACTGTTAGTAACAGGGTTATTCTAATGAGTGACTCTTCAACACCTCAGATTTTCACTAAATTCTAACCCGTCAGCCTAACGGTCTAATACTCAATGTCTTTGGTGATGATAGCTTATCCCCATTCTCTATCATGAGAAGGCATGTCCAGGTAGCCAAAAGTAAAACTCAATTCTCTGCTGTTTGTATGAAAACACTGGCAATTTGCTTGGCTATGCCATGTCAGATCAAAAGCAGGGCTGGAGGCATGAATCATCCTTAGAAATGTCAAACCTCTGACCAAAGAATATCTTGAAACAGCTTGTTTTGCTCTGAAGTTACGGGCAAACTCAGCCAAGGAGGAGACCATGTTCAGTCATTTCTGCAGAAAAATGATTGCTGATGAGCTTTCCACTTCTGAGGTATTTTTTCCACTTTAGTCGCTGCCAATGGAGTAAATTATTACATAAAAGAAACGGAATCCACAGAGGTATTTGCAGCTCTTGTTAATACTTTTTGAAACCTGTTTTCCAAGACCAAACATGAGTGGATCATCACCCAGCTATAATTTTGGCCCAATAAAAGAAACACATGAGATGAAAATTAGAATCTGTGAATGTGCCCGACTTCAGGATCATGCTTATAACATTAAGAACTGTAATAATTTCAAAACTGAAAGTCTTAGTCAGTCACTTGTGCCTGACTCTTTGTGACCCTGTGAACTGTAGCCCTCCAAGCTCTGTCCATGGAATTCTCCAGGCAAGAATACTAGAGTGGGTTGCTATTCCCTTCTCCAGGGCATCTTCCCGAACCAGGAATCAAACCTGGGTCTCCTGCATTGCAGGCAGATTTTGTACCATCTGAGCCTCCAGAAAAGCCCAATAATTTCAAAACTCAAAGACTAAAAAGCTGTGAAAACAAGCCAATGGTGTTGTTTAGTGGCTTTTCCTGTTCTGGTATCATAGTCAGTAGAGCTTGGCAAACTTTTCTATATCTTTCTTTCTGAAATAGCTAATAAGTTATGAGACTGAGTCTGCTTAATGGACTGTATGTACGCAGTGGCCTTTATGGCCTGGTCCAGAGAACATTTCAAGTCCCTTCCAATGGGCCACTGCTTTGGCCTTCTTTATCCTTTTCTCATGCTTTAGCAAGAACTGGCTTTATCTGTCTTCTCCTTTTGTCTCTGATTTCCATAATCCATTAAGTAATTATACTCAGGGCCACATTGGCACAGTCCTTTTGCTTGTCAAGAAAATGTAACAACATGCTGGCTTGCCCTTAGCCTCTTTTCCTTGGTCACAGCTTGAATTCTAGAGCTACCCAATATCCCTCAAACAGAAACCCAAAGTGACATGTGCACTCTGGAAAGAGCATGGCCAAGCTCTGTTGTCCCTAAGGAGGGGCAGGCAGAACTGTGTCCGCTGCTTTCACCTTAGAACTCCGCGCATCATGGTGGCTCATTTTCGAATGTCGACTCTGTCAACAGTAGCACCAACGTGGCCTCCGTGAACTAGAGAAATGACACTACCACTGGTTGTAAAGACCTGGTGTGGAATGACAAATGCTTTGCAATAAGTACCCAGAAAAGAGAGAAAAACAATATATTTTTAACTTGCTCTGCTTCTGTTCTTCCTAGGACATTTTGCCTGCTTGGGGGCATAGCTTCTCTTACGTGGGATTAAAAAAAATAAGATGCTGCCCCTTTTTTTCCCTCTAGTAAAAGTCCTCCTCAGCTCTGCTCGCAATTTAAATGCTGTGATCATCCCCATTAGCTTCTCTATCATTGTAATTGTTGTTAATTGTTATAACTGTTTTAGTTATTAGTGGTGTCATTATTGCTCTAGGTCCTCTGTCTGTTTTATGCTGAATATATTAGTGCTTTGCTTTTGAATTACCAGGCTTTATTTAGTGCAGAGTTACGTTTTTTGGAGAGACATTGAGAAATGCTGGCATTAAGCTTTATTCTTTTGTTTTTCATTCCAAATGGACAGACTGGAAAAAAATAATTAGATGGAATAATGTCCTCAAAATGAGAATGAGGATGTTTTGAATTAATTAAATGGTCAGAATGCTGCACCGTTTCTGATCTCAGACTGCTGCCAAAGGAATGTAAACCTAAAGGAGCCTCAGACCCTCCCAGAGTCAATCCTCTCTCTCAGGCTCCCAATCCCTTACTGGTCTAAAGACATCTGAGTCTCACGCATCCTCTGTTCATAGGAGTGCTGGGCAAGCCTAGGGAGAAGCTGGCCTGGCCCAGCAGACTCGCAGCCTTCAAGCTCTTCCTGGGACCAAGCTGCAGGAAGAAAGCCCTCCATGGTCTTACCTCTTCCCCTCATCAAGATTTGATCAGGTTTTTGTTTTATAACTAAAGCTTCAGGGAAGGCTTCCCTGATCCCTCAGACTATGTTAGATTCCCTGTTATACACAGCACCCTCAGATTCTCGTTTGCAGATATATCACAATCATAAATAAATAAATAGTTGTGTGACTTTGTTTCATGGTGCCGCCCCTGCTGGATGGCAGCCCTAAGGGTAGGGACTGTGTGTATGGCCCATGCAGAATTCCCAGTGTCTTGCATGTTTTCTTAAGGCTGAAGAGTGAATGTAGTGAAGTTGTGTGCACATATACACATAAATGCCAGTCACCTGTTTTAAACTGGGAGTCTGCAATAGAGTCCAGTCTTGTCCAGTTAAGGCATTCCTCCACTCTGATTTCATTAATACCAGGATACCTCTGTTTAGACTGCCAGTCCAACCTCCTCCCCATTTTTATCCTTCATTCTGCTTATTTTCCAAAGCAGCATTGTTATGGTTCTGATGATTCCAGTTCTTGGACTAGGCTAAGCGATCTCCTGGATTCCTGAGTTCTATCTTCTTTGGGCCTTTAGCTTATGAAGAACTGAAAGTGTTTTCTACCTTTAGTTTTTCTTGGAAGGTTTTTGTTTTCCTCCTAGCTTTTTGCATTCCCTACGACCTGCTGCACTTTTAGAATAGCTCTTTCTCCTGGTGTTCTCCACAGGTGTCTTATATATCCAATATCAAATCACTTTCTACTTAGAGACTCAAAAGGTACCCATCATATCAAGGAGCTAGCCCTCATCCAGGCACGTGGGGGGCATACCCCACAGTGACCATCTGCTAGGCCAGAAAAGGCCAAGATAACTTTCTAAGTCTTACTATTTGAAAAGCTCAAGTGATGTTTTTTAAAAATCTGTCCTTATAAAATGATTTTCTTTACCATATATAAATCCATGAAACATATTGATGTCAATGTACTTTTCGTTCCTAAACTTAGCCAAAATTTTGGCATGAATAATCAACTCCATTACAACTGAAAATGCATTATATCCTCTGGGAAAACTACTTTCACTTTTCAGGAACTGATATTTTTCTGTTGTTTCATACACTGATACCCCTGCCAAAATATGCCTTGTCTTTTCAGTAATTAGCATTTTTTCCCAATGGGTTTTTTCCCCAAACATGTTCATAGCTCTGTGGCAGAATGTTTCCAGTGCAGTCATCTCATTTGCTGCCCTCTGTTGTCTACTGAATATATAAACACTTTCTGTGAAAACAAAATATCCTTGAGTTTCTATATGGTTAACATTTTCACTTCTGTTTGCAATATCTGAATCTTAACTAACTAGCTCTCTCTCCTCTGTTTTGTACACTTTAAGGTTCCTACTAAAGTTCTTTCCCAGAGACATATAAGGATCTTGTTCTTCTGTGCCTTTATTCTTTGAATTGCTCACAAGTTAGGAACAAGGAGAAAAAAAGCAAATATAGGCAGAGCTTCTGTCCCTGCACTGCCCACTTCTCTCCACCTATCCCATCCTTAGCAATTAGCACCATCGCTCTCACTGGAGGGTCAAGACAAATGAAGGGAAAGGTGGAAACTGGCAAAATAAGGTGCCCCCCCGAATCACTTGAGGTTTGCTTAGAACCAGGACTCCCAACTCCTGTCGTCAGGAATGTCACCTTTTGTGGGTGTTCTGCATACAGTTCTCATACACAGTGTCCCTAGGAATGGCGAGCACGGCCACATTAGCCCTGGTCCAGGAGGCATTAGTACTCCTGCCATTCACATCCCCAGATCCTCTCCCACTTTGTACTCTAGTGTTTAACCTTTCCGGGTAGAAGAAGATCAATACAAATTCTTCATTGTTAAGAATCAATGACTGTCCTGTAGCATCACTGCCATCTAGTCTTGCTGAGGAGCCCAGTAAATCTCTCCAGCTGCTTCTAAAGCTTGGTTTGTCGTCTTCAGTTGCTTCCATTTTTAATGCAGATCACTTTGGTTTCTGTTCCCCAGGGGGCTTACAGATAAATCTTGGCAGACATGTTCAGGGTCTACAAATGAGATGCTGGAAAAGGGCCAGCCCACCCAGAATTTAGTTGTAATGGATGAGACACCCCCTTGGTTCCACTTAAGAACTGGGCTATTCTTTTCCACATTTATTGGTAATTACCTCATATAGTAAGTACCTGGGTGGGAAGTGCAGGATGAAGTTCCTGTGTAACAGAGGAGGCCAACCTGTAAGGCTGCACTGCCGATCTGTGCTGGCTGACTCAGCCTTTCTTATAAACAGGCAGAGGCTGGAGACAGCTCATTCCTTCAGTGCGTAATAAAAAGGAGCACTGGATAGTTTACGTACCCTGTATGAAGAAAGTCCGACAGAAAATCTCTTTGTGCTGCTTACTTATAAGCCAAGTGAAAAATTACCTTCCTGATTTTCTTTTATTAATAAATGAATATATTTATCATATTATTGAATAGCATCTGACTAAGGGTGATCTGTAAACATTAATGTTAGTTAATAACCTCCTTCTCCCACAGTCATTTGCTCTTCCTGAGTGTTTGGCTGTATCTCATCCCGAATCCCTTGAATCTTAGGTTTCCTAGGGGCAATATCAGAACCTTGTTTCCATTTGCAGCAAAAATGTGGGCTCCGTAGAAAAAGACAGGGTCCTTTTAACTTTGATTTCTCCTCTCTTTGATCAGTGGACTATGCCAGTTATTACCAGGGCCTATGGGATTGCCATGGTGACCAGTCAGATGAACTGTCCTTCCAACGAGGTGACCTCATCCGAATTCTGAGCAAGGTAAGGGTTAGAGTGTGGGGCTTGGATCAAAAGTTGATTTTCTCACTCCTGATGATGTAGTCACCCAGCCAGAATTATCCCATGTCATATACTTTTCATGTGTGTATTACATGGCCCCCTCACACACAGAGTAAATCTCCATTGTTTTAAAATTGTCAAAGTTTATTTGAAAATTCAGATTCAGGAACTAATTTCCAAATTTAAAAAATACAATAAAGTCGGCACAATACCAAAACTATGCCAATCAAAATTTGATCTTTTTAAAAGGGTCTATGTGATGCTTAAAACATCATTACCGTATACATAATTTACTACAATAAAATACTTTTGAAAATATTCTAGCTAGGTCAGCTGCCTTATTTCATTTACAGATAAACAAAACTGTAATATAATGACATATGCAGGAGGGAGTCAGAGCTAGTTAGGTCAGTCGATTTGAGTTAGTGCTGTAAGGCCAAGATGGTGAATCCAACCCACAAGGGCTAACTTTATTCTCTTCCTCAGTCACAAAGTTAGCCCCTAGCCACAGCTAACTACCTCACAAATGGTGTTGTTGAATACCAAAGAATGGGCCAAAAAAAAAAGATAGATTATTTGAGATCCATCACCAGTGCGAAGATTTAGAACTCATGGGTTACTCTTTGAGGGATCAGTAGCATCATCTTTGTAGAGAAAGACTGCTCATATTCTGTACAGGTGGACTAAGGAAATAAATTTCTGTCCCTGAAAATAAAACTTGTTAAAAAGTTCTCCCTCTATGAGACAATCAATATCAACAAATACATTTTTGAAAGAGGCACAATTTGCTCTTTAATTGTTGAGTATGTGAACTCCATGGGCTTCGAGGGTGGTGCTGGTGGTAAAGGAGATGTAAGAGACGCTGGTTCGATCCCTGGATTGGGAAGATCTGGAGGAGGGCATGGCAACCCACTCCAGTATTCTTGCCTAGAGAATCCCACGGACAGAGGAGCCTGGCGGGCTATAGTCCTTAAGGTCGCAAAGAGTCAGACACGACTGAAGAAACTTAGCACACATACTCAGGTGAACTCCATAAAGAAAAATTGAAAACCCATTGTGTTATTAACCCATCATTTGCCATATATCTTTATTCTGTGAATGTCATTACCTTGGCCAGATGTTTGTCTCATTCTGAAATATCCCAGAGCTTGTTAGAAAAAAGACCAGGACTGATCAAAGGTAGCTTTCAGCAGTTACAACAAGTCCTCTTTGAACTAGGGCCAAATTCAGATCCAGCCTTTTCTGAGACAGCGGGAGGCCTGCAACCCCTGCTGAGGCCACAATCTTTAGGTGATCTCTTCCAGACTCGAGTTCAGCACCCACCTTAGTGCCATTCCGGCGCAGCTCCAATACACCAAGAATAAATTGAAAGCAAAGAAGGGAGTGGACATTGGCCTGATTGGTATTTCAAATGCCCGAAAGCAAGGTTTGCCGTGTAATAGAATTTGTGTACATTACCACGCTGGCATTACAGGGGTAATCGAGTTATCCACTCAGGTGTGACCAGGCCTCTGTTTGCCCAGAGCCTGCAGGTGAACAAATTAACTGTTTACATTGTCTGAGGTGCCTGCAGCAGGAGGAGGGGAGAACAGAGCCAGACTGTCTGCTGGCCTTCTCTCTCGGTCATGATTATTTTGTTTGTTTTGCATGTCTTTTGCCTTTGTTAATGGCTTCTCACTGGGGGTCCCTTTTCTCCATTTAGAAGGGGCTGTGCGGTGACTTGCCCTGCAGTACAGAGCTGTCTGTGGTTGCCAGTGCTGTTGTAATTTTGAGATACCAAAGAACATAGAGACCTTCCCAAATCTGGATTTTTTTTTTTAACCCATCCCTCTTCCCCTCCTCCATTACTAATAGTTTAATTCAGGAGCAGTACCTTGCTGCGTCGGTTCTATCAAGCTTCTTTCTCTGTCTTTTGGAAGGTCCTGAGTCTGTTGTCATCTCTTACCTTGATAGTAGCACATTTCTTACCCTAAAAGCTACATCGGTTGCCTCCCTTCTTCACGTTGCTAACCTCTGCATGTCAGGGAAAGAAATGAGAAGCTAGAAGCTTAACTGAAGTTTCCCTCATAAAATTTCATTCCAGTTAACGTTGGCTTGGGGAGCATTTCAGATTGGATTTACCTTTATTATATTATTTAACTCAATAAGAGTCCTTGGACAGGAAGCAACCTTAAAAGGCCACCCAATCCATTCCCTTGCCTCTAAGAAGCACAAAAGAACCAATTCAGGCAGATAGAAAAGGAGATTCCACTACCATTATCAGTTGTCTGTCTATTCAGATGTTCAGTTACTCCTAATCTCAGGAATTTTCTCTCATATGGATCCTAAATTTATTTCACTTTAGCCCCAGTTGCCCTTGTAGTAAAGATCCTGCCTACCAATGCAGGTGATGTAAGAGACGCTGATTTCGATCCTTGGCTTAGGAAGATCCCCTAGAGGAGGGCATGGCAACCCACTCCAGTATTCTTGCCTGGAGAATCCCATGGACAGAGGAGCCGGCAGGCTACAGTTCAGAGGGTCTGAAAGAGTTGGACATGACTGAAGCGACTTAGCACGCATGCATGCAACCCCAGTTGCCTTCTTTATTGGAGTCAGTTATACTCTGCAGCCTGCCTCTCACACCTGTAGGAACAGAATTGACTCAAGTTGAGGTTAGTCCAGAAAAATGATATCTAGAAATCTGCATTTTACTTTTCTCTCTGACCAGTAGAACCTTTGTCAAGCAAGAAAAGCCTGCTTCTTAGGAACCTGGAGAAGTCTATTTCCCTGAGACAAGACAAGATACAGCTCAGCTTACCTGGAGCGGTTTCCTTGCCTGTAAAATGAGGGAGTCGTGTTAGACCTCTGAGGTTCCTTCCACCTCAGACATTCCCGGTCTAAACAAACATGGTGAGGCTGACATTGCAAATCTGCTGAAGAAATTCCACACAAAGATGTGTCTTAGCTTTAATTATTTTTTCAGGTTAAACCAAAAAACTCCTACGTTCGTTTGTTTTGGACCCTCATAAATACATCTGGCTTTTCCCTCTCTCTTTGTATGATGAGAGAAATATTCTGAGAGCCAGGGGGTGGCAGGTAGAGAACAGGAAGTGCGGTGGGAATTGGGGAGTCATAACTATTCTTGGGCTCCTGGTGCTTCCTTCTGCTTCTCTTTTTTTTTTTTGGTTGGTTTTTTTTTTTTGAAGTGTAGTTGATTTACAATGTTGTGTTAGTGTCTAGTGCACAGCAAAGTGATTCAGTTTTACGCATGTATATTCTTCTTCTGATTCTTTTCCCGTATAGCTCATTATAAGACATTGAACTCAGTTCTCTGTGCTATACAGTAGGACTTTATTGTTTATCTGTTTTATATATAGTAGTATGTTTCTGCTAATCCCAAACTTCTAATTTATCCTTCCGTCTCCCTTTCCCCTTTGGTAGCCATAAGTTTTCTTTCTGTGTCTAGAGTTTATTTCTGTTTCATACATATCAATTTTTCACTTTCATACATATTATTTTTAAACCTGAAAAATCACATCATATTTGTCTTTATCTGATTTACGTCTCTGACAATCTCTAGGTCCATCCATGTTGCTGCAAATGGCATTATTTCATTCTTTTTTATGGCTGAGTAGTATCCCAGTGTGTGTTTGTGTGTGTATATGTATACATATATATACCACACTTGCTATTTTTTAATAGTTGCCCAAGTATGACCCAACCCTGAATCCTAGAATCCTCCAGGCAAGAGAGTCTGTTAGGGTCTAGAGTTTTTGGGCAGGAATGATCCCAGAAAGAGAGCTACTTACCCTTTAAAAAACTTTTTTTCAGAGAAGTTGATTGGTTGGGTATCCAAATGCCCATCGCCTGTCCTTAGAGAAGCAAGTTGTCAACAGGTGGTTTATTTATGTGACCTTGAACTAAGTCACTTCATCTTGCTAATCCTCAGTTTCCTCATCTGTAAAAATTGGTTAAAGGATGTTGTGATACTTACATTAAAGAATTGTGTAAAGAAGTGCCTAGCATCTAGGATGATAACTATGATTATATTCCCCTCTTTTCCATTAAGAACAAAGTAAAATTTTTGAGGTCAATGTTGTGTCCATATTAGGAGTTCAATAAATTATTAGTGAATTGAGAGAGAAAAAAAGATATCCTGTCCTGCCAAGAACACTTCACAGAGATGTTTGAAAGCTCAAAAGGTCCTCACTTGGGAACAGAAGGTCATCCGGTGAAGAAACTTTACATGGAAATGCACTGTGCCTTTCCTGATCTGAGAGAATTCGTCACTGGCAAAATTGGTCAACAGCTCAGACTTCTTTGAGGAGGGGCCAGAGCCATGTATCCCAGCTCTGAAACAGGAACCAAAGACACAGTCAGCAGGGCCCCTCTTGCCTCCCCCAACACATCTATCCATTCCTAAGACCCAAAGCTGCATGCCCACATAATGCACTGAGTTCCAATTTGGGTTGCAAATATATTAAAAGGAGACTTTAACAACAGAGAGCTGTGCATCCATTCCTTTTGGACCCAGATATTTCTGAACAGCTCTTTTGGTGCGGGGACTGAACTCCACTTCCGCCCATGCAGGGACGCAGCTCAGGCCACAGCGGGGTGTTCAGCGCTCTTCAGTGGCTCCAGATTGTGGTGCTGGTGCAGGCCTCCTCATACGTAACCGATGGCTCCTGAGAGCCTGCCTCCCGTAAATTACTTCCCACGATGCCTGCGACCACTGCAGAATTCAAGTTTGAATAGAGCAGGAAAAAGGTGTTTGAAAGGCCTGTTCACTCAGCTGCATTTTAATTTCCTTTTCAATCTTGTCCCAATTAATTTCACAGAATTAATCTCACAGAAGCAAACGCGGCAGCACTGAAGCTGTGGTTTTAGTGTGGCGGTCGCTCTGCCTGAACATGAAATAGGAGCTAATATAAAAATCCATCTGCTGTGTTTGAAATACACACCGGCTGCTGCTCAGTCCTGTCTGACATTCCAAACATCAACAGCGGGGAAAAGTGATTTGGGGGTTAGTGGCCATCAGTACTTGGCAGGGGTTCAACAACAGGTGTACTCCAAAAATCCATTCAGCTTGGGCACCAGGCATGACAGGGCAGGTGCTGAATCACCCTCCGTGCAGTAACACAACGCCCTGGCTTGATTCCTTTTATCTGAGGATCTTAAGGCCCTTCTGGGGACCAGCAGTGCTCTGGGCATTTATCGTAAGTGGGAGAAAGGGCAGTAAGAAGTCTCTGTTGAGTCAAGCCACAGTTTGCAGCTTACAGAGAAGTGACTCTGTCTTCTTGGCTTCAAGGTCTCTCACTAGAGAACCTTCTTCTAAATAATAAAGGTGTTTGTTCTACTATTCGAGATAACTTAAATAAACACCCATTTAAAATTTAAGCCTCCTGTTCCAGAAGTGATTTATAGTAGTAACATGAGCTATCCAGCAGATAAGGACAAATGAAAGAGAGAGAGGAAGAGGAACTCTTTCTCAGTTGACGAGGAAGAAGAGGTCCCTGAAAGAGGTCTTCCACTTAAGGTAAACAGAGTTGATAGGCTGTATCTCTTGGGCTTATGTTGGTGTGCCTCATGAGTTGGCCCTGGGCTCTTCCAGAACTTGTGCTGTGCTTATTCCCATGGAAGGCAGCCTTGGAGCAACAAACCGGGTGCCGAGAAAGGTGACACTTACACGGTGCTGAGCCAGGGTTCAGAGGTATTCTCAGCGCCCCAACACACCATGCTTTGGTCGTCTTCTCTGCTGGTACGGTTGATATGGGAACAAGGAGCCTTACAAGCAAGATCAAGTTTAATATTGAACATGCAATGCTCTCAGATGGCCACAGGGCTTATGTGGGTGAGGATGGACCGATTTCATCACCCTGGGTTACATTTAGCTTCCAGCGCTGGGTCGTAGCTACTTAAATTCAGGCTGGATCGTGGCTCCAAACCCAGCACCTAGATATCTGAATGCAACAGGCCTGCCCCACCACACCTGGACTGTGTTAACGTAACACCACGTCTGTTACAATGGGATTTTTAAAGCCCAGTGTTCTTCACCTACTCCCTCAAAGGACTGCTTAAAGAATGTAGACCTTTCCCCTCCCTTGACCCCATCTCCTCCAGAAGAGATTTGTATGTTGTAAAAATTATCTGAATGCAGCAGCACTTCCTCTTTTAAGTGTGCTTAGTTGAATGTGACAACAACCCTCATAAAAACAGATAAGTTAATTCCTTCAACTGCTTTAAATGAAGGCTTTTTTTTTTTTTTTTTAATTTCAGGGCTCTGAGGGAAAGGAGGTGTTTGGTGACATCTAGTGTCCATTTAGGACTTCCTCAGGCACTATTACCTTCTGCTTGGCTGAGCAGGGGACGGGCAGGGTAATTTGGGAGGTAATTCAGGGATAGGAAGTGGGGAGAATAGGAGAATACAGGCCTGGGGCACAGACTGCCCAGACATAGTGATGAAACTGATCAATGCCTGCCAAAGAGCTATCATTCACCTCTGACCTTAACAAAGGGGGCAGTGAGGAGGGGTACATTGGAAAATATCTTTTCTTATTTATGATGATACGAAAAGAGAAGCAGAAGCTGTCCCCATCACCCCATTTCATGTTAACAAGCAGGTCGACACTGTGCTGTGATGACGAAGATGATGATGGTGGTGGTGTTTTCTCTCATCAATAACCCCTGTGGGAGGCTATAGAGTTAGGAGGATGGGAATGGGATTTGGGGTCAGCTGGAAGGCAACGGTCATACACCGGTCAAATTCAGTAGAGGCCATTCCTTTCCCCCAGACAGGAACCAATCGTCTAGAACAAACCCTGGCAGCCTCATTCCTTCCAGGTAATTTTTATAAATGAGGGGACACCCATTCCAAGAGAGGACAAAAGGGAGAGGGTGTTTGTGAGTGTGTGTGCGTGCGCGTGCATATGCATGCATATAAACCTACAAGCAAGAGGCCTGACTACTTATCAACCCTATTCTCTATACCCTGGCCATTTATTATAAAACCCTTTTCTAAAAAAAAAGAGTAAAATTGGCATTTTCCACTTTAATCTCCTTAGTCCTGAACTTTTGTCCTGGACAAGACCCTTCTCTTTCTACACACACAGACACACACACACCCCTTTCAGTCAGGTGGAAAGTCCCAGATCTGATAATTAGCCATGAGACCCAGACAGAAATGTTTACCTAGAACCGTATAAGCCATACAGGGTTAGGTTAACGCTCAGAATCGCCTGATACTTTACAAAATCCAGTGTAAAAAAAAATTCCAGCCATTTATTTTGCAGTGAATTTATACCAAATGCTGTTAAAGCCTTCGTCTTTTGACAGAGGTAATAATAAATTCACTGTTAAAGACGGTAGTTTAATTCCTTATACCTCCAATACTGCACAGAATAAACCATATTCATCACAGAGTAATTTTTTACCACATAAATCTTTAAAACTAACCGGTGAAGGCTGTTGAGACTGAAATATTGTGAATTTATTAGATATGCCCATGTAGTATTGGATTCAGAGGTTTCCACTCGAATATATTATGGGGAAAATTTGTGTCTTTAACTGTGACATTCCCTCCATTTCCAACTGCCAGTAGTATAACAAGCAGCTCCTCCAGAGTCAGCTGCACGTTTATCAGACGGAGATTTAGTGATCAACTCCTCACTAATCTGCCAGAGAGGTTGGATGACATTTCGGTGAGATGCCCTATTTAAAAGGAGTCATGAAAGCTTTGTTTCTGTGTAATCATTTTCTCAAAAGGAATTCAGCCTCCCCAAACCTCTGTCCACCAGTGTTTCTTGGTAGTGTATGGATCCAGCTCTCCAACCAAAGTAGCAAAATACTGAAGCAAATTATAACCTCTTGCAAATACACAGGGCAGTAACTTCTGTGCATTATACGATTAGTTATGGGGGGCTTGAGGTAACCAGTTAAAACACAGAAATGCTGGAATTAGCAGATGTTGCCAGACGTGTGGTATTTAAGGCTAATAAAAAAGATTATATTGATTCTAAAACTAGAAATAATAGACAATGATTTTAGAAACCTTACTATTTAAAAACTTTCATCTTGGCATATGACACAATCAAGATACAATTAAATCCTCAGATTTGAACAAAACTCCTTTTACTCTTCTATATAAATTTTGAGTGAAAATCTGTGCCTGTTAGACAAATATTCTGAACCTTTCTCATTATTCGCTAGTGAAGTGACATTTAAACTGACCAGTTGATTATATCAAACTATAATGCTCTCTCCAGTTTCATTAAGGATATATTAATACTGCTAGAATGAAAAATATTTTTTCTTTTAGATGCAGAAATGAGCATCATCTTTTCAGCAAAGAGCTCTGGCGATTTTCTTCTTGCCACTAATATTCTGTATTTGGCAAGGGTTCCAGATACTAAAAACTTCCAAGGAGGATTATGAACTTTTAAGATTTTTTTTAACAAAATAAAATGCGTTTCTAACTCTTAAACAAAGGTGAAAAATCTCCTGGCAGTGCAAGATTGCAGCCCACCAGAGTAATTGTTAAAAGACAGAACCCGGCTAGAAAGATAAGCGAAATACCAGCAATTAATATTCAGTATTTTACATTCTAGTCAAGAGGGTGTGTTTTCCTTTGTGATGTGGCTCATAGCTGAGAGTGTGGGAGCCAGACTCTGAGCTCTGTCTTCTTTTTGTGCATGAGGATTAAAGAAAAAAAAAAACACAGCAACAACAATCCTGCTCCATCTGTAAATGAACAAACATCTTGATTTTATAGCTATTTGCTTTGTAAAACTGAGGAATGAAACAAAAATTACTGGATGCCTAAGTAACACTTTAATTCCAAATTCATTTACGCTGTAGCTATGTAGTTGTCACAAACCATAATGCAGTATTTAATTAAAATAACAGAAGTGCATCTAGATATGTCCTGGGGTAGCTATCACCAAATTATAGTCTATGCTATCCGTATTTTATTTATGAAATGGCAGAGTCTAAGGTGCAACTAGGCTAATACAAAAGCATAAATATTTTAAACCTGCATTTTTTATAAAGGCTTCTTTTCTTCCCTGCTATGTCTTTAAATTTTTCCTCCTTCTATCTTTCAGGGTTGTTTTTTAGTGGGATTGTTTTGATGTCGATAAAGATCTCTCTTTGTAACTCTTGCTTTTCAACTATTGACCTCCTGCTTCTTCTGGCTGTGAAATCCCCCATCTGTTGTCATGGAAAGGCTTGTGAGGTTTCACAGGAGCTACAGTGAGCTCGGGACATCTTAGCGGAACTTGGACGTGGAGCATTAGGAGAAAAGCAAACCCTCTTCAGTTCAGTGTGCTTGTTCCCATACAGTCTTCCTTGTGCCTTTTTTCCACCTATAAATACCCGTTATAGTTTACACGCTTGCTTGCTCTACTTGGTGAATGTTCACATGCAGACATACTGCTCCTTTTCATAAACGCATAGCATCTATCTTACACGCACCCACCATCTATCTCTTCGTTCACATTGGCTGTCCCATCCACCTCCTTGTCTGCAGAATTATGTTCAGCAAGGTCCCGATTTATAGGAAATAAATAATGAAAATGGAACCGACTGGGAAAGATAATCGAAACATTCAAATTGTTATTTTTCACTGTACTTTCTACAAACAGAGCATCTATAAACACCTAGCAAAGGTGTTCGCTGATTCCTAAAAAGCAATCAATGCTTATTGGAACATTCTGATCCAGTGGCTCTCTACATTGTATTTTTCCTATTTTGTCTTGTTTTTGGATGATCTAAGATCTCACCTTTTTTAAATGGCAAATGATGCCGTGTTATTATTTTCATTCTTTCAGCTTCTGATTTAGCCTGTTTATAATGACAAGTTTTTGTCATCATTTATCCTCTGTAAGATAATCCTAAGAATTATGAAATGAAAACAATAACTGCAATCACCTTTTTAAAGAAAATAGCACCTGCAATTACTGTATAAAGATATTTGATAATGGTAGCTTCAGATCACAGCCTGATCCTGCAGCAAGGGTCTTTTAGAGAAGGCTTTCTTATACACACTTGTAATTATTTTAGCCCCTTTCACAGGTCACAGAGAAAGTTAATTTCAATAGCTGCTAATTTCTGTCCAACAAGAGTGTGGTACTTTAAACCACCCAAAATAATTGGATTCAAAACAAATTTAGGAAATTGAGTGTGTTAGCAAGCAAATAAAAATATCCTTTTGGTAAGGAGGATGGTGAAAGTAGTAAAAATGGCCTTTTTTTCTCCCTTCTTTCCCCTTCGCAACTTTGCCATTAAAGTTGCACCTACAGCTAGAAGTTTGTCCGTGAAAAATGGTCATTTTGTTTCTCTGCTCAAAGAATGTTATTAAAATGCTAATTTAAAAGAAAAAGGAGTTAAATATCTAGCGATGGTGCATTCTAATTGCAACCATAATGAGCTCTCTAAATGTGCGTGCCCCTGACACACACAGAGCATAAACAGCAGTAAACAGATCATTAGTACCCGCGTTCATTTATTCTGGCGACCTTACCATGACCCCACCGAGGGTAGGGTGAAAAGCAGGTGGATCTGGCTGTGACACCCCCTAGAGGGATCCAGGAAATGAAGCTATAAGCGGTTGTCATGGAAACGCCTATGTGTGCAGATGATGTAACACAGCGACAGGCTGTAGGCTCCGCAACTGGGACGTTGCTTTCCCTCGCCGGAACAATCTTGTGGATTAAATTATTCATTTCTTTAATTCACATAGCAAAAGGAATCCTAATTTTCTTGGTGATGTGCGACTCTTCCATTTGCCTAAGGTCTGGAACATAGTGACTTGTCATCCTCTCTTTCGCCAAAACCTACCCCAGCTTCTTGTTCTCGACCCAAATCAGGAAATCTGACAAAATTAAGTGGAGAAGAGGCAGCGGAAATCTGATGCTCAACATCTGTACTTATAGAGAGAAAATCTAAGATTTTAAGCTAAAATTAATAATATAGACAGTGTCCCTTTCTGATGAGGGCATGGTGACCAGGGACTAAATGTATACCTGTCCTGAACAAGATGGCTTTATTTGGAGCAGGGCAGGGTCAGAGCAATACCTGATGCAGTGAGAAAAGCAGAGAAGCATCAGCCCCAAATGAACACATCGTCCTAGCAAGGTGCAGTGATAAGAGAAAAACATAGAAGAGAAAACGAGCATCTGCTCACCCCTTCACATGTCCAATTGAGAGAATCAAGATTAATAAAAATAATTCTTTGGAGAATGATTCCACTCTATCCTACCCTGTTTTGCACCAAACAACCTCAATAACCTTACGGCAACAGTAGAATAACTTTTCTTCTTTTTTTAAAGGAAGCAAAAAAGACGATCTCTGAAAATTATTTTAAAATAAAAAATATCCTGGCCTGCGCCTCCCCCCACTCCACCCCCATTGCACTTTAGATGAACCTGTGATATTGTAGCAATGGCCCTTGAAGTGCAGTGGGGAGGTGATTTAGGAGAATATTAAAGGCAATGTGGAGATTCAAGGCGCCTCTCTCAGGGAGATCTGGAGAAATACGCAGCACAGATGGGCCGAGCAGATTAAACATTTCCGTCACATTGTTTCCAAATTGTGTTGTGGTGCCTGAGGCTGGTACTGCGGTCAGAGCAAAACAGAGCGGTGCGGGGCTGCGAGCTGCACAGTTTATGGAATACATATTAATACGCTGGTCTCACATGGTATCACAATTCTATCCGCTCGGCAATGGTGCTGTCTCTATTGTTTCTGAATTCCGCACTTGGCACCTTGCTTCCTCCCGTCTGCAAAGTGTTCACCTTCCCTTTATCCTTCCTCTCTCTTTTAGGCAAAGTTCAAGTTGTATGTTTCTTTCTCATTTCTCTCTTCCACACAGCCCTGTACCCCCTGCCCTCTTCACTTGGCGGTTTTCCTGTCATGCACATTCCGTGTTTTGTACACACTCCCATGACCAAGACTGCCCACTGTGTCTGCTTTGTGCACAGGTCCTGCACCCTTGCCTGGCTTTGACTTTGTAGTATCCACTCACACCCAGTTCAGGACATCAGTTCAGACTTGAAGCTGAATAGTCACCTGGACTCAGGGCTCTCAGACCCTCCGTCCAGCTGACACATTCCACTTCTCAGAACTCTCAGCTTTTAGCCATAGTGAGCTTTGTGGAGTTGCCATGTGCTCCCTTCCCAGCTGCAGTCGCTGGCCATCCACCTTTCCGCGCCCCCTTTCTTATACTCAAAGCCCCCGTCCCCAACCCAGGATCCAGGCTCACCAATGTCCAGGTTAGCAAGTTCCCTGAGATATGACAATAAATAAAGCTAGTTCAGTTGAGGCAAATTTAATGATTCCTTTTTATTATGATTTATAGACCAAAACTTTGAATAATAGAAAAAAGAGAAAACGATTGCCAAGACCTTAAAACACTGTGTGAAACAAACAGCCTGGAGAGGCCGCCAGGCTACCCAAGGTTTCAGCCAAGCGTTGGGCTCAGATCCTTTCACAGGTTCCAAAAGCACCAATCCACTGTCGACCCAACTGACCACTTCCTTTCTCCTTCGACAAAAGCTCTTCATAAAACTGTTTGTCCTGAAATATGGGAACCTGTTTGTCTGTGGTGAACAACTGTTTTTCTCAGCAATTGGAAGGGTGCTGAGTTAGAGACCTCAATTTATTTAATAATTTTTGATAGCCTTAGAAAGCATTAAATTTCCAAAGCTGAATTTCAGTAGAAAGATTGCAGTCCAACCCAGAGTAAAAATATGATATTTTTGGCTGACCTTGGAATATTACTCTCTACTCTGCTTTGGCATTCAAATTCCCCATCTCTCCTAATGATAATGTATGACGCACAAGCACTAATAAGAGAAATAAGCAATCATAAACCAATAATTCTGTGATTGATTGGTCTTTCTTAGACATATATCAAGAATTTATTGATCTTTCATGTTAGGGGCTGATTGATTGTTCTCTTGAAGAGGAATTCTCTTGTTTACAAGCACTGATATAGTGAACTTTGATGGTTAAAAGAACAAAAGTATGAGACATTTTCTGGGAATCTTGTTCCACAGAGGCTTATTGAAGCTCAATTCAATGTGAAAAGAGAACGTTTCCATTAGGAACATTCTCAGGGGAAAAGAGGGTGTCAAGCAGCTTGCTCCAAAAGCCATCATGTGGATTTGAACAGAAGCTACGAGAAGACACCACAACTTTTAAGTCACATTAAAGAGATGGGGCCTTAGAAAGGATAAGCAAGCGTGGTCAGCCTTTTAAGCAGGAACAGACTTGGCAACTGGAAGGCTGAAGCCTTGAAAACCCAGCATGGCGAGATTCTTGATTTCCTTTCCTTTTGTGTTTTAAAAGAGGGAAGTAGCGGGAAGATGGCCACACTGGGCCAAAGTGCCGATCCAGGCCAAAAAGATCATGCATGTTCCCGCTAAAGTGCTGACTGATGAAACAGAGGGTTCATAACCCTTTGAGAACGTGATGAAAGGTCTGGGACCTCACCCAAGGGACAAGACACATGTACACATGCACACAGATTTTACACCAGTTTCAAGGAAGTCAAAGATCCCTTCACGTCCATCCAGACATGCCAGGGGTTCACAGACTCCAGTTTAAGAATCTGTGCCCTAGAGAACGGTGATTTCCTTTTGCTGGAACAGCCTAGGATTCACTGAGCCTAGAAATTGAATTCTCATCCCAAGACAGGGTGGTCATTCCAGGTCATGTCTGTGCTACTCCAGGGGAGCCATGGAAGAGCGTATACAAATAGGAACCAGCAGGGAGGAGAGAAATTAAAATGTAGCAATCATGGGGTAGGGGCATTTAATCTCTTTTAAGGCTTATGATAGGCGCCCGCTGGTTTTCCCCCTGACATCCCCTGACACCTACTGACAGGGTATTTGCAGCACCACACAGGGACTCAGGGCCCTGTGACGGGAGGAGCATGAGGAGGGCCGTGATAGTCTTGAAACCATAAACAGCGATAGGAAACCACTGGAGCAGAGTCAAGCTGTGCGGTGTGCCCGTGGTTGGTGGCCATACTGCTTTTTGTTTATAGAATTTGCTGTTCTTTTTATGGCAGGTTTGGTAGGGCTTTTTTTTTCCTTGTTGATGGAGATTAGCAGCATAAATCCTTTTATTGTGGTGTGCAAGCCTCCATAAACACTTTTGATTGTTGCTGATGGTAAAGGCTGTGCCTATTTCAGGTTCCCCCAATAATCTGCTCATCCAGGCCAAGAGCCTCTCCAACCAGATTAACAGAGTCCAAATAACTGACTTCGTGTTTAAGACTCCTTCATTTGAGAGGCTCAAGGAGATGGGGCAGGGTTGATGTTGAGGCAAACCAATGTTTAATCATGCCTAGAAATATTTATAATGAGAACAAACCACACTGAGTGGCTTCTTAAAAGATTTTGTGGCAAGAAGCAAGCACTGATGTAAAAGATTTGTTTTTTAAATAGCTTTTCATATTCTTATCCAAAGCATCTTCAATTAACCATTTTGTATAATCAATGTCTTAGCTCTACCACACACGGTGTATAGAGTTACGGAGCGGGAGCCTATATAATTCTGGTTCCCTCACATTGTCACTGGTAGGTATGCACCACCGCCCCCCACCCTTGATTGAAGGTAGAGACATTTCTGCATTGAAGATTTCAGGTCTCCGGGACCAACTCAGGCATTTTTCCAGTCAGTCCTTCCAAACATCTGGGCAAAAAGAAGTCAAACTTTATTGAAAATGTTGATCCCAAGAATTCAGTTATCTCTGCCATCCCAAAACTAAAATCCAAGAATCAGCAACTTAATAAAAATGCAGTAAATTAGCACCTCTAGACAAGAGCAGAGTTCATTCAGAGCTGGGGTCTGCCTGACTGAGCCAGTACTCTCTCCATTTTAATAGTTTAATAAAAATTAGCATAATTAACGAACATCTGTATGATCCAGAGTGGTGCAATTTGGCACTTGGAAACGAGGGCTTAAACATGATTGCTGTGAGTTTAATGTTGTTTTAATTCTTTTTGGCACTGTGCAGTGAAATAAACGTTTGGTGGTGATAGTTCTCGGCCGGATCTCATTTGCATTTTTCTCCCTTTGATTATGAGCAATTGTGGACTCCCCAGCAATTCATCAAAGTAGAAATTATTTTAAAATACCTCGTGGTGTTCAGACTGGGCTGGAGCAATGCATGGGGGTGGGGGGCGGTGATAGGAGAAGAGAAGGCTAGAAATTTTCCATTCATGCTTTAAACATCTCAGCCCTGCAGCCTTTTTTGGGTATCCAGCCAAGGGATGAAATCTGGAAAAGCCAGTCAGATCCCAAGACCTGTAGGTGCTTTGATTAAACTCCTAGGCTCCCACAGCAGGATGCATATGGTCTCCGGGACTGTGCCGTCCTCCTTACACTTCTGCCTGCTTTTTTGTTTTGAAGGGCAGAGAGTTGATTCCACTCTTCGCAGTCCTCACCGCTGTGGTGAGACTACTACCTCTGTGGTCGGCAGGGTCAGTGCTCCCCTCGAGCAAGGGCGCACTGCCTGGGAGCCCAGCCTTTGCAGGTGTCCTGCTGGGCCTCGTCTGCCTCCTCTTCGCACCCTGTTCGAGTTGGCAGACAGCACCTTCCCCAGGCTCAGTCTCTACTCCTGGCATTACAGCTAAAGCAGGATGCTGCCAAGCGTGAGTCAGACCCAGAAGTCTTGAATGGTCCCTGGGGAGAGAATGCCCGCACTGAGCCCCTCAGGTGATGAAGCTGGCAGCATCCGGCAGGTAGAAGACCACGCCTCACACCTATGTAAGCAAGCTGACTGTCAGAGGACCGTCAGACAACACGGTGCCCACTGTCTCCAGTGAGACAGCAGAAAAGCTAAAGCTGGAATTTCTAAGACAGAGCATGCGTTCCCCTCCACACAACAGGACCCTAGTGGACACGGCCATTGCAGCAACATGCCAATGGGAGGCAACACCATAGGAAAACTTAAGGCAGAAACTGCCCTAACTTCAGTGCTGGGAAATAGCAACATAACTTGTATCAATAGGAGCTTAAAAATGTTCTAACATAGGAGTTCCCTGGTAGTCCAATGGTTAGTACTGCAACTTTCACTGCTGTGTCCTGGGTTCAATCCCTGGTTGGTGAACTAAGATCCTACAAGCCTTATGGTGTGGCCAAAAAATAATAATTATAAAAATAGAACGTCCTGACAGGCATAGGCTGAGGAATTCTGGGTAATTTCCCATACAGCAATGCGGGCTGTGGGGGGAAGCTGGCCTCCCTCCCGGGGAAGGGGGCAACAAGAAGATGCAGTGGGGACGGTGAGGGAAGGAGGGGACACGTTCACTTATTTAAGACTGATTTTTAAATGCTAACTCCCTGTTCCTTTTAGGATCAGCTCAGTAGTCTCACTTCTTCCTGCGTCTTCATGGTATTTAGGGAGCCATTTGGGAAACTATCTCTAAAGGCAGTTGCTCTCTTCCTGCCACAGTCACCAGGGAGAATCTTGGAGTTGGTTGTAACTAAATCTGCTCAACTGAGAGTGTAAATTCCCACTGCTCCCCCTTCATTTCTTCATAATCTCATTTTTTTGTTGTTGTTGGCTTCGAGGCACGTAGGATCTTAGTTCTCCAATCAGGGATCAAATCTGTGCCCTCTGCTTTGGGAGCAAGGAATCTTAACCACTAGGGTCCCTTCATAACCTCATTTAACAAGGTTTTTTTGGGTCCCATTCTGTGCCAGGCACCATGCTGAGTGTGGGAATACAAGAGCAAACAAAACCATCAAGGTCTCTGCTCCCACAGAACTTTCCACCTAGTGACTGGCCCTTAGACAAAGGCCGGCAGATACAAGGCAGCATGATGAATTCTTTACTGGAGAAGCGCAGGGCGCAGCGCTGTGGACCACAGAGCTGGGCCCCCACTCAGTCAGGGAGTGGCAGCAAGGGGTCTCTGGAAAGGCCAGAGAGAGTTAGGAGTTGGGATCTGAAGGCTGCTTAGGAGTGAGCCCCCTGGAAGGGAGGGGGAAGTGGAGGCTAAACAGACACAGGAAAGGCTCCACAGTGAGAGCCTGAGGCCCAGGGGAGAAGCAGAGACAAACTCTGTTTTACTAAGAGCTCACTAGATTTAGGGGATAAGTGACAATGAGTGGGACTAGTTCATGCAAGGTCTTGTCCATCTTTTTAAGAAGTTGACAATAGGCACTAGGAACTCAAAGGCTTTAGGCAAAGCAGTGATATTATCAATGTGCCTTTTAGAAAGATTCTGGCTACAGAATGAAGAGTAGATTGGAGAATAAGAATGGAGATACAGAAACCAATTTGGATATTGCTTCTGTAGTCTTCAGGAGAGGGGACAATGTCATGACTCTAAGCCATTGCCAATGGGAATAGAGAGAAGTGGATGGAGTCCAGTGATATTTTGGAAAGAGAATTGACAGAACTTGAGGACTGATGGGAAATAAATGGGGAAACAGTGGAAACAGTGGAAACAGTGTCAGACTTTATTTTTTGGGGCTCCAAAATCACTGCACATGGTGACTGCAGCCATGAAATTAAAAGACGCTTACTCCTTGGAAGGAAAGTTATGGCCAACCTAGACAGCATATTGAAAAGCAGAGACATTACTTTGCCAACAAAGATCTGTCTAGTCAAGGCTATGGTTTTTCCTGTGGTCATGTATGGATGCGAGAGTTGGACTGTGAAGAAAGCTGAGCGCCAAAGAATTGATGCTTTTGAACTGTGGTGTTGGAGAAGACTCTTGAGAGTCCCTTGGACTGCAAGGAGATCCAACAAGTCCATCCTAAAGGAGATCTGTCCTGGGTGTTCATTGAAAGGACTGATTAGCTAAAGCTGAAACTCCAGTACTTTGGCCACCTCATGCGAAGAGTTGACTCATTGGAAAAGACTGATGCTGGGAGGGATTAGGGGCAGGAGGAGAAGGGGACGACAGAGGATGAGATGGCTGGATGGCATCACCAACTCAATGGACGTGAGTTTGAGTGAACTCTGGGAGTTGGTGATGGACAGAGAGGCCTGGCGTGCTGCGATTCATGGGGTTGCAAAGAGTCGGACACGACTGAGCAACTTAACTGAACTGAACTGAGGACTGATTGGTAGAGGGTGAAATTGGGAATGACTCTTGGGTTTCTGGCTTGAGTAATTGACTGCATAGTGGTACCACTCACTGAGACAGAGAACACAGGTGGTAAAGATACTTCGGAAATGGAAACCAAAGGGCAACATGATGGTTAAATTTAGGACAGAATGAGATTGAGAAGCTTGAGGAATATGCACTTGGGTTTTGGGATCCAACCCTTAGATCCGGGCTGGAGCTATTGTTGTGTCATTTACACAGGAGGTATGTAAGACTGCTCAAGGAAAGCACATCAAATTGGAAGAAGGCCAGGACAAAACTCTGGAAAATCACAGGAAAAGGAAGGATAAAGGAAGATGAGAATGAAAAGAAGCAACCAGAGAGGTAGGAGGGAAACCAGGAGAGTATAATTATAGAAATTAAGAGAAGAAAATACGTCAAGAAACATCCACAGTGCCAGGACTGCTAGAGTTAAGGATTGAAAAGTATTCACAGAATTTGAGCAATAAGGAGGCTATAGAAAGCGTAAGCAGAGAAGGCAATGGCAGCCCACTCCAGTACTCTTGCCTGGAGAATCCCATGGACGGAGGAGCCTGGTGGGCTGCAGTCCACGGGGTCGCGAAGAGTCGGACACGACTGAGTGACTTCACTTTCACTTTTCACTTTCATGCATTAGAGAAGGAAATGGCAACCCACTCCAGTGTTCTTGCCTGGAGAATCCCAGGGGTGGGGAAGCCTGGTGGGCTGCCGTCTATGGGGTCGCACAGAGTCGGATGACTGAAGCGACTTAGCAGCAGCAGCAGGAAGCGTAAGTGGAGCGATGAAGGCAGAAGCATTTACATTACAGTGGCTCAAAGAGTGAATAGAAAGCAAGAAGTTGAGGCAGTAAATGAAATAAATTCTTTTAATAAATTTGACTGTGAATTGGCAGTTTGCATAGATAGGCTAGTCTAAATAGGAAGTAGACATGTGGTGTTGTTTGAGTCGCTAAGTTGTATCCAACTCTTTTACAATCTGATGGACTATAGCCCGCCAAGCTCCTCTGTCCATGGGATTTCCCAGGCAAGAATATTGGAGTGGATTTCCATTTCCTTCTCCAAGGCATCTTCCCGACCCAGGCATCAAACTCACATCTCCTGCATTGGCAGGTGGATACTTTACCACTGAGCCACCAGGGAAGTCCGCGGACATGTGGTAGGAACTATTTAATAAGTGTTTCCAAAGACAAAAGAAACCTGAATACACTTCAGTGCTGATGGAAGGAGCCATTTACCTTAGAGGCAGACATCAGACTTCTCAGAACCTGGTCTCTAAGAAACAAAGCAGAGAGTTACAAGTGCATAACCAGGGGAGGGACGCTTCCTCCACTTTAATTGAAAAGAAGAGTGATTCTCAATACAGGTAAGTTCCTGTTTTGGTGGCTGAAGTTTGACGGATCTGATAGCTTCTCTTTTCTCTTTGAAGGTAGAAAAGAGGTCAGCTGCTGAGAGTTAGGGGAGAGGCAGAGTTGGAAGAGGGGAGATCTGCTAAAAGAAACAAAAAGATAATCAGTTGACCCAGAATTTTATTGTGTCAAAAACTTGGTTTTCTTTCTTTTTTCCCTAGATCTCAGCAGTCAGCTGTGCAAAAGATAGATCCAGTTGAAGTGGAATACATGTACCTCCCATGTATTCCTAATATCTTCCTTCAAAAGAAGGAAAGCGTGGCCTACTGCATGCAGGAGTAGTTCTGTAACGCCCCTCATCCGCTGTGCTTTTGAGCAGCTCTTCCGTACTCCCGGGGCACTGCTCGCAACCCTGCACTGCCCTTCTTTTAAACCCTCTCAATCCCCTTGTTTGCCCCCTCCCTGCCTATCATGTCCTGCCTGTTACTATTGATGTGCTTGTCAACCTCCCACCTATTCCAGGGGAGGCATCTAATGTTTAGAGCATCTACTATGTATCAGACGCTGAATTATTTTCACTTCGGCGGCATCACTTATGTCCCCCACCACACAGAGGAGGGGTGATGTTATCCCAACTCTTACAGAAGAGGAAGTTAAAGCCAGGAGACCCTCCGGTCACATGGCTACTAAATGACCAAGTAGGGACGAGATCCCAGTCTGTCTGACTCCAAAGCCCATTACTCTGTGCTGTGAGCTCCCAGGGAGCAGGCAGTGTTCTGACTCTCACCCATCTCATGGGAACTCAAACAGCACTTTGCACATGGAAGAAGCTTGGGAAATATTATTGATTTGAACTATGACCTGACTCCCTGCATACGTTAGTGCTCTGGCATTTTTGGGTGTGCCCAGCTGTCCCCAAAGAAGCTCTTCTACTCTGCTTGGTAAAAGACATGCTCTTTAGATTCAGCCACGGCACCAAATATGCTAAATGTACAGTGTAGACAGAAAGATGCCGAAAGGAAAGTAGAGTTTGCTTGCTTGCTTCTAGATAACTTTTTAGATAATTTTTTATTGATTTATTTTATCTTTGGCTGTGCTGGGTCTTCGCTGCTGTGACAGTTTTTCTCTAGTTGCGGGGAGCAGGGGCTTCTCTGCAGTTTCAGTGTGCAGTGAGACAGGCTCTAGGGTACCCGGGCTTCGGTAATTGTGGCATGTGGACTCAGGAGCTGCAGCTCCCAGGCTCTAGGGCACAGGCCCAGTAACTGTGGCACTCGGGCTCAGCTGCTCCGAAGCACGTGGGATCTTTGCAGATCAGGGATCAAACCTGCGTCTCCTGCTTTGGCAGGCAGATTCTTTACCACTGAGCCACCAGGCAAGCCCTAGATAACTTTTAGTAATCCCATCAGGAGTCTTAATGAGTTGTACTGATAGTGTCAACAAAGAAACCACCCAGCAGACTCTCCGATGTGATCAGGAACAGCTTGCCTAAGATTAACAGAAGCAGGACTAAATTCCAACCGAAACCATCCTCTGTTCATTTTTCAGGAATATAGTATGTATGGCTGGTGGGTCGGAGAACTGAACAGCCTCATTGGGATTGTTCCAAAGGAGTATCTCACCACTGCCTTTGAAGTGGAAGAAAGATGAAGCCCAGGTATGAGAACCAGGCCAACAGATTCGCTGGCCATGCCTTCATTTCTCTGTGAAGGATGAGAGTTGCCAGTGAAGTAACTGTTCTTCATTTCCAAAAGTGATGACGGTAATTTACCATTGAAAGAAGCTAAGTCTGTAATTGTTTTACCTAAATTGGGGGACTATGTCAGTCAGGATTAGATTCAATTACATGTGACAGAAAACTCAAAATAACAGTGATTTAATTAAAACAGAAATTTATTTTTCTCTTCTGTAAGAATCTGGAGGTAAGTAATCCAAGGTGCTCAGGTCCCGGGTTCCTTCTCTTTTTGCCACACTGCAGGTGGTCAGCATTGCCATGGTTACCTCATGGCCCAAGATGGATGCTCCAGTTCACAACTATCATGTCAGTATCCTACCCAACAGGAAAGAGAAAGGAGACACGCACCCCTCTCCTAAGGACACTTCACAGATGTTGCACACACCACTTCTATCCCATTGGTCAGAATTCGGATATACAGACATACCAAGCTACAAAGAAAGTTTCTTCTAGGTAGAACCTATGTCCAGCTTAAAAGTGGAGTGGCCGGGAGGAGGGGAGGCATTAGTAAATTTAAAGGAGATAATAAGTATTGGAGAGCAATTAGAAATGTTTGCCACAAGAATGGATCTGGGTTTCTTTATCTACAGCTCTCAAATCCCGGGCAACATTTCCCCCAAATGCCCATATATTGCAATATGATTGGCAAGGATTCCTGTGGAACATAATCAAATTAACTTTTAGGTAATAAAAAATATGGGCTTCCCTGATGGCTCTGCAGGAAAGAATCAACCTGCCAATGCAGGAGACACGGGTTCAATCCCTGGGTCGAAAGGATCCCCTGGAGAAGGAAATCGCAACCCACTCCAGTGCTCCTGCCTGGGAAATGGCATGGACAGAGGACCTATAGAACACGGGGTCGCAAAGAGGCAGACACGACTTAGCAACTGAACAAAAAGACTATGGGCTGCATTTTATGAGCAAGAACCACATCATACCACATTAAGCAGCAGAGTGAATGCATGCTTTGGGTGGGATAACAACGTGATTAGAATTAGGATGGTGGTGGAGGACACCAAGGCTAGCATGACGTCACCAGCTCCATCTTCCAACCTGAAACAGGAGCTGCCCTTATTGAAGGGGTGAGGGGTGACACGTGACAGTGACGCGGACGGGCCTGGGGTCTTCCAGACCGGGGCCCACTCCAGAGGCAGCAGCAGTGTCCTCGCTGCTCCTTTAGGACGCTACGTAAGGAGCAACCTTACCCTCTAATGTCCTTGTACAATCGCGAGGTGCCAGCTCGGGCCTCTCACTCAAGGTCTGACTTTATGACTTTCCCAGTGAGGACTCCATTTCTAGGCCCTGAATGCAGACGAGCTGGAGTTTCCCTTCAAATCTAAACAAATTCTCCCTACTTCACTCTCTCATTTATTTAATGACAAACTTGTTTCTCTCCTCATTCTCTTTGACCCAACAATTCCACATCTAGGGGTTTATCCTACAGGTACACTTGCACACAGGCCAAATAACATACACACAGGTTGCCTGTAGTAGCAAACCACTGGAAATGACTTAACGTTCACTAGAGACCTCCCCAAGGAACTGAGGTAACTCATAGAATTGAATACTATGCAACAGTAAGGGAGAAAAAAGGCGCTCCAAACCTATGGAATACATTCTGAGATATGTAGGTAAGTTAAAAAAAAAAAGTAGTAAAGGGTAGGTCTAATTTGCTCCATCTGTGTAAAAAAGGGAGTCTCATCGCTTCTGTATGTATGAGCTTGTATGAGAGATCACTGGAAGGAGAAAGACGATAACACTGTTTGCCTCCAACGACAGAGAAATTCCATGACTGTGAGACAGGGTAGGAGGAAGACACTTTTTACTCTACACCCTTTTATATCTTCTATGTTTCAAATCATAAAAGCAGATTTATGTGTGTTTCCCCCTTTAGGACACACATCCTTCTCTCTACCCTGCCTTTATGAAGAAGCAGAGAGCCCACTCCCTACCCCTGCCAGCCCACCAGCACCACCAACTCTTCTCTTTAGAGAAGAGACTCAAGCCACTGACACCCCTGCCCAGTGAACGTAAACCACCGTAAGAGAAGAGACGAGGCCTCTTCAGCCGACCTGTTACTAAACCCGCCTCCGCACAGCTGAGCCATCGCTGGACGTGTCCACACGCCCACCTCTGCCTTTTCCACGGTCTCAGAGAAGGTGAGAGAGAAGGAAGCCTTTGGAGGAAGAAATTGCTGGTTGCTTTGGCTGGTTTCAAAAGCACAAATAAACTTCTGATTTGGTTCTTTACCCTGTGTGATGGAGTTGTTTCTTTTTGTAAACTGGTATCAAAATGCTGGCTCTGGGCATTCTTAGCACCTCCAAACAACATGGGAAGGGACAGCCCAAGAGAAAACGAAAGCCCACCTACTTGGTTATTTTTATCTTTTGTGCTCACTCTGTCTGAAATGAGACAGGGCCAGAAGCAAGTTCTTGGAGTCAGCACATTGGAGAGTTCCTTTGGGGGGTCTCAGTCACCAGCCCCACTGTGTCCTGCAGGCTGAGGAAGTGCTGTGGGGAGGCTTGTGTCTACACAGCCCTGTTTCCTTTCCGTTTCCTGGGGCTAACCCTTGGGGTGTCTGTGCCTTGAAGAGGCAACAAAACATAATGGCTAAGAACATAACTTTGAGGGTTTCCCGGATGTCTAGTGAATGGGCATCCACTTTGCAGTGCTGGGGACACCGGTTCGATCCCTGGTCCCAGAAGATTCCACTTGCCTCAGAGCAACTAAGCCTGTACGCCACAACTACTGAGCCTGCACTCTAGAGCTTTCGAGCTGCAACTGCTAAAGCCAGTGCACGGCAAAGAAGGCCCAGGACAACCAATAAATAAATAATTTTTACAGTTTTTGTTTAAAAAAAAGAACATAACTTTGATGGAATTCCCTAGCAGTCCAGTGGATAGGACTCGGCACTTTCACTGCCGGCCCAGGTTCAATCCCTGGTTTCCCAATCGTGGGAACTAGGATCCTGCAAGCCATGTGAGGTGGCCAAAAAAAAAAAAAAAGAAAGAAACTCTGGAATCAGCCTGGAAACAAATTCCTCACCTTAGAAGGGGTGTACTCCACCTCACTGGGTCATTAAGAGATTAAAGGAGTTAATAAGTGTAGCATACCTGGAACACCATCTGGCACATAGTAACTGCTCAATAAAGTTTAGTTACTAATACCTGACCCTCTACACAAGAAATATTGAGAGATGGCCAACTGAGCAGCTAAGGAAATCTCATCTTCAAAGCTTCTCCTGTTCAGAGCTGTCCTGGATTGGCAGTATCCTTCATCCCGCCATCTCACAGCCCTGCAGTAAGATACCACTTCATGCCACGGGAGAGAGAAACTGGGAACAAACAGGGCTGTTGTTAGTGGATTCCAGGTTTCTGAAAAGGTCCTATGTCAACTATTCATTTCCAGATTTTTCTGACCCAGGAGTAAAACAAAAGGAAAAGATGTAAAAAAAAAAGAGGACAATTAGGTCTGGGAGAGGAAAAAATAGAGACAGAGATAAAAGGCACTACGGAAGTGTCCATGACAGCCCCTCAACCTTACACAGTGTGCCAAAGGAGAAGCAACCGCTAGGTGGCAGCAGATGCGCAGATGAACCAAAGGGAACCAATTGCCTTCCGTTTTAGGAACATTCGCACCAATCCCAGCCTACAGGTAAAGACAATGGGCATTGTTCTAAAGTGGTTAACAGAAGGAGCAAACAGAAACCACTCTATACCCAATTGCTTCCTCTGTGGAGAATCCTCAGAGTCCCAAGTCTGGAAGGCTGGTGGCTAAAAGAAGAGAATATCGTTGCACCACCACTGCTCCATGATGAAAGACAGAAAAGGAGAAACCAGAAGAGGAAGAGGAGGTATCTAGGGCAGGGTCAGAAGAGGTATGAAAGAGAAGCAAGGTCAGGTACTTCTCCACTCTACATAGTAGGACACTCAGTGGCATGACCTTTAAAACAAAGCCCCCTTACTGCAATAGTCCTTTCTGTACCTGCAGACCTGAGGAAATCATCTGCCAAACTACAAGGGTCTTTTGGCACCTCCATCTACTGCCCCACACTCACATCCTAGCTGTAAAAGAGGAAAAAAGAAAGTAGACTGGCCCTAAAAGAAACAAATGGACTAATTGGGAATCTGGTCCATAGCCAGCTGGCCTTTTCTGACCTTGTTGCATGCTGGAAAAGATACAGCAAGTTCAAGACCATCTACAAAGGGCATTCTCTGTGAAGGAGAAAGCAGTGGATTCCTACAGTCTGTCTGAAGCTAAACCTCATCTAGCAGATCTGCTCCATTCCACAGCCACCATCTTAGCCAACAGTCTCAAAAAGCAACTGGTTAATCAGATTACTGCTTCTCTGTTTGACTCCACTAACCAAATCCCCACCTTACGGCCTGTGACTAACTGGATAACTGGGGCATTAGAACACTTAACTAACCACATTATATGTAGGACGGCTTCTGAACAGCCACCAACTGCACGAGCAAACGGAACTTGAGAGGGGAGAGGGTACGGGTGGGACACCTTTTCCCTTCCTTGATTTTATGTTAAGAAGAGAAAATAAGAAAGCTAAAACCCTGTATTTAAGAAGCAAATGTACAGATATCCATTACAAATAAATATCTGTATAAATATCTTTACAGATAAATAATAATTAACACAGAACTTACCAACATCCACTGGATAATCTGACCTGAGATTGGTACAGTTGAGCCTGCATCATCCAAGCTGATATCTGAGAATACTAAATGCTCTGAAAGCAATCTTTCAGCTACATTTCATTAAAAATACATTTTTCCAGTGTGTTTCTTCTGTCATCCACATAGCAAAACAGCGTAGACATTGTTTTACAATTACTTTGATATTAAATTTTCTGACATGATGGTCTGTCTCTTAGAAATCTGTATTCAAACTATATCTTTTCCAACTATATCTTTTCCTTTTGGTGAATAAAAATGGAAAAGACAGAACTCCTATTAAGTCTCATTCCCTAAACCCAGACATTTTGATTCCATTTAAAGTGGGACCAAATCAATGTCATCCTTCTTGTTAGGAACAGATACCTTGGTAGCTCAGCCGGTAAAGAATCCGCCTGCAATGCAGGAAACCCCGGTTTGATTCCTGGGTGGGGAAGATCCCCTGGAGAGGGGATAGGTTACCCACTCCAGTATTCTTGGGCTTCCCTGGTGGCTCAGCTGGTGAAGAATCACCTGCGATGCGGGAGACCTGGGTTCGACCCCTGAGCCGGGAAGATCCCATGGAGAAGGGCACAGCTACCCACTTCAGTATTCTGGCCTGGAGAATTCCATGGACCATCACAAGGAGTGGACACGACTGAGCCACTTTCACTTTATGTAAGGAATAAACACATATATAAGGAATAGCCTACATTTCAAGTGTTAACTTTTTTAAAAGCTCATTTAACTTTTTTTACTTGCCCATTTGCACCACCTTAAATGTAGTTAGTTAGTCTTTTCAAATAGCAAAACTGAAGATGTGAAAGACTAACAAAAATCACACAAAATCTGCTGTTAAAGAGGAAATGACATAAGGGACTTTTGAAAATCGAGGTCTGCTGCCCTGCTTATTGAATCACTCCAGTTCTCTTGCTGTGGCAAGACACCCCAGTGACACATTCCCCAAATCCACATTCCACACCAATCACATAATAATAATGCACTGGTGTCACAAAGCCTCTGTCTGTATCGGGGGAGGGAGTGGGACAGTCCTGCTTTTATAAGTCAGTCTGAGAATGAGGGAGTGGAAGGAAGAAAAGAAAGAAAATAAACGAACGTATGTTCATATGTTCTTTCTTTTTCCCCTTCTCATCTTGCGAACAAAACTCCTGGATACCAGGGACAGAGGAGCTTTAATCTATGGCCGAAAGGAAACTCTCCCTGCAGTCTCCCCACCAGGAGCGACTCTGGGAGGATAAATCTTGAGTGGCACTGACTTGCTAATTCCCAGAGCACCAGCAGACTCTGTAGAGCTGACTTTAGAAAAAGCAGCCGTCTACATAGAGGATTATCCCTGTTACACAGCCCAGTGACTCAAACTAATTTTCTCATTTGTGGATTACCCTAGTCCCTCGCTTCCCTTCTCTTCTGCCCAGCTATTTCATTTCCCATTAGAATTTACAGAGCTTGGGCAGGAAGCTTGAAACTTAAAACTAAAAAGAGATTTTTCTTCTTCAAGGGACTTGAATTAATTCTCCCTGTTTTCCTATCAAAAATTAACTGCTGAGAAAACATGTTTGTGTTTTTGGATTTTTTTTAAGTTAGTATGAACTGACTACCCTTTTGCAACTCTTGGGATTCAATTAATGATATATTTTAAGATGTGGCCCATTTTGTACCAAAATCCTTTCTAAATATAACGCCCCCACCCCTAAAAAAGTATAGTATTTGAGGAAACTAAAGTACAATTAATAGACTATATAATTTATTTTCTAAATAGTGACTTTTTTTGGAAATGAAAGGGGGCATTACTAATAAGGATGCCAGAATCGTAGGTGTAAACAGGGATGAGTGGTCGTCCTAAAAATATGCCAATATGCCAATATGCCTAGGTTATCTAGTCACCAGGGGAGTGGGCAGCAGAGAGAGAGATGAACTGGTTCTCCTGGTACAATGCTTGTACCCTCTCCCCTGCAGGCCTGGCCCCTAGGCAAACACTGCCAACTAGGCTCTCATTTCCTGATGCCCAGGCTGTTCTGAGAGGCCTGGTGTCTCTGGCATCAAGCTGCTCACGGCAGTGGCCAGCCGTCGGCAGCTGTGTGTGTTCACTGCCTCACGGGGCCCATCACCGCCTGCCACCCCACCACCTGGCAGAGTGCCACTGAGGGAAGCATTTTGTGGCACCAGGCAATAGTATGCCACTTCCTTGCCTCCCACGATGGGAGTGAGTTCCAAGAGGTTTCTAGTGCAGGTCCTCAAAGAAGGCATCTGGTTCCACTGCAGATCCTCTCAGCCTGACAGCGAGCAGCTGGGCACCTTTTATCCCCCACATGCGATCATGGAACAGCAAGCAGGCTACAAACACCTCCCTTTGAACCAGTCAGGCACGGGCATTGCTCTGCCCTGAATCACCAAGATGGCACATGCACACCACCTACATTTCCTGGATGCCACCCATGGTGGGCACCCTGCTCAGCCTATCATTAATACATTCCACCTACAAGAAAGCACCTGGCATCTGGAGATTTGGGATCACCTCTTCCACATCTCCAAAGCAGTGCAGTGGAGGCGCGGGAGGGGAGGGCACTGAGCACCTACCGCTTCATTCTGTTGATTCCGGGCTTCTCCGCATGGCACTGGTGACATTGGGGCCAGATCATTTATGTTTGGGGCCTGTCGAATGTCCAGCAGCATCTGGCCTCTACCCACTAGATGCCAGTACTGATCCCCCCAGCACCCTCCACCCTTTCTGACAGAAGTGTCTCTAGACATTGTCAGATGTGCCCTGGGAACAAAACCATCCCGGTGGAGGACCATTGTCTAGGGGCCTATGGATGTGCCTAGGTCCAAGTAAGAGAAACTGCCTTGTCTTCTGTAAGTCTGCACTTTAGCGACTACATTAGTGACAGGGAGAGGCTTAGGAAGTTGGAAGGACAGAGTATAACTGTCATGAATTCTTCAGGGTTTAAGAACCAGCAAGCCAGCCCCCATGTTCAACAGGAACATGAAGATCTGCTCACCGGCACTGCCGTGGAACCGTACCACAAGAGTGACGTTCTCGAAAGAATAAACTGGCGCTTTGCGATTCAGAGAGCTGCACCACAGTGAGCCCCGTAGTAACTATCCTTTTTCCTGTTTCTGTAGCAGAAACCTAGAAGGGGTGCCCTGAAAGTCTCAATCAGGACTGAACTTTAACCCTGTGTACTATTTCGGGGCAAGAAGCCCAGGTTCCCAGTACCAGCATAGAAACCGCCGTGGTGCAAGGGCCCACGCTGGATCCGTGTGCTTGGTCTGGGGCTGGTGCGGTGCTAACTGCTCATCCTGGGCAGAGTCTGGGGGTCAGGACAGTCATCTTAAGGCTGTGATTTTCCTGATCCTTCGTGCTAGTTTAGGGGAAAGTCCTCTCTTACAGAATGGCTCCCAGGAGCTCTGTCAAGAATCAAAAAATAAAAACACAACCAAAACCCATCACTTTCTCAGGAGGCCAAAAGAAGATGAGGGGTCCAGGACCTTTGTCTCTGCCTGAAGAGGGCAGACCGAAGGGCCAGCCAGAGCGCTGTCCGTGCGGCCTCCCATGGGTCCCGAATCTGAGGCACCTGGAAGGGTTATTAGCAGGATTGGAACTCATCCCTCTGCTGGGACTAGATCATAATTACAGTAATTTTCTAACAGAGCTCGGCAGTAGGACTGTTTAATCAGCATCTGACTCCCTTGTGTTCCCAGCCCTCATCACTCAAGGAGAGGAGTGGGATGGCTCTTAAAGAGACAGTGCCTGCCTTTCAGCACTGCTAACAGATGTGCCCTAATTGGTAGAATATATCTAAGTCTTGTAGCTTACAGCAGGCAGGTTACATTGCCTCCAACAAACCGCTGCAGGCTCTCACTATTCTTGGCCTTCTGCTGGAGGGATTCGGGTCAGGCTGCTGATGGGCCTGATTTCCCACGCCAACCAGGCCACCAGGGGAAGGGACACACACCGGGCTAGAGCACTTAAAAGCCTAAAGAACTTAAACACACACAAAAAGGCTCTAACTAGCTGGCCCCTTCGAAAGGCTGTTTGAAAGAAGAAGTCGAGCAGGCTGAAAATAGGAAGGACTTGACAGCCGCAGGTGAGAAATGTTAATCCACAGATCACAGAAGCATCGAGTGAGCCTGCCCTCCCAGGGGAGAAGCCCTTGACAGCGTTCGGGTGGTCCCTTATTCTCAGTCGCTTCACCATCTCCGCTTAAGAGTCACACCTCCCTCCCTGCTGTGTCAGGGCCCTTGTTCCTTCCTTTGCTGGTGGAAGTGGACCCGGTCTCCCCTGAATGGAAGGAAGCAAACTGACTCTGCTCAGAGTCAGGTGCACTGTCTCCTACAAATGTGGCCCTTTTCATCATTTTGAGCATAAACGGTCCAAGTTTATCGATCTTGAGGTTTGAGGTTCCAGCCTTCCAGCTCCAAATCCAGCCGTTACTGAGGGCGAAGTGGTTGTCCTCCTGGGTTACTTCTCCCGCTGCCACGCTGGTGAGCCCAATGCCCACCTGGTCACTGCAGCAGCTGACAACTGTTCCTTGGAGAGAAGAGCTAGGGCGGATGAAGATGCGAGAACGAGCTGGGGCAGGGGGGTTTCCACAGCAGACTGAAAAACCCCTCAGCAAAGAAGGTGCAGTTGTACACAGAGCAGGAAGAGGGACACTCATCCCCAGCTCAAAGAAAGGTTACCTCGAGCCAGGTGACAGTCCCCCTACAGAGCCGGTCCCTGCTGGCAGAAGGCCGCCTGGGGAGGTGGCTGAGGATCAGTGCCCAGGCGTCCCGAGCTTGCCCTGCAGGGGTCTTCAGCTTGGCTTCAGCTGTACCTCAGTTGGCTGCTCACACATAAATCTGCAGAAGCCCCTCCAGCCTAGTGGGATGTCCCTGGGAGGCAGGCCAGGAGCTGAGCGGTTTCCATTCCCACCTTCAACCTCGCATCCTCCCAGTCCACTGCCCTCCCACTCCTGGGGTGTTAAGAATATTCAGCAAGAGCATGTAAACAAACTCACATCATGGGACTAAACTCACTGTCCAGTCAGACTGGTAAAGTCACGATCGCCTCCTAAGCAAAGCTACGGGGGTGGGTACGAGGCACCTGGGGCTCGGCGGTGTAGCTCTAGGGCCTCAGCGGCGAGCAAACCTTGGCTGCGGAGGATTTCTGAGAACAACTCTGAAAAGCTCTGCGGGGGAGTTTTTTCTCCTTGAACAGTGGGGGCTTAGTTACCCCTGTTTTTGGCCGTACCACACACAAGGTGTCCCATCTTCACTGCTGCACGTGAGATCTTTAGTCGCAGCATGCAAACTCTTAGCTGCGGTATGTGGGTCCTAGTTCCCTGACCAGGGATTGAACCTGGGCCCCCTGCATTGGGAGCATGGAGTCTCAGCCACTGGACCACCAGGGAAGTCCCCAGCTTTTTTTTTCAAGATTTTTTTTTGGGAAAAAAAAATCTTGTTTTACAGAAGTTGGGAAGTATCTCTTCCCAGAGTTCTCTTCCCACAGTTCTACCTGAAACATACTTTTTAAAAACCATGATCAGCTCAGTTTCCTCAAGCTAGAAAATAAGGGTCATATTTCCCCTGCCCTCTCCTCACTGGGCACCGTGGTCAAATAAACAATGTGTATGAAACTCATTTTCACACCCCACCTCCTCCTACACACACACACACACACACACACACACACACACACACACACACACACACCGTGGTCAAATAAACCATGTGTATGAAACTCATTTTCACACCCCACCTCCTCCTACACACACACACACACACACACACACACACACTTCCTCCCACCAAACAAAAGGAAATCTATGACTTTAGGATCACTTATCCGGTGTTACAGGAGACGAATAGACTTGGGCCACGTAAGTAACTGTCAGAAGAAAGATGACAAGGGGCTTCCCTGAAAGTCCAGTGATTAGGACTCTGTGCTTTCACTCTAGGGGACAAGGGTTCAATCCCTGGTCAGGGAACTAAGGTCCCACATGCTGAGCGACATAGGCAAAAAATAAAATTAGTACAGTGACTGTAAGTCAGACACAGAACCTACCTCAAACCCAAATTCTAACAAAAATATATTTCCATTCTACAAAACAGCTCAGCAGGCCACTGCCCCCAGTAGCTCTCCGTCCTCCCTACCGAGGCTATCAGCCATGGCGGCAACCACGCACACGGCGGGACAGAGCAAGATGGGAGAGCAGCAGACGGCACTGCCGAGACGGGGAGGAAAACCCATCTCTGCTGCTTTTCTGGTAACTCTAGGCCCACGTTACTAGAAAAACTCTCCCCCATTAGGACATCTCCTTCCATGGCCTACACTCAACTCTGCAAAAGACAGTGGCGGAATGGCGCCTGGCCTTGGATTGACTGAGGTCCTGCTGTATGCATTGCTGATAATGGATCATTAAAAAAGCCAGGAGTCAGAAAAATCGCATCCGTGTCTTTGACCGGCTCCTGCTGTCCCAGCAGCCAACCCTGCTGGCAGAACTGGCTGCTGAGCACCAACTCCAGGAAGAAAAGGAGTGAACAGAAGAAGCCGCCCCAGCTTGCTGTTTTTTGGCTGAGTAGGGAATTGACACAGACCACCTCCGGCTCCTGTCTGGAAGTTTCGAGATCAGAGAGCTTCAAGCACAGCTGGGTTCACAGCTGCACCATTTGGAGCATTGGACTCATTAATATTCATGAGTCATCCCCACCAATCGGCAGAGCGGATGCCATTAGCTTAGCATCTGTCGGGTTTTTGTGAGGGTTGTGTATGGAGTTTTTTTCCCCTTTTAAATGAACTTCTTTTGACATTTTGGATTTGCCTCTGTAGGTTTTCTCTCCTCGCCTTGCTCTGCTGCATCATATAAAAGAGAGACCCAGGGGAGGCAGGCAGAGAAGAGAGATGAGTCCCAGCCAGGGCTCGGCATCTGCCTGTTGACAAACTTTATTTCTCTTTCAGCACCTGGCACCTCAGACAGGCTGCAAGGATGGAAGCAGCATCAGGTAAATTATACCTAACAAGGTTCATGCCCATCACTGTGAGAAGAGCTGGATCCTGCCTCTTTGGAAGACAGTCCTTTCTCCAGTGGTGAACTTGAGCTGCGCACACAATGCAGGAGAGCTGCCGTGCACAGTTCTGAACCATTATTTCCACGCTGATAAATTCATGATTTATGAAAGTGACTACCGCCAGCCCTCAATGCCTCCTCCACTGCTACAGCTTGTTAGACACCAACTGCAGCAACAGTCTTAAATACTTGAATTTTATTTCAGGCCAAAGCCCCGCAACTCTGAACTAAATGCCATGACAGTCCCACAGCACAGGCGAGTAGTAGAAGAGCCCACGGACAGGGTGCGGGGGCCAGGGGAGGGAGGGGCGGGCGAGATGGAGAAGAAACACACAGACGCCAGGGCAGATAAGCAGAACGCCAGCGGCACGTCTCCTCCAGCTCCAGCTCTCAGAGGAGAGAATTACGGCAGCAGGAGGGCAGGACGCCTCATTGTCTGAAGGAAGGCGTGTTGTTTCTCATCTCCATCCCCAGAGCCCTCTCTCCAGGCAGAAACAAAGCCCCCACACCCCACTGGACTGAACAGACGGCCTCCCGCAACACAGCAGAGGGACACGTGGTGGCTGAAGCCCTGGGGAAAGGGAGCTGTTACTAAGGGAGAAGAAAAGGATTCAAACAAGAAAGGAGCTCAGCTAACCCTGCAGAGAAGACAGTCCATCTCGGCTTTATAACCACAGAGGCAGGGACAGTCCAGGGTATCTTTTCCAAAACAAAGCCCCCTGAATCGTTCCCTGTCCTTTGGCTGTGACCAAACCTTTCTCTTTTGTGGATGGCCACGAGCTATTTCACAGGCCTCAGGCCCCATAGAGCCAGGCCGAGGTCCTGGGATGCGCAGGAAACCCCAGTGTCAGGAGTCACAGCACCGTTCCATTCAGTGGTTATGAGTGGAGGAAAAGCAAGGAGGTGGGAGACAAAATATTCACCCCCCTGTCCATGCGAGGAGGTAGCAAGAGGCCAGCCTCCCAGAAACCAGCGCTCCAGGGGCTTCAGCAAAAACAGCCAGTTGGAACACAAGGACACAACAGAAACACAAGCACTTCTGCTGGAGCGATCTCTGATAAGGCAGCTTAAAGTCTGCCACCTACAGGTCCCCACCAGTCACCGGAGTCAGTGCTCCTGGACCCATTAACAGACATCTAAAGAAATTCAGCTTCCAGGAGAGTAAATATGGGGTTTGGCTCAGAACCAACAACTCCTGGGTCTTGTGCTTAACTTACAAACACCTGCACAGTGTCTTATCCCTATCGAAGAAGCCTGAGGAGTTATGACCAATCTCCACAGAGCCAACTTGAGCAGAGGCCATGGTAAAACAGGAAGCAGACCAGCCTCCCACCACCAGCCTGTGCCTAACCCCACCTGAGCAAGTCTCCCTGCCTGCATCACCTTCATCCACCTCAGAGCAGAACCCAGAGCTCCGAGGAGAGCTCACTTCTCCAAAACTGTTTCCAGCTGACCAGGGTCCAAAGGCACAGCATGGCCCCCTCCCAGGACCCTCCTCACAGGCTGAGAAGCGGAGAGTCCCTCATCAGGTCTTGCAAAACCACAGCATGATGGAGAGGAGGTGGGTGGGAGGGTGGGGCTCTCCAAGGGAGGAGCCTCGGAGTCAACCACAGGAGCCCACACCTCGAACGGATCCTTTTCTTCCCCGGGAGGCGGTGAGGGAGAGCTCCTCCTGCCGGGTCTTGGGAGAAAGCAACAACTGGAAAAAAGTGGGAAAGGGAAAAGGAGGGCATGAACAGGTAAACAAAAATCAACAAAGACAAGTGAACGGACAACAAGGGAGGCCTATTCATACAAGGAAACAGTATTTGGCCACAGGAAGGAACTCAGTGTTGCTATGCCCCGCCACACGGACGCACCGGGAAACGGTGCCAAGTGAGAGAGGTCTGGCACAAAAGACCACATGCATGACTCCATCTGTGTGAAATGTCCAGAAAAGGCAAATCCACACACACACGGGAAGCAGGCAGTGGTTACCAAGGGCCAGGGTTTGGGGCTGGGGAGTGTGGGAGTCACTGCTAATAGGCACAAGGTTTCTTTAGGGCTGATGAGAATGTTCGAAAACTGGCTGTGATGACGGATGGCTGCATGACCTCGTGACTAGACAAAAACTACTGAACTGGACATAAAAGGGGGAGTTTTATGTATATGAATACATCTCAATAAAGTTGTCATCTAAGGAAAGCGGGGGTTGGGGGAGAGGATAAAGAACAAAACAAATAAGAGAGCCTTTTCTTCTTTCTCCCCAGCTCGCAATAGGAGAGCCATCTCCCAGGGACGAGTCAGCACAGACCCAAGGCCCTCATGCACAGGATGACAGGGGCCCTCCTGAAAGGCTACCAATGCCATCTTACTTTCTCTACCAATGGACACCTCACCAGGCCAGGTTACAGTAATCCTAGCCACTGGTGTCTCAGAAAAGAGCATTCAGTTACCTCTTAGGCTGGTCTCCTTCAGCCAGGTGAGAGGAGCCCCGTCTCTCTTCCTGGGCCCAGCCGCAGTTGGACATAGCGTAGCGCAGAATGGCGTCAGAAACGGACACAGGGCTCCGGCCCTGTACACAGGCTTCTATCTCAGGCACTGAGAGCTGGCTTTGCAGGAAGAGGTGTAACTGGCTGTCTGACAGGAGGACCACGCTCTGCAGGACCCTGGGCAGACAAAGGCAGAACAGCGCAGAGCGTCAGCCCTCACAGCAGCTGGCCCAGCCCCATCCTCTGAGGCCTTCTGGCTCCAGTGAGAGCTGAGGGCACGAGCATCTGACACAAACATGCCTGTGTGCTCCTGGGGGCCATTCTGCACAGCACACACACCCCTGCCATCCCCCCAGAGGCAAGTGCCAGCCCTCCAAGTCCACTCACTTTTCAAGAAAGTGCTGCAGACCTTGTCTTCGCTTCTCAATGAACTCATCTGAGCTGCCAAAGAAGGTTGACTTCCCAGGAAGTTCAGGTACCGGCCTGTGGGGTCACACAACGTAACACATACCCAAGATAAGTAATATCCCAGTCACTCCAGTCCCTGATCAAGAAAATCCCCTAAGAAAAGACACAAATCAACACAAATAGCATTTGATAAGCGGGCAGGGGCAGAGGGCTAACACCGACTGATGACACGCCTGTTTTCAGGCACTGTGCTAAACGTTTACAAACCTTACTTCATTTACCCTCCTCAAAACCCTGTGAGAAGGATGTCAGCATACCCGTTTTAATGGTAAGGAAATAGAGAAGTTGAGTAGATTTCCCCATGCCACACAGCTAGTAAGCAAGCAGCAGAGCTGGCGTGTGAACCAAGCCTGGGCCTTACGAACTCCATGCTGCTAGACTCCACTGTTTACAGAACCCACTCCCACCATCAACTACTATTTCAAAAGGAAGAAACTTGGACATGGAGACATGGAGGATGCTGGGTCCTTGTGTGTAAATTAAGGCTACCATCTCCAGTCCCGAAAGATCATGTTTGGAATTTTCTAAAAGTAGTCAGGTTGCAGCAACTCATCCACAAACTCTTCCAGCCTCCCTCGCCTCTCCTGTGAGGCATGGCACATGCTTTAAAACAGCAGGCCAGACCAGAGGATGCAGGATCTGTTCAGAGGAAGTTCCGACTGGCTTACGAGGGCCTGACTCATGACGGTGGCCTCATCAATCCCACAGGTTACCTAACTGGCTAGGTCATTAACAAAGTCACCACAGCACTCAGTAACCACACTGTGCTGGAATCACTGTCATAAACTGCCTCCAGTTTTAGGGCTTATCTGCAGCGTGTAGGTGAGGAGTGAGCAATAGTGCCTGTCCTAAGGCTCTCAGTCTGTCGTAACTCTGGATAAAGGTCTCTACACAAAAAAGAAGACGGGGAAAAAAGAAAAATCACAATTTTTACATATCAAACGGACTGGAACACCATCAAATTAGTCCAGGTGCTAAAAGTTCCTGATAACCAGTGAAGCACATTTACACAGCCAGCAGTACCTCTGTTTAGCCCTATGCACATAAAAAAGAAAAACGTTCTTTAGATTTGTTTGGCTTTGTTAGGTCAAAATATTAGAAATGAGAACTCTGTCGTTACTTTTTTTCACTGACTTGAAAACATAATTTAAGAACACATTTCTCAGCGACCTTAGTACCTCTGCCCAGTTTTCTTCATTGTAAACTCCAGTTGCCAAGGAAGAACCTAAGAAGCCGGCCTTGGACCCAAGAAGGAAGTAAAAGAACTCACACTAAACCCGCATTTCTCTGGAGCTGCTTTCTCAGCCACACAAACTCCCGGTAGCGGCGGCGCACACAGGACGTCTTGGCGGTAAAGGCCTTGCTGTTGGTCTACAGGAGAAAGCATGTGAAAAGGGTTTGGTGGAAAAGCCCAAGTTTACACAAACTCCCCGTCATCCCTCTCACCAAGGACTCAAGTCACCAGGCCACAGTCCCAGTCAAGGGGATCCAAGCAGAGCACAGTGCCACCCAGCAGCCTGAAGACAACTCAGGCGGACCCCAGGCTCTCTTTCCTCTCCTCCTTCCTTTTCTTCTGTCAATACCTCCAGAAACAGGTTCTGCTTAGGACTGGCCCTCAGCCCTGAAAGGTATATTGATCCCAATATCAAAGTCAGATACACTTACATGAAGGAATATCTTATAATCCACATAAGAATTCCAGGAGCCCTCATTCTGCACGCGGGGGTCCTGAACACGCACAGTGATCACCTCCTAGAGGTAAGAAACGCTCCTTCAGCTTCAGCGCAGCCACACGCTGAGGTGGTTCCAACACACGGCGGCCAGAGTACTCCACTCAACGCCAGCTTTCACTCCTCTGCTCATTTATTCATTCAGTTCAGCAAATATTTATTGACCACCCTCTATGTGGCAGGTACCATGCTAAGGCACTGGGGGCAGAACAAGGACAAGAGACAAAAATCCTTGCCCTCACAAAGCTTACGTTCTAGCGCCTTCCGATGAATAGAAAGCTAGTGGAAAGGGAACCTCATTTCTCAGTCATGCCTTCACTACTGATTTCCCTCTTCTCGCTTGACTCTGAGCACATCAGAACCACTAAGGCATCACTGTCAGAACACCACCACCGAGCAGTATCTGGATCTCCCAGAGCCCCTCAAGCTTTCAGCCAGATGTTCCCCGGAAATCATGTGCTTACCTCCTGCTCTTGGTTCTCCAACATCCTACACCAAAAGCCCATTGGAAGGAAACATCTGATGAGAGACAGGAGATACAGGATCAATCTCTGTTAGTATGCATCTACTCTCACCTCTCTTTGCCAGGGCAAAACCCTGAAAATTTTTAAGCGACCCCCCTGGGGAAATCCAGGCAACTTTTTTTGTTCTTGTGTAAAATTTAAGAGGAAGCAAAAAAATCCACCCACACGAGCTACTGCACACAGTCGCTCAGTCATGTCAGACTCTGCAACCCTTTGGACTGTAGCCCATTAGCCCATTTTCTCTGTCCCTGGGGTTTTCCAGGCAGGGACACTGGAGCAGGCTGCCATTCCCCTCTCCAGGGGATCTTCCCAACCCAGGGATCAAACCCCCGTCTCCTGTTGCAAGAGGATTCTTTACCTGCTGAGCTTTTGAGGGAGCCCCCACACACTCATGAGCTGGGGGCCAAGCTAAAAGCCCTGAGGGATTTACCTCCCTTCTCAGACCATGGCAGGGACTCTGAACCAGGGGCCACCTCTAGCCAAAACAAGTTCAGGTCAACAATGTCACCTGAGGCGGCCAGAACGGGCAGGCTGAGCTGTAAAACCTTTCTGCCTGAGAATTGCTGGACCCACACAGCACAGCTCTCTAACTGAGCCTAACACCGCCCCCTCCTGGCTGTCTAGAGAAAACCAAAACCCCACAAACGCCGAGGCTCCTGTCTCCCTTTGTCTTGCTTAAGCACACTCAGGACCCCAGAGGCAGATCTGAGTTGGAGAGTTCCGGGGGCACCTGAGCGGGTTGCCCAGTTGTGACCTTCTCTTAGCTAATTCCATTTCCAGAACCCAAGCCAATGGTTCTAATCATTTCCTCTCGACATGCGGTTTGTACCTCTGCCCAAGCACCCCAGAGCTGCACAGGTCGATTCAGGATGTTTTCCACTCCTTTGCAAAGATTCATTAAAGCCTAAGCCACTGATTTCCCCCAATGTGGCAGTTTACATGCGCAGCAACATCGCCCACTCCAACAAGGGGACCATGAAGGCTGAGGCACAGGGTTACTCAAGTCCAAAGGGGCCCATGATGTCACCTTCTGTTAAAATACAGCACTAATCTTGTTACTCCTAGAACCACTTCAACAGCATCCACTCTGGCTGCTGCCTCCACCCCCTTCTCCTCTCTTAAGAGCGGAACAATAAGGTTTAATTTCCCTTTCCAATTTACCTTGAAATGAAAACTGACTTCAGCCAATATGTACTGCCAACAAATGATCCAGGCTGGCTCCTGGGAAAATGAGACTATCTCTAAGCTCTCCCTGTCCTCCCCCCCTGCCCATTCACACACCCACTCATTTTTACAGTCCCACAATTAATTTTAAACACATTCTCTTATTAGTTCTGCTTTACCATTAGAAGAGCATGTAATGAGTTTCCTTCTACTTTATGTTGTGCTAACACAAGGCTAACATTTCAGGAGGAGAGGAAGTCGTTTACACCACAAAATTAGCAGGGCATACAGCTTTCCCAATCTTTTCTAGAATACCAGAAGGTCTCTCCACACACAGACACTGCATGCAGAGATGAAGCTGCATGATATAGGACAAATCCCGGCTATACAGCCCAGCAAACCGGAAACGCTGTGACTGCAGTGCCATATTAAGTAGTACACTTGCTGACACTCTGACTTTTCATCTGATGCGGTCACTACACAAAGGCCCTGAACTGAGAAGTGGGAAATCCAATTCCATAACAACTCATGTATTACATCCTGGATGTAAGCAGTCTAACTGCTGTAACCAAAGGGATCAGGTTGACTCACTGTGAACAATTAATCTCCTCAGATTAAAACAAAAAAGTTTCTTTCTCTTCTCATTTCAGGCATTTGGTATATTCCCAGCACAGGAGCAAAATTAAATACACCGAAGTGTCTTTCCACAAAAGTAAGGGCAAGAAAGATGACAATAAGGCAATCCACACACTAAGTGAAGCTCACGAATCTCCAGGGCCTTGAAAAGTTTGCCAAATTCAGGACCATAATTCAGTAACTAAATGGTCATCACTCTCAGGCTCAAGAAGAGTGAGCCAAGGGCCGAGAGCAAGTATCTCTCCTTTCTTCTGGGACTCACACCACTTAGAAACAAACAGCTATAAACTGGCTTAAAAAATATCCGAGGGGGGGAAAAAATCCAAGGACCCCCAAGATGCTATACACTTAACCCTAAAATTTGGAGAAGGAAATGGCAACCCACTCCACTACTCTCGCCTAGAAAATTTTATGGATGGAGGAGCCTGGTGGGCTACAGTCCATGGGGTTGCAAAGAGTTGGACACGACTGAGCGACTTCACTAACCCTAAGATTAAAGGGCACTTAGAAAGCTTCCAATGTAACTTTCCTTAAAAACACTGGACAAACACAAAAACCTAGACTTCAAGGAATCATTTCTAGCAACTACTATTCTCTATCAGCTTCCTCCCTGTAGACCCCACTCCTCAGGAGGAAATGAGGCATTTCTGCCCTTGGGGGAAAAAGGGGAAGCTCTTAATTTTAGCTCTATGATCTGGAAGATGGATCCGTGTGTCATCCAACTAAGGATAGAGTCAGTGGCCCTCTCAGCTACTTATGCAGCGCCAACTACATTTCCTGGGCCCTTTCAATCACGTCTGAAGTTTATTTTCTCCACCTGTACCAGCACCAGTATCTCCGGGGAAAATCCAGTTGCTTTCTATTTATAAAGCAACCTGTAAGTGTCTAAACAATTCCAGGCAGAAAGTCAAAGCTTTAGCTCCACAATTTTCACTCCCATTTAAACTAATACTTCAATACTTTCTAAAACTTCAAGAGGCATGTTAAAAAAAAAACAAATCCGGTGATAAAAGTATATAAGCCGCCGAGACTCCCATCCCTTCTTGCTCATTCTTCAGCCCTTGGTGCCGGATAGCAACTCAAAAAGCTCTCCTTCTGAAACACCCACAAGTAGCAGAAGTAGCTCCCCAGGTCTGACCAACATCTGCCCGTTCTCAGCTAAGCAGCTCTGCTCCATCCTTTTGTTCATCTGTAACTTGCCACTCCTTCTACTTCCAGCTAAGTAACAAAGGCAACCACAATCCAGCGCAAGAGCCTCCTGTGTCCCAGTAGAATACTTGCCATTACTCCTAGTCCCGGCGTTCGGGTCAACGTAGCAAACTCCTGTATTCCTTACGAACAAGGAGCCAAAGGACGACGTGGTCCTTATTCCTCTTTGCCTACTAAGCTTGGGGAGTGGGAAGGAAAGATGCTTTATATATTTTATAAAACTAAATGGAAAGCCAGGTTTCCTTCCTTGGATCCGGACCAAGCACCCATCTTCATCCCGGGAGGTGAAGCTGCTCCTTTCCTAGGATGTCCAGCAAGGTCCCCACCTCAAGCACCACTGCTGACGCTCAAACCCATGGCCCTTACCAGAGAGTAGCACCCACCCCCCGCGAACCCGTCCACGCCCCCTCACCTGAGAGCAGCGCCCACTCCCCACAGCGATACCGCCAGCGCCCCACCATATAGTAAAGAGTCCCAGGTTCTCCTTCCGGGTGAGCGGCCGGCGCCCCGGTGCACGACGGGAGAAGGCTGCAGGCACGCCAATCCCTGGTGCCCAGGGCGCCCCGCCCTCGCAGGCCCTGGCTCTTAGCGACAAGCACCTCTCGCGGCGGCGCACTCCGCACCGCCCAGGCCCTGGCTGGAATCTGGATCCCGCACCTCTCTCTTGGGGCGCTGCTTGGGGGACGAGAGCGAGGGGAGGAGAAGGGGCTCTGACGTCCAATCCGGAGCCGCGTCCCGCCCATTGTTGTTAAGCGCCGCCAATCAATAGCCAAGAAGCGTACCTGACTGTCCAAAAGTGGGTCCAGGAGCCGAGAGGTGTGAGGGTTAGTCAGCGGTGCTGAGCGTGGGAGAATCAGGAACGTGGGAGCCTCTCTCAGTCTGGAGAGGGTGCCCGTTTGAACTCTGTAGGTTTCGGTTCCCCGGCGGAATTATCAAGGGGTCGCCCACTCAGATTCGAAAACTCGATTGTCCTAGCGAAAGCCGAACTGCGGACAATCCTGCAAACACTGCAAGTTCGTTCACTTGAGAGACAAACGTAAGGAAGGATCGCGCAGCTAGTCAGTAAAGAAGGAAGAATCCGTTGACTATGATGAAGATTTTTTTTTAATACTGTTGAAATGTCTTAGCAAAGGTTAATTTCAAGGGAAAAGTTACAGTCACAAATACAAGCTCTGGAGTTAGAAGATGTGGGCACTGCAGTGACCTTGTGGCCCTAAACTGGTCTTAAATCTTTGTCTTAGTTTCCTCTTCTATAAAGTGGAGACAGCTCAGAACGTAAGGTGCACTTAAAGCAAGTTTTGCCAAACGTTTTTGTCTCAGGATCCCTTTACATTCTTAAAAATGATTATGGACTCCCAAAGAGCTTTTGTTTATGTGGGATGTTCACTGGATTGGAAATTTAAATTGAGAAATTTAAGAGCATGTATTAATTCACCTAAAGCTAATAATGGACTTCCCTGGTGGCTCAGATGGTGAAGAATCTGCCTGCAATGCGGGAGATCTGGGTTTGATCCCTGGGTTGGGACGATACCTTGAAAGAGAGTATGGCACCCCACTCCAGTATTCTGGCCTGGAGAATCCCCATGGACAGAGGAGCCTGGCAGGCTATAGTCCATGGGGTCACAAAGAGTCAGACATGACTGAGCGAATAAGCACAGCACACAAAGCTAATAATGGGGCTTCCCTGGTAAAGAATCTGCCTGCAATGCAGGAGACCTGGATTCAATCACTGTGTTAAGAAGATCCCCTGGAGAAGGGAAAGGCTACCCACTCCAGTATTCTGGCCTGGAGATTTCCATGGATTATACAGTCCATGGGGTGGAAAAGAGTCGGACACAACTGAGCAACTTTCACAGAGCTAATAATAAACCATTACATGTGAACATAATATATTTCATGAAATATAACTACATTTTTTTTTTTAAGTATTGAATGAAAAAAAAAGAAAAAAAAGAAGTATTGAATGGGTGCTCAGTCACTTCAGTCATGTCTGATTCTTTGCAACCCCTTGGACTGTAGCCCTCCAGGCTCCTCTGTACATGGGATTCTCCCAGCAAGGTTAATAGAAGGGGTTGCCGTTTCCTCCTCCAGGGGATCTTCCTGGCCCTTGAATAGAACCCGTGTCACCTGTGGCTTTTGCATTGGCAAGCGGATTCTTTACCATTGAGACACCTGGGAAGACCCTCTGAGCAGAGTGGCATTATATTACAGTTTTGCAAATTCCCATGTGCTTCCCCATTCGTTCGTTGTACTGTTTTTTGGACAAGGAAATCCAGAAAATCTGGTCTCATGCAGATAACACAGCTAGAAAAGGGAGAAGTATCTTTAGCCTTCTCTGATAATTGTGGGTACTTTTTAAATTTTAATCCAAAAATGTCTTATTACTCACTCTCTGAGCTGTTACATGGGAGCAGGTGGGGTGTGCATGGGGACTGTGGACAGCATGGGGTCTCCGGGGTTGGTAAGTACAGAGCTCACACTGGACACCAGGCTGCTTTCCCACACTGGAGAGATGAAGGACTTTGGAGAAATTCGTAACTTTTTCTGGAACAATCTGAAGGGAAGTCCTGCTGCCAAGTCTTGGACCCAGCCATGCCTCTTAACCTCCAATTTGTGTAAGATGCCGTGGTATCTGCACAGGTGGCCCCAATGGTTCTGTGCTGAAAAGAAAGTTACTATTTCCCAGATGCAACTAATGGTGGAAGAGGTACAGGAAAGGTTCCGTGGTGATGGCAACCTGCAGAAGGCTGTCCATTAAGAATGAGCACCTGTGGGGGTTGGGATGCCAGAGTCCTCCTCCTCAGAGGAAGGGCAGCCAGGAAGTCATGGAGCTCTTCTGAGGAATGTTCTGGATACAGAACTGAGTGTTGGCCCCGCTTGGGATGGGGCAGTTTGCTTACTGACTTTTAAGAAGTTACTTCTCAGATTGCTCAATCATTTCATTTGGGATCACTTTTTTGAAATTGAGGGACCAAATTTTCCAAGTGAAAGTTATCTCATTTATCAGGGCCAGCTAGAGACGTTTTTCAGCTTCCTTCCAAACTTGAAAGATGCAGGGAATGCCCAGCTTCCAGACACTCTTAATGAATCTTGCCCCCCATCCTACTTCCATTTTGCTTTTGGTACAGACAAGAGGGAAGTTGACCACAGTCTGGTTAAGGCTAGAAAGCATCAGGCTGGAATTGTAGTGGGACAATCCCATATGGAACCATGTGGTTAGTCTTGATGTGGAAGACACCACTGATGGAGAGTAAAATGCCTGATTTCTAAGAAGGAGGGCAGTGGGTGAGGGCATATGGGCCTCTATGCTTCCCATTCCTGAACAGCTCTTTATTTTCTTTTGGCCATGCCACAGAGTAAGGGGGATCTAAGTTCCCCAACCAGGGATTGAACCCATGCCCTCTGCATTGGGAGCACAAAGTCTTAACCACTGGACCACCAGGGGAAGTCCCTGAACAGCTCTTTTAACCATCTTATATGCTCGGGATTCACTGTACAAGTTAAAAACAAACAAACCCTGGCATGGGGCATAGGTGCCAAGGAAGAGAAGTATAGTATTTCAGAGAGAACAGAAACTTGCTCTGGACTCAACCCTCTTTTGTGGCAGAAAGAGAAAAGGACAGTGATGTCTCTAGTCTCTGTGAATTCACAGTAGAAAATCACAAACAGATTTGGAAAAGAACTTCACACCGAAGTCTTCAGTAAAAGGACAGATCTTTTCTTCTCTCTGGAGACTGGCTTTTTCCAACTTCAAAGCTGGTACTAGCAGGTCCACCGTCACTGGGGAAATAGATTTTCTTAACATTCCTCAGGATCATCTCTCTGCTCTGGCTGGTTGGGGGCTCTTGACATTGCCCAGAGCTCTGGAGAAGTGTTCTGAGAAAGTGTATGCTGCTAATGTCCCCTTTGAAATAGGTGAAAAGGACACAGCAGGAGTTCCATTCAGTCTTGACAGGGCTCTGCATTTAGAAGGCGGGTCTTCCTTCTTCCATCATAACACGGGGGAGAGCTTAACTCTTGATTAGGGGCAGAGACAAAGCAAGATACTCTGGCAGGGTGCATGTTGATAGCCAGAGCTGCCTGGCCAGCTTTAGAGCAGCTCAGTGCTGGTCCAAGCAGGGCTTCTGAACTCTTATTTGTTAGTAGCAAAACTCAACAAATGGTAGTTCCTTAAAAGTTAGTTGTAATGGGAAATCTAAAACCATTTGGAAAATATTCCTGAATTATACAGTTCTTCCAAATATTTTTTATTTTTCTTGGCCACGCCAGGAGGCATGTGAGATCTTAGTTCCCCAACCAGGGATTGAACCCACCCCCCTTGCATTTGAAGCTCAAAGTCGTAACCACTGAACAACCAGGGAAATCCCCCAGATCTTCCAACTATTGATCCATTTCATTATTCAGCATTTTAAAAATCACATTTATTCAAATCATCAGTAATCTCATCAATCTTGTGAAGCCATCAAGCTCACTGAAGACTAGGGTAGGGGCTTGGAGCTTCAAAAAAGGAGGGCAATTCACAGTACTAGAAAGAGAGTAGATGTTTGGTAATTAGAAGTTTACCCAGTCTTGCTGAAAAAGTCTTTCAGGGGAAAAAAAAAAAGTTATCTCTGGTAAGAGCTCTTTTTTAATACAGGCCTCCTATCTAAATTCTGTTGGGTAGTTGTTGTTAATGTTCAGTCGCTAAGTCGTGTCCAACTCTTTGCAACCCCATGAACTGCAGCACACCAAGCTTTCCTATCCTTCACTATCTCCCAGAGTTTTCTCAAACTCATGTTTATTGAGTCAGTAATGCCATCCAACCAGGTAAAAGTTTTTCCTAAGTCTGCTGGGTGTTACTGCCTTCAGCTCAAAATAACCCACAAGCCAATGTACCATATTTGTGGGTGGCATATTCTGCTCTACTTCAGCACAATTTCCAAAAGTATAAATTATACTTGAAAGCTCAGATTTTGTCACTGGCAGAAATACTTTCTTTCAGTCATTTTCCTTGAAGTGACAGATCCATTTTGTCCAAATATCCAAGTTGAATGACCATAGTTTTTGTTATTCTTTTAAAAAAAAGGTATTTAATGAAGAAAAGCAGCTAGTTCAATCCACACCTCTCAGACAGTTGCACAACTATATACTTCAGTAATTAGCAGAGCTGCTCTATGTATATGTCAAATTTATCACATAGAACATTAAAAAGATAGAAGAGATTTCACAAAATTAATCATTTGTACTGCTTTATCAAGGACACCCTTAAGTGAAAGTGGACTCTTGATTGTTTTATTGCATTGTAGCAGTGAAGAATATAAATATAATACAAGTTGGTGCCACACTGCCTTGATTCCTGCTAAGATGCCAGCAGTTTCATCCGGTTTTACAATCAGTGAAAATACAAACACAATGAAAAAGACCAAATATTGTCTTATTATTATTATGAAAGTAGTTTTGACCATGCAGACTCCCTGAAACCATCTTAGGCACTCCCAGAGTGTGTCGACTATATCTGGAGAACCATAGAATATATCTGCAGAATATATCCACTCATTCATAACAAACACTGAGCCCTTTAGATAGTCTAGGCACTGTCTCAGGCCTAGTAAGTAAAGTAAAGCAGTGAGCCAAACAGGAAAATACCTTGGCCTTCTGGAGCTTGAAATTCTCAGAAATATAAGAGCTTGACATCACTGTACCATGTATTAATAAATGCTTTTAAATAAATTAATTAAATAATTTTCACAAACAGGCAGTGGCCCATCTCTGTCTTGTTTTTTCAACATTAATTTCTAACACTGGATAATGGGGTGAATCCTTACTGTACTTGAAATGCAGGCAAGTCACAGCACTCTAAGTATCGATCCCTTAAGAAAAACCAGTCACATCAGGGCTCTGGGTGTGTGATTTGAGAAGTATAGGTAATTAAGTCCAGTTACTACCAGCAAGTCATCAGTCTGACCAGAGGAGATAAGAGAGATAGCTGTTAAGTATATTTGCCTTTTAAAAGAGAATGCTGGTTAACCCCAAATGAATAAAAATCTTTAACAATAGAATTTCAAGAAGTAGTCAAAATGAAACAAAGAATCTCACACACCATTAGGATGGCTGCTATTAAAGCAAAACAAAAACCAAGACAACAAACCGTGAAGGTGTGGAGAAATCCAAACACTTGGGCACAGTCAGTGGGAATGTAAATTGGTGCAGCCGCTGGAAAAATAGTGTGGATTTCCTAAAAAATTAAAAATGGAATTACTAATGATCCAGCAATTCCACTTCTGGCTATGTAACCAAAATAATTGAAAACAAGGTCTGGAAGAGATCGCTGTATACCATAAAACCTGGAAGCAACTCAAGTGTCTGACAACAGAAAAATGGATAAGCAAAATTTGATATATACAAACAATGGGACATTCTTCAGTCTTAAAAAGAAGGAAATTTTGACATATGGTGCAACATATGTCCATATGAACCTTGAGAACATTCCACTTCAGTCGCTCAGTCGTGTCCGACTCTTTGTGACCCCATGAACTGCAGCACGCCAGGCCAACTCCCAGAGTCCACCCAAACCCATGTCCGTTGAGTCTGTGATGCCATCCAACCATCTCATCCTCTGTCGTCCCCTTCTCCTCCTGCCTGCAATGTTTCCCGGCATCAGGGTCTTTTCCAATGAGTCAGCTCTTTGCATCAGGTGGCCAAAGTATTGGAATTTCAGCTTCAACATCAGTTCTTCCAGTGAACACCCAGGACTGATCTCCTTTAGGATGGACTGGTTGGATCTTCTTGCAGTCCAAGGGACTCTCAAGAGTCTTCTCCAACACCACAGTTCCAAAGTATCAATTCTTCAGCACTCAGCTTTCTTTATAGTCCAACTTTCACATTCATACATGACCACTGGAAAAACCATAGCAAAGTAATGTCTCTGCTTTTTAATATGCTATCTAGTTTGGTCATAACTTTCCTTCCAAGGAGTAAGCATCTTTTAATTTCATGGCTGCAGTCACCATCTGCAGTGATTTTGGAGCCCCAAAAAATAAAGTCAGCCACTGTTCCCACTGTTTCCCCATCTATTTACCATGAAGTGATGGGACCAAATGCCATGATCTTCGTTTTCTGAATGTTGAGCTTTAAGCCAACTTTTCCCTCTCCTCTTTCACTTTCATCAAGACGCTCTTTAGTTCTTCTTTGCTTTCTGCCATAAGTGGTAGTGTTATCTGCATATCTGAGGTTATTAATATTTCTCCCGGCAATCTGGATTCCAGCTTGTGCTTCCTCCAGCCCAGCGTTTCTCATGATGTACTCTGCATTTAAGTTAAATAAGCAGGGTGACAATATACAGCCTTGACGTACTCCTTTTCCTATTTGGAACCAGTCTGTTGTTCCATGTCCAGTTCTAACTGTTGCTTCCTGACCTGCATATAGGTTTCTCAAGAGGCAGGTCAGGTGGTCTGGTATTCCCATCTCTTTCAGAATTTTCCACAGTTTATTGTGATCCACACAGTCAAAAGCTTTGACATAGTCAATAAAGCAGAAATAGATGCTTTTCTGGAACTCTCTTGCTTTTTCGATGATCCAGCGGATGTTGGCAATTTGATCTTTGGTTCCTCTGCCTTTTCTAAAACCAGCTTGAACATCTGGAAGTTCACGGTTCACATACTGCTGAAGCCTGGCTTGGAGAATTTCAGAACATTATGTCTAATAAAATAAGCCAGTCACAAAAAGATAATTACTGTACGATTGCATTTATATGAGGAGTACTTAGAGTAATCAAAATCGTGGAGACAGAAAGTAGAATAGCGATTACCAGGGCCTGGAGGAAGGGAGGGATGAGGGGTTATTGTTTAATGGATATAGTTTCAGTTGTACAGGATGAAAAAGTTATGGAGATGGATGGTGGCAATGGTTACACAACAATATGAATGTATGTAATATTTTTAAAGTTTTATATATTTTAAAAATGGCAGAGAAAAAGAATTTCAGATAGTGCAGAGGAAAATATTTTTAAAGTCCTATATTTCCTTCACTCCTTAAGTCATATTTCAAAAGCAGCTATCTATCTATTGTACTTAAAATAACTACTATGTACTGAGGGCCAGTTATGTGCCAATCCCCATTCCCTTTACACATTACTATTAATCCTACAGAAATGCTGCATGTTAGGTCTTAAATAATATTTTTGTATTTTATATTTTTATGGAAGCTGATGCTCAGAGAAGTTAAGCAGCTTGTCCAAAGTTACACAGCAGGCAAATAATAGAAACAGAATTGAATCCAGTTCAGCCTGATACCAAGTCCTTGTTCTGTTTTGTAACATCACACTTCCTCCTTTCCCCACATTCCTTGTGATTTTGGGAATTTCATGTGACAGATATACTTCCTGCTGGAGCAATGTCACTTCAAATGTTGTCTCGAGCAAGATCATTACGACTGAGTTGCCATTATCCTTAGAAAGAAAAGAAACACTGCAGGTCTGAATAGTTTGAAATGTCATCATTCTTATGGGAAAAGAAAAGAATTAAATCCATTTAATCCCAAAAGACTTTCAAAAAAAGATTTTATTAATGCAGAAGCTTGGAGGCTTGAGAGTTTGACATCCATCCCTGGCAGAACTCCAGAACAGATGATTAACAAGAGAGCTCTTAAATGATTCAGATTAGCATAAACTAGCCTATGCTCTGGTACCTAAAAAGAGAAGGTGACCTTTGACTCCTTTAACTCTGGAGAGATGTAGAGCACTAGGGCTGTGACGGCTCCTCTATTCTGAAATATGCTTCTAAGAGGCAGAATTGAACAAACTAGACGCGCTAGATCTGAAACTGCTGTCCTGTGATATACAGTTTAAGAAAACTGTGACATTTATCTTAGAAAGGAGAGACCTTAAGGAACATGAAGGCTGAATTTCAATATTAGAAATACAATATGAAAGAGGAATTAAATTAGAGAAGAGAACTGTGCTGCTACAGAAGCCAGAAGGAAGGAAATAGGTGGCATTTCCATGGGGAAGCAGATTCAGCTCAGTATGAGGAATTGGGGATAACAGCATTTTATGCAGGCAGAAATATGCCTTTAGAGTTAGAAATAACATCAAATCTTGATTCCAACACTTTCTTGCTTAATGCCATTGGACACGATCTGCCACTTCTGAGACTTTTCTACAAAATGGACATAGCAATTCCACCTCCCAAGGTCGATGTCAGGATTAAATAACTTTGCTTTTAAGATAGCAATGTGACAATTTTTAAATAAGGAAAAAATGTATTTATTTGGCTGTGTGGGGGTCTTAGTTGCCACATGTGGATGTAGGATCTAGTTCCCTGACCAGGAATAGAACCCAGGACCCCTGCATTGGGAGCATGGAGCCTTAGCTACTGGCCCACCAGGAAAGTCCCCCCATGCACGCTTTTTAAAGAGAGGATTAAATAATATTAATCAAAGACTTAAGATTTGTAGAACTGGGGAATAAGCAGTCAATAAGAAGTAAGTAATAGTATTACAACTAAGTTTCTATCACTGAAATTATCTAAAACAAACTAATGTACTTCAGGAGAGAGTGAATAGATGAATTTTTGGACACCCAACCCAAAAATGTCTTGAGAAGAACTGCCCTCTTCGCCTCTCTCATAGGTCTTTCAGCAGAACTCTTATGATATCGCTGGGCTGGGTTTATTCTTACATGGCAGTTCTCTAGAACCCACTACAGGTTCTAGAATATTTCTGTAGAACCCCAATTCTCTACCGTACTCTGTACGGTACCTGACTCAGCAAAACTGTTATATAAATGCAGGCTCCTGCTTTCTGGGGTGGAGTGCAGTAGACTCGTTTCCTTTCTCCTTTTCTTCTGATTAGAAGGCTATTTGAATTCCAAGTAAGGGGGGAAAGGTCACCTTTTGGTAGACGTTCTGTTTAGATCCTAATTGAACAAGGAAATGTAGAGTAAGGGGGAGATGGAAAAACCTCACGAATGTGATGTGAAGAAAAGAGATGGAAGAAAGCTTGATCACCTCCATTTTCTTTCAAGAAGGAAAAGAACATTAATTTGTGTGCGTGCTCAGTTGCTCCTACGAGCGTGCGCTAGGTTGCCCCAGAGGTGTACTGGAGTGGGTTGGTATTTCCTACTCCAGGGAATCTTCCTGACCCAGGGATCCAATCTGCGTCTCCTACATTGGCAGGGAGGTTCTTTACCACTGAGCCACCTGAGAAGTGAAAGTGAAAGTCGCTCAGGCTCAGTCGTGTCAGACTCTGCAACTGCATGGAATATACAGTCCATGGAATTCTCCAGGCCAGAATACTGAAGTGGGTAGCCTTTCCCTTCTCCAGGGGATCTTCCCAACCCAGGGATCGAACCCAGGTATCCCGCATTGCGGGCAGATTCTTTATCAGCTGAGCCACAAGGGAAGCCCACATATTAAACTATTTAATCATTTATTCAACAAATGTTGATTTGACTGTCTTATGTTAGGCGCTGTACCGGGCCGAAGTTTCTGTGCTAACGGGAGTGGAGTTTTAAGTCCAACAAAGAAGACAGACACTAATTAATAACAGTAAAGTAGGGTGAACATTATCATGAGACCGAATTTCCACATGAACAGGTTTGGGGACAGCAGTCTAGCTGAAATCAAAACTAGGACACTTGTCTCAAAGAATAAGAAACAGGTTTTTTGCCTATTTCTGTGTATCTTTGAGGAGGCTGAGTGAGGGAAGGGTACTCACGGATATTGAGGGTTTCGGCACTAAAGCCTCCCATTCGTACAGCCAGTTTAAGGGGGAAGTTCAGGATATCATGAATGACACCTACCAGGGGGACCTAGCCTAGCTTAGGAGGTCAGGGAAGGCATCGAAGGGGAAGTACTTTAATCTCAACGATGAGAACTAGAAGCCTTATAAAGATCTGGTGAGAAAGCCTTATAGAGACCTGGTAAGAAATAAGACTCAAAATTTTCAAGAATGTGAACTACTGTCCAAAAGTGGTTTATATTTTACACCGAACATCAACGGGTTCGTTTATAAAACCACACGTTTTAGTTTGCTAGGTTACAGCGTTCTGAACTACAGTCGCTTCGGCACTAGCGGTTGAAAAATTAAAACTTCTCGAAACCCTCGCAAACTGTACGTGGCGCCGTGGAAGGCGCGCAGCACTTCGGGTCTTGTAGTCCGGGATGGACTCCGAGTCCCATATTGCTGTGCGATGGGTCGTCGCGCCTGCGCGGTGCGGGCGGCGGGCAGCGCAGAGTGCGAGGCTCTTTTGTTCGTCTGAGGGGAGGGCCGTTGGCAGGGGCCTGCGGTACGCCGCTTCAGTGAGGGGGCTCGACAGTGGTCACCCGGCTTGTTGCTTTTCTGGTCGCCACTCCCCCGGCCGGCCGGACAAGACCCGCCAGTAGCGCGACACCTATTCCTCTCGGGCTTGTGGGCGCTGCTCTGAGGTGAAGAGCCCGCTAGAGGCGGGCAAGCGGGGGGATGGCGCGCGGCGGCGGCGGCGGCGGCGGCGGCGGGAGCCCTGGATCAGGGGCCGCGAGCTCGCGGCGGAGGTTAGGAGCGGAGAGCGCGCCCGAGTCCCTCTCCCTCCCCGCGCCGAGCCTTCTGCCGGGCGCAGTGGGTAGGGCGAAGAGCGCGAGTAGATGGAGAGGGCGGGGCGGCGAGTCCGGAGCCAGAGATTGAAGCGATTTGGGATGGGCCGAGCATTTGCGCGTCGCCCTTCGGCCTGAGTAGACCAAGACAATGCTACGTGGGTTGGGTGGACGGCTGGGGGATTGGGCTGGAGAGGAAACATAGTAAATTGGGGAGAGGACGGACGGGACAGCCTGGGCGCTTGAACCAACGTAGGGAGGGTTGACGACTGCAAGACCCGAGGTTAGAAATGTAACCTGAGAATATTGGGTCCCGCCAGGGCTGCCATAGGAACTCCGCTTGCGGAGTTGCGGAGCAGTAACTTCGAGGAAATTGTAAGGGGGTGGGGGGCAGGGCAGCCCAAAGCGTAGTGCTTTGGGGAGGTCTGTTGAGTAAATTGGGGAAGGGCCTAGAAGGAGGGGTGGTATTTGCCTGGTTTTGCTCGGGGACTGGGGGTGGCGGGGAGAAACTGTTAAGAGTAAGTGGGCGGAGGTCCCGAGAGCTTTTCTGCGAGGCTTGCACAAGAAAAGGGAAAAACTGGTCACCGCTTGCTTCCTGGTTGATCGGCTGTAAGAATAATGTGTGGAAAAAAGATGGAACGCATTTTATTATCTTTTCCAGGTTTTCTCCTGCCTTCCTTCACTCGGTGTTTCCTTTAAGGAGTTAAAAAGTCCCAGTGCAACTCTTGCTTTAATTCATAATTAAATACATACGTTTTTATCTGGGATTGTTGCTGGTCACAAAAGGCAGTGAAATTGTAGAAATGTGTAGATGAGTTCATATTTAAGGAATGAAGTTAGTGAGAGATTGTGAGATGGTGTGGGAAGTTGAGAGAGAACGTGGAAAAGTTCATGAGATTGTGAGATTTTTTTCCTTGAGCTCTTAAGTTTTTTAGCCAGCTTGTCCTTGCTAGAAAATTTGAACACGAAGGGAGCACTACTTTACCCCTTTTTCAAAACTTCAGATGAAGGTTTTTCTTGGATTGCTGTTGCACTCAGACGTGTTACTGGTTCGACTCTGTTGAGGTGGCATTTACAAGAAGATCAGTTATACCAGAACCTCTGGCCGGGGGTTTAACATAACCCTTCTCAATTGTGTTAAGACTCAGGTCGGCATTTTGGAATAGTTTTAAAAGGTCCAAGATTTTGGAATGGCTGCAGGAATACAGTTGGGAAATTAGTGTCTGTGTTCCAAAGTGCTTACAGATATTTATATGGAAAGTGATATGATTGAAGAGCACATTGTTGGAATCGGCCACTCCTTGATAAAGCTTTAGGGCAGTTCAGACTCTTGAGTCCTTTACAATTTTCTCTGTGGTGCTGTTTTCTTCATTGGCTGCTGTAGCCTAATTTTTTTTTTTTCCATTAAAAATGTAAATATCATATAGCTTTGTGCTTCTAGCTTCTTGATTAAAGGAGACCGAGAAAGAATACTCTATCCTGCAGTTTGACTACAGGATACTAATATCTTTATCATCATCTAAAGAAAGGAAGCAACCATTCTATCTTCTGGTGACCATTTTAGAGACTAGGAAAATATTTCTTTTTGAATTCACACCACTTAAAGAGAAGTGATGCATTTTTGTCATTTTCTAGTAGTTTACCAATGAAATCTTCCCTTTTTGTATACTGTCTCTGATGGTATAACAGATTTTCTGTTGTATTTGATGAATTTTTACATCATAGTTTACTTTTCTGGGTAGTTTTTTAAATAAGATGCTAATGGCTAGTTTATGGGTTCATGTAGGATGAGCCATGGCTCTTGTTCATCCAAGACTAAAATATAGTTCTTTCATATTGTTGAATGAATGGATAGGGCTTTGAGATCTTCCTGAGAATTCCCTGTGTTAGCAGAATAACTCTGTGCATTTATGTAATCAATTTGCCTGTTTTTGTTCTATGACATTTGGCAGAATGAAACTGTTGCCCTTGGCATTCTTGTCTTAGTCTCCGTTTTTAATATAGTCACCCGGGTATTAAATACAGAAAAGGTATACAGATTGTGTAAGTGGCACTTTTAAATACCCTAAGCCAGGACTAGGAGAGCACTCAGGATCTGGGTTTTCAACAGCAAGCTATAGAGTACTTTGAATATTTTCTGTTATGTAAGTATTTTGAAAATTTTGTGTCCTTTGTATGGAGCTAGGTATTTCTCAATAGCAATGTCTATTGAAAACTTGAATAGCCTTTCCAAGGTTAATTGAAGAAGTTATTTGAATAAGGACAAAATTCTGATCGTGTAAGTATTTGAGTTACTGCCTTTAAGCTTTTGTGATTTGCTGACCAAGAGAGGATGGCCTGATTTGTCTGTGAAATTGTGCCTTTCTTTAATAGTAGCTAACACGTTGAAAGCTTAACAACTGTGGTATTTGAGAAGTTAGTGTCATTATTCTGATTTTGTTTTGTTGTCTATGAATGCTTTGGTATCTGCTTTTAATTCCAACTTAGTCATAATTCTGGTCTTGCTTTCTAATCACTTATTTCATTTTAAACTAAAAGATTTGCTCCTGGTATCATTGTGTCTTGCTAATATTTACAGATACCTGTGGCTTATATATAAATAGAGTTTCATTTACATCAGCACAATGAAAAGGAGTTAGCCAAAGTTTTGGACACATCTCAGATAAAATTCTAATTTTATTTTCACACTGATATTCTAGTCCTAGATCCCAAAATTCGAGGACAGGGATTCCTTTAAAAAGAAAGTCCTGCTCACTGGGTATGTGGCACAAATTCTTGTTTTTTGCTCAGTAAAGTTTTCCATCTGGAAAGCATTTGCCTCACAAACAGCTACAGCTAACGGACGAACTAAAAGCGTTCAGAAACATGAGTCAGAAGGACTACAAATTGAATGTTCTATACATGCCTTCACCTGCCTTTCGATGTCTGGTAATGCTACTGATCATAATCCAATTTGTTTGCTGAGCTTTCCCTGAAAAGCTAAGAGCTTTCAACCTCTGTTCCTTGGTTATCTGATTCTGAGACATCCATTCTTATTGCCCATATGGGGTTCAGCACCGTATGCCAGGTCCAGACCTACCTTTAATTGAGTGTCTGAGTAAAAATAAAAACAAAATGCTTTGGTAATTACAAGAAAAAGAGAAATAATACTTGGCTATGTTGGGTAGACGTGATGGAAGAAGTAGCATTTGCTCTAGCTCTTGAAGGATGGGTAAGATTTTGACTACTAGTTTTGGACAGGATAATAGCAACCCACTCCAGTATTCTTGCCTGGAAAATTCCATGGACAGAAGAGCCTGGCAGGCCGCAGTCCATGGGGCCGCAAACAGTTGGACACACCGAGCATGTGCGCACACACACTTCTAAGTAAAGAGCAAATCCATGCATGGAGGAAGTGTGCAGGTGTGTTCAGGTTATAGTTTTCTGTTTTGACAGGAATATAAGATTTGTGAGGGAAGTGGGAGTCTGGAATAGGTGAATCTGAAGGGTTTAGATGTTACACTGAGGAGTTTGGCCTTTCTAAGGGAGGAGGAGGAGACTGCAGAAAATTTTGTAGCAGTTACCTGCTGCTTTCCTATTCAGTCTACTCCCACCCAAGATGGTTTACACCCTGCCTACCTCAGAAGTGCCTCATTGCATTTGTTAACAGTAGTTCCCTGGGCTTAAATTGCCTCCCTCCAGTCCTGCTTTTCAAATGCTGTTGGAGCCTTACCTCAAATCCTGACTTTTCAAAACCTCTAGTCACCCTAGCTATTTATTTTTCTAAACCCCAATAATACTTTTGTGGCTACTTATTCTTGCTTATATTTCTTTTGCTAATTATTACATACTCCTGTTATTTCTTCTGTTGAAATGAAAATGGACTTCACTTGCTTTTGTACTTTTTTGTATGTTTTTAATCTTACAGTCCTGGTTCTGTGTCTTACCCTTGGGAGACTTTGGGAATTTTCCTGTGCTTCAGAAAGCCTTAGTTTCCTGAAATGGACTTAATAGTGTTTGTTGTGAGAGTTGAATTAAGTGCCTTTCTATGCATTAAGTGTTCAGTATTCAGCAAAAGTTATATGTTATTACTAACCTTCATGGCATTTTCAAAAGCCTGTACTTCTGTGAGTGCAGATCCTGCTACCCTAGCCCAACAGTTCCATTTGCCTGGGTCGAAGGGGTTCCTGTGATGTGGAACTTTCAGAAGCTTTCAATGCTTTAGCTGGAATAAATTGGTTACCTTTTACCACCCAGGCTCTCAGTAAATTGTTTTGATTTTTTTTTTAATAGATGGTATTAAAAGCTAGTAGAGCTGTAGTCATTAACTTTTATGCCGTTAACTGACTAGGCCTTGAACCTAAGCTAGAGGCAAAAGACAGGTCAGGAAAACATGGAATGGAAAAAGGAGCTAGATGAAGAAGGAATGAAGTGGGGAGTGAAATGCGCAGTAATTATCATCTGGTTCTTGTCTGCTGCTCCCTCAGTCTAGCTCTTTCTACCTGGCCACACTTCTGTTCCTCAGATAAAGCAAGCTCTTCTCACCCTAGGACTTTGAACCCACTGTTCTCTAAATTTGGTATATTTTTCTAAGTTTTGCCGAGTTGTCTCCTTAAAATCTTTATTGAATTTGTTACAGTAATGCTTCTGTTTTATGTTTTGGTGGCGAAGCATGTGGAATCTTAGCTCCCTGACAATAACCTGCACCCTCTGCATTGGAAGGCGAGATCTTAACCATTGCACCACTAGGGAAGTCCCATTAGTGTTTTCTTGCTGCTTGTCTGAGCCCTACTCTGCAGACACATGCGTGCATACACTCCCACTCATGCTCACTTATTTGTCCACGTTAGAATATAAACTCTAAGAGACCAGGAATTTTGTTTGTGGTGGTCTCCCCATTTTTCTAGTGTCTCACACATAATAGACGCTCAGTAGATGATGTAGGAGTATGTTCACAGGAAGAGTTAATCTAAACCTAGTCTGGGGCTTCAAGGATGCTTCTTATGTGGGCATTTTAGTTAAGGGAGGTGGTTAAGTGGAGAATGGGGCAGAGGGCAAGGTAATCGTGATTGAGAGGGTTAGATGCAGTGGTCTTCAGTTCAAATGCAGTTAATGGTATGGAGGTCTTCATTTTTACATCAGTGGCTGCTGTTGAGAATGAACTGGGTTAGGAGGTACCCGGGCAGGAGATGGTGGTTACCTGGAGTAGGATGGTAGTAGTGGACTCGACAAATGTATAAGTTAAAAGATATTTAAGATAAAAATCAACAGGATTTAGTAAGAAACCAGATACAGAGTATGAATAGAGAGAAATCAATGTCATAATTTTGTCCTGAACTCAGTAAAAGCTACATGAATTCTTAGACTATTCATTTAATTGAGTAATTGACCTTTTTGAAAAGTATATCTGTAAAATCAGAGCCTGAAATCATAATCTCTGAAGTTTATTATAGAACTTTACCGTATAAATCATTAAAACTGACTTGGTATTTATGTAGTTTCTCCAGAAATCCTAAAATTCCTTTTGCAAATAATTCTGTTGAAATTTTCCATTGTTTGTATCCAGAATTTACTTCCTTTTCCTCACCTATCTATCTTCATAGGAAGATGGATTCCTTTTGCCATTTACTACAAGGTCTTTATTTTTCTGCCTGGATGAGATGAAAGAACATAAGGAATTTCTACACTTCAGGTGTATGAAATGTGATTTCTCAGTTTCTGGCAGCTCTTCTCTCTCAGTATTCCAGAAATGAGATCTGGGTTTCTGTTTTGTAATTACTCGTCATTCTTATCAGTCAGATCTGGGTCCTTCTTGAGTGTGTTCTGGAGCTGCTCTGATGTTTTGAAAAACCTAGCCATGAATTTCAGCCATATACAAAGGGGGAAAAAATGGTATTTTCTCACCAAGTTCCCATTGCACTGGATTTCAGAGTTATGCTTAAAGCAGTACATAATTAATGAAGTAGAACATAGGTACAGATATGTAAATAGATAATGAATGCCAGAAGGTCATAAAAAGCTCACCCCAGAGGAATTCCATGGAGTTATTACACCTGTCTTACAGATGAGGAAACTGAGTTTGCAGTAAATACACATAATGCCTATAGGCATAGTTTTGAGAGATCGAGGACAGGAAAGATATGCTTCTGGTGCTCATACTAGCTAGCTTTCATCTGATTAGAGGAATTATAAGGAGTCTTCAAGCAGTACTCTTCCAGTGTCATTGCTAGGAGAAAAGAGGTCTAGAGTGAATGCTGTTGAAGATGATATAGAGGTTTTGTTTTCAAGAACATCAGTTATCACTTACTGTTCCAGCCTTATTCTAAATGGGCTGGAATAATGGGCTTTATGGAGAAAGTAAAATGTTCACCTACCTTTTCGCTAAGTATAAGAATTGATTTGTGTTTGCAGTAATTTACTGAGGAATGTAGCTTCTGTCAGTCCTCTTGTAGCAGTGGCTTTTTTCCGAGGATGTGCATCAGATCGCCTAAGGAGCTTTTAAAGATGAGATGCCGTGATCAAAGCAACACTGTTTGCAATAATAAAATATAGTAAACAACCAAAATTTTCATCACTAGGTGAGTGGTTAGAGTATGGTGTGTCCATACATATGGAATACTGTGCAGCTTAAGAAAGGAGATCTTTATGGAACAATGTCAGAGATACATTCTATTAAAAGGCAAATTATAGAACTGTAATATCTACTTTCACATATGTACATCTGGGTCAGTTTACATGTAGAAGGACAAAGACAGATTTTGAGGAAGGAAACTGATTTCCTACACTAAGTAATTTTGTAATTGAATATGAATACATATATTACAATTAGAAAAACAAAATATTTTAAAAAATAATACACATACTCTATTTTTTGACTCAGTGGATGTAGACTTCTGTATTTATAAATTCCATAGGTAAGTCTTTTTCTCATTTAGGTGAAAGTTCTCTGTTCACGGTCTGCTTTCCTGTGAATTCTTGCTTAATATAGACTCACCAGACCAGTGTGTTTTACCTTAGCATTTACTGAGAATGCCCTACTGGTCTGGTTTCAGAGGTCTGTAGATATTACCTTGTCCTCACATCTGGAGTTTGACCTTTCTGAAAGCTGGCAAGAAATCAGCTTAGAAGTTCTGGGGTAGCCCTTTATAATTCATGTATGTGATGGCAATCAGGAGCTGTGCTCATTGTCTTCTCAGATCCTTCTCATACCCTTTCACTCGGACTTCACTTTATTGCACTTCACTGTATTGTGTTTTGAAGATAATTGGATTTTTTACAAATTGAAGGTTTACAAGTTAAAAGTTTATGGCAACCCTGTGTCAGTCGAATAAGTCTGTCAGTGCCATTTTTCCAACAGCATCTGCTCACTTTATGTCTCTGTGTCACATTTTGGCAATTCTCTCAATACATCAAACTTTTCATTACTGTTAAATTTGTTATAGTGATCTGTGACCAGTGATCTTTGATATTACTGTTGTGATTGTTCTTGGGTGCCACAAACCATGCCCATTTAAGACAGCAGAACTTAATCTGCCAGCTGTTCCAGTCTCTCTTCCTCTCCCCAGGCCTCCCTATTCCTTGAAATTAGGCCATTTAATAACACTACAATGCCCTCTTAAGTATTCAAGTGAAAGGAAAAGTTGTGTCACTCACTTTAGAGGCTAAAAACTATTAAGTTTTAATGAGGAAGGCATGTTAAAAGCCAAAGGCCAAAGATAGGCACTGGTTAGCCACGTTATGAATGCAAAGGAAGTTTCTGAAGGAAATTAAAAGTGCTACTCCAGTGAACACGTGAATGATAAGAAAACAAAACAGCCTTTTGCTCATATGTAGAAAGTTTTAATGGTCTGGATAGAAGATTAAACCAGTTACAGCATTTCCTTAAGGCAAAGTCTAATCCAGAGAAGGCCCTAACTCCTCATTTCTATGAAAGCCTCACAAGGTAAGGTAGCTGCAGAAAAGTCAGCAGAGGTTGGTTAGTAAGATTTAAAGAAAGAAGCTGTCTGCTAACTTAAAAGTGCAAGGTGATGCAAGTGGTGCAAGTGCTGATGTAGAAGGTACAGCAAGTTATAGAAGATCTAGCTGAAATAATTAATGAAGTTGGCTACAGTAAACAACATATTTTCAGTGTAGATGAAACAACCTTCTATTGGAAGAAGATGCCATGTAGTCGTCTTGCTATGATAAAGTCATAGCAAGAGAGGAGAAGTCAATACCTGGCTTCAAAGGATAGGCTGACTCTATAGGGGCTAAGATAGCTGGTGACTTTTCAGTTGAAGCCAGTGCTCATTTACCATTCAAAAATCTTAGGGCCCTTAAAACTCTAATCTGACTGTTCTGTAAAGGGAATAACAAAACCTGGATGACAGCGAATCTGTTTACAACACAGTTTACAGCATGGCCCCCTGCGGTTTTTGGTCTTAGAATGTATGGTACTTTCCTTATATCCCTTTTTCCAGACTATTCTGTTTTCCAGTTTCAAACAAAAACTCTTCAGCTTTTTCTATTGCCCAGTGCATCTCCTTAACAATAACTTTATCATTTTAAATCTTGATTTATTTCACATGGAAAAACTAATACTTGGTGTGAAAAGATCTGCTGCACACAATAAAGTTACAGTATTTTAAGCCCACTGTTGAGGCCTACTGCTCAGGAAAAAAGATTCTTTTCAAAATATTACTGCTTATTGATAATACACTTGGTCACCCAAGAGCTCTAAAGGAGATGTAAAAGATTAATGTTTTCATGCCTGTGAACACAGCATCATTCTGCAGCCAGTAGATCAAGGAATCATTTTGACTTTCAAGTGTTATTATTTAAGAAATACATTTTGTAAGGCTATAATGGCCATAGATAGTGACTCCTCTGATAGATCTGGGGAAAGAAAATTGAAAACCTTCTGGAAAGGATTCACCATTCTAGATACCGTTAAGAACATTCGTGGTTCATTGGAAGAGGTCAAAATATCAACACTAACAGGAATTTGGAAGAAGTTAATTCCTGGCCATTATGGATGACCTTGAGGAGTTCAAGACTTTAGTGAAGGAAATGCACATGTAGTGGAAATAGCAAGATAATTAGATTTAGAAGGGGAGTCTGAAGAGTAAATTACTGCAATCTCAAAATAAAACTTAAACTGATGAGGAGTTGCTTCCTATGGTTGAGCCAAAAAAGTGGTTTCTTGAGATAGAATCTACTCCTGGTGGAGATACTGTGGAGGTTGTTGAAATGACAACAAAGGATTCAGAATATTATACAAACTCATTTGATGAAGCAACAGCAGGGTTTGACAGGACTGACTCCGATTTTGAAAGAAGTTCTGTGGGTAAAAGGCTATCAAATAGCATGAATACTACAAAGAAAGCACTTTATGAAAGGAAGAGTCAATGTGGAGAACTCCATTGTTTTATTTTAAGAAACTGTCATAACCACCCAATCTTTCATAATGTACCACCTTCATCAGTCTGCAGCCGTCAACATGAAGGCAAGACTTCACTAGCAAAAAGATTATGACTTGCTGAAGGTGCAAATGGTGGTTAGCATTTTTAGCAGTATTTTTAAGGTATATGTATTGGTTATTTAGACATAATGCTATTGCATGCTTAGTAGACTATAGTGTGAACAACTTTTATATGCACTGGGAAAAGAGAAAAGTTGTGAGACTCATTTTATTGTAGAGGTCTGGAGGTATGCCTGTATTCAAAAACAGAATGCCTAATCCTGTGTCTGATACTTCACTGTCTTCTGCCTGCAAGCAGCGTTGTTACTCCTTTCCACTTTCTAGCTCTTAACTGTAAGAGTGGAGGGGTGTCTAGGAGAATCTCAACTGTGTTTTTTTCTCTTAAAGAACTATGAGTTCATGACTCTTGCTTCAGATTTACACTATTCCTAGATTCATTGGGACACCATATAACAAGTTTGGGTTCTTAAAACTGGCATTAGCCTACTTGCTAAGCAACAAAAATGCAAAATTCTGCACTTGTCAGGGCTTCCCTATTGGCTCAGTGGCAAAGAATCCACCTGCAATGCAGGAGATGTGAGTTTGATCCTTGGGTTGGGAAGAACCCCTGGAGGAGGAAATGGCAACCCATTTTCCTAGCAGTGTTCTTGCCAGGAAAATCCCATGGACAGAGGAGCCTGGCGGGCTGCTGTCCATGGGGTTGCAAAGAGTCGGACATGACTGAAACGACTGAGCACACAGCACTTGTCAATTTAAAAGACTCAGAAGACTCCTGGGGCCCTAAAAGCCAAAACTTTGTCACACCTGTTGATTTAATTAACAGCTGTTGTTCATTTGCTAAGTTGCAACCCCGTGGATGCAGCACACCAGGCTCCTCTGTCCTCGCCCATCTCCCAGAGTCTGCTCAAATTCATGTCCACTGAGTCAGTGATGCTATCTAACCATCTCTTCCTCAGCCGCCCCCTTCTTTTGCCTTCAGTCTTTCCCAGCATGCGGGTCTTTTCAAGTGAGTGTGCTCTCCACGTCAGCAGACTCACTGGAAAAGACCAAGTAGTTTTTAAACACCTATACATATTCAAGATATTAACTGGAAGAAATCATTGTCCATCACTTATTTACTGATGACAGATTGTAGAGAGGGATCCTTGTACAGACTGGAGGGAAATCTCCCTTTAAGTGTTATGTTGTTGTTTGGTCTAGCTCCTAGATCTGTGTGTGTGGCAGGGTCATTAGCCCAGCCCTGCTAGGAAATGTGCATACTGAAGTGCTATAATTTTATTCATTGTGTGAGCTTGGGAGGTTTATTTCCTGTAAATGTGTTGTGTTATCTCTGAGGTGTCAATGACATCTGAATGGCTTATTTTATAGGATGATTTCAAAGATCAAATGAGTTGTGGTAGCACATTAACTGTAAAGTGCAATATAAATGTAAAGTATTGTTTTTCTAGGCATTTTAAATGTGGCATATCAGACTTCCCTCGTGGTCCAGTGGTTCAGAATCCTGCCAAAGCAGGGCACATGGGTTCAGTCCCTGCTTTGGGAAGATCCCACATGCCTTGGGGCAGCTAAGCCTGTGCACCACAACTTCTACTGATGTCTGCCCTCTAGAGACCAGCCATCCTCAGCTACTGAAGCCCCGGCGCCCTAGAGCCCATACTCTTGCAACAAGAGAAGCCACTGCAATGAGAAACCTGTGCACCAAAACTAGAGTAGCCCCCCTCTGCGACTAGAGAAAGCCTGCGTGCAGCAGTGAAGACCCAGCACAGACAAAAGTTAAAATTAATTTTTTTAAATGTGGCAGATCCAGTTAAACATTTAGGTAAAAATTATAGCAGCTTAACTGATCATAGGTATTTTTGTCTGAAACGTCGTGATGAGCCTTAAGAAGACTTGTCCACGGACTAAGATTTCTGAGTTAATTTAGAACTGTTCACCTCTGTGTACACATTGTGATGTTCTGGTATATATCTTGACCCTTTGTTCGTTGATTTTGGCACTTTTTATGCTATAATTTGGTTGCCAGGATATTTAGAGAGAGTGGCAAAGAGAATTGACTAATGGCATTTTTCCATTGTGCTACTACTCTGATCTGAGTTACTTTGAAATTTCCTTGTCAAGCAATTCCAATTGAGAGCCCTCCTTCCAGGTATTACTGCTGGTATTTGGAGACTGCCATATTCAAGGAGAGGGGATTTCTCTTGACATTATCAGTTTGGAAAGTACATGCAAATGATTGGTCTGTTAATATTTAAGGGAATGTTGGCTTGTCTGACTTCCCTGGTGGCTCAGACAGTAAAGAGTCTGCCCACAATGCGGAAGACCCAAGTTTGATCCTTGAGTCAGGAAGATTCCCTAGAGAAGGAAATGGCAATTCACTCCAGTATTCTGGAAAATCCCACAGATGGAGAACCCTGGAGGGCTACAGTCCATGGGGTCGCAAAGAGTTGGTCACGACTGAGCAACTAACACTTTCACTTTGGCTTGTCTGAAAGTGCTTGGTTTTGTGGGAAGAGTGAGTTGTGTATTTAATCCACTTCTCTACTGACTTTGACAAATGGCTTATTCAGCACCCCAGAGATGTACCAGTAAATAAGGAAAAAACTCACATTGGGAAGCCTGGCTGAGAATCTCCAATATAAAGAATCTAACCTGGAGACAGGTGCTGGGATGAGCTAGTTAAGAAAACTCAAGACAGAAGTGGAGGTCTATTTTCTACATTCTTCACTTCTCATTTGAGCTCTTAGGACAATGAGTTTAAATAAGAGGAAAATCAAAAAGTCTCATTCCAGATTTCCCAGTAGCTAGAGATGAGGTAAAAACTGTCATTATTTTGTAGTAGCAGGACTTTTTGTAAGACAAATACAGCTATTAATGTAGACAACACAGATAAATAGCTCTTAATTCTGAAGCCAGAGTGATAAGACTGCCTTTTCTTTACTTTCTTTAATTGCTTAGAAGAAGGTTGATTACTGGTTTGGAGTTGTCTGTAAACCACTGTTCTCTTTCTGTTTAGAAAGGGAGTGGCTTCTAATTTCTGAGTCCAAACTAATGTAGGGAGTTGTGGTACCCTTTGTTGTTGAAAGGTAACTGTCAATTTATTTTTCTCTGCACATTAACCAAAGACTGAAGATAAATCTTGCAAAGAGAGCACTTGTTCTTGGGAGCAGCTACTACTGCAGCACTTACCCTAAAGAAAAATTAGGTTTGTTTTCTTTACTGATAAAATAACACTTACCGTGGCAATCAGAATTCTGAAAACCTGAAAATACTTCCCTCCGGGAAGAAGAAACAGCCTTTGAATCAGAGGCACAATAGCCAATAATAAGCCAAAGCTGACATTCAATGCATTGATTAGTCTGTTCAGTAACAGAGGAAAAGGAAAACTCATGTGGCACTAAAACAGAGGGGTGGGGGAGGGGAGGAAAACAAAATCTTTGGTATGTAAAAGAAGAGAGATGAGCAAATGTAAATGAAGAAGAGTCAGCATAGAGGTGTGTTTGAGCTGTGTGGGCAGGGGCATTGGGTGTTGCCATAGACCACACTAAAAGCACCTCAGAAAACTTTCTTCATGTGAAAAGTTCAGAATGCCTTTAGTGGAAGAGGTATCTTTATTTTTAATTGGCAGACAGGTTTCTGGAAAACAGGGACCATTACTTACTCTCTTGAATCTCCAGTCTCCAGCAGTGTCTAAAATTTTCTAGCAGCCAACCAAATGTTTGTTGTTTCACTAGTCCGAATTGCTCATATGTACCGAAATGAGAATATCTCAGAATGTAAACTACCTCAACATCTGTAGATACTGTAACTGATTCACAATGGTGAGTCTGATTTTTATGAAAGGTTTATTTCATATAGTCTATAGGTGAGCTCTTTCTAAATATATTCTGTCCACATGCCAGTTTAAAAATATATAGAAGTGTTTATACTTTCACTCAGTAAGACTCCTTTCCCAAGGATGCTAGAAATAAGCAGTTTAACCCCCAAATTGGCACTGCCTTAAATACAAACATGAAACATGGTAGTAACCACTTTGTTGTCTCGGATCATCTGCCATACTTTTGTCTCTATAGTTCCTGTTGGTAGCTGATCTATCAGTTTGTAGATTTCAGCCTGTTTTGTAGATCAATTTTATTGTATTAGTATCTTATGGCGCCACCTACTGACACAGTTGTAGGCTTTATGCCTACCCAGCAGTTAGATGAGTTGTACAAAGGACCGAAGAGAACAGATTTGTAGGGGACTGGAAAAACCCTTAGAGGTTACTGTGTGTGTGTGCTAAGTTGCTTCAGTTGTGTCTGACTCTTTGCAGCCTGTGGACTGTAGCCCACCAGGCTCCTCTGTCCATAGGATTCTCCAGGCAAGAATACTGGAGTGGGTTGCCATGCCCTCCTCCAGGGGATCTTCCCAACCAAGGGATTGAACCCATGTCTCTTATGTCTCCTGCATTGGCACGTGGGTTCTTTACCACTAGCACCACCTGGGAAGCCTTAGAGGTTATCTAGCTTGATGATATATTACACAAAAAATACAGGTTTTGTTATCTGTGATATCTTTTTTCTCATACTTCCAAATTCATTAGAGAATCTCATGGTCATTCTGGCATTTTTATGAATCTTTCTCAGACTTAGAAATAAAAAGAATAAAAACAAATGAGAATTAATGGTGGCATTCTTAGAAAAGAAAATCACATAAAAAACTTAAGGGAACTCAAAAGAGATGGTGCTTAACAATGCGGAAGAATTGTATATATTATATATGCATATACAGAAGGGAAAATTAAACTAGATGCCTAATAAATAGGATAAGCCATTTGCCATAGTAAAAATCCAAGTCGAATACTTTGGTGAAATTGAAAAACATTCAGAGAATAGGAGAAAATATGGATCAGCGGGTTATATATATTTTAGGTTTGATGTATAGACCTTATTTTTGGGAAGATTGCTTTTCTTTCAAATTAATGTAATACTTTAGATATCATAAGTAAAGAAGTATTGGGAGTTATTTTTAAACTTAGAATGAGTATAAAAATTTTAAGTGGATGTGCAGGCATAAAGAAGTTTTGCTGTGAGACTAGTTGGAGCTCTTTTAGAAAACTAACTTTCTAGTTCAACATAATCAGAAAACTCTTGGCTATTGAAAATGAATAGGCATAACATTTAATAACAGCATTGGGCCCTATTAAAGTCATTTTTTATATCCCTGGTTTTCTTATCCACATATTCCTCTAAGAAGAGTGCTCTAATGTCCTTTTTATTTCCTTTATCATTTTAGCAGCGTCATCCTTTATACCAGAAAGCTGGCGGGCACTATGGGGAAAAAACAAAACAAGAAGAAAGTGGAGGAGGTGCTAGAAGAAGAGGAAGAAGAATATGTGGTGGAAAAAGTTCTAGACCGTCGAGTGGTAAAGGGCAAAGTGGAGTATCTCCTAAAGTGGAAGGGGTTCTCAGAGTAAGTTTCATTCACCCAGAAAGATCTGTTCATCCGATCACCAACTGTCTCTCAGGAGACTGATAATGTGCATGACACAGGGCACAGGGTGCTCTGATGGGTACATTGTGACTCTGGCTTGGCCTCCATGGCTTATAGTCTAATTAGGAAAATGATCTACATGTACGAAATGCTATCATGCATGACCAATTTCTGATGAGCAGGTTTGTGTGTGGCTTAAGACTGATGCAAGTTTGCAAAGATAAAGTTAACTTTCTTTTGAATGAGGCAGCTTTCAATTTGTGTTAATACTAAAAAGCCCCCTACCCCTTACCAAGAAATTTGAACTTTGTCAAGTTCTTGGTCTTGGACAGAATCTAGTTCTCTTCCAAGTACAACAGCTCTCGTTCTCCTGTGCCTCTCAGTGGCGTGTGTATTAACTTTGTGACTCTTGTGCCTCTGGTTTCAGTGAGGATAACACATGGGAACCAGAAGAGAACCTGGATTGCCCTGACCTCATTGCTGAGTTTCTGCAGTCACAGAAAACAGCACACGAGACAGATAAATCAGAGGGAGGCAAACGCAAAGCTGATTCTGATTCGGAAGATAAGGGGGAGGAGAGCAAACCAAAGAAGAAGAAAGAAGAGGTAAGACTTGAAGTAAGAATTTTTACTAGCCCAGAATTCATGCTGCTGTCAAAGAAGCTGATAGCCAGATAATTTCAGCACTTTTGTTCCGCTGCTGCTTGGATCTCAGTCCTTTTGCAGTCTTAGATAGGCTAATGCTTTAAAAATGTCTGGGGGCTCTCATGAAGCCACATAATCTACTCACATCTGAGGTTTAAGAACAAGTAAGTGCAAGGGTATTTTGTGTGAGGAGATGCTGTCAATGTTTTAATTATTTCAGGTTTTAATCCATTCAGTACCATAAAGTAAGGTACCTTTTGAGGGTGAAGAAACAATTGTGAACATTTATTTTGCTTGAGATGAATGTCCCTTTTTACACATGGGGAAACTTCAAGCACATCAAAACTTGATGGAATAATCACTCTGATTCTAAAAGGCTTGTGACTTAGAGCCAAAGAATTGGTGAAATGTTGGCAGAAGGATTTGATTACATTGTCATCAAAACAGGAATAGCTCTAGTCTGGAAAACAATCCCATACAGTTAAAATTGTTCCATCTGGTTTTTACAGTCAGAAAAGCCACGAGGCTTTGCCCGGGGTTTGGAACCAGAGAGGATTATTGGAGCTACGGACTCCAGTGGAGAACTCATGTTCCTAATGAAATGGTGAGTCTGCCAGTGGCTCTGTGTGGTGGTGGTTTTTTTCTTCTTCTCACCTGTTCCATGCCAAAGGAGAAGAGGTAGACCTTGGAAATTCTAGTTGCCCAGGTGTGAAATCTTTAAGATGGCCTAGTCCTTCAATAGTTACTCTCGGCCTGACTGCCAACCTGGCCTCATGAGTTACAGGTAGGGCCCTTAGGATTCTCAGATTTTTACCCCCCACCCTTTTTTTTTTTTTTTTTAGGAGGTGGGAGAAAATCTAGAGTGGAGAGGTATATACAGGAAGGAATCACATTTCATTTCTGTAATAAAGGGGGAAAAAATGAAATGTGATTGAACCATCCTTCCTTTCTACTACCTTCTTAATAGAGATCGGGCTAGCCCCAGGATCAGAAATTCTGTTAACTTCTCAGGGTTAGGAAAGAATTTCTGAAGCTCTTTCTTTGTCCTGGTTAGATCCTTTCCAGTTGGTGCAAGTTTTCAATTGCAAAGTCTGCCAGCAGGGGTCAGCAAGGCCCCTTTACTAAGCACAGAGAAGCCTGCTTTTCTTCACTATAACCGGTGGTAGTAGTACTCCATAAAACATATTAATGAAAGCAGTTGTCCTGAGACTCTTAAGAACTATAATTAACCCAAAGTTCTCTTCTCTGTCCAAAAGGAAGACTTTCTTCCCATTTTCTTGATTGTTGGAAATGCTTGTTCTCCTCTCCCCAAAATGGAGCTCAGTCACTGCCTTTAAAATATAAATTAGGAGTGAATACTTCTAAGCCTTTGCCAAGGAAGCATTATTCTAGGGACTTTATCCCTTTATCAGTCTAGAACCTTCTTGGAAACTTGTATCTATACTAATTTCTCTCCTTTAGAAGGTGGCAAGAGAGGCCTAACTTGAACACTGAAAGCCAGTGTCATAGCTGGCTGCTGCTGCTGCTAAGTCGCTTCAGTCGTGTCCGACTCTGTGCGACCTCATAGAAGGCAGCCCACCAGGCTCCCCTGTCCCTGGGATTCTCCAGGCAAGAACACTGGAGTGGGTGACTAAACCTCTTCTTTTTTTTCCCATGCATTCCCTAGGTGTTTATTGAACCTGACCTTCTTTTAGCTTATTTATTGCTTGCCTGTAGGAGAAAAGTTAATTTTAAGGTGCTGCATATGGGGGAAAAGAATACCAGGAGTTACTCAATCCAGTTATGATACACTTTTGTGTGGCTGTATGTGACCAGTCTGAGTAATGGTAGCACTTCCTTATTGCTTGACATTACATCCCTTTGGTTGACTCACTAGTATGTGTAAAGATTATAGCTGAATGTAACTGCAAGTTAAGATTGGATGTTGATTATAAAACCAAGTTAATTTTAAAGTTATTTCTCCTGGAGAATGGAGATACTTGTTAATTTCACTAAAGTAGCTATTTTTCTGTGCAGTGAAATGACTGAACTGTTACCTCAGAGGCTGTTGTTGAATTGTCAGCAAGGGGTAGGCTGCTTCAGGCTCCCATACTGTTATACTTCTTTGCCCTCCCATTCTCTTATCTGTTGTTCAAAAACATACTTTCTGGCTTACTCTTCCCTGAATCAGTGGGGCTGTGGGGCTTAGGTATACATGTTGCTGGGGTTCCAGAAGTCTGGTGTGGTGCCTCATCAGAGATCCCCTCATACATGTATCTGTCTGCTGCCTGCTCTGTGCTACTGCTTTCATCTAGGATGTTCCCAATGGCCTGAAGAGAGAGCTTATGCCTAAGTCCCTTGTAATATGTATGTGGTTTTCAATTTTTGAGAACATTTTAAAATTCAGAAAAATATAGAGAATTACATAACAGTCCCTTTATTTTCTACCTCCCAGTCTTGAAGCACCATTTCAAAGCACCTGGGAGTTGTGGCCTATCTGTGTGCGCATGGTATTTGGTAGTGTTAAACAGTGTGATTATGAGTCAGCAAGAAAGTCTCCACCTGCATTGGCTCTGGCCAGAGCCAGATTGGTATTAAATCTTATTATCCAGCATGGTATTAAATCCTGTTAGCAGGCCAGGATCTCTCCATGGGCTTTTGGTAGCTGGGATATGGCTTTGGGGGAATATGGTAGCCTCCCTTACTCCTTCAGAGAATCTGAGAGTGTCATGTTTTTTATGTGTGGGGGTGTTCAGAGGTTCCCAGGGGTTCAGAGTTAGCTTTTGACAAAGAGGGTATTTTCAATGGGAGAAGATATGAGGTTATTACTTGACTAAAAGCTGCTAGTAAATGATGCTTACCCCATGTTATCATCCTTCCCTGGCCTGACTTCTGGAATTAATATATTAATATTTTTAAAGCCCAATTTCTTGGGAGATCCATGTTAGGAGACCACCAGCACCTGGTCTCAAAGTCTCTTGTGCTTTGTTCTACAGGAAGAACTCTGATGAGGCTGATCTGGTCCCTGCCAAGGAAGCCAATGTCAAGTGCCCGCAGGTTGTCATATCCTTCTATGAGGAAAGGCTGACGTGGCATTCTTACCCCTCAGAGGATGATGACAAAAAAGATGATAAGAATTAACTTTCTTGAATACCAGCCCCTGTCACATCTGACTGTGGGTTTCAAGTGGGGAAAGAAGGAGTTCTCCTTGTCTTGACACCATAAAGGTGGCTTGAGAAGATGTCCTTTGAAGAGCCAGTATAGTTTCTGTGCCCTACAGCAGCCCAAGGGCTTCAAAGCCGTTCCATGCTGTACAGTTTGCACACCCATCCCGGTGGAGGGGAAGGAGGGTCAGTGTTTCAAGGCAACCCGTTCTGAACTTTGCTTTAAAAAAAAGCAAAGGGCCTTCTATGAAGGACAAAACGCAGAATGGGATGTGGGAGAGCAAGAGGTACTGTAGATCTTCAAAGAGCATCTCCACAACCCACACAGCCTTCTTCCCGATAGTGTTAACTCTGCATTTTTACAGCGTAGCATGTGTGTAGTTTTTGGCTATTACTGGTGTATTATTTGGGGTGGGTGGGGTGGGGTGGGAAAGAAGGGAGATGGGTTAGGATCATTTTTGTTAAAATTTGGGGAAACGGTGAAACAAAGGAAAGAACAACTAATGATGATTGGGTTCTGTGTCCAGAATATTGTATCCTTTCAAAAAATGCCATTGGCAACCTAAATGAGGACTGTGAGAGACTGTTTAAAAGCTGTGAATGCCTGAAACTTAGAAGCCAAGGTATTCCCTGCCTGAGCTTAATGCTGTTCCCAACAAAGGAATAAGAAGCTACCAAAGCTGCCATTTGGGGGATGGAAACTGGTTGAGGAGGATAAGTCTTATTGGAGTGTATACACAGGCAGATCATTCTGTCTTAGAGGTGCTACTCATGAAACTGACAAGAAGACCCTTTCTTTTCCTATTGTGAAGTTACAAATATCAGCTTCTCCATCCAAGCCACTGGTGAAGTATTTAGGGAAGGGCAGAGAGTGGTATAGGAGGTAAGTGAGTAGGGAAAGACAAGGGCCGGTGCTCATAGGGTGGAAAACTCTTGGAGCCTCTGTTTTTTGAACTTTGAAACCATTGGTGGCAGGGTTCAGTCACTGACAGCACAAGTTCAAGAGTTGAATGATTTCAAAAGCCCTGGTCTCAGGAGAAGATAAATATTCATACTGGGGTAGTGGTTCACTTTAAAACAAAACAAATTTTTTAATCCTAAGAACTAACTAAAATCCAAAACGCTGTCTTGAGTCATGAGATCCATCAGTTGTTGACATCATCTTGATCTGCATCTAGAACTCCATTGTAATTTTTAGGCGTGTGTTAGGTTTTTGTGAAAAGTTGTTTAAATGTAAACTTCATATCAACACTGTCAGTTTTTTGTCTTAATAAAACTATATAGATTTATAATCCTTGATTTTTGTCTTGTCTTGCTGGAAACTCTCCTTGCCTTTTATTATAGATTGACCCTCTTTAGGAACAACCTGCACACTTGAATGGTTTTTCAGTACTATAGGCTGGAAAATCTGGTATCTGGTGTGAGTCTTCTGAGTGGTCTCACCATATTAATTTAGTATTTACTGAGCATTTACAGTTTCTACAGAGACTGTCACGTCATTCTGTCTTCATACTGCTCAAAATGTGTTTAGCAGTCTGTGACCTGGGAGCAGTTCCAAACTGTGATATGTTTGGAAACACAGATTTGGGGTTAGCTTTAGATCCTGACTAATGTTATCATAGATTGGTATGACCTTAGCTAAAGCCAACTTCTCCAGACTTTTCAGGTACTGGTCCTGTGATTGATCAGTGAATTAAAATGTCATCCATTTTCTGCCTATAATTCTAGAGCCCAAACAGAACTAGATTCTTTTTTTTGGCTGCACTGGGTCTTTTGTTGCTTTGTGCGGGCTTCCTCTAGTCGGGGCGAGCGGGGCCTACTCTTTGCAGCACACTGGCTTCTCGTTGCTGGGGGCTGCTCTTGTAGAGCACAGGCTTCAGTAGCTGCAGCATGCAGACTCAGTAGTTGGGGTGTGTGGGCTTTATTAGAACATGGGCTCAGAACTTGTAGTGTACAGGCTTAAGTTACTCCGTGGCATGTGGAATCTTCTGGATCATCCACTGCACCACCAGGCAAGTCCCAGGACTGGATTCTTGTCAGTTACAAAAGGGGAAATAAGATTTCCACTGAGATCAATTCAGCTCTACTCAATAGTTAAAGCATTTGTTCCAAATAAACTGAGTGTAGGACTTTCCTGGTAGTCCAGTGGTTAAGAATCCTGAAATGAAGGGGACACAGGTTCTATCCCTGGTCCAGGAACATCCTACATGCCATGGGGCATTTAAGCGCATTCCCCACACTGCTGAGCTTGTGCACTCTGGAGCCTGTCCTCTGCAACAAGAGAAGCCATCACAATGAGAAGTCCACGCACAGCAACTAGAGAGTAAGCCCATCCACTGCAACTACAGAAAGCCGGGGCACAGCAACCAAGACTCAGCATAGACAAAAATAAGTTTTTTGTTTTTTTTTTAAACCATATTCTTTCCCAGGGAAGACACTGGAATTGATAATGCATGCAATGAAAACTGAAGCGAAGGGACACAATTTGGTTATCTTTAAAAGCCAATTATCACACATTTCTAGACTCAAGAATGAAGGATAAATTCTTCTCAAGTGATTGTTGAAGCCACAAATGCATGCAAAAGTGTTAGGGAAAAAATATACATAGACACAACAAATCTTAAGTCTCCTTTCAGAAAGTATTCGTAGAGCATGTCTTCAGATGTGCAAAAACATATGTTGGACGCCTTTGACAAACCTACATCATCACAGACCTCTAGCCCAAGAGTCAAGGAGGTATATTAAGTTGTTGCCCTAGTTACCATTACAGAAGAACAACAGCTAACTGATTCGATGACAGAATCATTGTCTGACACTGGCAAAGCCAGTCAAGAAAAAATACCTTGCTCCTTTACTGCCTTTAGTTTCAAGTTAATAAATACAAAAACACTCATGCTCAGGAGTAACTTTCTGCTTTCCAATGGCATTTGAAAGTTTTGACTACCAATTATAAGTAATTTTTAATAGTTGAGTTTTTAAGTACTTATTTTCAGATGTAATCTTATATTCCAGAACTCATTCAGACTGGAGTTCAACTGATTTTAACCCTTGGCTAGTTAGCATTGACCATATGTACACAACACATTTACAGTCTACGGTCTGTGACACTGGGAATCTGTATTACAAGGTATAGTTATTTTCCTCATAGAGAAAGGGGGAATGCTAGAAGAAACTGCTGCGTCAAAATTTGGTGGAACTCTGAAATCCAAATTTCTGCAATGGCTCCAAATCCTGAACTATGCATGGAGCTGGGCTGTTTGAGATCAAATCTATCTGATCAAGTCATATTTATCTGATCAAGTCATATTAATCTGATGTGCATGCAAGTTAGCCTTCTCATAAAGATGTTCTCATTTAAAACTCAGAACTGATAGGAATGAACTAAGTCTAGGCTCAGTGTTTTCCCGCCACTAGAATTTGATTGAAATACAAATACCACTACCAGGCCGCCATTCAGCTTACTAAGTAAAAGGAAGTCTTGGCTTCCTTCTCCTTTTCTTTTAGCATCCTGATGTCTGGTGTGTGGTAAGAAGTTTGATATAGGAGCTTAAGATCCTTAGACAACCATCATTCTCTGATCTGCACATCACCTTGGTATGACTGTGCAGCAAGGTTTTCTCTACAAGTTAGTGATTCCCTAGCCAGAGAGTTCAGAGTCGTTTTCTCATCTGTATGACTTTTAATCAACTTGGCCTTGGGCACCTCCTTTTGAGTAAACTGATGGGTATTGAAAGCAAATGAAATCTGAAAAAAAAAGAAAAAACCATCCTACCGGGATAAAAAGCATAGTTGGCCCTGCTTGAAGAAAGTAGAGCAAGGAATGTTTCTAAGGCTTTTCTTTTTTTTTTTGGCTTAGGCCAGTTAGGTGGCAAAACTCTGAGGCAAGGCTAAAACATTTAAGTTTACAATATATGCTGACTAGTTTTTAATAAATAGCTAGTGTTAATTCACCAACTGGTCTGAATCTGCATCCTGACCTTGTTGGTTTGCATAGTTTGTGATAGTACCAAAGCTGCTGTTCATGCCACGAGGATTTTAAAATCCTAGTTGACTGACCAATCCTGCTGTTTACTGTTTTGCATAGCCGCAGATCAGGCTGGGCTACTTTGGGGCCTGGCTCTGGGACATGAGCCTATAGTTGCAGTTACTGCTTCAGCCCCTAGCTGAAGATTGGAAGGCTTGTTAAGACAACTGAATTAGCCTCATTAAATTCGTTTAAAAGGCAGAGCCCCAACACTTGGGTCTTTTCTGCCTCTCTTCAGATGAACTAGATTTTATTTCCTTGGTTAAAAGAGCAACTGGAATTAGTAACAAATACCATGCAGCCTACTCCATTATATAGTTAGATTGGAAAAGAGCCCGCTTTAAGACTTAATATGTCTGCACATTCAAAAAGGAAGACAAGGGTTTCTATCCTACTGATTGTGAAAATACACCTCTTCAGCAAGGGCCCATATTCTCACTCCACTGGCGACAACTTGTACACTAGATTTATGTTTTTCAACTAATTCAGGCAGACATGAACTTTCAAAGAAGTCCTAGATCTAACAAGGACTGGAACTCAAACCATACGTTTAAGTTTCACATGTATCCCCACATGCTCATTCTCTACTGTAAGGTTCAGAACTAGTGGAAAGAAGAATGACACCTCTGTGTGAGAAGTGGAAGTTAAAGAGGGGTGTTGGTACACTGACAAAATGACAAGGTGAAGGTCTGAGTCCCTTTCACTTCCCAGATAGATCAGGGATAGGAAAAAAAGGCTTAACCACTCATCATAATCAGTAATCAAACACACGGATTTTGCTAGAGCATGTCTACACTGGGTTATGAAAATGACTTCCAGGAAGGCAGATCCCAACCTGGTACCCCTTTCAGTACCTGCATAGCATCAGTGCCCTAGAACTATATATTCAGCCTGAGCTTCTGAAGCTGTTGCTCTAGGTCAGTCCCTACTGGATGAGTTAAAATAGGGTGGTGGAGACACTTTTCTACAAGGCACTTGTTTTTCCAGCTACTTGCCAAACAGACCTGAAGAGCAGGTCTGCTGTAGCTGTGGGTGGTAAAAGCAGGGATGAAGGCAGCCTAAGATAGGACTCCATGGTAAGTACCTCCTCACTCAGCGGCTGTTTTTAATTGTTCAGCTTTCCCCAGGTTGAGCAAGGAGTCAGCTCTGAAGGCCAGATCTTGACACTGGAGCATGTCTCTAGATTTCTATTTTTCCCCTCGGTTCTGTGGGGGTTTTTTCTATTTTTACTGAAGATCTGTTTTGATACTAAAATAGCCCTGGTTTCAGTAGTGAGACCTTATGTGGGGCAGAGACTGAAACAATGGATCTGGGACTTTCCTGGTGGTCTAGCAATTAAGACTCCATGCAGGGGGTAAGCATTGGATCACCTATTGAGGAACTAAGACCCCACATAGCCTGGGGTGGGGGGGTGGGGGAGGATCTACTTCCACTGCCTTACATAATTGAAGATGTGTGGGAAAATCAGTTTGAATAACACCTAGAACTAAAGTCAAGACAAAGCAAGCTTTTGACCCCTCCCCAAAAAGACACCCAGAAGTTTGGTCCCGAGGCCCACTCATCCCCCTATGAACTCCAGGACCTTGCGTCACTTCCTGTCTCAGGTGCAACAGCTTTCACAGGCCTTGCTTGAGTTCTCATATCTTCTTCCTGCCAGAAAAAGCCTTGAAGCTGGAACACCCACTCCACCTGCCAACAGCAAAAAGAGGTCAGCCCCACAGCAGTGCTGACCAACTTGGCCCAAAGCCCCAGCTAATCAGCAAGCTCCCAGACACAGCCGTACATCTCTCCATAAGGGGACATGAGGGAAGGGGGTGACCAAAACATACTTTCTCAGACCAGAAGCAACACTAGCAAAGGGGAGGGTAAGGCATTTTTCTCTTAAAATCCTTAAAAAAAAAAGTTTTAAAAGTTGCAAAACTAAAGTTAAAGCCTAATTGTGTACTAAACAAAAATACGTATACACATTTCTAGAAAGAATACAAAGACATTACTCTGAATTTTACTTGTCACAGTTTTCTATATATTTTTGTCAGTTTTTCCAACTTAATTTTTAGCCTTTTTCCTTTAAAATCTGTTTTATTTGGTTTACAGTCAGTTTTGTTGTTCAGTTGCTAAATTGTGTCCGACTCTCTGCAACCCCATGGACTATAGCACGCCAGACTTCCCTATCCTCTCAGTTTGCTCAAATTCATGATTCATGTCCATTGAGTCCGTGATGCTACCTAACCATTTCATCCTCTGCTGCCTTCTCTTTTTGCCTTAGGAAACAGCTCTTACTTGATAGGACGGACCAACCCCTTCCAACTAGAGTTGGGGCAGGAGAGGGTGGGAAGCCATTGTAAATTGAAACAAATTAAGAGCTCAGCCTTATTCCCAGAATTCTATTCCACCCCACAGAATAAACTCTAGTAGCAGCAGCAGCAGCATCACAGAACCAGGTCACACAGTGATACATGGGGAGTTCCAGATCACAGGTTTCATGATGGAGAACACAGCCTCCAGCCCAAAACCTTGTCTGGTAATCTCACAGACTGCCAAGGGGCCGTTCATTACTTGGGCATTTGTAAAGTACCTACCATAAATGGGCATGAGGCAGTTCTAAGAACCACCTGGTACCTTAAAGCATTCACCACTTCATACCCTTTTGGTTTTTTGAGGGAGAAGATTCTGGTCACCTCAGCTGGAAAGGATTTCAAATGCCTTAAACCCTGGGGTCACACTGTCTGTTTCTCTAGTTCTGGGGCCCTGCTGTTACAATGCAGTGCTTGGAGTGTGCCAGTCCGTCCATCTCTCAGGTTTCCATCACTGTCGTCACCATGACTACACTCCAGCTGGCAGGTGGGACCACCAGAGAAGTAACAGCACAGTCAATGTTAAAAATGTAGTTTGCAAAAAAAAAAAAAATGTAGTTTGCCTCAGGGGGACAGGTACGGAGCTGGGCCATGTGACAAAACCCGCCTAGCCCTATGACAAAAAGGCCAACGGACACTGAATTCTTCCTCTAAAAGGATTCAGCTGGCAAACCAAAAGGTAATAATAAACTCCTTTTTGCAAGATTTAATGCAGTATTTAAGACTTCATTGTCAACCTCCCCCCTCTTCAGCCACCTTCCCATAAGAGCTTTGCCTTAGCCACATGGTCAGTGCTCTCCTCTTGGGGCCTGTTTCCTTTACACTCAGTTTAAATTCAAAATAGGGAAAAACTGCACTTGAGAATGAATCATTCATTTTATTTTATTTTGTCATGTGCTCACAGCATCTTTCTTTCTCTCTCTCTCCTCTCCCTGGCAGGTCACAGAGATAAATTAAAAATAAATCTACAAGGAAATAATTTATAAAAGCACTTCCCAGGCTCATGCCTTCTATCCCTACTGCTCAGTTAGAACGCCTCCCCCTCCAAGTGGGGAAGAGAATCAGTGCTTCCCCCACTTGAACTCATTCCTGTTAGTCTGGGGCAGACCATGCTCTAGACCCAGGCAGAGGTGGGCACAGCAGTAGGCAACAAAGACACTGGGGTCCAGGAACCACCTGGTCACCTTGGCGCTCCCCTCTCTGCCTCCCCCAGGCAGTCCGCCGGAAGCTCTTGCTAAACCGGGGTACGGAGAAGCTGCCTGTGGCCAATAGCCTTGCGGAAGGGGTACCCTCAGCCCCTCTTACATGCACTTCTCATTCTCCTAGAAAGAAACCCAAAAAGAAAGCAGACAGAGACCTCGGGACAGAGGAGAAAAATCCCAAGTGTTCACACGATTACACGGAGTCTTTATGGCAAAGAGAACATTTAGCAGCTTTGAATATTGGGGTATCTCCTTTTTACTCAACACAAGCATTCTAGACCCTATAAGTGAAACAGGGCTCAAACCCTAAAAAAAAATCAAAGCGCAAGAAACTCTAAAAGGACTAGTTTTTGTCGTCGTTGCTGGGTTTCATATTTTTTGTCTTTCCAGTGACAAGCCCAGTTGGTAGGGGAGGCCTGAGGGAAGGGTCACTCCCCAGTGTTGTGCTGAATACTGCCTGGCTTCTCCACATCACCCCCCTGCCTCAGAGCAGCTCCCAGGAGGCTGCAGGCCCAGCACCCCAGCTGCAGAAGAACTCCAGGCAGCCGGTGAGGGGCAGGGGCACGCGGGCAGGAAGAGAACAGCGTTCGCATGCAGGCTCTGATGGAGATGTGGGAGCCTCAGCTCAGGGGTGACTGGGCACAGAGGAAGTTGGATGGCAGGGCAGTTGAGTGACATGCTTGGTTGGGGCTGCTGCAACACAGGGCCTGTGACCCTTGCCTGTTTATTATTCATCCTAACTCTTCAAGTCAGTGTCGGGTCCCAGTGGCTCCCCTATGACCAAAACCTCACAGAAAGTATCATCCAAGAGCTCCCCTTCAGGGATGCCAAAGTGCAGGGGCAGGAGAGCTCAGAAGCCCCTTTCAGAACCCACTCCGTGTTCCACCCCTCCCCTGGGGTGAAGTGGGGTTTACTCACACCAAATGATCTAGTCTCCCCTAAATCCTGATGCCTGGAATCCTGGCCAGAGCCAACTTAACCTGCCCTTTGATTTTCTTCCCGCTTTGATTTTTCTTCCCCTTCCTTCCTTCCCTTCCTTTCCGGAAATGAGACTGACTTTCTACTACCTCCCCCTCCTCTCACAAGTCCCTTCCTTCCCATCTGCGGGCCTCCAGCAATGCCAGCACCACCCTTCACCTGAAGAAAAGGGACAGGGGTGAGGGCCCTGTCCACCCAAACGGTCTGGCCACTTCCACCCCCCTCAGCAGGGGAAGCTGAACCAGACAGCGCCTGCCTCTTCCTGTCCACTGACCCGCAGTCATCCCCTCTGAGAAGATCTATTGGATAAGAAGGCATTAAAGTCCCCGCTGTAGGTCCAGGTCCAGGCCCAGCCCTTCTCCAGTTCCCATCTCGGTGAGCGTCAACCCCCTTCCTCCCCAGGCTCACTTTCTCCGGTCCTTCGGCTTCCTCTCCTGCCGCCGGGCCTGCTGGTCGGCCAAGGTGCGGGGAATGAGGAGGACGCTGCCGTCCCCGGCATACTGGAGCGCGTACTGACTGGGCGAGTAGGGCCGCCCGTTCTCATCCCGCAGCCGCCCAAACACCTCCTGGTACAGGCTCTGGACCTTCTGCTTCATCTGCCGCAGGGACCGGAGGAACTCCACCTTCTCACGCAGCAGCCGAGCTTTATTGCGCTGCAGGTCCTCCACGTCCCGCTCCAGGTTCAAGATGGTGTCCAGCTTGCGCTTGCGGCAGTTCTGCGCCGCCATCTTGTTCTTGCCGCGGCGCCGGATGTCACGGATGAGGCTCAGCTGGGCCTCGCTCAGCTGGTACTTGGACAGCAGCTCGTTGAACTCCTCCACAGGCAGGTTGATGATCTTGTCGTTGGTAAACGGGATCTTCATGGCGCGGGCTCGATGCTCGTCCCGGCTCATCTGCTTGTCCAGGAAGTCGGCCTGCTTCTCCTTGCTGCCCTTCTTGAGAGTGCTGGGGGGTGGCAGGTCGGCGGAGTCGAGGGCACTAGGCGCCATGTTGTACGTGTGGTTGTGCCCAACGTGCTCCAAGTAGGGCAGGCAGGAGAGCTGAGACGGGTCCTGGTAGCTCATGCGGCAGAACTTGGAATACTCAGGCTGGTAGCCCACAGCGCCCTCAGCCTCTTCCAGATCCAAGGTCTCAGAGTCAGAGCTATAGCCAACGGCACCTTCCTCAGAAAAGGAGGAAGAGGCTGAGGAAGAAGCAGAGGAGGAGGAAGAGGAGGAGGAAGAGGAGGAGGAAGAGGAGCTACCTTCAGAGCTGCTCAGGGAGGAAGGGCTATGGCTGGAGTCCAAGGAGAGGCCTGAGTCAGAATCAAATTCCTCTTCGAGCTGGGAGGCCTGCACTGGGTTAAAGCCTTCTTCTATGGCCAGATCCATCAAGCTGATTTCATCCAGCATGGCTTCATCTAACAGACCCCCCAGCGGATCAGGCAGCTCAGGGCCGGCTGTGTCGTTGGCCGTGCCATTGAGCTGTGGCGGAAAGAAGAGCCCCGCCAGGTTGGTGGAACCAAAGGTGGAGTTGAGGCTGGTGGAATTGCTGGGGACCAGCGGGAGCAGCGTGGAACTGCTGGCCACAGGCAGGCTCTCCACCTCCGGGCTGAAGAGTGAGAAGTCCTGGCTGCAGCCCCCCAGGGATGCCTGATGCAGGCTGACATTCTGATTGATGGGAGTGTTGGGGGCAAGGCTGTAGTTGGTGCTCAGTGGGTCTCCTGGAGGGGCATTATACAGGACTTCACTTGTCGATGTGTTCACTTCCATGGCCTGGGAGGAGAGACGAGCGTCACCATTCACTCTGTGCAGATTCCCTCCCCTGGTGTGGCTGGGGGCTCACACTAGCAGGCACCCAACGCAGGCATGGCCGCCTGGGTATAAATGCAAGAGATGGGAAACCAGAGCCCATCAAGTGGGGCTGGGAGCAGCCTCAGCTCCCAGCCCCACTTGATCTACCACGCCTGGCAGAGATGGGTTCCTCCTCCCTGTGAACTTCCCCCAAGGCAGGACTGATGGGCTCCCGGTCACCTCTGGTCAGACTCCCCCATCATGGAGGGAGAGGAAAAAAGCTCCTAACACTGCAAAATCAGCACAGTGCAGAGAACACCTGGGCCTGCAGCGAGACAGCCTAGCTGCACCACTTGCTGGAAGACCAGAAGCATTTCACTCAGCCTCTCTCTGAGTTCAGTGTCCTCACCTTTAAAATAATAAAAGGGCTGGCGAGATGATGAGAGGGCCAAGTGACATGACAATGGCTGCAAAGGACTGCAGGAATGTCAGCCTGTTTTAATGCTCAATCTAGGAAACCCCTAGCCACGTGATTACCTGCCTGAAGGAAAGGAAGAAGGTGCACCTAGGAGGCAGGCCTGCGTTAGAAGCCTCAGTCCCAGGGCTGCTTTTCCCAAACCCCAATCCTGACTGCACCCACTACTGCCCCAATGAGACACCTGGACAGTGACATCTCAGTGTCCCCACTTTCCTTATCAATCACAAAGGTGTTACTCTTTTTTTACCCAGAAGTAGAAAAGCAACTGAAAATGAAGATACCCCACACAAAGTCCGACATGTTTGTGCCTGGTTCTGATAATCCTACCTGCATTTCCATGATGGACATGAGATCTTGCCACTGCTGTTCCAAATCAAATGGCGACTCTGTCCCAGTCAGCAGAGGAGACAAAAGGTTGTTCTGAAGACCTGGGGGCTCACTCTCACTAGGCACTGCTTCTGTTATGCTGGAAATGTCTGCCGGAAACTAGGGCAAAACATAGAGAAGGTTTAACAGAGGAGGAGGAAAGACCACCTTCTGCTTCCTCCCAGAGACTACCGCCTGAGGCTCTGTATCTTCCTTCCTCTGCATTCACCCCCAGCAGCCAGGACAGGGCCAACACCAAAAGCTGGCCCCTCAGGCAGCCGCAGAGACACACCACGTGCAGGCTACCCTGCTGGCTCAGTGGGCTCTCCCTAGAGTCCTGCTCACCTCAGCATTCTCCCCAAAGGGGCAGGTGGCCTCCAGCAGCCTAAGGCACTCTTCCAAGGACAGGGCTGTCTGGTCCTCCCCACCAGGCACCTGTGGCAACAGCAACTGTTAAGTCTGACTGACCCAGGCCTTGGCTGCCTGTGGGCCAAAGCCCCTTCCCCAGCCTTTCCAAGGGAAAGCCGGAAGGAGGCCTTGTGTGGTCGTAGGGCTACACTCTCCCTACGTCCCCAGCTGTCGGCTGGCCGCAAGTCCCAAACTCCAGGGGAGAAGAGAGAGAGTGGGAGGGTTCTGATGCGAGCAGACAGCCACTAGGTGCCCTGCCTCCCCTGCGCTGTTCTTTATAAGGTGTGGTCCCTCCACTGCTGTGCGGCTCTTCCACTCCCACTTCCTCAGCCACCACTGTGACTTAGAGATCCCAACCCAAGATACACATTCAGGCCCATCCCATACACACACACTACCTTCTCTAAAGAGAAGTTTCTAGAAGTAGGCAGAGGGGGGAGTACCTGCGCAGGGAAGCTCTCCCCAGTCTCTCCATCCACTAGCAGGTTTCGTGCCAGAGCTTCTGCACCCTCGCCTGGCCACGTGTCCTCCTGCTCGGCCCCATCTCGCAGTTCCTTATCCACATCCTGCTCCTTCTGGCGATGACTGTAGTCAAAAATCTCACGCCCAGCCCCCAGGTCAATATCCTGTCGCCAAAGGATGTCAATCAGATCTATGTCCTGAAAGATAGAGCACCATGACTTTAGCTATGGGGTCCAGGGGCCCCTCCCTGTCCTGTCCCTCAGAAGTCCCTCCAAGCATCACCCCAACTACTCCTGGGTGGGGTCGCTCCCAATCTGCACCTGCCAGCTTCCACTGCTGTCCCCTCCGTACCAGCAAGGATTCATTCATCTACTTCCAGACACCAGCCTCCAAAACAAAAAGAGAGCTAGCAAAAACCTCTAGCATGACTATCACCACACTAGCCTGTGCACTTAGGATCTGGACCAGAAACACAGCCAGGCCAAAAGGCAGGGCAATCTCACCACAACTTAAGAAGGAAGGGCGAAGCAGAAGACACCTCTCATTTTGGCAATGGGAATCCCTTAAAACTTGGTTTGTAGAAAGATGGCCATGGCAAGCAAGGGTGAACTGTGAAGCGGAATCGCTTCGCAGTGGCCAGGCTTGCATCAGCCTATGGTGCCATTGTATTTGCATAAAGGGGTGGGGTGGGCTGGAGAGGAAAATCCCTGCATTTGCAACCACCTGATGCAACCAATGACAACCACAGGCTACCTCCAGCCCTTCCTACAGCCATTCCCCCTTTCCCTGGCTGAGGCAGGAGTACGGATGAACACCCACAACTCTTAGCCCAGGCTCACCTCAAGATCCATCCCTGCTAGAATGCCCACTCTCAGCTGATCCCAGCAAGCCGCCTCAATCCCCGGAGAGCCTCAGGCGGTCAGATGATCCTCACTGGGCACCCCACCCCTGCCAAGGCCAGCCCCACAGTGTCCCCTCACACCAGTGCTCACTCCTTTACCACACCCCAGGACTCACTGACTGCCATCAGTCAACCCACTCAAGGACATAGCCCCCATCACCGCCCAGCCACAACTGCCGCCTTGGGCACCAAAATGCCTCCCTCCCACTCTACCCTGGCGCCTGCCGATCAGTTCCTGCTCCAACTGCCACCCCCATTGCCACCCAGCATACCAGCACACAACCCCAATAAATAAGAGACATTTGGATTTCCTATACATTCATGTGGCTGAAGAAACCCTGAATTGTTGCCTTCTGCTCAGGTGTTAAAAGGCAGATACTTTCCATAAAGCATTATTCTTAGTTTAGAGCTCAGACCCACCTCCCTAGCTCTGACCCGACATCTCTTTCCCACCGTAACCCTAATTCTAAGACCTCCCAGGTGTCTCCCACACCCCCAGTCTCCCCACACACACCAACCTGAACAGAAGCCCTGGACCCAGGAGCAGAGCGGGGCTGGGCCACCCGGTGACCAGCCACCAAAGAGTTAAGGGGCCGGCTCCCTTTGGCATGGCCCCCACCACTGTGAGAGCTGCGGTCCAGGCGGGTCATGGTCTGCGAGATGAGCCCCAGGGCAGCTGGTGCCGGGCAGCCGGACAGGGGGCTCCAAGGAGCTCTTGGCTCTCAAGGAGCAAACCAGGCTGGAAGGGTGGCCCCTTGCTAGCTCCGAGGGGCCCAAGGAGGGTGCCCCGCCCGTGCTGCTGCCTGGGCGGCCCAGCCCAGCCCCCCTTCTCCATCCTGAAGCAGCCCCCTCCCACCTCACAACCCCAGTTCCACTCAGGCGCCTGGCAGCCCCCACCCTGAGCTCACCGCAGAGGCTGCAGTGAGATGGGACTCCCACCCCATGCTCCGTGCTCAAGCTGCAGAGGAAAGCAAGCTCCCTCCTGGGCCTATCCTCCCGCTCCTCCCTTTCTCCCCCTTCCCATGCCCCCCAAACTTGTTACCTAGGCTGCAGCAAGGAGCCAATCCCCTCCCCCTCCCACCCCGCAGGTCACTGCTGAGGCTGCAGAGAGCCAATCCCCTCCCCCAGGTCAGCAGCTGGGCTGCGGAAAGAGCCAATCCCCTCCCACTGTCGTTACCTAGGCTGCGACGAGAGCCAATCTCCTCCCCCAAGTCTCCGCTGGAGATGCGGAAGGAGCCAATCCCCTCCCACCGCCTGTTACCTAGCTGCAGCCGGGAGCCAATCTCTGCACCAGGGCAGCTGGAGAAGCTGCCGCAAGGAACCAGCCCATCCCTGGGCCGCCTCCGTCTCCTCAAGGAGACGCACCCAGGGGCGGGCAGCCCCACCCAGCCCAGTCAGCCAGCCTGGGTGGCGCAGTGAGAGAGCCCGGGGGGGAAGGGGTGCCACTCTCCCTCCTGTCGCATCCTGCTTACCCAGCCCACTCAGGACTGGACAGACACTCCTCCTGCAGCTTCCCTGGGAATCTAAGTTCTTCCCTGGAAGTGGAAGGAGTTTTCCCATTCCTCCGTAGGACTGTGGCCAGTCGTCCTCAAGCCCAAGGATCAAAGCTAGGCTGGGCAGGAACCCAGTGCGCCCAGATCCACTGGGAACCAGGGGCTTTGTCACCCCAGAGCAGGCCAGACGAGAGGAAGCGGGAAGCCATCCACACACACAGGCAGGGATGTCATGGCGCTGGGCAGGCCTAGGCAAGAGGGAGACAGGAGCCTGAAGGCCAGCATGAAGGGTGCTCTGCAAAGTCCAGGACACAACAACATCCCCTGCCCCCCCACCCCCACCCTCCTTAACCCCAGCTGTTTTCAAGAGCATTCTCTGCCTGAGCCCCAGCTCACATCTCTAAAGCAGAAAATAAGACCCTGGCAGAATCAGGGTCACAATTCTGGCTTCCATCCTCACTGCTGCTCCCCTCGCACCTAAGGTCAGGTCAGGGACAGTATGTTCTCCACGGTCACAGACTGCTCCTCCTCGCCTGCTAAGAGCTGTACACAGGCCACCCCCCGCTCTGGGCAGAGTGCCAACCTCGAGGGGAATCCTATCCCTGACAAGGGCCTGGGCTATAGCTGTCCATCGAATAGGCCTGGCAGCAGGGGAATGCTGCCACCCCGGGGATAATACCAGCTCCAGCAGTGCCTGTCACATGCTCTGGACCTGGGTATTTTTATCCCTGAGTTGCTGAGGAAATGTTGTTCTAGACACAATAATCCTCCCTTCCCCCACCCCCAGCCTGGGCCCCTAATGCTGACCCGTCCTCAACCTCCAAAGGGAACAGTGAAGGCCTGGGGTCAGGAAAAGAACGAACTTCACGAAGGCCAAGCAATGCCGGGCAGCGGGGTCAAAGTCCCAACCCATCAAATTACGTCGAAAACGTCCCATCCCATCCCAGGAGAGCTTCCTGCAGGAAGAGGAATGAAGCTATGCCTGCAGGGTTCCCAGGAGCAGAGTTCCCAAGCCCAGTTATACCCAACCCTTGAGGAGCTACCATGGGGTGGGAGGATGGAAGAGGAGGCTGGGAGGCACACTTCTTTAGATCACTGTGCCAGACTGGAGCCCATTTGAAGGAAAAGAACAGAGCAAGCAGAAGAGAGGTGGCACTGGAAGAATCTCAGCAAGAGGCACCGCAAGGCCAGGAGTGCTCACAGCCCCCTGGCTCAGATAACTCTAGTCTCCCTCAAAGGAGAGCTAGTTTGAGCCAGCTAAGCACAGAGCAACCCTGACACCATGGACATTTGGGGCCAGGTCAATCTGTTATTTAGGGGCTGTCCTATGCTTTTTAGGAAATTCAGCAGTATCCCATGCCTCTCCCCACTAGATCCCAATTACACCTTTTCCAGTTGTGACAACCAAATCTGTTTCTAGACACTGTCACATGTCCCCTGATACCACAAAATCATCCCCAGTTGAGGACCACGGGCCCAGAGGAAGCCACATGATTTGACACCACTACATGACTTGACAGTCACTAACATTCAGAAAACTGAACTCAAGAACAGACTTGAAGGCAGGATGGGAGGCAAAACCTGGTCTCATTGGTAGACAGCCAAGTTCTACAGCTTCTATAAAGTTTCAACGTATCTCCACACCCTCTTCTTCCCAAACACTCCCCCCATGCACCCTTGCTTCAAGACTCAGCCCTGGAAAACCCAGCCCAGTGCAATCCCTCTTTCCCTAACAGCCAGGCAAGCAAAGCAGACCTTTTTCCAAGCTCCTTAAGACTGCATGGCAAGACAGGGTCAAAAGCAGAGTTCAAAGCCATCTTATCACACTGGTGGAGCAGGGGCAACAGAAGCCATTTAACACTCTTAAAGGCAACTGCATCACCTTCTTTCCAGAACAGAATGTCAGCCACTTGTCAGGAGTTCAGATCTCTGACAGTTCAAAGCAAGCTGACTTCAGCAGCAGAACACAGTTTCTCTTCTAGCTTCCAGCCCTCCCGTCCCTACTCCCTGCAGTGGGCCTTTAGCAAAGAATGGGAGCCTGGCCCTCTCCTGGCCAAGAATAACTATCTAAATCTACCCCCTGGCTCAGGCCCAGGAGAGCCGACTTATCAGGACCTTACAACAACAACACGCCTGACCACAAAGGAGAAGAACTTTAGGATATGTATGTGTGTTTTGCTGTGGGGGGAGGTACAAGGCAACAGTCCACAAAATATCTGTGTCTTAGCAACAGATATACAGCGCATCAAAGCCCATCACAACATGACTCCCTCCCCCACCCCAGGCCTCTAGGACTCATGTTGAAATCCAAGCAGTAAACACACAGGCATGTTCTAGGAACCTCCCACTGCCCTGACAGTACATTTAGAGGTAGGTCGATTCTAGTCAGACAGTCCAGCCCATTCCTAACCAAGAACAATGCCCGAGACTCCTTGGAACCTCTCTGGTTCTTTACAGGGCTTAGTACAACAACCATACTCTTTCAGGACCAGCCCATCCCACCCCCCAACCCCAGACCCTTCCCACCACCCCTCCACATCGCCACTAACCTCTTTGGTTAAGTCTCCACTGACTGGAGGGGCTACAGCTCCCAAATCCTCCAGATCTTCACTGAATCCCTGCTCCGTCTCACTTTCTCGCACCCCGTTGTCTGGGCCTGTCACATCCTGGAGACCACTGGAACTCTCAAGGGCGAGGCCTGAGCTGGGCTGGCTGCCAGAGACAGACCCCTCTGGATCCCGGTGGACCAGCCAGGCGTTAACCTCAGTAGTTGGCACCTGGAACCTGTCCAGGGCCCTCACCTGATTGAGGAGTCGCCGGGCAGTGAAGTAATTGTCCAGGTCTATGCTCTTGGGGTGGATACCATAGCCATCCAAGGTATTCCTCAGGTTGTGGAACTGGGTCTGAGTATAGGCAGAACTGGGCCCCAGGATGATCTCCCGAAGCGGGGGTAGCTGTGAGGTCAGGTAAGTATCCACGTCCACCCGCACCCCAATCAAACTGAGCAGAATGGTGAACTGGAGGAGTCCTTCCGTTAAGTATTTCTTCAGAGAAAGCATTGCTGAAGGACCAGAATGTTTATGTTTTTTGGTTTTTAAATCTTCTGAAAGACAGATCAAGGCCACTGCTCTGCTGCTCCAGCCAGCAAGTCACCCTCCTCAGTGCCAAACCCTGTACCCCACCCTGGCAGAACACAGGGGCTGAGCTCCCTGATGGCCTCAGAGGAAAACACGCCCCTTGGAACCAAGGCCACACTCCAGACCACATTCACTTTTCCCTTCTTGACACCTCACCTCTGAAAGTACAACTGTTGCTAACCCAGTCCAGGTCCTCGAGGCCCACGTGACTTACTGTCTCCACAGTCCACATACAGTCACTTCCTCACTCACATTAGTTGTCCTCTCTGTAGATTCTGCAGATTCCACCGCAGGCTGTTCTCACAAACAGCTGATGATTTTTTTTTTTTTTTTCCCCTCCTTCTCCTTCCTAAGGTTTATTTTCTTTGGCTGGAGCTACAGGCCTTTTGTCTTGGGTCAGAGTGTCCCGCCTCCTCCACGCTTACCAGGGGGGTTTCCAGAGAAACCTGAAACAGGAATCACAAAAGCAACGGGATAAGGTTCTATAATTTTCATACCAGGTTCAAGGCAGAAGGTAGGAAACATATTAAAAGGCCACTTTTATCTCTTTATTAAGAAATAAATCCAGTTATACTCCCAGAAAAACCACAAAATCCTGTACAAATAGAACAACTATGAAAGGAAGGTACTGCTCACAAGGGATCTCAATATCTGGATATTAATTTTGTGATGCTCTAAAAGGTAGCTCATTTTGGATAAGCAGATAATGCCCAGGGCATCCAAAATATTTTACATGTTATCTGATTTACCAACCCTCCCCCACCCCATTACACACTACCCAGCTTCTATTTTTAGCATCAGAAGTCCATTTCCTATCTTAACATAAAGTTTGTTTCCCATCTCTCAGAATAAAACTGCCTATAATTCTTGTCCCTTCAAGTTAAGAGGAGAATGCGTGGGAGTGTGAAAGGACAACACCACAGAAAATAACACCTTTTGTTTCCCAGCTTTAAAATCTGATTTCTTTCCTATTACTTTCACATAAAAAAAAAAGTGGGGGTCCTGGCGGGATGGGAAGGGGCCTGTGACAGGATTATTCTGTCCAGAGTTTGAATACGCATGTTTTATTTTCATTCATGTGACCTTCTGATCCAAATTAGAAGGATACGGCCAACTCTTCAACCCAGACAGCCAAGTGGGGAGGGAGTAAACCTGGCTTTCAGTTCTCGTTTCTACTTTTGAGCTTCCATTAACCTTATAAACCAAGACATAGCCCTCTGATCTCCAAGGCTATGACCCACCTACCAACTTCATCCTAAAGGGAAAAAGACAAACACACACATACCCAAAGACAGACAGACAAACACACACACCCCTTATCTGGTTAGAGTAAACGTAACTGTGACCCAGAATTCCTGCTTACACTACCCTCCAGTTCTCACGCAATTTACTACTAAAAACCTCCCAAGAGCAATTAAGTTCCAGAAACAGGACAACATCCCTTAAAGATCGAGTAATGCCAGGTCTGAGCCCGGTCCCACCCTGCCCCCGGATACCCGAGTCCGGCTGGGACCAAGTCGCCATGCCGCTCCTGGCGCCTCGGCTTCTAGCCTTCTGGGCAGCAGCGAACAAGTGCTACTTTCCTGGCCTTGACCCACCGGGACGGCCAAACCCCACCCCGCCCTCCGCCCCTATGGCCCCACCCCGCTCCCAAGCATGGGCTTAACACCACGCCTTCTCAGGCCCTCAGCCCTCCCCAGTCCAACCCACCCGGGAGCTGGAATTCTCCACGGCCTTTCGGCCCCTCCCTGCCAGGCCCAGGGCCCGGCCCCGAGGCAAACCCCGCTCGGCCGCCCGCTCCCGCCTCCTGCCCCTGAGCTCCACCCCGCCGCCCTTCACTCTGTAAGCCTCGGTCCCGCGGGGCTGCGCCCCTCCCGTTAGGGAAAGAAATGTGCTTGATACCCGCTGCTGAGCTCGGCGTCCGCCGCTGCCACCACAGCAAGCCCTCAGCCCGAGTCCAGGCCTTGCAGCCGCCACCGCCGGCCGGCCTAGAGCTCGCCAGCCTCCGCTTCCCTCCCCGCCCCCTCCTTCCACCTCACTCGGAAGCCCGCCCTCCGCGTCCTCCCCGAGAATACGTTTCTCCAATCAAAGAGCCGAGATCGTGGCCGTCGCCGGATGTCGCTTTGACTGATAGTAAAGAGAGCCCAATAACTGAGTATGCCTCCTTCTCCCTTTACCGGTTTCTCAAGACTGACATGGTGCATGGCCCAATAGGCATGTAAGCCCGCCCCGCGGCGTGGGCCCACCAATAAGTGGGGCGAAGGCCACAGCGCCCGGTGTTTGGGACCCCTCGGCCGTGTTTCGGCCGCAGGCGGTATTACAGCCTGGGCATGGAGTGAAGTAAACAGGCTGAGCGCTTCCAGTGCATTCTTTGACGGGTATAAGGGCTTAGGGCTGGGAATGGGAGGTGGTTATCACCGCCGGAGCGCGGAATCCCCCCATTGAGGGTTCCCACGGTGACTTGCAAAAGTCCAGTGAGACCTGAGAGGCCGAGGTAGGGCACAGAGCATGTGTTTCGCGTGGTGTGGACGCTCGTGCCGCCATCTTGGGTGCTGGTAGCGGAAACCGCTCTCCCAGCTTCCGCTCCATGCGGGCCTGGCACTGGGCCCTTTGCCAGTCAGGGATCGCAGTGCCCCATGTCGTGTGCAAGTCGTGTGGACGGGTTGCCACTACAGTGTTGGGACGTTGGGGATATGAGCGATGTGGCATAATGGGTGATTTTCGTCACGATACAAACACCTTCTCCTCTCTCTGCTCTTCCCCCGCCTAACTTCCCACGCAGGTTAGTTTTGTTTTTCAGAAACTCCTCAGTTTCTAGTGTTCTCCAATCTCTTCTAACCAGCATTTTTGATTTTCGAATGTTGGTTTACTCCAGCATCACCTTGTGGAGTTTTTAAGTTTGCATATTTTGAGGCATCACACCAGAGTTTCTAATTCACTTACCCTGGAGTGGCAGCGTGATAACCTCGCCCGTTTAGTAAACGACCCATAGTGCGAAAACCCCTTTTGGACAAGCACTGAGTTGGAGTTCGTAGCACGTTGTTCCTAGCTGTGGGACAAAGAGGAGTCGACTCAAATTCTTAACTCCCTAGAAGATCCTGCTAATCTAGTGGGCAAGTCATTGGTCCTTGTACAACGAAGGACAAGGCCAACTCATAACTCATTTGATGAGGTCGAGTCCATCACATGTTTGGAGTTAGGCAGCTAAATCTGGGATGGTTCACAGATTATAAATCATTTTCACTATACAGACGTATAACCATTGAATTCTCTGAAAACTATTGAGCTACCCATTTCAAAGATGGATTCAGAGAGCACATGTTTTTTTTTCTCTGTCTTCCAGAAAATGCTAAAATATGAACTCCATTGAGGACTAGAATTTTGTGCATTAACGGTTGAATCTTCAAAGCCTAGAACTGTGCCTGCAATAGTAGACACTCAATAAATACTTGATAGGAGTTCCTCAAGGGTCTAGTGGTTAGTGAGAGGGGCTTTCACTGCAGTGACCTGATAGGGAACTGAGATCCCACAAGCCCACAGGGTAGCTATAAATAAATAAATAAAATCTGAAAAAAAAAAAAAAAAAGCCTTCCTGAATAATTGAAGGGGAACTCAAGCAGCCCTGTGATTAAAAGTTCTTGTTAAAAACAGAAATTAATCCTTGGAGCAGGTGTGGTTTTGGAGGATATGGCATATTATCAAGAAAGTGGATGACCATTCAGCCCCTGAATAAGACCAATATTGGATAAAAATGAAGGAGAAATTAAGGTGAAACCAGTAACTCTAAAAATATATCAAGGGGGTTGGTTGAGAAGAAAATATTTTAAAACCAAAGTATTAGAAGATACCAAGGCTAGACTAAAGTTACTGGGCTTAAATACAAGACTATTTTGAGAAGATAGGAGGGACTGCATATGAAGTGTGGCCATCTGTTTGACATAGCAAATAGAGAACAAATTTAAACCTTGACACAGTTCTGAGAAGACAACTGAGCAATCTTTAATCTAGGGGGAGTCAGGGAACCTTAGCACCAACAGAACTGAATGTGTTGGACAGTCTGTATTTTCCAAGTTTCTTTTGAGCTGCACAGTAGGGTACCAGGTGTCTGGGATGAAAAATAAGGTCATTAGTACATGTAAGAGTAACATGAAATCAAGATAAATGTTTATTGAAATGGCAGCTGTGGGTGGGAAAGCTACACCAGGCACATCACATGTGATATTCTCACATCACTGTGGAAGCCTTAATTCACTTGGTCACTTTTTAATCACTCACAGGTTTTGCCCTCTTACCCAGTGTCTCCTTTCCTTTCTCTCCTTTCTGGGGTCTTGGGTCTGGAGAGAGGTGCAGGCACTGAGGATAGGAGGGGCTCCCCGTTCATCCTTAGAGAAGGGGTGGGGAGAGGTGTGGAGAGGTCTTTTGTTTTGCCCACACTATCCTGTTCATTCTCTTTTCCCTCCCAGCTTCAAGTACTATGTTTAAATGTGTATAATAAGTATTTGAGCGTAAAGTGGGAGAGAGCTGAATTGGGAACTGTTTTGCTGGTTAAAGAGTGACTAGGGATAGTCAGAAAAAGTTTTCTGCTTAGCGGTTACTGAAAAGGTGGGAAGAAAAAAAGGAAAGAATTGCTGGCCCACTGCAAGGGCTAATGAGAATCGAGATGTAGAGACACTGTCAGCAGCCGGTGGTGAGGCCTGGCAGGGTGTGGGCGCCCAGGATATTTAATAGTACTCTATGTAGGAAGTGGAGATTGAAAGACTGTCTTGTCTTCCACTCTGTCTATAGAGTTTCAGATCAAGTCTGAGCAGGTGCAAACCTCCTTCCCAGAACCCACTCATTAACCTTGTAAAATCCAGGGTGTATCCTTCTTCACCCACGAAGCCTCCCTCTCCCCCACATCCCCCCCCTTTCTCTGCCTGAAACAGCTGTTAACAGGACAGTTACCCAAGAAGCAAAAGAAAGATCCCGTGCCGATGTGTCATCAGTCCTGGTATATCCATTAAATCAGACCGAGAAGCCCACTGGAAAAAGTGAGCGCATGCACTCACTCCCTGAGGGAGAGGCTGAGAGCCACCAGTCGAACCAGGCCCTGCTGAGGAGACTCAATCCAGGCTGCTCAGGAGAGAAGGCAGTGGGAAGCCAGGAAGCTAGTTAGTTCTAATGCACAAGAATTCGGGGTCATACAAAAAGCCAGCTATCCCTGGATATCCCTCCTGCCCCAGTGATATCTGTGTTGACCCACCTTCCTCCCTGGGGAAAGCTCTACCGTGCAGGCATCCTCCAGTCATCCTGCCATGATGGCTTCTGCCAAGAAACCCTGGGAGAAGGGCACGTGGGAGGGCAGACTGGCTGCGGCTCTAGTTCTTCTGGAATAGCAGGAATTGCTTTTTCCCCAAAGGGGAAACTCAAATCTTTCTGCTCTCTTGTGGTTTCCTTTCTTTAAAAATGTTTTTAAATGTTGTTAACCTATATAAATATTTTTCACCACCCCCCCCCCAACTTCCAACTAATCCAGGGGAATCCTGAGATTTTCTTACAGCCCTTTTGAGAGATTCTAGGATTACACCCTGTCAACACTAAATGTTACCCTGTTTTGCAAGGAAATCAATTAGTTCTCCAGCTAATCCAGACATCTGGCCCCCTTTCTTACATGGTAAACATCATTAGCAAGCTTGTTACCATTAAACCATCAAAAGAGGTTCTACAAGCAGGTCTCTTCCCTGTGTACCCCTCCCACTGCTGTCTTAGAATATTGCTTCTCAACCCTGGCTGCACATTAGAATCACCTGGGGAGCTTGTAAAAATTATCAGTGCCCAGGTCCCACCCCCAACCAATTAAATCAGAGCCTCCCAGAGCAGCCCTGGGCATCAGGATTCTGTAAAAGCTCCTTAGGTGATTCTTATGTGCAGCCAGAGTAGAGAATCACTAGCTTGGAGCAAGAATCCATGTTGAGTAAAAAAGAACAGCAGTGCTAATCATGGGCACAGACTAGAATCACCACCTGACTTTAGGATGTGTTCTTTCTCAGTCCTAACATGTTCTTGTCCTGGACCTATCCAATGAAAATGCTTCCCTGCTCATTCACATCTTGGTCTAACATTTTATGAAGCTGAGTTCAGTGGTCCTTGTATGTCTCACCATGTTGTCCCAACAGCGTTGGGTAATTCTGTTTGTGTAGCTCTCAGTGTGGCATGTCACAGTCAGCGAGGTGTTATTGTGATGTGGGAAAAGTGGGTGTTTTAGACTCGGTTGCGTTCAAAAACTTAGTAGTTGGGCCCTCTGAGATGAAATGGAGATAATATACATATTCACCAAGTTTGAAAATCTGATCCTGTGTATAAAGCCACTCATGCATGGGTAGAGCTAAGGGTGAGGTACCTTTTTTGCCCAACTCTTTCTCCAACCCACCTCACAGCCTGGTTATCCCAGAGAAAACCAAACGTCGAAGACATGAGAGCTGTCCTTAGATGGTCAACTGGAAATTCGTCCTGTAGAAAAAGGATGGAAGCTTTCGTTTTTTCTCTGGAGGATGCCACAAGCACATACAACCACACCTCACATTGCACACACACCTCCCCCTCTTGACATTATAGCAGGAAGGAGAGAGAGAGGCTGTTACCCAAGGGAGCTGTTTCTTCTTGTCACACAAGAACAGATGCTGAAATCCTAGGACAGACAGCACTGAAATGCGGCAGCAGGAGGGTGAGTCAGAGGAAATGGAATGGTCTTACCTCCAAGATACAACCAAGGCCCAGAGGGAAACCTATTTGAATCACTAGCCTCCTGGAGACTCCAGAGGGCAGGGACATGTGTGTGTGTATTTTCACGACCAGTTCTGAGTCCAGCTTCTCCCCTGACCTCAGCAGCTTAGAGATGCGCGCAGCACCTCCTCCTAGCACAACCTGTTCCCCGCACCCCCAAGGCAGGAGAAAGCCGGGAAACAGCAAGCTGCTTTCTTTTTGAACCCAGCTCTGGCTTCTTCTTTCCGAGAAGGCTCTCCAGCAACTTTTCTGTTGCATTCACATGCTTCCCAAGTACTGTCAGCCTTACACTAAAGTCCTCATGGGGTGATGTTCTGTGGGGGCCATTGTCCCAACACCATTCACACTGAACTTGTATGTTTACACAGAACCCCCATTAAACGGGTGCCCCAGGATGGAGGGGCCCTGAGGAGGGAAAGGGATCAGAGGAAGGAAAGGAGTCCTAGGTTCTCTCTTGAGGGAGTTTACTGAAGAGTCATCGTTGGCAGAAATCTCTTCCTTAAAAAGTTCTATTTGAGCGCTCTGGATTTACTTATTTCCCAGGGCACTTAAGCAGTAAAGCAGTCCAGATGATGTTAACAATAGCAGCCCAGGTGGTGATGCTGAGGACTTTGTGGTTCCTAAGCTTCTCTCCCTGGCCTCCTCTCTCATCCCCAGCCCCTCTGTCCTCTCAGCTAGTCTCCTGTAACTGACTCCTCCCTCTTCTCTACCGGAAGCCACACCTGCTAAGTCCCCAGTCTTCCTAGATCTTCCTAGATCTCCTCTCCTGCAAGCTTACCCTCTCCCACTTTGGGTACCATCCGCTATACAGAGGCTAGAAAATGCCCCGGAGGCTTTTGGATGCTGTCTTTGTAAACATGAACTAATAATGGACTAGGTCACAGAATATTAAAGCATGGAAATAATCAAATCAGGATTTTTAATAACATATTGAGCTGGCATGATCATTGACATAACGTCTGATGATCTGGAATCCAAACAAAATACTGTCTTTTCCGCCATTATACCAAATAGCACTGATTAATGTTCATTATTATAAGTCTGGTAGCCTGCAGGGAAGATCTGGATATGCCTTCTACATCATCATAAAAAGACATTCAGTAGATGTTTCCACGGATGTCTGTGTGGCTTTTCCCCTCATTTCCTTCAGCTCTTTGCTCAAATTTCACCTTGAAGGCTTTCTCAAATGACCCTAATGAAAAATGGCAATTTCCCCACCTCTCCCCAACCCCTAACATTCCTGATACCCTTTCCAGATCAATTTTTCTTCATAGTATGCACGCATGCTAAGTAACTTCAGTCATGTCCGACTCTTTGTGACCCTATGGACTGCACCCCACCAAGTTCCTCTGTCCATGAGAATTCTCCGGGCAAGAATATTGGAGTGGGTTGCCATGTTCTCCAGGGGATCTCCCTGCCAGGGATCGAACCTGCATCTCTTAAACATCTCCTGTATTGGCAGGTGGGTATCGCCACCTGGGAAGCCCCTTTTTTCACACGGTGCTTATCACCAGTTCAAACATTACTATTTTATTCATGTATCTGTGTACTGTGGGTATTGCACAAAAATGCATGCACACAAATACTTGAATAAGCTCCATGAGAGCAAAGATTTTGTTTACTTTGGCTGCTATTGCGTCCCAGTGACTAAAAAAGCAACTGGCACATGGTAAACACTCAATAAATATTTGTGCAGCACATAAAATATGGTTCCATTGAACCTGCCATGTGCCAGGCCCTGTTTGGGGCACCAGAGATTCCACAGGCACATTATTTCTGTAGGACATAACACGTGGTACAGAGAAGGACCACACATTTGTTTGTAAACAAATTAGTAAAAATGGTATTTAGAAATTAAGTACAACAAAAGTAGGGTGCTGAGACCCAAAGGAACAGCAAAGACCTATCAAGTTAGAGTTGGTGGTTGTTAGGGCCTTTTGGTGATGACATTGAAGCTGAGATAAATGAGATAGCTTGATACTATTCAGCAGAGGAAACCCTCATTCCCCAGTCACAGGGGATAAGTGAATGTGGTACCCAACATAAGACGACCTGAAGGGAAGAGTGGAGAAGAAATTCTTGGTCTGAAACCTGGGTTCCACCTCCACTCAACTATTGATTAACTAAAGGATCTTGAAAGATCACACAAACTCTGAGTTTCCCTTCCTTAAAATGGGGGTGAGAACACCAACCTCATAGGTGTAAGTTATATAATGTACCTTAAAGAGTTTAACTGTAAAATGCATGCCTATCAGTTCAGTTCAGGTGCTCAGTCGTGTCCGACTCTTGTGACCCCGTGGACTGCAGCACAACACGCCTCCCTGTCCATCATCAACTCCTGGAGTTTACTCAAACACACGTCCATTGAGTAGGTGATACCATCCAACCATCTCATCCTCTGTCGTGCCCTTCTCCTCCCACCTTTGATCTTTCCCAGCATCAGGGTCTTTTCAAATGAGTCAGCTCTTCACATCAGGTGGCCAAATATTGGAGTTTCAGCTTCAGCATCAGTCCCTCCAATGAATATTCAGGACTGATTTCCTTTAGGATGGACTGGTCGGATCTCCTTGCTGTCCAAGGGACTCTCAATAGTCTTCTTCAACACCACAGTTCAAATGTATCAATTCTTTAGCGCTCAGCTTCCTTTATAGTCCAACTCTCACATCCATACATGACTACTGGAAAACCCATAGCCTTGACTAGACAGACCTTTGTCGGCAAAGTAGTGTTTCTGCTTTTCAGTATGCTGTCTAGGTTGGTCATAGCTTTTCTTCCAAGGAGCAAGCTTCTTCTAATTTCATGGCTGCAGTCACCATCTGCAGTGATTTTGGAGCTCAAGAAAATAGTCTGTCACTGTCTCCATTGTTTCCCCATCTATGTGAAGGGATGGGACCAGATGCCATGATCTTAGTTTTCTGAATGTTGAGTTTTAAGCCACCTTTCCCCTCTCCTCTTTCACTTTCATCAAGATGCTCTTTAGTTCTTTTTTGCTTTCTGCCGTAAGTGGTAGTGTTATCTGCATATCTGAGGTTATTGATACTTCTCCTGGCAATTTTGATTCCAGCTTGTGCTTCATCCAGTCCAGCATTTCTCATGATGTACTCTGCATATAAGTTAAATAAGCAGGGTGACAATATACAGCCTTAACGTACTCCTTTCCCAATTTGGAACCAGTCTATTGTTCCATGTTCAGTTCTAACTGTTGCTTCTTGACCTGCATACAGATTTCTCAGGAGGAAGGTCAGGTGGTCTGGTATTCCCATCTCTTTAAGAATTTTCCACAGTTCGTTGTGATCCACACAGTCAAAGGCTTTGGCATAATCAATAAAGCAGAAGTATATGTTTTCTGGAACTCTCTTGCTTTTTCGCTGATCCAACAGATGTTGGCAATTTGATCTCTGGTTCCTTTGCTTTTTCTAAATCCAGCTTGAACATCTGGAATTTCATGGTTCACATACTGTTGAAGCCTGACTTGGAGAATTTTGACTATAGTGATGGGTAAATGCCTGCTGCTGCTACTGCTAAGTCACTTCAGTCGTGTCTGACTCTGCGACCCCATAGACGGCAGCCCACCAGGCTCCCCCGTCCCTGGGATTCTTCAGGCAAGAACACTGGAGTGGGCTGCCATTTCCTTCTCCAATGCACGAAAGTGAAAAGTCAAAGTGAAGTCGCTCAGTCCTGTCCGACCCTCAGCAACCCCATGGACTGCAGCCTTCCAGGCTCCTCCTCCATGGGATTTTCCAGGCAAGAGTACTGGAGTGGGGTGCCATTGAGGTACTGTTAATTTCCCACTGGCCTTGAGGATTCTGAAGCTAAAGTCCTCTAGTATACTTAATGGGTTTCCCTAGTGGCTTAGGCAGAGAAGGCAATGGTGACCCACTCCAGTACTCTCGCCTGGAGACTCCCATGGACAGAGAAGCCTGGTAGGCTGCAGTCCATGGGGTCGCTAGGAGTCCGGCACGACTGAGCGATTTCACTTTCACTTGTCACTTTCATGCATTGAAGAAGGAAATGGCAACCCACTCCAGTATTCTTGCCTGGAGAATCCCAGGGACAGAGCAGCCTAGTGGGCTGCCATCTATGGGGTCGCACAGAGTTGGATAAGACTGAAGCGACTTAGCAGGAGCAGCAGCAGCAGCAGTGGCTCAGGGATAAAGAATCTGCTTCCGATGCAGGAGATAAGAGTTCAATCCCTGGGTTGGGAAGATCCTGGAGAAGGAAATGACAACCCACTTCCGTATTCTTGCCTGCAAAACTTGATGGACAGAGGAGCATGGGGGTCTACAGTCTTTGGGTTTGAAGGAGTCGGACACGACATAGTGATTAAACCACCTACTATACCTAGGCCAAAGGAACCAAAGCATGGCAAAGCCTGATGCCATTCACAGGTGGAACATTTGAACTGCTGGGTATCTGTCTCATTTCAGATTGTGTCCGTGTCTGCAGAGGTGTCCGGGCGCCATGACCCCCTTCCCCAAGTGGCGGGAGAGGCATGGGAGAAACTCTACTGCATAGAGGGGTCTCTCTAGAGCTGTCCTCATCTGCTCCCGCTGCTAGGACCTGTCTCTGAAGTCCAAAGGATGACCTGATGTGTTTGTGCCAACGGTACCTACCAGGAGTCCAGAGACAAACTGGACTTTGCCTGTGCTTTCTGACGGCCTCAGGGCAGCCTGTGGACGTCGGTGCAAACCAAACCCACAAGCCAGAGAGAAGGCAGGAGAGGGAAAGGGGGCCGGTCGGGAGAAACTGAGGATGCCAGGAGCTCTGGGCTTTGAGGGGCCGAGGAGGGCGAGGGGAAGGAGAGCCAGGAGGAGGAGAGCTGGGGTGTGAGCGCAGGGCGGAGAGGGCGGGAAGGGAGAGGAGGGAGGGCGAGGAGGGAAGGGCCTCGGGGAAAGGAAGGACACGCGCGGAGGGGCTGAGAGGGGCGGGCGCGAGGCCGGCGGCCGCTGGGGAGGAGCGGCGGCGGCCCGGGGGGCGCGGGGCGGGGCGGGGCGGCGCTGTCAGCGCGAGGCAGCGAGCGGAATGCAGCGGCCAGAGGCCTGGCCACGTCCGCACCCGGGGGAGGGGGCCGCGGCCGCCCCGACTGGGGGCCCGGCGCCGCCCGCCCGAGCTGGGGAGCCCGCGGGGCTGCGGGTACGGAGCGGGCGGCGCCGGGGGCCGGGGGGCGCCAGCTCACGGGTCGGGCGCCGGGGAACTTGGTGCCGCCGGGACTGGCCTGGGAGGGGCGGCGCCCGCGCGGCAGAAAAGTTCCTCCGCGCTGACTCGGGAGGAGGCCGGTGCGGCGTCCGCGTGGGCGAAGTTCTGGAGCTGTCGGAGCGGGCGGGGGACGACTCGGCCGGGCTGGATTGCGTCTCTCCCGGAGGGCTAGGGAGCGCGGGGCCGCCCCGGCGGCGGGCTGACGTGTGTGCTTCTGGAGCCCGACGGGCCAGGGCGCCGGGGGCCGCTGGAGGAGCTCGGCGCCGCTGTCCCCCCGGCCCAGGTTCTGTGATACACTCCGACTCGGGCTCTGGAGCAGTCAGTGCATGACAGAACTTGGGCCCGGACGGACCTTCTGCACCCAATGGGCACAGCGCCCACCCGGGGCCTGCAGTGGGATATCTGCCTGGGAGGGGAGCGGGAACCGGAGTGGTCCATGTGGCATAGGGTTGGGCCGGAACCAGCTGTGGACTTTTGGGGCTGGGGTCGCTGGCCTGAGGATGGACTCCTGGGATCAGCAGATCCCGTAGAGCCAATGACACGGGTCTGCGCTGGCTTAGGGGCCAACAAAGCTCTCCCCCGTGTCAGTTGCAGGAACCTTCCCTCTACACTATCAAGGCCGTTTTCATCCTAGATAATGACGGACACCGCCTGCTGGCCAAGGTAACCTCCCACCCTCACCGGAGGGCCCCTGAAGACACTGTGCCACAGGCCCAAGTCCAGAAGTCCCCACCCAGCTGACTCACCTGGCAGGAGAGACCCCACTGTGGGCTCTGCAACACAGAGCAGCCCAGCTGAGACCCCTCCAAAGGTCATCCTGTCCATCCTCCTGCCTTGTCAGACTGCTGGCCCCCAAAGCGGGGAGGGGCTGTCTGTTCTGTTTCTACTCATGTTCCCCAGAATGTCTTCTCACCGTCCTTTACACTGGCCTGGGACCCTGGATTCCTGGTCCCCCAATTCTGAACAAGTACCCTCTGCTTTGCTTTTACAGCTTGGTAAACACTAAGGATTTAGAACAGATAGGATTTTATAGCCCAGATTTTAATCCAACTCTTTCATAAATGAGGAAAAGGTAGTCTAGAAAAGCTAGAGTTGCCTGGAGTCACAGGTACTAATATCAGAGCGAGGGATCCAAACTCGGCTATTTTGACTTGAAGCTCAGGAGGATGATTTTCTCTGCACCAACTATTCAGTTATCTGGTAAATATGCTAGTGATCATGGCCAGGACAAACCAAACTAGAATGATCCAAAAATAAATACCTACCATCAACACAATTAACTATAGTGGGGCTGTGACACCTAAACTAGCTATGAAATGCAATGTAGACTTTTTAGATTGTTTAGGCTGAAACTTTTTGTCTTCATGACATTGCAGTGAGCCTGTTGACCACAACAGTGGCTGGCAGGGAGACCACTAATTTGCCTGCAGATGGGGCACTAGATGGCAAAATCTACATTCATAAAATGGAAGCTGAGCTGACCGTCCCTTGCCCTAGCAGATGGTCAGAGGTAGCTCAGCAACCAGAGGTTCCAGGGCCTCCTCCTGGCAGATCACATCCATGTGCAAATGCAGGAACTGAGTCAGAGAGAGAGTCTTATCAAACCCAACAAAACAACATTGATTTCGTTAGGCAGTGTGTGCCAGGAACTCTCCCTTAGAGAGTTCATCTTCACCATAGTTGTCATTGTTGTTTAGTTGCTAAGTCATGTCAACTCTTGCGACTGTAGCCACCAGGCTCCTCTGTCCATGGGATTTCCCAAGCAAGAATACTGGAGTGGGTTGCCATTTCCTTCTCAGGGGATCTTCACCATAATCCTGTCTGAAGTCAGACCATCACTGGCATTGCATCCCAGCTCTGTCCCTTAAACTGTGAGGTGTCAGGGAAGTTACCCCATCCATATAATGTGGATAATAAAATAGCTGTTATGATATTATTGTGGTAAAGAGCCCCTGGCTCTGCCTTCTTTCCTGTAGACTCAGGTTAGTGTAGAAACAATGTGGCCTAGTGACCGCCCCAGCCATCTGCTGAATGCACAAAGGCCTCCAAGAAATCAGGACAGGACTCCAAAAGCAGGCCTCAAAATTCCTCTACTTTTTATGACTTTCTTTGCTCAGAATTTGTGTTTAGGGGGAAATAGCAGACAGGCGTAGAGGGCAGTCAAGAGGAGAGGGGGCATGGCAGCAGAGTCCCACTTGGCCAGCACCCTGCCACCCATCCAGGGAGGAGCCAGATCCTGTGGAACAGCTGTCACTTTTTCTCCTTCCTTTCCTCCTAGTATTATGATGACACATTCCCCTCCATGAAAGAGCAGATGGCCTTCGAGAAAAACGTCTTCAACAAGACCAGCCGAACTGACAGTAAGTGTCCTCCTCTTCCTTGCACAGAACCCTCAGATGCACACCGTCATCTCCGCCTGGACGCAGCTGTCCCTGTCGGCCTCATGTGCCCACAGGCCATTCACTTTTCTCCAGAGGTGCTTTTTCCTCCCCTTCCCAGCTGTTCCCTTTTCCCTTCTGGTGAACCTTCACCCTCCTCCCCATCACCAGCACACACACACACCCACCCCCTACCGCCATCTGCTCCCACCTACCTGCTTCTGGCATGCCTGGAGTCCTCTCAGTGGAAGAGGCCACCGCCAGCCTGGGGGTCAGAGGCATTGCACATGTGGGTGAAAGGTCAGCCTTAAACCAGGTTTGTTGACTTCTCAGAGTGAGGCAGTCAGGTGCTAGGAATGAAGTAGAGGGTTGGAGCAGGGACACAGAGTAGCCCAATGGCAGTGTCCCTAGTGCCCGTCTTTCCAAGGGTTCTAGTCTTTGCAAGGATTCTTTTTTTGTTTGGCCACTGCTTGTGAGATCTTGGTTCCCAGACTGGGGATTGAATTCCGGCCCTTGGCAATGAAAGCACAGAGTCCTAACCACTGGGCTGGACTGGAATTTCCTTTGCAAGTGTTCTTGGGAAGAAGAAGGAAATAGGGGGAGAGGTGCAGAGCTGGAGATGGGCAGAAGGGGCCAGGCAGAGGTGACCAGAACTGAGACCCCGTTTCTCTTCTAGGTGAGATTGCATTTTTCGGGGGCATGACCATTGTCTACAAGAGCAGCATTGACCTCTTCCTGTATGTGGTGGGCTCATCCTACGAGAACGAGGTGAATTCAGGAGGTTGGGGAGACAAGGAGGGTCTCTCTGTGGGGGAGTGGCTTGGAGTCTGGGGTAGAAGCTGGGCGGCTCACCCTTGGTATCCCTGCTTCTAGACTCTGGGGAACTGGAAGCCTCCAGAATGGTTCTTTCTGGAACAATGCATATCCATGATACCCCTCCGATTCCTTGGGTACCAGAAGGAGTCCTCTGCCGGGAGCTTCTGTCTCTATTATACATCACTGGAGAAGGATGTATTCAGTGTCCTACAGCAGGCACTCCAGTGCTTCCCAGTTCAAACACGGGGAGGTACCCTCTCAGGTCAAGTTGCAGCCAGGCTCCAGCCTTATCCTCCCTAGAGAGGGGCAGCTGTCCAACAGTCAGGTTCTGAGGTTTCCTCTGGCCTTCTCAACCTCAGTCTCTCTTGTTTTCCTCCTCCCATATCCACTCCTCACCAGCTGATGCTCATGTCTGTTCTCACCTGCCTGTTTGAGTCCCTGAACCACGTCCTAAGGTGAGTGAGGTCCTCTGTCCTCCAAGGCTCCCATCCCCCAGACCTTGGTACATCACAGGCAGGATGGTTCCCTGCTTTTTCCTTAAGTCTCCACAAGATGAAATCTGGAGCCAGAGCAACTTCCTGCAAGGCCCCTGCCCTTTACCTGATCAAACAATGGTATGGCCAGAAGATGAAGTCTGGAGAAGCTAAGTGATTTGCCTGAGGTTACAGGTTGTTTATATCAGAACCAAGATTCAAGCTCAAGGTTTTTTGACTTGGTGCTCAGGGTGATTTTCCCTCCATTCCCTTTGAGTGATCTGGTATCTTCTCCAGTGAACATGGCCTGGGTAAATCAAACTCGGATAACCAAAAATAAGTGTTCACAGTTGACATGTGTAACTACAATAGCGCTGTAGTACCTGAAGTGCTTTAGGGTGGAAATAGGATCAGTGCCCAAAGCGGCGGGGGCAGCGTGGGTAGAGTTGAGCATGAGGGGCCGAAGGAAGCAGACCTGTCCTCTGCTCAGGAATCCCTTGCCCAGGTGCCACCCTCACTCCCCTTGACATTCTCCTTCCCTGTGCTTGTGGGGGGACAGGGGCTGGAGGGTGCGGAATGAGGCAGTCTTTGGAGAGAGCAGGTCCACCTCACTAAGGCAAGGACCTGGCTCCTCCCGGCCATGCCACAGGGAGGTTCCAGAGCTGTGTCTTCTTTCAGGAAGAACGTGGAGAAGCGCTGGTTGCTAGAGAACATGGACGGAGCCTTCCTGGTGGTGGATGAGATTGTGGATGGCGGGTGAGGAGTGGGAGAGGAAAAGGGACTAGTCAGGAACCTTCACAGTGGGAGGTGGCCTTGAGGGTCGTCAGCTCTAGGTTGCACCGAGCATGTTGTTGGCTCTCTGGCCAGCTTCTCCCTCCCTTTCTCCAGCATATTCCCTGTGATCCCATCCCCCAAGCCCACTCATGATGATGGAAGTTGACTTCAATGTTAGCCAAAGTCAAGCACACAAGAAAGTAATCTGATGTCAAACTATGGCTGACTGTTGACCAGGCAAGGTTTTGAGGGAATGGTTTGCTCTCCAATGCCCAGGAGAAGCAGGCAACACAGACACCCGCCCTTCCTGGAAAGACTTCATTCAGGCAGAGCCCTGCGGCAGCTACACCTCTTGCTCTTAGAGGTTCACTCTAGCATCAACTGCATGCATGACCTGGGCTAGCTGTTTATTTTCCTTCCTTTCCCCAGCTTTGAAATGGAGACAATAAGGAAACTGCCTTAAAGGATGTGGGATTAAATGAGGTGATGCAGGTGAAGTTCATAGTTCTCCTTCAGTAAATCTTATCTCCTCTTATTGGTGTAAGATTATAGTCTTAGGAAGCTGGGAGCTCTTATGAGAAGTTGGTTAGTGAATTTCCAAGGGGGGATTGGGCAATATTCAGGGAGAAAAAGAAGTTCTGGCTCTGGGGCAAAGGATAATGGAAACGGATCACCTGTGAGACATCCACATGCCTGTGATTACATGCATTTAATGGATGAGGAAACAGAGGCTCAGAGATTTAAGTGACTTGCCGAAGGTTACATGACTAGGGGATGGCAGGGCCAGGATCTAAAACTTGTGCATGTTTCCAGAGATTGTGCTCTTCCCGTGGCACTGACGCACATTGCTGGGGGACAGGGGCCCCGGGACATGGGGTGCTGTGGGGTTCTTCCCGCCACCCCTCCCTCCTTTCCTCTTTGTCTGTTGACTGCCTGCTGCTGCTGTTGCAAGGCCTTGTGCTAATTGCTAGGACCCAACAGTGAGGGAAATAAGACCAGGTTTTGTGGAATATAAAAGTTGTATATAAAATTTGGTGTGGAACTTCTTCAAGAAACACAGTTACAAATATAAAATGAGGTGCAGGGCTTTCACAAGGGAGATTGTAAGTTTTATCAGCTTCCCATCTGTACCTCTAGAAAACAGGGAAGCATTCGTGGAAGCAACATTTGGTCCTGAACCTTGGCCTGGAATGGTCGCTGTAAAGGACCTCTCGTGAGGGACTTCAGGCTACAGGTGCCCCTGTGATGAGCCTGAGAGAAGGTCTCTCACTTCCTTCTGCCCTATAGGAGGCTCACTGGGTGAGGAGGAGCGGTCACTCAGTTCCTGTGGACCCTTTCTCACCCACAGTGACCAACTCTTCCCCCTGCACACCCCCCAGGGCATCATCAAAGAGTGCCAACTAGCCGGGAAATGCCTCCATAATTGGGTCTGTCAAAAGGGAAGTTAAAAAAAAAGGGAAGGTAGATTCTGATATTGCAGTTCCTTTTCTTTCACGTATAGCACAACCCCATGGCAGAAAATAATAGTGAAACCAGATAGGAACCCCAGGGGGCTTCTCTTCCTTCACTGCTTCTGAATCCAACCTTTCATCCCAGAGGTGAAGTGAACTTTGTAGAGCTCTCACTTTTTGAGCCCCTGCTTTTGACAACTTGATCGATCTAGACTGGACTACCCTGACCTGATCTCTCAAGTGTTTGCCCAGTGATGACAAAGTATGTGAGAATCAGGGCTCCGTGGTGAGGGAGAGTTCTGGCTTGAGGAGTATGGGTGGGCCAAGTACCTTGGAGCGGGGATGTTGCAGAATATGGCAGGGAAGCAAAGGGCTTAGCAGGGAGCAGAGTCCAAGGAAAGCATGGGGCTGATTTTCCTCCTCATTTCTCTCACTTTGTAGCGTGATTCTGGAAAGTGACCCCCAGCAAGTGATCCAGAAAGTGAATTTTAGGGTAAGAGTCATCCTGCATCCCCCCTTACTCCCATCTCCTCCAGGCTCCCCTTCCCATCGTCTGTACTTCCTGTCTTCCCTGTGTCTGGGCAAAGGGAACCCAAGCTCCTCTAGCAGAAGCAGCCACTGGGTTGATGCACTTCTGGAGGGGAGCAGCAGTTTGGAGGGATGTCAGCCAGTAAAAGAGATCTCTGTCCTCTTCCCTTGGCCAATTACAAATACCTCACCATCCTCCCTGGTGGGAAGTACAGACTGAGGAAATAAATAAATCCTCACAGAGACACCTGGTGGCTGCCTTGCCTTGAACTTGGCCTTGGAGGGGAAGAGATGGAATCTCCCCACCCAGTTTGGCTTCTCATGTCTGGATGAGAAGGTCATTTTAATCCCCCACACTCTCCACCCACCGTGTCCCAGAGACATCCCTGAGGATGCTGGTTTCCAAGGGCTCTAGAACTTCCCCTAAGTGATACACATGCAGTTCTGGATCCCCTGATCACAGCATCCACTCACCACCCACAAGCCCCTTTCTCTCACCTGTCTTTCGTCACCCGCTACCCTCGCCCTGGCCTGACCACCTTGATTCTGCTTCCCCCATAGGCGGATGACAGCGGCTTGACGGAACACAGTGTGGCCCAGGTAGGCCCTCTCCATCTACCTTGGCCAGAGATGGGCTAGAGGGAGGAGAACAGAGCATCCCAGGGGGACCCAGTGGGGCTCTCCAGGCAGAGAAGTCAGGGATGCAGGAGGGAAGGGATGACTGTGTCAGGCCACCTCTTGGAGACAGTCCACTGGAGGCTGCCAGGGTCCCCATGGTAATGTGGAGCTTGGGTATTAATAAATGATGATGCCTTCCCAGCAGTTCACCTTATCTCCTAGCTGGGTGTAGTTGGGTCAAAGCCCAGGAGGAGCTACCCACGCTGGAGATGGCTGGGTCACTTGTTCCCCAAGCAGTGTGGGGGCTCAGGCCTCTGGAAAGGATCCCAAATAGGAGTTTTCTTCTAACCCCTCACCCCTGCTCTTTAGGGTCCACACTGAGGTTGTTAAGGGACACTTAAATCCACCGTGGGATCTCATTCTCACCGCTCGCACAACCAGTTTGGGCTGCACCTTGTCCCTGAGTGTGGAAAAGTCCATGCCCGCCAGTCCCCTGCATGGTCCTATCTGATGGTGCATGTGGGATAGGGCTGAGGTTTCCAAATCTACGGCCTGACTGGTTTCCCGGCTGCTCAAACTTCCTACTTGTCAGGCTTGACCTCCATTCTGTCTGCCCGCAGGTCTCTCTGCCCAGACTAATCCTGCTTTTATGGAGCTTCCTGCCCTGGCACTAACTACCTCGTGCTGTAGTGGCCAACGCTGAGATGGGCCCATGCCATTCCGTGTGGGGCTCCAGGTGTGGTGCCCTTTGCTGTACCTGCCCTTCATGCTCACGCGGCCTCTCCCTTCCCAGTTCTCCTTGCCTCCTCCTACCCTGATGAGATGAATGCAGCCACATGGCAACTTTAAGGGCTAAAGAGGTTAAGGGGCAATAAGCAGAGCAGATAAGAACAGGGGCGCTGGTGTGAGTCATCCAAAGGACGCATCTGCCTTACCACCTACAAGCTGGGTGGCCTAGGGCAAGTTATTCTACCTCTCTGGGCCTCGCATAATCACAGGACACTCCTTATAGAGTTATTATGAAAATTAGACGAGCTAAAGCATGGAAAGCTCTTGGCATACATCCTGTTTTCCATGGGGGAAAGAATGAAGACATAGCACTTTTAATGGAAGTCTTGAGTAAACACCAAGGGATGTGCAGGTAGTGAATGGGAGACGAAATAAGGAGAAAGGTAGATCTTTACTGAGAACTGCAGGAGAACTCCAGGTCCAGGCTGTCCCTGAGAGAGGAGGGGGAGTGGGCAGGAAGAAGGGACATACAGTGTGGGATCAGCCTTCTTGCGGTGGGAGTGAGGCTGGATGGCTGGAGGGACAATCTAAGGGACATAGGTGGGGTCTGCACCGTGTTTGCATGGTGTGTGCACAGTTGCATGGATCTGTGTAAATGTGGGGCTGAGGTGGTTTCGCAGCAGGATATGAAAGTGAACACATCTGAGTGCAGGTGGCCTTCTGCAGAGCCTGCCCAGGAGCCCTTTGCCAGCTGTGCCACATCAGCAGCAGCTTGGGGTGGGGTGTTGAGGACTTACTGCCAGCCAAAGCTAGAGCTAGGGGTTTGCTGAGGTGTCTGGGCACAGGAAGTGTCAGGCCTGGGCCCGCCTCTGCCTGGACGTGGCACTGCGGGTGGAAGCTTGCATGGCATGGTGTGGGGGAGACAAGCCTGCTGCCACACCCAGGGCTGCAGATGCTGGAAACAGAGGGCAGGCTGGGCCAGCTCCCATCTGGGCTGGTTGCTGGCTGCAGCCAGTTTGGGCGGCTCTTTCCGTCTTGATGGCCCAGCCCCCCTTAAAGCAGGCAGAGATGAGCTGCTGCCACCTAGTGACTGGGGATCGCCAGGACATGTATCCCCCCCACCCGCCACTGCACTCTTAATGTACTTGAATTCCACCCAGTAATTCTCTCAACCTTCCACACCCCGCCCTCCCCAGGTTCTTCAGTCTGCCAAGGAACAAATTAAATGGTCGTTACTGAAATGAAGGCTGTGCATTCAAGGCTCCTGCCCCCAGACCATTCCCCCAATCCTAGCAAAAGCACAGAGACCCCAGGGAACACTAGAAACCCATGCCCTCCCAGAACTGACTCCCGAGGTCTCCGGCCAGGGACTTGAAATGCAGAGATTTGGCTTCAATACTGAGTCACCCCTTCTCCCTCCCCTGGCCTGCCCTTTGGGCATTGACAACCAGCTGAGTTGGCTTAACTCACACCTTAGGCATCCCTGGCCCCAGAGCCCAAATAAACCAGCTTTTGTCTCCTGCCAATGGTCTCTTTCTCTTTTGCCCTGGAAAGTGTGTGTGTGTTCTGATAAGGGCTTCTGCACTCTGTGGCATTTTCCGGATGCCCAATACTAGGTGTATCTTTGTGGCTGTGTGATTGGGGAGGAAGTGGGTGAAGGGAAAGGAGACGATTTAACTTAAGTGAGGCGGTGCGTCACTGACACTGGGGCCCTGTACGTGGTGTGGAGGGCTAGGTATGATTGTGACAGGGTGAAAGAGTCACAATGGGAGAAATGGTGCATTTGGGAAGAAAAGAGCAAAAGATACTACACGTGGTGGCCGCACTGGGATTCTTCAACTCACTTTTTCCATTCTCAGTCTCCAGAAGGGAAGGGCGTAAAGGTTTCCTCTGGACAAACTGAGGAACAGCACGCCTGTTTTTCTTGGCTTGCCCGGGAAGTTGCCGCGGAAATCCAATGCTGGCATATACCCTGGGTACTAGAGCGCTGCAAGCCTGGCTAGGCCCAGATATTAGGGGTGAGGAGACACCGACCCAGCTCCCACCTTGCATTTGTGTCCAGAGCACCTAGCGCGCCCGAGGGTGAGAAGAATTGCAGGTACAGGAGAGGGATCCTATAGGCAGATGAGAAAGATCGAGTGACTTTCGGGGGTCACGACTCCTCTTCTCTCTCCCTGTTCCAGAACCTCCCCCTTTTCCCTTTTCTGCGTGGCGTATAGAAGTCCCTCAGAGTGTCGATAACTTTCGGCCCGGGATCGCTAGTTTCCCCAGATCCAGAGCCAACTGCAGATGCAAGTTCACGCCCCGCCTTGGCTCCGCCCCTAGGCGCCCACCGCCGCGGGGAGCCGGGTCCCGCGACTTTATCCACGATCCTATAGCGCCACCTGGAGGGAAAGGCGGGGGACGCGCTCCCTCCGAGTCCCGCGCCCCCTACTAACTCCGCCCCCAGGGTGGGACAGACCCCTGCTCCCGCGAGTTAATCGCTAGCCTCCAAATTCAGCAGCAGGGCCGTGCCCTAGCAACCAGCGGGTGGGAACCGCCCTGCGAGCTCCGCTGCAGGCACTGCTCATGAATTTCCGCCTGCCGCTGCTGAAAATGATAGACCCTGGGTGTTAGTAGAAGCAGTCCCTGCGTGTCGGCAAGTCCTACATTATAAAAAAAACTCTCTACAATGGATATTTGTAAATGGGCCTGCCTACTTTTGTAATTAGAGAAAATAATAGTTACATAAACAAACAGATTATAAACACTTTGTACACAACCATTCCAATAAATAATGCAACCCTGAAAAAGGAAAAAAAAAAAACAAAACTGTGCAGTTAAGTGCTGTAGAGTTCAGGGGCCAGTGTGGCGACGGGAAATGAGAGATTTTCCAGAAATACTTTGGCTAATGTTCGGCTTCATCCGGTGTCCGGCTCCATCCACCGCCTCTAAATGACCGCAAGAACCGGAGGGGCAAATTCGCTTCCTAGTAACCCTTCGCGCCCAGTTGGGTCCTGCAATTTCAATTGTGCAGGGACTGGAATGGGAAGGCCCGGCACTTCACACAAACTGGCTCACCGAATACTGTGGACTATGCGGTGCTTGCCCATTTTACTGACAAGCACACCGAGGCTCTGAAAAGTTAAAATGTTTACGACAGTTTCTGCAGAGCCGGGACCGCTGAAAAGAGGCGGCTTTCCCACGCTCCCAATCCTAGGGTCGTCCGACCCCCTCGCCCACAAAGGGACTACACTGGGTTAGGAGGAATGAGTAGAGGGGCCGTGGTAATGCGGAGAGGCAACCAGAGAGGTGTCCTTGCCCTTTATGGCCAAAGGACTCTGGGGAGGGGGGCTGCAGCGAAGCAGCCGACCCACACCCGCGGCGGGGAGGGGGCAGCTCAGACGGTTGCGCGGAACCTCGGTTGGTGGGAGGGGATCCGGGAGGTCCGGGGAGCGCCGGCAGAATGGGGGTCCGGGACTCCCAAGTTTGCAGGCCTGGCTCTCCCAGGGCTGAGGCGGACAGGCCTACTGCACCCCCAGCTCCTTCTCGGCGCCCGCAGCCTCGCGGAGCCGCCAGAACCGCGGGCCTGGTTGTCTGGAAGTTCTCTCCGCTGGCCCTGCCTCCCCCGCTCTCCCGTGTGAGCGCGGTCTGAGGCGCGCAGCACGCGGGGGTCGGGGCGCCGTCTGCTCTCAACCCCTGGGCTCCTTTCTGCCCTCGTGGGCTACCCCGCGGGTCTCGAGTATTTGTGGGTAAGGGACTTCAGGGCGCCCCCATTTCCTTCTGTGAATTGGCACCGGGGACGTCAGTAACCCAGCCGGAGGGCGCACACTGAAACACTGGCCCGGGGCTCAGATGTAGGGGGGGACGCTATCCACACCTAGACCGAGCTAGGGACACAGAGGTAGTACCGCCAGGCCCTTGGACCCCTCTTTATACTACACTGAGCCGGCAGTCCCCGGCTTTCCGGCCATTGGCTGGCAGGAAGGCTGAGTTGGTCTGATTGGCCCGTATCCAGACAATGATGGATGGCTCCCGGCTGACTGGACCTCGGCCGGGTGGGTGTCTGCTTCGTGGCTCAGTTTGGCAAAAGCGGGACCAGACAGGCCTGGGAGTGGGTTGGTGAATGAGCTGGAGATCGCGTTAAAGGATCAGACTTTCTGTGCTCTTAATCTCCCTTTAAACTCTACAGAGAGAAAAAAAAAAAAAAAATCTTACCCCTGATTTCTCATAGATACTCTCTAATTCCGGAACCTGATGTAGGCAAAATTGAATCATTTACCCAAAGCATTTTGGGCACAACCCTACGGACCTCACTTTCACTCCATGGGCCTCCATCATTTAACGATATTCGCGCATTCCTTTCGTTCACTCAAATATTTGCGTGTTTGCCAGGAGCCAGGCAGTAGGGAAAGAAGAGGACAGAGACTGATAGGCAAGTGATTGGGCCCAGAGGTGGCAGTGGGGTGGGGTGGAGGATTGAAAGAAGAAAAGGGATGACAGATATTTCAAGGTAGAAATACCTTTTGCAATCAAATTGTGTTCTTTATTTTGATCTGAATGGTGTTAAAAATTCAGTTTGTGCTTAAGACTTGTTCTTTCCTGTAGGTAAGTCGTACTTCATGACAAAAGAAAAATTAATCAAATGGCTGCCATACTGTACCCTGTCATCAACATTTGTATGGTCCTCATCTGTTTCCTAATCTCTTCCTCATCTCTATCAACTAAAACCGGAAAATATCTTCCATGAGGAGCCACAGAAATGAGAGTTATTGTGAAACATGTGTGGACCTTATATTGTACATACAGACCAGTGGGCTATCCCTCAGAACAGGCTCTTCAGTAAGAAAAGCAGTATTAACACAAATAATAATAATAAAAGTAAAATAACGTTTCTTTTGAAATAAGTCATTTCAATAGACATTTACTAATTGGCTGTTCCAGTTCATCTTGAAAGCAATTAGAAACGTTGACACAAGAGACTATGTTTTGTAGTATTTGGCAGAAAGAAGTTGGAGAAAGAGACACCGTAAAGGGAGAAATAGTGTAAGCAAAGCAAAGCGGAAGAGATTCTGTCTAGGGAACTGCGGGTAGGCACATGTAGCTGAAATGGAGGATGCAAATCTCTGTGGGGAGGCCTGGATATGTTCAGACTTGAAACTCCTCACTAAACAGGTTGTGACGGGATCAAGGGCAGCGTTGAATGGCATGCTAACTAATTACTGCCATTTACTGAGTTGACTAATCTGTGTTCCTTAGAAATCCTACTGTCTTCAAAACAGGCTTACCAAGTAGATGCTGTTAGATTTATTTTTACAACTGAGGGCCCAGGATTTGGGATAGTTTGCCTCAGGGCACAGGTGAGATTTAAACCCAGGTTGGTCTGACTGACTCCACTGCCCACTGCTCTTGGACCACAGAGTCTGGTTTGTATTCTGAAGGTGATGCTGCTGCTAAGTCGCTTCAGTCGTGTCCGACTCTGTGTGACCCCATGGACTGCAGCCCACCAGGCTTCTCTGTCCATGGGATTTCCCGGGCAACAGTACTGGAGTGGGGTGCCATTGCCTTCTCCCCGAAGGTGATGGGGAGCCATTAAAGACTTTGAAGCAGTTAAGTGATACCAGCTCAGTATTTTAAGCAAAGAACTCTGCCAGCAATATGGAATGCTTATCGAAAAGGGAAATAAGAATTTAGGGTCAGCATAAGACCCACAGAAGGCAGTCATTTCATTATGGTCCCTTTCCATTCTTTATCTAAACAGTGCCATCCAGCTTGATTGCACATCTTGTCACCAAACAGCTTGCAAAAATCAAGTCCACTCAGAATTTGAAGAGTTAGTGCTTTTGAATTAATTTAGATAATTGCAGGCAATCATTCCACAAAAGGGCTTCCAAAAGGACTGTTTCGTTAGGGAAAATGATTTAACATTTCTGTTCTGAATGGTGTATTAAAAAAGTAATAAACTGGACTTCCCTGGTGGTCCAGTGGTTAAAAATCTGCCTGCCAACACAGAGGACACGGGTTCGATCCCTGGTCTGAGAAGATTTCCCCCATACCGCAGGGCAACTAAGCCCGTGTGCCACAACAACCGAGCCCATGTGCTCTAGAGCCGGTGCTCCACAATAGGAGAAGCTGCTGCAGTGAGAAGCCTGGGCACCACACACAGACAGCAGCCCCTGCTCTCTGCAACTAGAGAAAGCCCACGCAGCAACCAGGACCCAGCACAGCCTAAATAAAATAAATACATAATAAAAAATGTAAAGTAATCAACCAGTTATTACCAGTGGGGAGAGGAAAAGGGGGAGGAGTAAAATAGGGGCAGATGATTAATAGGTACAAATTACTAGGTATGAAATAAATAAGCCACAAAGACATATTGTACAGCACAGGGAATACAGCCAATGTTTTATCATAAGTATAAATGGAGTATAATCTTTCAAAGTTGTGAATCACTATGTTGTACACCCGAAACTTCTGTAACATTACACATCACCTATGCCTCAATAAAAAATTTAAAAATAATAAATCCACTTTATAGCTTATGTATTTGGTGCCCCCTTATCACCCTCACCTACATCCACTCTAAAAACAGACATACATCAAATGAAAGAAAAAGAAATGGCACGAGAGATCTGATTCCTTTTGACCAGGCCCACAATTTCTCTTTATCCCAACATCTGACTTTTTAATTAAACTTTTTATTTTGTATTGGAGCATAGTCGATTAACCAGGATGTGAGGGTTTCAGATGAGCAGAAAAGGGACTCAGCCATACATATACATGTGTCCATTCTCACCCAAACTCCCTCCCATCCAGGCTTCCACAAAACATTGAGCAGAGTTCCCTGTACTACACAGTAGGTCCTTGATGGTTATTGATTTTAAATGTAGCAGTGTCAGTCTGTACCTGTCCATCCCAAACTCCCTAACTATCCCTTCCCCTCATCCTTCTCTCTGGCAAACTTTTAAGTTCATTCTCGAAGTCTGTGAGACTGTTTCTGTTTTGTAAATAAGTTCGTTTGCATCAAGTCTTTTTAGATTCCACATATAACGTCATGTCATATAATGCTTCTGCTTCTTTGTCCAGACACCTGATTTTTAAGGCATTGAAAATACACATCTTATTCTCCTGGGTGCAATGAGCCCTCATCCAGGGAAACCTGAGGATAGAAGAAAACTCTGAAAGTCATGGGGGCAATGTCCCTGCCTCTGGGAAAAGCTTCTTAGTGATTGACAGGGATTCCTGGGGTGGGTATGTTGGGGACATATGGGGACATATGTGGAGACATGGGTTCACTGACAGAATGATTGAAAGAGACCGGCCTCAGCTGCTCTGAGTCTCGATGGATTAGGGATCATCCCTATCCCTCCAGCTTCCCTGGTGGCTCAGCTGGTAAAGAATCTGCCTGCAATGCACGAGACCCAGTTCAATCCCTGGGTTGGGAAGATCCCCTGGAGAAAGGAATGGCAACCCATTCCAGGATTCTTTCCTGAAAAATTCCATGAGCAGAGAAGCCTGGTAGGCTACAATTCATGGGTAGCAAAGGGTCGGACACCTAACACACTACCCCTCCAGAGGATCCAGCCCTGTGTTCAGAAAGTTAGAGGGCTTCTGGTACAGTATCTCCTGAGAAATGGCTCAGAAAGGGCAGAAATCAGAACTTGGTTATGGGGAAGCGGATGAGATTTTTTAAAACGTTGAAAACCAAAAAATAGCTCTGTGTTCTCTGAATGACTGCAAGTAGAATGGACTCACAGGTCTGTCCAGAAGATGGCGCCATAAGACCAGCTCCACATCCTTCCTTCCTGGCCGCGGGGGATCAAGATGAGGCCTTTAGAAAGGCCGGCAGGAACCAGATCTAGCTGAGCTCTGTAGTCCATTTCGAGAGACGCCCTCGACCACAGAGCAGAACCTGGCCCCTGTCGGTGGGGTGGGCGGACCTTGAAGGGCAGAGAGGGTGAGAGACCCTAGGAACTAGAGGCAGTTATGCTGAGAAAACAGGGCCCCTGATAAATACAGTGTCCACAAAACCAGACCTCTCTTCCAACACCCCAGATTTGACTCCATTTGACTCCATTTGACTCCAGCTGGAAGTTGGGGAAGGGGCTGACACTGAAAAAAGCCTAAACTTGGAGATAGGAAAAGGAAGTTGGGTGAATTCTGGGAGAAGAAATGAACAGCTGAGGAAGGTGAAGCTCAAAGGATGATTTAGTCAATGTCACAGAGCTAAGAAGTCACAGAGCTGGGTCAGCAGTAAGGGTTCCTTGAAACCCTGCTTACCTCCCCATATCCCTGTGCTCTCTGCAGAGCCTCAAAATCTAACATTTATACACAGAGTTCCCCCAACAAGGAGTGCCTTCCTGGGCAATTAAAACAAAATAAAACAAGGCTTCTGGATTCAAAACCCCAATAGACTTTTCCTTTGCTCATTTTCAACCAGATTTATTGAGATATAATTTACACACACTGAAATTCACAAATTTTAAGTCCCTGGTGGGGACTTAAAATTTCAGTGAGTATTGACACCTGTCTGTAGGTAGGTTATACAGATTCTAAGTGCAATAACTCCAACTCCAGGAGTAAAAATAAATACCTCCGATAGTGGTTTTATTTTTACTTCTTAAATTTTTCGGCTGTGCCGTGGGGCATGTAGGATTTTAGTTCCCTTAACAGAGATCGAACCCATGCACCCTGCATTGGCAATCTGGAGTCATAATCACTGGACCACCAGAGAAATCCCCAATAGTGGTTTGTTTTTTTTTTAATAATGAAATTAATAAATGAATGTCATCAACTTTGTTTCCTTTCAAAGAAAGGAAGGAGAATTTATATACAAAATAGCTCCTTGTACAGGTTTCTTTAAATAAGACTCAAGTAAATAACTCACACTTGTCAGGTTCTGTAAAAGAATTCTGTTTTCTTCACATACGTAATTTATTTTGCCATCCCAACCTCTGTGAGATAGGCAGGTGGGTCAGCCCTGCTTGACAGGTGGGGAAACTGAAGCCGCTCTCTGGGTCCTGGGAGCAGAAGCAGAGAGGTCGGAAAGCTGTGGGCTTCACTTTCAATAAAGTTCTCTCTTCTGTGAGAGCACTGCCCTGGCGCCAGTGGGCCTGCTTTCCTGTTTGCTCCCCAGTCAACCCAGAATGTTTGCTGGAGCCAGCAAGATGGGGCATCGGGACGGACAAAATGGCCAGGATCGGGCTACTAGGTGTGTGGGTGGGTGTGTGGGTGGAGGAAGGAGATGGAGAACAGACACACATCCCCAGATTCCAGGAGAAGCTTTGGGGGCAACACTGAAGTGAATCAGAGAAGGTAAGAGCCCTGGAAAGCCTTGCAGAACAGAGCCATCAGCCCCTACCCTCCCCCCAGTGAGGATTAGGATGTAGGGCATCTTCCTGTATGCCACAAGGATGAAACACAAGTGTTTAGGAAGGCTGTAAAAGCATGCCAGGATGCTAGTCCAGGCACACGATGAATTTCTAGGACCTGAGAGTAATACTACTCCATCCTGAAAAAATGAAAGGAAAAAAGTGTAGGTCTCTAGCTTTGAACACCTTTTATCCTCAGGGTGCATTTGGAGTCTCCTTTAAGTTCTAGCCGAATAAGTTGAGAGAAGCCTAGGTGTTGCTGGTGGGAAAGAGACAAAGAGGGCCTAGGAAGGCAAGAAGGAAGTCGCAGGGGAGAGACAGGGGCCTGGGGCTGAGAGACAGCCCAAGACTTGGTAAGGCTCTTGTCGGCCCTGCCTCCTGTGTGCACAAGCACCCCTTCAAGAATGGGCCCTTCAGAGAAGGCTTCGCTTAAAGCTGAGACCCTGGGCAGCAGCAGGGAAGGGGGATTTGGGGTGTCCCAACGCAGATCAGCTCAAGGGAGTCCCAGGCTGAGTCTACTGCATACAAGTTGCTTAGAGCTCTGGGTGACCAGAGAGATAAGGAGTTTCCCTGATGACAATGTTTATCTTCCTTCTCTTTCGGACTCTCTTCTTCCTTCCACTCTCCTTAAACCTACAGAATCTCTTAGGCAGCTGGGATCAACATAAGCTAGGGACTGATCCGTGTACAAGGGAAGTCGGGGAGCCTGGAAACAGCAGAACCTGGGAGAGGAATCTGTGTACAGGGCAAATGAGGGGAGCCTGAAAACAGCTGAATCTAGGGAAATGGAACTGCCTAGTGAGAGAGCAAGGGGGTTCTGGAAACTGCCGAACCCAGGGAGGCCAATTTGTGTACTGGAGAAACATGGGGGAACCTGGAAACAGCAGGATCTGGAGAGATAGTTCGTGTACAGGGGGCAGAGAGAGAGAGAGAAGCCTGAAAACAGTTGAATCTGGGGAGGTAGATTTGTGTGCAGGGGGAGCAAGGGGAGACTGGAAACCGTACAATCTGGGGAGACAGCAGTGTACAGTGGAAGCCAGGGCAGTCTGAGAACAGGGGCTCTGGAGGGGAGGGATCTGTGTGGGATTACAGTTGGGGGGTGGGAGTGGGTGGAACCTGGGGGATCTGATGAGGCAGATGGGGGTGGGGACACAGGCAAGCACAGGAGTGTCAAGAAGGTGGTCGTGTGGAGTGGGGGGCACGAGGAGACCCCTTTCCAAGTAGGTTTGAGTTAGATGCCTTTGCAGCCCCTTCTAGACAGGGCAGGACAAGGGAGCAGATCTCCAGTGGAGATTCAAGATTTCACTTGGCGAGAAGAGACGGGTCTTTGTGGACAGTTGCTGCCCTGGTCCTAAATGAGCAAAGCCTGGAATTTCCTAGGGGAGCCAAGGCGGGCAGAGGGGGTGGGCTGAGCCGGTTGAATAAGCTGCCTTGCCCCCATCTTCCCCACCCTTCTCTGAGAGGGACAGGCCTCTTTCTCCCTGTCCACCAACCAGCCTGACCTCTCCCCCCGACCGGTTCACTTCTGAGTGACAGACAGACAATGACAGAGCTGCAGACAATCGACTGGGGGAGGGCCCGCAAAAGCTCCCTTGCCACCCCCTGCCCCCCAGAGGGGCCCTGAGCTAGCAGGCTGACGGGAACTGTCACTTCACTGGAGCGCCTTCAGGTGACAGGCCTTCAGGAGACAGGGTGACGTCGGGCTGATAAAGGCCTGAGATTTTTGGGATTCTGCCTGTGCTTCTTGGAAACCAGTTTCCCAGGCAGTGGCCTCTGCAAGGGGAAAGGGAGGGGCCGCAGCGGCCTCACAGCAGAAAGCGAAGCCACGTCCACTCTGTGAGCTGTGGGATCTCCGGCCAGTTATGCTCTCTGTCCAAGTCTCTGTTTTCTTGCCTGTAAAATGAAGGATTGTGCTCAGTCTTGAACATGTGACTTGAACATGTGGATTCCTGGTAGACTCAGGAGAGAGAGCACAGAGAGAGCCCAAAGTAGCATTTCTCCTCATTCGTTGGCACTGCTCAGGACTTCACAGCAAACACACCGGGCGAGGGGTGTTGGGGGGGGGTGGAGACTGGCATTTTGGATGCTGTGGGAGTGTTGGCGCGAGCTTTCCCAGGCCTAGATGAGGACTTTAACACTTATCACTCCGAGGGGCCCCTTCTCTTAAAGCAAAATTATTTTTTGCTCTAAGCCCCTTGGATTTCCTAGCTGGTGAGCCAGCCTGGAAGGTGGCATCCACCCCCTGTCCCACATGTTTAGCCCTGCTTCCATGTAGGCCTCACCCCAGCCCCCATGTCCTCTTCTTCCTGTGGCTGCTATTACCCTGTTTGTCCTTAAGCCAGGGATGTCTGGGATCTTGTCACAAGGCTCAAAGTCTCAGGGAGAGGACCCTCCTTGCCCAACAGAGAGCTCTCCAGATACCCCAAGGCCCTGAGGGCTCACAACGGCCCCTCACCCACTGCCAAGCCTGGACACGGTTCATGTGCACCACTCGCAAGGCTGCCTGCTAGGCATGTAGCTGAGACATCCGTAGACCTACCCACCACCAGTCTGGATGAGCGCAGAGTGTGCTGGCTATTGATGGGGAAGGGGTGGAAGTAACGGGACTAACTCAAGCCATGAAGAAGGCAATGGCACCCCACTCCAGTACTCTTGCCTGGAAAATCCCGTGGACGGAGGAGCCTGGTAGGCTGCAGTCCATGGGGTCGCTGAGGGTCGGACACGACTGAGCGACTTCCCTTTCACTTTTCACTTTCATGCATTGGAGAAGGAAATGGCAACCCACTCCGGTGTTCTTGCCTGGAGAATCCCAGGGACGGGGGAGCCTGGTGGGCTGCCGTCTATGGGGTCACACAGAGTCGGACACGACTGAAGCGACTTAGCAGCCGCAGTAGCAACTCAAGCCAGGCCTGCATCATTTGAGTAGCAGACACATGCCTCTCTACTCCTCCTCTTAGCCTGAGAAACCAGTGGGTTTAACACAGATGCACAGCTTGGACTGATGCTCTGATTGTTCCAGAAACCCTCCTCACCTCTAATCTGTGCAGCAGAAATTGTTCCTAGCACTTTCAGAATCAGAACGTTAGAGTCTTGCCCAGGTGGAGCTGGACTAGGTTGCTTGCCTCATCTCCCCCTCTCCCTCTCTCAGCCCAAGTGACCTGCCTCCGCATACCCAAGCAGGGAGGGGAGGAGGAGTCTCTGGGGGACAGTACTGGGAGCTGGACCCCTGGAATCCAGGGCCACCAAAGATGGTCTCAGGTGCACAGAACCTCTTCCCAAGGGGAGCCGGTTGTCCCTAAACACAGGAGAGCTCCTCCTCTCTCTCATTTCTCTTTCCTGGCACTATCAAGGATGTACCCCAGTTTTTAATGAGCCCCAAGGATGTGGGAGCTGGAGGGGTAGTGGGCTGGCCAGAGGAGGGTGGGCTCCGCCAGGAGGCAGGGAGGAGGGGGAGGGGATCTGATTAGAATCCGGGCCGTATGGCGAACGCTGCGGAGATGGAGGTAATCACTGAGCGGGCGAGACAGCATGCTCAGCGACAGCAGGCGGCCGGGCCGTCGCCATGGCAACCGCGGCCTCCGGGGCGCGCGGCTCGGCGCTGCTCCGCGTCCGCTGCGGAACATCTGCTTTGCACTGGGCTGCTGGGAGCCGGGGGGCGCGGGCGCGGCTGCTCCCTCCACCCCGCAAAAAAGAAACAAATTAGGCCAACTGTCCAATGAGGGGCCGCAAATGTATTTATTAATGCGAGGGAAAGGTTGTTCCGGAGCGCAGTTTGATTAATGTTTGAGTCTTCAGCTTGTCAGTCTGGTTTTGTCTCCCGCAAAAGGGGAAAGGGAGGGGAGGGGAGGGGGGCTGGAAGGGGAGTGGGGAGGAGAGAGACAACAAAGCGGGAGGGGATGTTAATAGCCAAATAGGCTCTTTTTCATGTTTCCCTCAGCCTGCCACCCTTGATGGATGGCTCAGACAGAGACCGGAGCGCATCAGGGAGACGCGAGCCCCTCTGGAGAGCTGGGGGAATGGAGGAGAGAGGGGGGCTGCTGGAGCCTGGTTGGGGTCTGCCGGGAGGGGTCTCCCGGAGGGTGGCAAGGAAAGGAATGGCCCCAGGAAACGGGCAACTCCTGGAGAAACCCGAGGAAATTTTCATCAACTGTTTACAAGTCTGCCCTGTTTGCAACCTCGGGCCGAGACAACACCGGAGGGGGAGGGTGAGGGTGACGTCCCCTCTGGATTGCATGGAAGGCAGAGAAGCTTTCGCCCGTCACTTGGGGAGGGGAGGAGGGAATACGGCTGCATAGCCTTCTTTTCTTTCCTCTGCTGTGCTCTCTCTGCTCCCCCCTCCTCCACCGTATTTGCCATCTTCCTGTTTGCCCCATCTTCCCTCCCTCTCTCTTTGTCTCTCCTCCTATTGTTTCTTTCCTCCATCCTCCCCTCCTCTCTTGGTGACATCAGCTGGCTGTGATAGGGCCTGCCTTGCTGAGGTGTCTTGTGTGAACACGTCTGAACACACACAATGCACCCTGTTTTGTCTTCTCTTTTCTGGAGAAGGAACAGAATGCCCTATTGGAACCCCAAAGTTGACCTCAATTATGAGAAAACACAACCCTACTCCTCCTTCCTCCCCACCAAATCCTCCTCAGCCCCAACCCACTAGGAATGCTGGGCAGAAGCTGAAAACTGTAGATTTCTAGCCAGGCCTGGGACTCAGAAACACTGGAGCCGGTCTGTAAATGTAGATTGTTCTGAGGTTTGGGACTTCCTCTCTACTATCATGTGCCAAAAAACAAAAAGAAGAAAGTAGCCCTTGAAAGACCAGGCAAAATTCAAATATGACTTTGCAGCTTATTTTATCTTCTTTTCATGAAAGGATTGAATGTGTACACCCAAAGAGTTTTGCAAGAGTGAAGTTATTAAACATTAAAAAGCTGTTTGAGCAGATTAGAGCCCCACTTTCCTTGGAAAAAAATGTTTATTTATTATCATCAGCATCAAACATTATTTAAAGTCTTGGGGTGGGAGGATTACCTTCTTTGTGGATGTAGCATGGTGGTTGAGAGCCAGGGTTCTAGAATCAAACCATCTGGGTTGAATCCTGGTTATTCTACTCACTAGCTGGATGACCATGGGCAAATTAGTCAGCTTCTCTAAGCCCCAGTTTCTCATCATTAAAATGGGGATTATAATTGTTCCTAGATCACTGGGTTGTGGAAGGGATAAATTAGATAATCCACATAAAGTGTAGAGCGTTGTGTCTGATGATTATTATGTGCTCAATGCATGTTGACTGTTATATTATTTGGTTATAGACCCTTTCAAACAAGCTCCATGATCACCAATACTGAACATGCAGTGTCCCAACTATATAAATGGCATTACTTTAAATATAGGGCTTCCCAGGTGGCCCTAGTGGTAAAAAACCTGCCTGCCAAACAGGAGACCCAGGTTCAATCCCTGGGTCAGGAAGATCCCATGGAGAAGGGCATGGCAACCCACTCCACTATTTTTGCCTAGAGAATCCCATGGACCGAGGAGCCTGGCAGGCTACAGTTCATGGGGTTGCAAAGAGTCAGACACAACTGAAGTAACTTAGCACACACACGCGCATGTTAAATATAAGAAGATAGGTAAACATGATGTCTACTCTTCCAGGGCTTACAGTCTTTCTTAGGAGAAGGAGTATGTATGTTAAATTTACGAATCATCTAAGGAGTCATGTGCCAAGTGCCCAAAAAGTAGTATAGATACCAAATGCTTTCAACACTGAGCTCTGAGAGAAGAGAGGAGAGTTGTAGGATTTGGAGCTTGGGGTCCCCCGAGCCATGGATCCCAGGTCTCTGAAAAAGTGAGTGATGGAGTAATGGAGTGGAGTGGTGTGGAGAGGGAATGAATGACAAGAGCAAAGGCCGAGAAGAAGGCTGTTTGTGGATGAGGGAGTTTGGCTGGATCTAAAATGGAAACTTGAGGGAAGTATTAAGCACGGACTTGTGGGGCAATGTATATATACTGTGTGTGTCAGTGTGTGTGTATATGTGTGTATATATATATATATATATATTTACAGGGAAAATTAGTCTAGTGATAGTACATAGAATGAGTCAATAGGAAAGAGACTGGAAAGCAGGGAACCAGTAAAGTGGGACCTGGACCAGAACGGAGAGGAAAGAATAAATGTGAGAGGGACTTTCCTCATGATCCAATGGTTTAGAATCCACCTTCCAAGGCAGGGGACACTGGTTCCATCCCTGGTCAGGGAACTAAGATTCTCACATGCCAGAGGGCAGCTAGGCCCACAGGCTGCAACTAGAGAAGTCCACATACCACAATGAAGACCCAGCACAGCCAGAAAAAAAAAAAAAGAGAAAACAGTAAACCTGAGAAATGTGAAGTAGTTCAGTGATGGATCTGAAATTAGGAAGACAGACAAGGAGAAGAAGAGCAATGAGGCACTAAGCTCTAAGGCTGTGAACGTGGGTGCAAGGGAGGAAATCCACAGAAGCATCGTTTGGTCATCATTAACCTGAATTCTGGTTGGAGAACAAGATGCCTTAGTTTAGCAAATCCTGTACAGCATGCTGCCCCAGGCTTGTTCACATGCTTTCATATTTATTGGGTGTCCATGATGGAGCAAGTGGGTGGGAAGTCAATGTTATCCATCCTCCATCAGTGTGACCACATTTTGAGTTGTTGGGAATTGATTACCCTGTACATCTTCATTGGTCCACCTACCTCCCTCATGTCTGACCTTAGGGGTTAAGGGTTCATCCTATGGCAAGTATAAATAGCTCTTTTGGGGAGCAAAACCTGGGGCTCAGCTCCAGCAGTCCAGGACTTTTGACAAATGGGCCAGGGAGAATGTGTCTATCGTGAAAACCTTATTCTCTGGGAGCTGAAACTCTAAGATGGTGTGCAGTTTGACTATCAAGTCATGAGGCAAATTTATAAGCAAATATCCTAGGAGTCATTCCTCTCTTTGAGGAAGTTTCCTCCCAAGCCATCTCACCCGGTGCCTACACTTGTTACAAATGCGTTCATTGCTTGAAACATTTGTGATGGCTTCATGGGAATTACCTTCAGTCTGCAGCACATTTGTTTTGCTCTCCTCAGAAGTGCCAGATCTTCATCCTTGGAAGGTGGGATGTTTTGACTGTTTTTCATAGGTTAGCATTTAAAAAAAGAAAAAAAAAGCTTCCAAACTGCTTTTAGCAAAATGTTGAAATGAAACCACAGCCTCCTATAAAGAGCTTGGCTACTCAATGATCCTGGACCGGGAGTGAAGGGAGGTGGGGGTGGAATCGCTGTAAAGCACATTGCTGAGGAAGTTGATGTAATTTGAATATGGACTGTGAATTACATAATAGTCTTGCAGCAATGTTAAATTTCTGAATTTTGGCAACTATACTGAAGTTGTTTGTATAAGAGTATGCCTTTGTTTTTGGGAAATACATACTCAAGTAGAGAAAAAGGGACAGGAGGTCTCCAACTTCTCTCCAAAACTCAGAGAAATTATGCATATATAAACATGTGGATAGAGAGGAATAAAAAAAATGGAGATGAATGTAAACAGTGGGTGAATCTGGTAAAGGGCAAATGGGAGCCCTTTGTACTATTTTTGATAGTCTTCTGTACTTGAATTTTATCAAAATTAAGTTACCAGAAAACCAACTACATCCTCCATTTGAAGGAGAGACTCATTTAGATATTGATTCTTTCAAAGTAGTCCTTTCAGGAGGCACAGTACTTCATGGAGAGTGAATGAAGACACGGAAGACAAGCTCATCAGATCTGAGGCTGATACAGAGCTAGTTAATATTTTAGGTGACAGGTTCAGGATCTGAGACCTCAGTAGGATGGGAACATCGGTCCAAAATCGAGCATAGTGAAACACAGTATTGCTCTATCAGTGTTAAATTGAATTGAGTGAGATGAAATTTCACAGGGTTAAATGGTAAGTTTTCTATTCATCACTAAAAACATTAACTCAGTAGAAGTGAGGACGACATGGTCTAAGGGTAGCATATCCCCTAACAAATCTATTTATTCGACTGCCACCTCGGTATGCTGATAGGATGGAAAGGTTCCTGTGATCTGTAGTGGCCATAAAACATTATAGATTCTGAGCTGCATTAATAAAAATACAGTATCCAGAGCAAGGGAGGTAATAGTCTTTCTCTGTCCTGTGCCCATTGGACTTCAGAGAATCCAGTTTAGGTCTGGGGCTGTATTTATAAAGAAAGGCATTGCTAATGAAAAGGGGTACCTAGAAAAAGAATAGTGAGATTTTGAAATGAGAGCAGTTGAGGAAGAGCTGGAGGAACTAGGGATGTTTAAATTTTCAAGGGTTCCCATTGGTTGCCTTCTAGACATTGGGTTGGCATCTGAACTGAGGAAGAAAAGTTTACACATTCTCCATTGCTTCTCAAAGTAAGAATAGGACAGAAGGATGGAAATTACAGGGAGACTTAATACAAGAAAGGATTTTCTAAATGTTAAAATAGTCTGAAGCTGGAAAAGGGTTACTTTGTGAGGTAGTGACTTCCCTGTCATTGGAAGTATTCAAAGAAATATACTATGATGGCCACTATAATAAGAATTCTTGCAGCAGGAAGGACTCTGGCTTAGATAGACCTCTCCAGTCCCTTGTTACCTTAAATTCTAGGTAATCAAGTTTAGAAAAAAAAAAACCCAGCACCTCATTATTCTGTCGTCTTTATTATAGTATTTTATAGAAACTGCCAGCAAACCCACTGCTTGTATAAGGCTGGGGAAGCTTGGATAAGAAGCTTCCACATTCTGAGTTCTGCTTTTCTGCCCCTGCCTCTATTCCAGCCCTTCATCTGCATGTTGGTTGCCTCTGCCCAGACTTTTCATAACTGCTTACAGAATGGCATTTCCTCTGAGAGATTTGTAATGATGACAATTTTAGGTGAAGTTCTAGGCCCCCTACTAGGCTGACTCTAACCCACGTTTCCAGTTGCTTTCAGAGACAGTTCCTGTATGTGAGGAACGTAGTGGGAGTCCCAGTACTCCTGCTTCAGGGGGCAGAAGCAGGGTAGAAGTGAGTTCTCAACCCCAAGTGGACCTAACCCTGCTGGATGGACTGCAAAGCTTAAAACCAAAGAAAGGTAGAAAACAGAGATAAGAAATAGGCTCCCCTTCTCTGCTGTAGTCGCCCCCCAGTTCTTTCCTGTTTTAATCACAGGAAGAATGATTAGTCGGCCAAGGAAGGACAGGGGAAGAAAGCAGATGAGTTTTATGTGGCTGGGGTCTGCCTGACCGCAGCCATGTGACTACCTGGCTGACCTGGGGTCTCCATCATGTCCCTGCCTGTCCACAAGACGGATCAGGCTGCCCTTCTCCCACCCTCCCCCCGCCTCATTCCAGGAGAGGGTTGCTAGGATAATTAGAGCCTACTGGTTTTTCTCCTTCTCCCAGCTGCTCCGGGGTCTTAGAAATTTTCTTTCTTAGGGGACTGAGAAACTTCTTCAACACTGTAGCAATTTAGAATCTGGAAGATTCTTTCCAGCAGAAATAGTGAAGTTAGTTTCTCAGAAATCATCCCTAATTTTCACCCAGTGTTAACTGGTAATCTCTGGTTCTGCCCTTCATTTGAGAAGCACAGAGCCTTCCCCCTGCAACGCCCGCCTCCCCCGCCCCCCCCACCCTCGGCCATACCCAGGCCTTCTCTGTTATCCACAAAGCTGCTCCCCTCACAGGCGCCAGCTCTCTTATTCAGCATCAGTGTAAACAGAACTGGATTTGAATCCTTATTCTATCCATTGCTAACTCTGTGACCTTGGGCAAGTTGTAAAAATTTCTCAGAGCATCAATTATTACACTTATAAATGGGAATACTTAAACCTACTTCACAGAATTTTAGTAACAATTCAACCAAATAATATACGTAAAGTTCTGAGCCAGTCACTGGCCAGATCCTCTGGCTGACATTTGTCTGTGTTAAGTGGACCAAACAAAAGGAGATGGTAAAGGTTAGGGAAACAAACCAGGAAGGAAACTCAAAGAAGAGATGTTGAAAGGGATGGATCTGCTTAAACATGGGAGGGATGGCAAAGGAGAAAGAAACGGGAGAAGGAAAGGAAAGGGAGGGCTTTCTGGAGACTGGCCTGCAGAGACTGACGGCAAGTTGGAATGAACAGAGCGAGACAGAGCCGGGGAAAGGGACAGACAGACAGCAGATAGGGGTGGACAGACAGATGGGAAAGGAAGATATAATGACAAAGATTAGGGAGGAAACCCAGCTGGCTTGAGGCAGACAAGAGGTGCCTGAGAAGAGCAACAGAAGGAAAAGAGAAAACAGGGGGGTGATCAGAATGAGATGGGGAAGTCGGGGCAGGACAGACAGACTGAGAGCGGGTGGGGAAAGCATAAGACAGACAGACAGATGGCAGGGATGAGAGGGTGCCCTAGGTTGCCTGCATTCTGCTGTGTTTACCAGCTAATTGAGTTAAATTGTTGTCAGAGATGTAATTAAAGGGTAGAGAGAGCTCTCTGGCAGGCCTGAAACAGATGGAGGGGGCTTTAATTGGTAATTAAATTCTTCCCTGGCAGCTGAGGAAGGAGCCTGTGCTTCAGCCTCACAAGGCCACGGGTGGCCTTCCCCCCTTCCCGGCCCCTCTCAGGGGCTCTTTGCGGAGGGGGCTGAGCTCCACACACCAGCAGCCAGGCGGGCAGGAAGGCCCAGTAACTGCAGGAGAGTGCCAAAGCAGCCCCGCCCGCCGGGGCTGGCTCAGCTCCCACGGGCTAATCCGAGCAGACCCACCCCAAGCCTGCCCCTGCTGACCTCCCCGCTCCCACCTACCAATGAATTCCTCCGTGGCCCCAATTGCTTTACTGGGGATCTCACGGAGAAAGAATGGGCTCTGGCCCCGCATGCGAATTGGCTTGGGAAGGGTTCGTTGGTTTAGTCAGGCACCCAGGCAGACCCATCTGTTGGCATGGCTCCCATGAGCCTCTCAGCATCTGCCCCCTCCCCACTGCCCTCCCTTCCAGGAGGCGCTGTGCAAAGATGCTATTCTGCCTGGCACATCACTGTCTGGTGCTGACTCTGCCCCAGCAGCGAATACGACAGGATGGAATCAGCAGCCTTGATGGGCAGATTGGTTAGACTTTCTAAGATGTGAGCATTTAGACTAATCAGCTTTCAACTCCAAATCTCAGGCTGACCTGCATTTCATTGGAGAAGGCCCCTTGGGATGGCAGATTTCCCTGAAACCCACATGTTCTCTACGTTCCACTTCAAAGAAAGAGATAAGTAAAAAGGGAGCAAAGAGACAAGGCTTTTAAAAAGAAAGCTGAAAGGGAAGTTAGGCAGAAATAAAACCCAGGGTAGACAATGTGGAATTATTGTAAAATGCATGGCTGACTGTGAGACAGTAATACAGTGCTGCTCTTACAAAAGCAAGCTCCGTGCCGGATGCATAAATAAAGAAGCTGGGGGTCATTCTCTCATTATAGCTCAGCTGATCAGACAAAAGTTCTTTGTCTTGCTCTGGACTCCATGGAGCCCAGACAGTCATGGAGGCGCTTGGAGGGGTTTCTGGGAAGGGCCATAGAAATGACAGAAAGCTTTAGCTGTGTGGACATTCACTCGGTCAATTGAGGCCCACTCTGCTGTCTTACCTTCAGCCCCCACATGCTGTTCTCTGCTGAAAACAATGCTCCCACCCTTCCGTTCTCCTTCCTAGACTATCTTAAGGCCACAACCCTACTCTCATTTCTCCAGGACGCTCTCCCTCACTCCCTCTTCTCAACCCCGACATCTCCCTTGTGCCGCATCCCAATACTGCTACTTTCGTTCTGATTCCCTCACAAGGCTGTAAGCTCAGAAGTCAAGGATCAAGCCCATTTCACTCATCACTGTCTGCCCAGCACCAAACATAGGTCCTGGCAGTTAGTAGGCGCTGAATTAATTTTTGTGGAATGAAGAAATAAATCCAGAACATTCAGCATGCAGGCAAACTCTGAAAGTCATCAGTAAAATTATTATATAGATCTTTTTCATTATTATATAGATAGATAGATATTATATCTATATAATCTATTATATAGATAAAGAAAAAGTGAAAGTGTTAGTCGTATCCAGTATTTTGTGACCCCATGGAATTCTCTAGGCAAAAATACTGGAGTGGGTAGCCATTCCCTTCTCCAGGCGACCTTCCTGACCCAGGGATCAAACACACAACTGAGCGACTTTCCTTCACTTCAGTGCCACCTGGGAAGCCCATTATATAGATGAGACGGCTAGAAATGCAGCAGAGACTTAGCTAAGCTGTGGGAAAGCACTTTAAAAATATTCCTTTGCTAAGGGAGAATGAGGACATCTCTTTTAGAAAGAAGACGAAGTTTAGTTGATGATTCAGCACTGATTGTAGCCCTCCATCTCTACTGCAGCAGCCAAGAGAGAAAACCGCTCCCCCACTGGAGATTTTGAAATCAGTAGGTCTAGGCGTAGGGGCAAGAAATTGTTATTTTAAAAATGTTCCCAGGTAATTCTGATGATTTAGAAACCTCTAGATTAAATATCAGATTTCTTTCAGCTTCGAACATTTGTTTTTCTTTTGCTTGTCCCCACCTTTCCACCCCCACAAGGATGAATCAGCTGATTCTAATAGGCTGGAAAGGAGGCCGGCTTTGGGAATATTGACTTTTGTATTCGTCATGGAACTTAGGTGAACACAGGAATGAAGCTTGCTTGTCAGGTGTAAGCACGTTCTCCTTCCCGTGTTGCCTCTGTGGCCTGTCACTTGGACTCACCGCATTTAGAGCTGGCACGAATCTCATCCTTCTGATGTGACGGTTTACGAGTCCTGGATTGGGGCAAGGTTTGGTGGGGAGAGGGCACCTCTGCTTTAACTAAAGTGATTCTGCTCCTCTCTGTTTTCATACCTGTCACATAAGAGCTGTTCCATAGTGTGTTGGTAAAAGTTTAACAGCCAATTCTTATTGGGGTGGTGATAGAGAAGCTCCGATCTGTAGCATTTTCCAGTTTCCGTGGTGTAAATGCTCCCACCAAAGCCCATTTCAAGCTAATAACTGGAAGTTACCCAGCACAAAGTTAGAAATGCATGTAACAGGCTCATAGAGCCCTTGAGTGGTGGTTTAGTCACCAAGTCGTGTCCGACTCTTGCGATCCCATGGTCTGTAGCCTGCCAGGCTCCTCTGTCCATGACATCCTCCAGGCAAGAATACAGGAGTGAGTTGCCATTTCTTTCTCCAGGCGATTTTCCCAACCCAGGGATCAAACCCCAGTCTCCTGCACTGCAGGCAGATTTTCTACCAACTGAGCTACCAGGGAAGCCCTTGAGAGCCAGTGCAAATTAGCCACTCATGGCACTGGCTTTGGGCCTTCTATCAATATTTAAAAGAAGTGAGGGGCTTCCCTGGTGGTCCAGTGGTAAAGAATCTGTCTACCAATGCAGGAAACACGGATTCAATTCCTGATCTGGAAAGATCCCACATGTCGTGAACAACTAAGCCTGCGTACCTCAACTACTGAGCCTGTGCTCTAGTGCTCAGAACCCACAACTACTGAAGCCCACATGCCCTAGAGCCCGTTCTCTGCAGCAAGAGAAGCCACTGCAATGAGAAACCTGCACACCATAAGTAGAGAGTAGCCCCCCTCACTGCAACTAGAAAAAAGTCCATGCAGCAGCGAAGACCCAGCATAGTCATAAATAAATACATAAAATTTAAAAAATAAATAAATAAAAGAAGTATAAAGACCATTGTCTAGCACTACCTTTTAAAGATAAAGCAACTGAGGCCCAGAAAAGAGCTGCCAAGGCTCATCCAGCTAAGCTGAACCAGAGCCCAAGCCTCCTGAGGCTGCACCACGAACCTGCTCAGCCTGAACTAAAGAGCTGGGAGGGAAGCCAGAAATCACTGCAGGTGGTCACTCCGGGGACAGACAAGGTCAAAGTAGTGGCCAAAGAGTCTTGCAGCCAACTTTTGCTGGGTATCCAGTGAAGACTAAGCTTCTCCTTAGTCTTCATAGGGTTATAAACGACCCCCTTCAAACTCAAAGAGTCCTATTTTCAACCAACCTCATTCCTGTCTGCAGGGAGTGAATTTCTCCCCCCTCCCCACCAGAATGGCACACGAAGCACCCTCACCCCTTTCCCCAAGTCAGTCTAACTCCCAAACCTACTGAAAACCTTTGGGCAACACGTCGCGTGTTGAGTGGGGTGGACGAGGAACTGGGCAAAGCAAGTGCTTTCAGGCAAGTCCAGGAATGATTATTGAAGCAGCTGTTTTATGTTCTTCCTGGGTATGAAGCAAGGAGGGAGGGTGGTGCGATGCCAGGCTAAGGGCCTCGGCCTTTTTGAACCCTGGATTTTAGCTCTGGCTCCACTACTCGTTGGGTGGGTCTCTTCCCCTCTCTAGGGGTCAGTTTCCCTAGCTGTGGAATGCAAGGTTAAAGCTGATGCTTTCCAGGATCTCCAGCTTATAAAATTCCATGAATCACTAAGAGGAAAAATGCATAGGAGACCCCCTCCAATGTTTCTTCTCCCTCACCCCCACCCATCATCCCGCTCTTTTCCCTACTTCCAAAGGACCCTTCCCTTACATCTCTGAAGATGCTCCCCACTCTATATAGGGTCTTGCAGCCAACCTTTGCTGGGTATCCAGTAAAGACTAAGCTTCTCCTTAGTCTTCATGGGGTTATAAACGACCCCCCTCAAACTCAAAGAGCCCTATTTTCAACCAACCTCATTCCTGTCTGCAGGGAGTGAATTTCTCCCCACTCCCCACCAGAATGATACACAGAGCACCCTCACCCCTCTCCCCAAGTCAGTCCAACTCCCGAACCTACTATAGGCAACACCCCACAAAGGCTCCCACTCTCCGGTTTCTCTGTACTTGGATAGGAGACTTGGAGTCTCCCAGGACTGCCTTAGGGCTGCCCCAGCCAGGCAGCTGGTCTCCTATTTCCTAGAAATTCTTTGTGTCTGTGTTTCTTCCCAGGGAGCGGGGGTCACGACGCCAAGGAGAAAGAATACGAGGTGGTGGATCCTCTTTTTTTTCCCAGGCTGTCCTCATCTCTCCCGCCTCAAGTCTGGTTGCCAGTGGAGGGGAGAGAGGGCTGGGGTCGGGGGGAAGTGGCAACAGAATCCTGTGCCCTCCAGGCCTGTATTGCAGCTTCTCCCTCCACGGTTCCTCCACAGAAGGAGCGCAGGTCATACCCAGCAAGGGCCTTTATCACCAGCCTGGCCCTGCCGCTGCCTGATAGAGCCCAGCCCTCCCCCCACAGATCTCATTAAGGGGTCGCCGCTTATGCTTCCCAGCCGCCCCCCATCCATCTTTGGCCACGGTTGACAGACTGGGCCCCGGGGCTGATGTCCGGCAGGTGACAGGGTTAATGGCAGAAGAGGGCAGAGGGCAGAGGCCAGCCAGCTCACAGGGGTGGGAGGGCAGCCTGGGGAGGCCCTGGGTCCATTCCAGCTGGGCAGCCCCTCAAATTACAGCACCTGGGGGAGGGATGAGTCCTGGACCATCCATCCCCGGGGAAGCAAGGTGGACGGTGTCGACCATCTAGGGAGCAGATGGTGGGAGGAGAGCCCCTTAGCTTGGGAAGAGGAGGAGAAAGCTTATTAATAGAAAGGGGAGACGGGCTAGCAGGAGAGGAAAGAGAATCTCTATCTATGTGGGCCCAGTGAGAAAATTGCTTCCTGGATCCCAGGTGGCTCCTTGGTGAGAAACGCTCATCTTGCTGACGTGAATGGAGTCAGGTGAGTGTTTGGAGTGGCTGCCTGTGACCCATCTTGCTTTCCCTCTCAGCCGCCTAGTACTGTGGCCCAGCGCTGTGGTTAGGAGCAGGCTTCTAGAGTTAGAGTGAGTCCAAACCCTGTTTAGATCCTCCCTCTGGGAGGCCGGGTAAGTTACTTAACCTCTCTGAGCCTGATTTCCTCCTGCTGTGTAATGTATCCAGCTCCTGTGAGGATGAAATAACGTGATGCATGGAAAACACAGAACCTGGTCCACCCTGAGTGTTCAAAAAAATTTTAGTTGCCCTTGGTAGTAAGTAAGAGTATTGTTAGAGTATTGCTATCACTTCTGTGGCCTCCTCCATCCCCAGGCTTTTCCCAGGCCTTCTGCCTTGGGAGCTCCCCTCGCGTGACCTCCTGCATGCCCAGGATCACCTCCTGGCCTGCTCTACTCACTCCCAGGGAGCTCCTGAATGCTGCTTTGGGGGCAGCTGCCCCGCTCACAGCTCCCAGAGGAGAGGCCCTGCAGGGGCAAGGGTTGTCCCTCCAGGCCTTTGAAGCCTGGGGAGGGGAGGGGTTGCCCTGTGCTCCTGACCTGGGGGGCCAGGCTCAGCCCCCCTACCTCCCACCGTGGGAGGAGAGTCAAGGAACAATGGGCCGTGGAGCATTGGCTCCAACGCCGGCCAGCTGGCATTCAGGCGAGGGGTGGGGTGGGTGTGGGAGCTTGCCCTCCCCACAGCAAGCGGAAAGTCCTTCAGGAGAGCTGGTGGTGGCTGGGGTCTCCCCACGGGGGCCCCAGATGTCAAGGGTATGGTAGAGAGAGGAAGACAGGGGTTATTGCAGCACTATGTCCTGGGTTGAAATTGTCTAGAGTCCTCCCGGAGAGGGTGCTGCAAGCCCCTCCTCAGTTCCAGGAGCCCCCTCAAGTACACCCAGATCTCAGGGTGGGCAAAGGCACCAACCAGCACGTCTCTGCCATCCCTCCTAAGCCTGGATGGAGTGGCTCCCCCGGTGCTGATTACCTCCATTAGGCCCTCAATCTTGCGAGGATAATACATGGCCCAGGCTGGGCTGGGGGAGGAGGCCCCTCTGGCAGGGGAGCCAGGAGGCCGGATGCAGGGACCTGAGCAGAATACCAAGCAGCCAGCCTGCCAGCCAGCAAACCTAAACCAGGCCAGGAGAGGCAAGGAGTGGGAATAGGGGGGAGAGGGGAAGCGGGGTCTGTCCCGACTGTCCACGGCCCCTGGCCACCTCTCTACCCTTATGCCAGCTCCGCCAATTACCCACTATGGTTGAACTCCTAGGGCCTAAGGGGGGACTTCTCCTTGGGGGCCTCACCTTCTCCAGGCCCATCAGTCCTTTGTGGCACCAGATCCTGGGCAGCAGGAAACAGCAGCATCTGCCCCCTCAGCTGGACCACAGCTCTGCTCAGCTCAGAGCCTCTGAGGATGACCCAGCGAGACCAAAATCAAAAACATCTTGGTAAGACTGGGAAGACTCAGAACATGAGAAGAGTCTCCCCTTTCGTTGTCAAGTGAAACCAACTATCACATGTTCTTCCAAAGGCAGCATTGCCAGGATGCGGCCTGCTCACTGCTAAATCCAGTCCCCTGGGGACGTTGCCAGCTTCTTCTGGTTGCCCATGCCTCTAATCTCAGTTCATCCCACCCCAACTTCTTTTGCGTTCCTCTGGGAAAGCCTTTTATGTCACCGCGTCTGACCGCTGTGTGCTTGACAGTACCCTTCCACCGCCCAGGGGGCATCTGAGTCTCCCACCCTCCCAGGTGGGAGGGCAGGTGTTACTGTCCCCAGCAGGCAGCGCAGCCTGACAGTGAGGGGCTTTGGCCCCGGAGTTAGGCAGACTGAGGTTGCAGACCAGTATCCCTTCTTACCAGCTGTGTGACCTCAGACAAGCTTTTGAATTTCTGAGAACCTGAGTTTCCTTATCTACTAAATGAGGATTAAACCAGTATTATCATACATACTCCTGAGAATTCATTAAATAAGACAATACTGGGAATTCCCTGGTGGTCCAGGTGGTTAGGACTCAGACCTTTGAAAGCCTTTGGCTTTCATTGCCAAAGGCCTGGAGTTCAATCCCTGGGTTGGGGAACTAAGAACCCATAAGACGTGTGGTGCAGCTGAATAATAATGATAATAATATAAGGCATTTAGCACAATGCCTGGCACATTATACATGCTTAAAAATGGCAAAGAGGAAAAATATAATTTTTAAAAATCCTTATCTAATAGGTGAAGAAATGAGGTCCCAGAAACCGAAAGATTGGGCTGAATCATAGGACTAAAGATGGTGTTAAAGTGAGGCCTCTGGATTCTCACTCAAGTGCTCTGACCACCACCACACCCGATGGGTGCCTTCTCGCCCCGCCTCAGCTGGTTCTTTCTCACCCTCCAGCCCCACCCCTCAGCCAGACTCCCCAAGTTCTCCTGCTCCCAACTTTGGGGCAGCAGGCCCTGCTGCAGACTCTGAGGTCTCTGTGCGTGTGGAAGGACAGAGTGGAACTGTTTGCAGTAATGGGAGCAGCAGTCAGAACTCAAGGCCCATAATTCACCAGTGATCAGATGTAGGGGAGGTGCCAGGACAGTTATATTAATAACCGTGTCATTAAAAATTTGCAAGTGATGTTCTCATAAAGCTTGAGGTGGTTGGGGTGGTTGGGTTTGTTTATTTATTTATTTTTCCCTGCAGGAACAAATAGGGCCACCGAGGGAGAGCATTAAATTATCTCCTGAAATGATTCCAGTAATAAGTTGGGCGGGTTAGGAGAGCTGTTGGCAGCTCCCATCAGACCTCCTTCAACCTTTCTGAACTCCTATCTTTTACTTGGCCTTGTTTTATAAGGGGCCAATGACTCCCTTCTGGCTTAGCTGTGTCCCTTGTTTAGAGCTGCTGTCTATATAGGCAAAATATGCCTTTTTTTCATCAACAAGCAAGTGAGAGTGACCGTATATTATTCCTTGCCAGAAATCACAATGTGCTGTATGACATAGAAAAGAGAGGGAACTTGTAGGGACAAAGACTGAATATTTGAAAGTTCGGGAAGATCAGGTCCATAGAGACCCAATAATAATAACATCAATAACCCTCATAACTAACATTTATGTAACGTGGACAACAAGCTAGTTTCCCTCTGGGCACTTTGCACGTGTTAAACCACTTGATCGTCATAACTGTTGGCAGTGTTATCCCCTTCTACACGTGAAGTCTTACAGTCGGTAGGTGGTGGAGCTGGGATTGAGTCCCAGCCATTCTGACCCCTAGTCTGTGTTTCCACCAGATCCACTCCCTCAGATATTCTTCTCCAGGGATGGGGATTCCTGGCTTGAGCTAAGTAGATCATTCCTGAAGCCTGAGGACTCCTTCCTGCCTAATACAGTCACAGCTGTGCTACCTGGAGAACCTCCTCTGAGCCGGAAACTAAGCTAAGGAACATGTTATGTGCGTGATCTCACTTAGCATGTTACCCATGAGGTTGGTGCTATTAGTGTTCCCATCCTGCAGATAAGCACATCAAGGCCCACAGGGTCTAAGCAAGCAAGTACCAGAGTCAAAACCAGCCCGACTCTGCACACCTTGCTGCCCTGTACAGACAGCTTCTCCCACTTCCCACACTAGGATTTTTATGATTCCGATATTCCAGATCGGGTTTGACCAAGCCCCATTGCCAGGAGTTTAACTCATTTCTAAGATGCCCAGATTCCCAGGGGTGGGGTCCCAGGCCAGGCGACCCAGCCTGAGCTGCAAAGACAGAAGACACAGGGAGTCTTTTAATTTTACATTAAAAGAGAAGGTTCCCTCCCCCAAGCCCATCCTCCCCCTACACCCCCACCCCCACATCCCCCACCTCAGCTCCCTTCCAATCACATTGGAGACCCCAGAGGGGGCTTGACCCCTGTCCTCGGGGGAGGTCAGCCGGGGTGACCCTGCCTGTGTGCAGGATCCCAGGAGAGAGGCCCAGCTGCAGGCCCCGGAGGGCTGGAAGCGCACCGGAAACGAGCTCGGGGTCACCGGGGCGGCTAGGCTGAGGGAGGGGCTTCCCTGGCCTTTGTGAGCTGATGGGCAGGGAGAGATTAGTTCCACAGGCAGCCCCTGTGTCTCCAGAGAAAGGGGCTATTATGGAGCGACTCAAAATACAGGGCACAGCCCACCACACCTCCCCTTTTATCGCCATGGAGATGAGGGAGGCTGTGGAGGAGGGAAGGAGGTTAGGAGAGCAAAAGAGGGAGGGAGAAGCCAAGGCAGGTGGAAAGGCAGACAGTGGCTGGAGGGGAGTAGGAGTGGAAGCCAGGAGGAGGGAAGCGGGCCGGAAGAGAGAGCTCTGAGCCTTTCTCTACCCAGGAAGCTGGTGGGATCTCTTTCTCATCGCTACCTCTTACATACTGCCTTTTCCAGGCCATTGCAGACACTGCCTGGGGCTACCAGAGCAAAGAAGGGCTTGCCCACTACCCTGCCGCTGGCCCTGTGACCTTAGAGGGCGAGGGGTCTGACCATCTGGGATTACATGGCAAGATGGCCACATGGAAGGCAGCTGGTGAACAGCTGCTAGGCCTTGTCCAGCTTCCAGACATACCAAGTGCCCCGGCCATTGACTCTCAGAATCATCCCACCAATCTCCCATCCTCTGCAGTGTCCGCACCAGATACTGACCCAGTGCCAGTCTAAGGTCCTCGGTGATGATGACTATCTCACCCGTGCCCCGTGGAGCACCTTTAGTTGTCATAAAAGGCTTCCATATATTAGGCAGAAACCTGCCTCCCTCTTACCTCCACACACAGACCTAGTCCTGTCCTCTGGGGCTGGACAACTGAATAAGGTAGGCATGTAATAAATATTATAGAAAGGAAGGATAAAAGTCTGACACTTCTTGACATGAAATATTTGGGGAAAGCTGCTGAGAAGGTAATTTCTTTGAAAACAAATAAACACACACACACACAAATCAGTCCATAGTTTAAAAAAATATCCAAAGTTAACTAGAAGTACTGGGATGGGAAGTGATTCCAGCCTTCAAACACCGGGTGGGCAGAAGACAGGACATTTCAAGAGGCCAGTGTCCGGGGTTCTGCCCTGATGTCAACACAGGGCCTTTGTATGTTTCAGTAAACTAGGCATCTGGTAACAACATAGCCCAACAGACAGAGATGGAGCCCAGAGTCAGAATTTGCCTGGGTATAGAGGCACAGAGCTGCAAGCTGCGAGCTGGAGAAACATCCTCCATCTCAAATAGGATGTTCTTGAAAAGAGGGGCCAGCTCCTAGCAAGAAGCCTGAGGCCATGCACACTTATGTAGAAAGGAAGGGAATGCCCTCTTTGAGAGCTGGAAGCTTCCAGGCAGGAAGATTTGTGATCCCATCGTTTGAAGAGACTCAGGATTCCGGGCTGACTGGGGTTTTCCAATTGGCACGATTACAAGTTCCATCTGGCACTCTGGGGAGCCTGCCTGGGAAGCCTCCAGCCTAAGACCCTTGTTCCAAGGTGGGTCAGTCATGAGGCCGCGCAGGGCAGGGAGAGTAGAAGAGGGACAGGAGGAAGAAGAACGTGGGGCTCTCTCGTGACCTTCTGGTTCCTCCCCACACTGCACCACGTGGGGAGGCCTAGGAAGCAGGTGTGCAGGCAGACATGTAGAACAGGTGCCGTTTGGGTGTGCCAGGCACCAGAGATAAGCTGAGGCTGTGGTCATGCTAACAAAGGCCACATTCTATGTTTGACAACAGTTGTTTCAAGATGCCAGGCCTCAGCAGATGTTGGAGACGGCCCTGATTCTTGCATTCGAGAGAAAAAGGAGAGGAATCCCGGGCTCCCTGTTTGAGCCTTGGCTGTCAAGGAAGGTAGGCGTCCCTGCTGTTGTCTCTTCCCATTCAGCACTGGGGCTCCTGCCCAAATACTCATGTCCAGATTGTATTTATGACTGTTTTAAGAAGGAGTGACAGAGCCTTTTAATATCCCTGACAGCCCGGGATGTTTTAATAGATGGTGGAGCTGGGCTGCAGGAGTCAAGAGAAGAGAGCTGAGTCGCTGAGCGAGCTGTCAGGCCTGGTTTCTATGACAGACCTACTGATCCACTTGACGACGACAAAATAAAATGCGGGGCCGTGTCTCTCCTCGGCCCCGTCAGCTTGACAGACAGTCCGTCACCGTTGTATGTCATCTTTCACCTCCTATTCACTCAGGCTTAGGGGACCTTCTCTAACGGGGAATTCCTACAGGATTTCCAACCTCCGGAGCATGAGGCCTCCATTCCACTCACCTGGGATGCCAGGCACCAGCGGCCTTACCCAGGTTTCTGCATTTCAAACAAAACTATTCCACCTACAGTTCTGCCTCACTTGTTGTCTATTAGAGGTGACTGTAGGTGGCTGGTCTTTGGCTCTATAGGTGACCCAGGATGGCTCAAAAATCAGACAGAATGAGTGGTGGGGATGGTTGTACAGCAATGTGAATGAACTTAATACCACTGAATGGTGCCCACAAAAAGGGTTAAAGTGGTAAATCATATGTTCTGAGCTGGGTCAGATATCTTAACACACACACTCGGATGGGGTAAGAAACAGAGAGGGCTGCCTTGGACCTTTTGACCCCTGATTTGGGTGCTGGACTCTGTAAGCTTATAACCTGTATAACCTGTAGCAAGACTATTCCTAGGGTCTCTACTCCCATAAATGGGGCTTCCCTGGTGGCCCTAGTGGTAAAGAACCTGCCTGCCAGTGCAGGAGACATGAGATGCTGGTTGAATCCCTGGGTTGGGAAGATCACCTGGAGAAGGGCAGGGCAACCCACTCCAGTCTTCTTGCCTGGGAAATCCCATGGACAGAGGAGCCTGGAAGGCCACCGTCCATGGTCCACAGGGTTGCAAAGACTCAGGTACGACTGAAGTGACTTAGCATGCTCTACTCCCATAAAAACAGTCCCTGACCTCCTTCTCCTTCTCTGTCTCTTCCCACGTCCCTGGGCCCAAGGTCATTTTTGGAGTTGAACTTCTGGACACACATTTTCAGCCCCAGGTTTGGGGCTAAAGGCGCTGTGGTCACACCAACAGTAGGTCCTGGCAGGGGAAGCCCGAGAGTGCTCACACTTTTGTTGTCGAGGAACAGAAGGCAGCAATCCAGGGCCACTCCCTCATTCTTAGGGCATGGAGTGCTCCCTTCCCTATGTGTTAAGTTGCACTGGATCTGCCCACCTACCCAATTCGGGGCTCGCCTCCCTCCTACTCCACAGTGGCAACGACGACACAGGTTAAGGGTCAGACTTCTGGATCCCAGCCTCCTGGGGGCTGCAGCTACACACCAGCGCCTCCCTCCACCTGCACGGCCCAGGGCTCTGCGTTCGAGTCCTCTGCCAGGACAGAGTTAAGGGCTCGGGTTTAATTTGCCCGTTAATCACAGTTAAAAGAAGTAATGAGCGTCTCCCCAAAGCCTGGGTGTTTCTCTGCAGATTAAGCAGCAATTTGCATAGCCCCTTTATTCATCCCCGCCTCCCCCTGCGGGGCGCTTGTCCTTTCAGACACAGCCAAGCGCAGCCTGCGGTGAGGGCTTTGACAAATGGCTTCGCTGCGCAGGGTTTGGGCAAGAGGGAGGGAGGGGAAGGCTGGAAGGGAGAGGGCAGCTCCCGACAGTAATGGATAGCTGGGGCGTTAAATAGTGCAGAACTTTTTATTAGACACACAGGAGAAGTTTAAATATTCACACTGGTTTTCTTTGGAGCCTGGGGGAGGAGAGAAGGGTGGCAGGCAGGACAGGTATGAGTTTACTCAGGGCCCATGTACCCAGAAGGGCCCTGCTCACCACCTAGAGGAAGGGCACCTGGAGGACACAGAGATCTTCGTCAGGGTCAGCTGGCATCCCAGGCTTCTTTGCCCTGAAGCAGGCTCAACACCCTCCTGCTGCGCCCCCATACCCGCCCCCCCAGTTTGCTAGGAACCTGGGAGCGGAGCCCGGGGCCTGATTACTTGGGGTGCAGATCAGCTTGTTCAGAACCCAGCATGTGGGCAGCATTCAGTAAGCGGCAGCAGACCTGGGTCAATGAAGCCATGAAACCTCCAAGAGGTTGAACAGCAGCCCTCTTCTCTGGAAGAGTCCTCAACCAAACAGGGATAGGACAGACCAGCCCAGAAGATCCTCAGGGCAGATACTGTCACTAGACAACTGTGGATCAGACTTAATCTGACCACTGGTTCATTTTTAAAAGCTTAATTAAACCCAATTTCCTCCCAAACTTCTTTATGGGACTCTTTTTTTTTTTTTTTACTTAATTGTGTACCACGTGATCATAACACGTCATAAAATGTCATATAATCATAAAAGTCATATAATCATGTCATATAATCATAAAATGTCATAAATGATCTGACATTTTAGAAGTCAGAGTAAACTGAGAGATCACTAAAACAACTGAAGTTCAGAGAAGTTAAGTTTGAGATTCCTAAGTGTGTGTGCTCAGTCATTCAGTTGTGTCCAGCTCTTTATGACCCCATGGTCTGCAGCCCGCAGGCTCCTCTGTCTACGGGATTTTCCAGGCAAAAATCTTGGAGTAGGTTGCCATTTTCTCCTCCAGGGGATCTTTCTGCCCCAGGAATCGAACCCAGGTCTCCTGTACTGCAGGCAGATTTTTTACTATCTGAGCCACCAGGGAAGCCCATAAGATTCCAAAGGGAAGGGCACAAAAGGGAAGGAGGCAAAAATGAGCGAGTCGGCCCCTGCTCTTAAGCAGTTCCCTTTGGGGCTCAGCCCATGGGAAGGCAGTCACGTAGTCAAGAGATGCTCCCTGAGTTCAGGACATCTGCAGACAGTGTCAGGGATGCTGCTGAGGAGAGGGGGACTCATTCTGCCTGGGAACTGGAAACGAGTGTGGGTCTCATCAGCTGGGTCTAAGAGGAGGGCTAAAAGGACCCCAGAAGGGGTCTGGGGACATATATGGGTTTGGTGTCTTCAGTGGATACCCAGCCTGGAAAGGCAGGTGGACATAGGTGTCAAGGGCTGCCCTGTGACACTGGGAATCGGGGGAGCTGAGGGAGCATCTGAGTTTCTAAGTAGGGAAATGATTAGGTCAACAAAGCACACGGAAAAGGTGGATTGGAGGTGAACAGGCAGAGCCGAGAGCCTGTTGATAGAACAGAGATAGGAGATAAGAGAGGGACGCAGGGTGGGATGCAGATGCTGATGGGGGTGGTTTGGGATGTTGGAATATCCAGGACACATGGAACCGGGACCCGAACGGAAGTTTCTAACGTAAGTCCAGGATGGTTGCATCCACCACCCCTCACAAGCTGCCAGCGGTCTTTCTGCACCAGGTACCCTCTGGGTGCCGCCCATACTCACCATAGCTACCTACCCCGAGGTTGTCTTCCTTTGTCCTCATTTCACTGGTGAAAAAATGAGGTGCAGAGAGGTCCAGGGACTCACCCAAGACCACAAAGGTGGCAAGAGTGGAGCTGGGATTTTACCTGGACAGTCTAGCTCTACAGAAGATGCCAATCACCACTGTTACTGTTATTAGACTGTGTGCGCGCATTCATGTATGTGTTTGGAGTAGTGGGGACAGGAAATAAACAAATGGCAATTAAAAAATGAAGCGGGAATTCCCTGGCGGTGCAGGGGTTAGGACTCTGTGCTTTCACTGCTGAGGGCCAAGACCCTGGTCGGGGAACTAAGATCTGGTGGTGGCCCAGGCAGGGGTAGGGTGCGGGGGGAGAACTTAGCAACAGGACAGGCAAGTGTAAATGAAAAAGCAGGGAGAGCTGCAGGATCCACGCTTCTAGGGGAGAAACTGTAAGGAACACCTGGGGAATTAACAAGGAATTAACAGACACAACCAGGCAGAATTAGCTCCTGCTCCCCTAGGGCCTGGGGTCTGCTTTTTCTTTGGTCCTCTGCTCCGGGCCAGTCCTCTGGAGCAGATCATACTCAGAGGAGTGAGATTTTGGTCTCAATAATACAGATAACCCCTGCCCCACACAGGCCCTGGGACAGTCGTTCTGGAGGTATAGGACCCATCTCCCTGTCACGCCCTTAGCTGAGCGGCCGGAACCCAGAGGAGCAATCATTAGCACTCTACTTAACCCACCTTCATGGCTGGCCATCATGGACTGCAGTGCAAAGATCCTACACTTTGAGAACCAGACTTGGAAAGGACAGTCTATGCAGGAAGAAAGGCTTCATCTGAACAGAGTCATGGTAAGTGGGCTTGACAATGCCTGGATTTGCCTGGGTGAAAGGATTTTGGAAAGGTGATACTTTCCTTATCTGAAGCAAGTAATGACATGTCTTAGCTAAGCAGTGAGCACCTTAAATCTTCTCTGGAAAGAGGTGGTGCAAAACCAAACATAAAAGTAGAGTGCTCTTGGCAATACAATTCTCATCCAACGAAGGATTTTAAGTGTAATCTGGGCCCATCTCCTCTCTCCCCCTGAATGTTGTTTTGGGAGTTCCAGAAACCTGACTGCTCAGAACTTGGTCTTCAAGCTCCCCAAGGAGCCTCTTCCCCAACCCCCACACCCCCACCCCCGCTTCAAAGAAGGAAGTTAGGACAGGAGGAAGCATCTTTAACATTGTTTCACAAACCCAAAATAAGAGCTCACATATGTCCAGCGAGCACATAAGCTGTGCCAGGCACTGTTTTAAGAGCTCTGCAGATGTTAACTCATTTAATCCTCACAACCACCTCTGAGATGAACAGGCAGGAAGCTAAATGCAATCAGAATGATGCTCTGGGAAATCTGGGAGCAGGTTGGAAAGACACAGAGTTGCCTTCTGCGGGGTCAAACAGCCAGGCGGGCTCTTCAATGCCATTGGGTGGTTGGGGAAAGCAGGACCCGGGAAGCAAAGCACAGAGCACAGGCAAATGGGGCTGAAGGCTCTGGAGAACAAACCTAACGTTATGGTTCTTTTAAGAAATCAGTTACAGGAACCTACAGCTAGATGGGCCTTGATTTCACCAGATAAGCAATGAAATGGGCCCAATACCCCCTGAGAGAAGTCCCTTAGCCACACTGCTTACCAAGGTGACCAAAATCTGCTGAGAAAACCTATCAAACCCACTTCTTGTCTCCTGCAGCCAAACAGCACCTCCAACATCCCCTATGGGCCCCGTGCAGGGTGGAGAAGGCCAGTGAGGTGCTCCCGAGGGCAGGAGCAAGAGCTTAGCAGGCCTGAACCTAGCCTGCCGTGGTCACGTGACCACAGGGTTCTCCCCAAAGCCCAGTGCCTGTGAGCAAAGAGCCTGTGTAGCAGCTGGTGACTGGATGAGGGACATTAGTGGGCAAGGGTAGCATGCCTCAGTGAGCTGATGGCGGCCGCAAGGGGTAGGTCAGAAGGCCAGGGGAGCCAGCAGCCAGCAGGTGGGGCAGGAGGTAGCCGGCATTCTCTCAGAGAGAAGACCCCAGAGCCGCAGGCAGCTCCCCAGCCGAGGCTTCACAGTGCCTGAGGATGGGACACGCCCGCTCAGGCCCCAAAGCCCTTCTATTCCAAGGACAGTTGTACCTGGACATTCCACACCAATGTCTTTCCTTTTTCAATTCCTAGACTTCCAATCCCCCCAAAAGGAGGTGAACAGGCAAAGATTGGGGGGAAGCGATGGGCTGACATTCATTGATAGGAGCGGCTTCGAGCAGTTCATGCGGCCTTATCTCTCTCTCCTCTGGATAGCGTGTGTCCGCCGGAGTCCGCGGGGTCGGTGATTAATAGGGGCCATCACTCACTGTCCAGGACGGCTGAAAGGCAGCAGGGAGGGGGCGGCCCTCCCCAGAACTGAGATAACAAGCAGCAGGAATAATGAGTGGTGTCACTCCACTTTTCATTTTGATGGAAAGTCATTACGGGAGTCAACGCCAGCGACAAAGAGCCATGAATCAACTGCTCTGCTATGAAATTAAAATCGAATTGCTGGCCACCCCCAACCCCTACCTTCCTGGGAAATGGGGATGGGTAGGTGGCCGGGGAGAGGGGTGCTGGCCTAGTGTGGGCTGTACCCAATCACAGAGCAGGCAGTTATGGGTGGGAAGTGGGCAGGCAGCTAGCAAAGGTGACAGCTCCTGTCTCCACCTTGTTGACCAGACCCTTCCTTCCCAAACCGCATTTTCCCTCTGCCTGGAGGTAAGCTGTGATTAAAAGGAAAATACAGCTTTGCTGGCTCCAACGAGGCTGCCACTTGACTGCTCCCCTTGGGCTTCTGGCCTGAGTGGGGCAGTCTGGGCCTGGCCGTGGAGAGAAAGGGCCCCGGCTGACTCAGCTTCCCCAGAGCCCCTTACTGAATTGTTTGTAGATATTAATCTGTGAGGCCTCCCTGCCACCAGAGGCAAAGAGGAAAAAGTCCCCAACCTGGTACCTCACAGGATCAAGAACCCCATGCAAATGGGTACACAGCCTCAACCCCAGGCCCAGAGACGGGCACTGTCAGTAGGGAAACAAGAATCTCTCTTTTATTAAAGTCCAACTACATTAACAAGGAGGAGCAGAAGCTGTGACTTGAGGCTGAGGGGCCACAGGACCATCAAGACAGCCTCCTGCAGAGAGTACAGAGTGCTGAGATCACCATCCGGGTGACAGTTCCATCATGGGGCCTTCCATCCTCCAGTCGGCTTAGTCTCTCACCAGGAAGGGCCCCGCTCTGTCCCTCCTCCATCCTGAACGCTGAGAAGATGGGCAGGAACAACGGTAGTAGGTCACAGAGAGGTTCCCATCAGGTTCACGGGGCGCCCATTGTACCTCTTGGAAATGTCAGCTTCAATCTGAAAGACAGTGATACCGGGTGGGCAGGAGGCAGAAGGCAAAGGGGCCTCGCTCTGCGGAAATTGGGCAGGTTCGCCTCTCTGCTCTCACCAGCTTCTGCAGCTCCTTTGTCTTCTCCAGCAGCAGATCCAGCTTGGGCTCCAGAACCGCCTGCTCCTGGAGGGCTTCCTGTTGCTTCTGCACCATCAGTTCTTTCTTCAAAGCCAGCAGCTGGGACTGCTTCAGCTTCTGCTGGAGGAGCTCAGTCACTCGGTCCACATACCTAGGCAGGGCATTCACGTAAGTGTTCGGTGTCTCTGGGCAGCCTGGGTGTCCCCATCCAACTGCTAGAACAGGGGAGGCTCAGTCTCTGTTGGCCGCTCAGCCTTCACATCCATCAGTCCTTCCTTGTATGGAATGCCACTCCCACTTCCCCATCCTACCCAGGATGCAGATTCTGCCCGCATATTTCAAGCCACCCCATCTTGCCCCAAAGAGAACCCCCAACCCCAGTTGGGGTGGTGCAGTTATGGGAGGCAGGGATGAGGTCCAAGGGGTCACAGAGACGAGGAAACAAGGAGGCAGGGCCGCCCAAGATGGCAGCGCCCTGCAACATGCCCTGGAATAGCCCAACATCAAGGGGAAAGCCAGACCTTGGTGAGGCCAGGATCATAAACAGGTGCCGCATTCGAAGACTGGTGAGCCGGCCAATCAGATCCTGCAGTGCCGACACCATGGCGACCATCTTTGCCTTGGTCTGGCCCTGCAGGATGGCTGGAGCCAGCTGGAACTGGCTCACAGACAGGATGTCTGCCTCCTCACTCATCTCCACTGCTCTCTGGGACAAGAAGATTTCGAGCTGAGGACAAAAGAGGATTTGGTTCAAACTGAGAAAAGAACTCGGAAGCTAGGCCCTCAGCCTGCTCAAAATAAAGAATAAGGTAAGGGTTGGATTCTGGAGGAGGCATAGTAGGGGACTGCCTGGTGTGGTATAGTCCATGGTGTCATATAGAACTGGACACGACTTAGCAAATGAACAGTGGCTCAGACTGTAAAGAGTCTGCCTGCAATGCAGGAGACCCATGTTCAATCCCTAGGCAGGAAGATCACCTGGAGAAGGGAATGGCAACCCATTCCAGTATTCTCGCCTCGAGAATTCCATGGACAGAGGAGCCTGGTGGGCTACAGTCCATGGGGTCACAAAGAGTCAGACACGACTGAGCGACTAACGCACACCTAGTGACTAAACAACAGAGGAGCAGTTATTTCCTCTGAGCATTTCTATTGCTAGAAACTCACCAACTGTAAGGCGGGAGTTTGGGGCAGCCTCCACCATCACCTTTCAGCCCCTCATTGCTGCCTCAGGCCTTACCTAACCCAGGACCACCCGCTCCTCCTCCCAGGCTATGGATCAGATAACTACGAAGCAGAGATTCAAGGGGTTCTGTCTGCTGAATGAAGGTATTTTCATGGGAAAAATGAGATTCAGGGAACAGGAATCCATGTTTGAGAAGCCCTAGATTAAGAAAAGGCTAGGCAGAATCTGAGAACCAGTCACATATCTTGTCACTTTTATCCACCCATGGAAACCTGAACTAGACTGGTGAGGACAAGACCTTCCATGAGGCCCTCCCCTGCCAGCAGGCCTAAGGAGTGGACAGACTCAGAAATTAACAAAGGCAGGCCCCAGCTTCCCAGTACCACAAAGAAGGTCCAAGAACACCAGCTTCTTACTGTGGGCTGCCAGACACCTCAGCCACAGAGATGACATGAAACACAAATTGCTCCAAAGCCCCAGCAGCTCCCAGTTCCCTTCAGCTCTCTGAGCTCTTCTACTCCCCCAGCTCCCCTGCTCGGCCTCCTTGTTCATCACGAGTGCAGGACACTTCTGCCTCCAAGCTTCTGTGTGGCTCCCCCTGCCTGGAAGGCTCTTCTGCCGGACGTGGGGTGGCTCTCTCTGCAGGTTTTGACTTACTGGTCACCTTTGCAACAAGGCCTTCTTGACCACTATCATAAAAACAGGCCTTCCCGCAGCCCCATCTCCCTTTCCAGCTCTCCTTCTCCATGGCACTGTGTTAACACCTAACGTGCTGCGTATTTCTCTTGCGTGCCTTGTTTCCTGCCTGTGTTCCCCACTAGACCACAAGCTCCACGAGGTCAAGGATTCTGCCTTGTTTTCTGCTCCGTCTCCTCAGACAGTGCCAGGGGTTTAGGAAGGATGATAAACACTGTTGAGTGAAGATGTGCTCAGTCGCTTCCGTTGTGTCCAACTCTGCGACCCTGTGGGCTGCAGCCAGGTTCCTCTGTCCATGGGATTCTCCGGGCAAGAATACTGGAGTGGGTTGTCATGCCCTCCTCCAAGGGATCTTCCTGACTCAGGGATCAAACCCGTGTCTCCTGTGGCTCCTGCATGGCAGGCGGGTTCTTTATCACTGAACCACCGGGGAAGTCCATTGAATGGAATGAATGGGAAGCATCCTAATGCTCCAGAGTGAATGAGAGTGCCCCTGCTCTGGAACACTGAAAGCACTCTGCATCCTTCACAGAAACAGGAGGGTCAGGTCAGGTGTCTAGAGCAATACCACCTATGCCGGTGCCGGGCCTCCCCGCACATCATCCAGAGACAGAAGTACCTCCATGAGCTCATCAATGAACTGATTCCGGGTCTCAGGGTATTCAAGAAGTGTCAGAGCATCCGGGCCCCTGGCAACACCTTCGGGAGCTGCCAGGAAGAGAGAGAAGTGATAAAGTGGCTAAAGACTAGACAAGACCATTGGTTTGAGAAGTCCTGGTGCATTAATATGGACACAGACACTACACTAAAGCCACTTCCTGTTCCAACCCAAGAAGGAAGGGTCACCCTTTCCCATTTGTCACAGCCCTAATCAGGCACCAAGAGCCAACTGCAGTCTGTGAGGAGGACCACAGAGCTGAGTTTCAAAGAACCAAGCGTGCCTTCCCTTTGGTGGGCATCAAGTCTCATCCTGCACTGCCCTCTAGTGGCTCAGATCACGGTCACAGCCTCTGGGGCCAGGTCAGGCTTCAGAGGCTGTTAGCCCTCTCGGAACATCCCAGGCAAAGGCTGACCCACATTCGATATCCAAAAGCATTGAGAGTTTCTAGGCTTCATTTTAAGAATTCTTCTCTATCCACTACACTCACATCATCAACAAGATTTTGAAAAAAAACAAAAACAAAAACAGGTAACTGTATGAAAAGCGCAGTCTTGGCAGCGTACTTTTTCTTTGCTTCTAGAGACACAGGGGTACCCTCTGCCAGGGTTTCAGGGAGCGACGCACTCACCCTGGGTTCCGGCTTCCAGCACAGTGATCTGCAGAGCAGTGGCATCGTCTCCCCAGTCTATCTCATCACCCCCAGCTTCCTGAGTGGAGAGCAAAGAACCCCTGCAGTGTTGGGAGAACTTTCCCCAGCAAAGGGAGCCAGGATAAACTAAAGCCCTCAATAAGCCCAATGATGGCACATTTCAACTGTATGAAGAACCTGCAGCCCTGATGGAGGTGGCAAAGATGGCAGTGGGGCCCATGCATATAGGTACCACCTGCCTATACCCCACACCTGCCCCAAACACCAAGAGAAAGAGGTCAAAACTCTGACATGTCACTTTGGAAACTGCCTCCTCCCAAACTATATGTGGTCCAAGAGCTGTGAACTTCAAGTGATGTCTTTGAAGAGAAAGAGAGTAAACTTTTTTTTCCCTTTGGCCACACTGAAAGGCACCCAGGATCTCAGTTCCCTGACCAGGGATTGAACCCTTGCCCCTTGCAGTGGAAGCGTGGAGTCTTAACCACTGGACCGCTAGAAAATTCCCAACATGTTTCTTATCACCAAAACAGCAATCACAGAAAGTCCTCAAGAGAGATGGACTGAGAGAGCATCCCAACCTTTGAATCCGATTCCAGGGAGATGCCCCAGTCAATTCCAGCAGTCTGGGCAGAGATGCCAGAGTCAGCCCCTTCAGAAGCCACCTCCACCCCAAAGTCACCCCAGTCAATCTAGAAGGGAAAAAAAGTGTTAGCTCAAAGAAGATGGGTGAGAAAAAGGGGCCTGCCAAGTTCTTCTAGGTCTCAGTAGGGAGCACCAGCACACTGTTCAAACATAATGGCCTCCAAGCTTCCCAAAGGAGAGTCTGTCTTCAGAGAGCTCAGGGGACTGAAGGGTTCCCAGTTCAAAGCTGACCAGCCTCCTGGGCCTCTTCAGCACTCGTCTACCCTGTGGTCTCAAGAAAGCCAGAAAAACGAAGGAGTAGGGCCTTCTGGGCCCTTCCACCTGCAGTCTCTCTCACAGGAACACCCCTTTCTTCCCTCTGGACTCTGAGTTCAAAGGGGACGGGGGAGGATTGACCCGTGTACGAGGGGAAGAAGCGGCTCTCGCTCGGCCTGTCTTACCGCGTCTTCTTCCACCTGCTCAGGGGGCTCCTCGAGGTGTGGCCTCTCCACTGCCGAGGGCTCCGTGCCCGTCCTCCACTCGTACACCGTGCAGTTCCCCCGCGTCTGCACAAACCGCAGCATCGGCAGCACCTGCTCTGTGGGGCTGCAATGGAGCGTGCCGCTGACCCTCCTGCTGCCCCTTGTGAGGCCAGGCCCACCGCTGGGCCTGGCACTCAAGTGTCACGTGGGGAGAGCACAAGTGGAGAAGAGAGCACAGCCGGGGAAGCAGCTCGATGGTCCCCGCCCCTCCTCCACAGGGGAGAAGCCAGGGCCCTCAATACCTTTCACACACAAACCCCACACAGGCCTGGTACAGGTCAATGGCTTCGCCCAGGGTCTGGGCCGCCGCCCCGATCTCGGCCAGCTGACTTGGTAGGTCCTTCACCAGGGCCAGCAGTTCTCTTCGGACATTGTCCCCCTAGAGAGGATCCACGAAGTGGGCTTAGACAGAAGTGGTGGGTAGTGGAGTCCAGCGTATTAAAGACAATGCCTGAAGATTAAAGATGGGCAAGAAACTGGCCCAAGAAGGGCCCAACCGGCAGAGAAGGAAAGCCCTCCACAGAAGCAAAGGCACTGGGCCCAGGAAGACAGACAGAGGCCCCAGGCATGCGTCCCCCGCAGGAAACCTGGGCTGCTCACCGTGATGCCGTACTGCTTGCACGAGTGGTAGAACTGCTCCTTCATCTCGGCAGCCCCCGCCTGGCCCTCTTCCTCCTTGCGGCTGTATTCTTGCTGCAGCTGCTGGCACTTGGTGATCTGCTTCTTCAGGGAGGGGATCTCATAGTTGACGTTCCGAACCAGGAGGCTGGAGAGTTCCACTGAGAAAGATGGGCCCAGGAAATTCACTCCAGACCCCCACACCTAAGGCAGGCACACCCCAAGGACATGCGCAATACCCTGGCCTGGTGGCAACGGGGGTTGACCTCCCAGCTCCTCCCCTTCCTGGCTGTGGAACCTAAGACAGTCATTTAACCTCTCCAATCCAGTCCTCAACTATAAAACAGGGGTAGTAATATTTATCATGAGAATTAAGAGAATTCATATAAAATACAAGTATAATTCCTTGATTTAGTAAGTATTAATATTTGGTCAATATTAGTCCAGTAGGCTGCAGTCCATGGGGTCGCGAAGAGTCGTGTCACTTTCCCTTTTCCCTTTCATGCATTGAAGAAGGAAATGGCAACCCACTCCAGTGTTCTTGCCTGGAGAATCCCAGGGACCGGGGAGCCTGGTGGGCTGCCGTCTATGGGGTCGCACAGAGTTGGACACAACTGAAGCGACTTAGCAGCAGCAGCAGCAACAGCAGCAGCTATTATAATTATTTACACTGCTAGCAAATACAACCCAAACTACAGTCAGCCTTTTAGTTATTCTCTCAGGCACTTGATACAGGCCCCAGGTCAACCTGTGCCTCTTCTGCGCAGTGGAGCAGAGGGGTGCCGGGGGAGCTAGTCATCAAGAGGTGACCAGCAGAAGACCCATAAGCACCCGTCCAAATGCCCACAACCTGCCTGGTGGTCATCCTCCTCCCAATACTCATTGAAATTTATTTTCCCACCTCCCAAACATCTACACACCAGCCTCTCCCCTCACATGAACTGTACCTCCTAGAAGCCCAGTGTCTCAAACTTCGAGGAGGGAGCCTCCCTGTGGACACTGGGACTCCCAGGGTGGGCCCCTTACCTAGGTAGGTGTTGTCCTTCTCATAGAGGGCTACGATCTCCTGCCAATCCTAAGAAAAGAAACAGGAAGTGAGCCAGGAGAGCAGCCACATCCCAGCTCAATCCCCCAACAGGGGACGCTCTCCCAGTCTCTGCATCCTCATCCTCCTTCATAATGCTGGCTAGACCACCCACTTTAAGAGTATGGTGCCAACGAGCAATTCCCAAAGCAAATGTAAACCCAGGGGTAGGGGTCACAAAGAGTTGGACACGACTGAGAGACGGATACTTTCACTTTCAGGATCTACTTTTGGCATGAACTATGGGGAAAGAGAGAAAGTTGAGGAAGTATTCCACGGGGATATCTCCAATGGATCCTCAGCAAGACCAGACAGCCTCTGACCCCCTGGACCGGATGCCTCCAGCTGCGCGTTACCACCGTCATCCATACTTGCCTTCATTCGCTGTGAAGAGTACCGGCCGAAAATATTTTTGGTGGAGGCTTCAGTGCCTTTGAGAAGCTCCACAATTCTTAGGCAGTGGAAGTAGTGAATGTCTGGAAAGCAAAGAAAAACAAAGACTTTGGAAATAACAGTCTCTAATCCACCACTGCGGTCACCACACATGGCTGACTCATGTATATGCCAGTAACTTTAGAGGGCACAGCTCTCCCCTTCATCACTCTGTGTTGAAATAAACCAGCATCTATACCCCAAATAAAAGCCTCTCTTTCTTTAGAGGTCAGTCCTATGACTAAAGAAAAGGGAACAGCTCAGCAGATATATACCACCCCAGGAAAGAAGAGGGTCCAGTAATGCAGTCCTGAAGCACTCACAGGATCCAGAGAGCAGCTGGGCGATCTCTTGGCTCTCCGGCATGTCCTGGATGGCAGCATTGATCTTCTCTCGGATGGTCAATACCAGACTCTGCCATTTCAGGTTGCAGTGCCTTCTGTCTACCAGCCAGTCTATAGCACAAACCCAAATTATAGTATTCCCCATGGCCAAAATTGCATCACTCATTCAAGTGATATATGCTAAGGCATTGGCTAAAAGTTGTACTCATATTGGTTAAGGTGTGGGGGGGTCACAGGAAGATGGGAATGAAGACAGGCTCAAAGGGATCCTTGGGGCTAAATAGATTCCAGCAACCTGACTTTATCCACAATGTGACTTTTATAAAGTAACTGCCTCAACACAGAGTAAAGGAAAGCTTTGAATGGGTCCAGACACCAAAGTGCCACTTTGGACCACTCTAAATTCTCCATGATATTTTTGCTTCCATGGATAATTATATCTTTCTTACTGACAGAGGATGCCATTCAATTTATACTTTCTCAGGGCTGGGATTAACCATGACAATGAAAAATCCAAGATGGTTACACCAAATACCAGATGAATGAACAACTGCAAAGCCCCTAAGGACTAAATAACACTGGACTACTCTTACCAGGGAAGCACCATCCTGCACATATGAATACCAGTGTGACTGACCTCCTGGATTCTGGGCCAGACCTGTTTTTAGTTGAGGGTATAGGTGCATGAGAGCCATGTACATTTCCTCATAGGAGAGAGCTAAGACCAAGACTTGTGGTCAGCTGGTCCTGGCTCTATTACCAACTTTCTTGGGCAAATCTCTCAACCTCTCCGTGCCTCAGTTTCTCTACATGTAAAATGGGGAAGATAAATACACTGAGTACAAACGGTAAAACACTGAACGTTGTGCCTGGCGCATGGCACTACAATGAATTGTAGTGATCTTCATTTTCATAATGTTAAGCACATAAAACAGCACTTGGTATAGAATAAACCCTCAATAAATGGTTGGGTTTCGGGACCAATAACAAGCATGTACATCAAGAGTGTACAGGTCCTGAAGAGCTGGGACAAATTCGAAATGAAGTTAAAGATGCTCCACTAAGTGGCCACCTTGCCCTTGTTAATAAATCTAATTGGTCAAACGCTGGGAGCCCACACTAGTTATCAGTTACATTCCCATTGCTGCACTCCACTAAAATCTTCAAAAACAAAAACTATGTAGATGTCACAGAAGTAGAAGCAAAGGGATGACATAGTCAAACAGATGTCATCTTAATGACACGACTGGCATCAAAACAATTAAACTCAAAGACCATTTAAAAATCCAGGAGCGGTGCACCGCCCTAGAGGGGTCAGAGTGAAGAGGTCCTTCCCTGGCTCTGAACTGGAGAGGAGGTATATAAACCCGATACAGACACCAGGGAGATGGCCTGGCCACTAAAAGGTTTTATTTTCGACTGGACCTATGTGCCTCTTCCTCCTAAAATCAAAGGAAAAAATAAAAAGGAAGAAAATTGTTTTTCCAGCATAATACAATACTGGAACCTGACAGACTTAGGTTCTAACTTCACATCTGCCATTCAGCAGCTGAACACCTTTAAGGTAAGCCTTTAACTCTCTGCTGTCCCTGAAAGATATGATTGACAACATGTTTTATACGTTAAAACAGAAAACACAGGTCAAGTATAGACTCTAAGCGTGGTTCCTTCCCGCTCCTTTTACTGAGGCAGGTCCAGCCAGCCACAGATGGGAGCACAGAACACAGCAAGTGGTCGGCGCTTCCGCTGTTGGTGACAGAGGGCAAGGGGGCCAGGTCTCCCCTTGACAGGTAGTTGAGCGGGGGCGCCCCTCCTACCGAGTAGCTTGCTGGTCTGGATGTCGATGGGCACGTGCTGATGGTCCTGGCGGGAAACACGGCGGGGAAAAGTGCGTGAGTGATGCGAGCGGACAAGCCACTCGCGCGCTCACTTCATCCCCCCAACCGTCACCCTGCGGGGCCAGCACAACGGGACGGGGAGGGCCGCCCCCCGGAGAGAGCCTGAGGAAGCAGGTCAGGAAAGGACCGGCTGAACTCAGCCCAGGGGCCCCAGGGCAGCCCCCCATTTCCCCAGCTGCTGTTCCCCCACCTGCATCTTTCCTTCACTTCCGTTTCCGGCCTCTGACCGGGACACGCCCCACGTACCATTAATCCAGTGCTGTTGTGGCTGAGCCTCGGGTTAGGCACAGATGAGTCTTCTCTGGCCACGTCACCGCCTTCCTCAGAGCCAATCGGGACGCGCGCTCCATCCCAGGCCTCAAGCCCCACCCACCCCGGGGTTCCGAGTGGCTGAGCCCGGGAAGGGCGGGAGAAGAGGAGCCAGCCAATGGGAGACGCGAGGCGGGCTCAAGACCTGGCGGGAGCCGGGGCTCCAGGAAAGGGCTGTAGAGGCGGCATAATCCCGGCAGGCGGCGCCCTGGAGCTGGTCCCAGTCGCTTCCGGCCAGGCAGGCAAGGAGCCCTCTGCGTAAAGATTAACGAGTCTACCGACAGGGTCCTAGCGCCTACTGAGGAACCTAGAGGTCCTTGATGTGGTTTAGATACGCTCAGTCATATCCGACTCTTTGCGACCTCATGAATAGGAGCACTCCAGGCTTCCCTATCGTTCACCATCCCCCGGAGTTTGCTCAGACTCATGTCCATTGAGTCGGTGATACCATCCAACTATCTCATCCTCTGTCGCCCCCTTCTCCTCATGCCCCCAATCTTTCCCAGCGTCAAGGTCGTTTCCAGTGAGTTAACTCTTCGCATCAGGTGGCCAAAGTATTGGAGCTTCAGCTTCAGCATTAGTCCTTCCAGGGAATAGTCAGGGTTGACTTCCTTTAGGATTGACTGGTTTTATCTTGCAGTCCAAGAGACTCTCAAGAAGAGTCTTTTAAGAAACGCCCTATTGCCTCACTTTACCGCGGATCATGGTTTAGAAGTCTTCTGTGGCACTTTTGTCACACATTACCTTCTCACTGAATTTAGGTGACAGACAAGTGTTGAACACCTGCTACGTGTTATGTGATTAGGGCAGGGATCGGGAGGGAGGAGGGTCAAAGGAGGCATCCCAAAGATAACACCTAAATTGAGTGTTAAAAGAAGAGCTGCAGAAAGAGGGAGATGTGGGAGTGGTGTTCCAGGTGGAGTAGACTGTACAAAGCTTTGCAGGCTTTGCAACGAGGTGCAGGGAACAACAGGCAGGCAAGACTGGCACGATAACTGCAGGAGTCCAGTGTATAATTAAAATGCCCTTGTTAAAAATTATGAACTGGACTTCCTTGATGGTGCAGTAGATAGGAATCCACCTGACACTGCAGGGGACCTGGATTTGATCCCTGGTCTGGGAAGATGCCACATGCCTCGGAGCAACTAACCTGTGTGACAATTACTGGGCCCGTGCTCTAGAGCCCGGGAGCCACGACTACTGAGCTGGTGTGCCTGGAGCCTGTGCTTCGCAACAAGAGGAGCTACCACTTTGAGAAGCCCCTGCACCACTCTCTGAAGCTAGAGAAAGCCTGTGAGCAGCAACAAAGACCCAGTGCAACCAAATAAATATATATATATATATACATATACATATATATATATACTGCATAGGTCTCACACTTATGAAGCCGGCCCTTCAGACAGGCCAGCTTCTGTGCCATGAAATGTTTGAGGCAGGGGTTGGCTGGAGAAGGGACTGTAAAGGCGGAAGGGTGGTATCATATCATATCATCTCAGGAAGGAACTTGGACTTCACCCCTGCAGGGAGAGAGGAACCACAGGAGGGTTTCAAGGCTTTGAGGCTTGAGGCAAAGAGGGACCTGTACAAACTGACTGCAGAGACTGATGGATTCGTGGGAGGTAAGGCTGAAGGCAAGGAGACTGTTAAAAGGTTATTATGCAAGAGTTAGAGCTTGACTTGACACAATGGCATGAGGAGGAAGAGAAGAACTAGATTTCAGAGATGGTTTGGAGGCAAATGGACAGGTTTGGCAGTTGGTTGGCTGTGTGGGTGGAGAGTGGGACAACAGGGTGACGCATAGGTGGTTGAGTGGGAGACCCCCACCTAATTCAGGGATGCGGGATGCAGAGCATCCTGCAGGGGGTGAGGAGGAGGGCATCTCAGCTTTGAACTTATGGGGTTGGTGGCCCAGGGAGACTCCCCTGTGAGAAGTGTGCAGGAGGCACTTGGGTCTGCAGCTCTGGATTTCAGGGGGCTGGAGATACAGCTTTGGAGAGCTAGACTGACTCATCTGCGGTCCAGGTTGTGGCTGAAGCTGAGGGAGAGCATGAGATGGGTCCAGAAGTGCAGAGGAGAGAGGGTGAGAGGAGAGAAGAGAGAGGGTGGGCAAGGGGGCTCACAGGGCTGGATGTGCCATTTTGCACCCTTCCCCTTCCAGGTTGTTAACTCCTCCAGGAGGCTCTGCTTGAGTCTTTCTAAGTGACCCATCTCCCCCACCACCTGTGCCCAGCACATCACTTGGGGCTTAGTAAATTTTTTATTGAACTGTGTGATGTGATAGGGCAGTGAGAAGACCTAGATTCCTGCCCAATGAGATCCTGGGCCATTTTGATAAGCTCTCTGCCAGCCACGGTTTCCTCAACATGGAGATAAAACATCCTGACCATCTCAGGGTATTTCTATTTACAAGCTTAAATAAACAAACCCACTAGATGTATGTAACTCTTTATAGTTTACAACATACTTTCATAGATTTTTTTCTCATTATTTGCAAACTCTGTGTGTGTCTGTGAAACAGTAATCATTATTGTTATAGAAGGGGTTGAAAGTCTTCCATAAAAATGGCTCATAGGGCAGAACTAAGAGCCTCTTCAGGGCTCTCTCATGGGAATTTGGCTCCCATTGTAGAGTCCTGACTCAGGCTATAGGAATGGCTGGAGCTTCCCCATGATTAAACAAACTTACTGGGTTCCAACTATGTGTTCCTGGCTCCCTGGGACATCCCAAGAAGCATGGCCCTGCCCCACCCTCAAGGTGCATCTCTCCTCCTTGAACCAACAGGCAGGGCAGGGCAGGGCAGGATGAGCCTGGAAGGCCCAGCCCTGGTAAGGTGGTAGAGGCAGAGACCACCAGCACTTCACCCCCACCCCCTCGAAGCACCCCAGGTGACTCATGCAGAAAGAAGCGTGTTTGAGAACAGCTCTGCCCGGGTGCTAGCGTCAGGGTGGTGGCCCCAGAGAGCGTAGGGGTGCGGATTTTGTGCAGTATCTTCACTGTTTGTCCTTTTCTGAGGCCATCGAGAGGCTCAGGGCCAATGCGCAGGTAAGCACACAAGTTGTCTGGCCTCTAGGGCATCGAGATCCTTGGGGCTCCCATCCTCTGGATAGTGGCAGGGAGAGGCTGTGAAAGGCTCTGACTGTGAATCTCAGTTCTCTGTTGATTTAGCAGGTGGGGTGCTGTCGGGGGAGGGGTAGCACTTAGGAAGGTGAGGGAGAAGCTAGGAGGCCTGTGGAGGATTTAGACAGGAAAGCACAGGGCCCCGGGGTGCTGTGTATGCGGGCTGCCTTGCCATCCTTTGTTGTTAGCTTGCTTATTAAGTGATAGTCTGTGCCCAATGCCAGTGTAGATCTAAATGTTTTACAAGCCTTATCTAATTTGATCCTTCCAAACAACCTTATAATCTGGGTACTGTTATTAGCCAGGTTTTAAAGGCAAGGGAGCCAAAGCTCAGGTAATTAAGTAACTTGTCCAAGATCATAGAGCTGGTAGTTGGTGAGGCTGGGATCCAAACCCAGGCCTGTCTGGCTCCCCCGCCCGCATTCTTGTTCTCTGTGGGATGTGGCTTCTCCGGCAGCCCTGCCTGCTGCATTCACGCAGCTGGGCCACTGCAGCCGCAGGCTTCTTCCTCCCTCCTCTTCGGCCCGATTCCCACTTTCTCCCCTGATGTTGTGTCAGACAGTCAGCACCCCCACCCTGGCAATTCCTGGCCTTTACCAAAGTTCTTTCTTACCACGCCCCATTCTGGGCAAGAAGGCCATTGCTTATGTTCTTGCAATATCTATAAAAGGAAGGCTTACCCTTGACATTCAAATAACCCATTTATTTTATCTACCATATGTTTATGACTTTATGGTCCATGTCTTATGTGTGTTTGCTCACAGCAACACTGACTGTGCTGTGTGTGTGTGTGTGTGTGTGTGTGTGTGGTGTATCTGCCTGCTGGGCTGAAGGCTCTGAAAACTCAGCATTCTCAGCTGGCCTCTTGCTGGTTGCAGTGTAGTCTCTGGGTTGGTCTTTGCAGTCTGTCTCCCCAGCTAGTCAGTGCGCACCTTGTGGGCAGGGAGTACAGGCCTGTTCATCTCTGGGACCCCAGCCCCTGGTATGACCCGGACACTGAGTGTCAGCTGCTTACTGGATGCTTGTGGAGGACGGAATGAGAGCAGATGCAGCGGGTGCAGGGAGGTATTTAGCAGTGAGTGGGGACCATGATCACTCGGTCTGGGGGGAGGGCTGTGCATGCCCTGGTTCTTTTCTTCACCCCTCCCCCTACAGCTCAGGACTTGGAGTCACTCGGAGCTCGAGGGAGGAATTTCAGGCGAAGATATTAGGGCTGGTTAGCTTCATAAGTTAAGCATAAGCCAGAAGGCCCATGAGGTGCCAGTCAGCTGGGTGGTGCTCTGGGACCCATGATAAACCCTGGCCACCATGCCCTCTCCTTGTTAGTCGTCTAAGGGAAAATAACTCACTGGGGAGTTTCATGAATTGGGTTCAACGTGTCATCTTCTGAGGATTGCCCCTGCGTTCCATGGTTTCTTCATCCCCATCATGGCGGGTGGAGGGAATCTGCTCTTTCACGGGAAGAAAACCAAGCCCATTGCCACACCTCTCACCTCTTTAGCCTCCCTTCTCATTCTGTTCAGTGTTAGTTACCCCCTATTTGTCAAGCACTATTGCCAAGATGGGCCTTCCAGGTGGCTCCGTGGTAAAGAATCCGCCTGGCAAAGCAAGAGAGTCAGGAGACGTGGGTTCAGTCCCTGGATCAGGAAGATCCCCTGGAGTAGGAAATGGCAACCCACTCCAGTATTCTTGCCTGGAAAATTCCATGGATGGAGGACCCTGGAGGGCTACAGTCCATGGGGTCACAAAGAGTCAGATGTGACTGAGCGACTGAATACATTTGCCAATGTGTTGGAGACCTTAACGTGAAGACACGGTCTCAGCCCTCAAAGGAAATGACTGTATGATATGTGAGAGGCCCACCACATTTTAAATCCCATGACAGCACATCCAGAGCCTAACTCTGTGCCCATACATAGTAAGTGCTTAAAAAAATCCATACAGACAAAATAAGAGGGATGCTTAGAGGGTTAAAGAAACAGAAAAGGGCGAGTATCCATCTCAACTGGGGGGTAAAGGCATGAGATGCGGATGGAAACCGTCAGAGCAGATTCCTGGGAGAAGTAATACTTGAGCTGAGTCTGGTAGGATGGGAACGAACTGTGGGAGGAGGGAGAGGATGGAGGAGAGACATGTAAGAGATGGGTGTCATCCTAGGAAGAGGAAGTAAGTAACATGGATAAAGCACATAGGTGAGAGATGGCATGGCTGTTCCACAAGAAGTCTATTGTGGGATATTTATGGGAAGAGAAATCAGGTTGAAGAGACTGGCAAGATGAGACCACAAGGAACACTCAGGTCCCTGACGAAGGGTTGAAATTTTATCCTGTAGATCAGATTTCCCAACCAATAGGCAGCCGATATCTGTCAAGCTATAGAGTTGTGCAAAGAGCCCAAGAATCCATAAAAGCAGTTGTATTATTTTAGTGCTAGAAGGACAACAGTGGGCAGGTGGAGATGTTTTTCTGTATTGAGAAAGGATCTTTTTAGAGAACAGGAAACCCAAATGGCCAATACATGTGTGAAAAGACTCTCAGTCTTACTAGAAACTCAGTGTCTGATTAACTGGGGCTGCTGTAACAACTTATCACCAAACAGGTGCTTTAAAGAGCTTCCCTGGTGGCTCAGATGGTAAAAAACCCACCTGTAATGTAGAAGACCTGGGTTTGATCCCTAGGTTGGGAAGATCCCCTGGAGGCGGGCATGGCAACCCACTCCAATATTCTTGCCTGGAGAATCCCTGTGGACAGAGGAGCCTGGTGGGCAGCCCATGAGGTCCCAAAGAGTCAGACACAACTGAGTGACTAATCACTGTGCTGCACTTAGGGTGCTTTAAAATAATAAATATGGGACTTTCCTGGTATTCCAGGGCTAAGACTCTGGGCTCCCAATGCAGAGGCCCTGGGCTCAGTCTTTGTTCAGGGAACTAAATCCCGCATGCTGCAACTAAAAATACTGCATGATGCAACTAAGACCCAGCACAGCCAAATAAATAAATATTGACAAATAGAATAAGGACTTCCCTGGTGGTCCAGTGTTAAGAAACTGCCTGCCAACGCAGGAGACATGGGTTTGATCCCCTGTTCGGGAAGACTCCACATGCCTTGGAGCAACTAAGCCCGTGCGCCATGACTACTGAGCCCACGCTCTAGAGCCCATGAACTGCAACCACCAAGCCCTCACGCTGCAGCTACTGAAGCCCATGTGCCTAGAGTCCACGCTCCACAAGGGAAGTCACCGCAATGGGAAGCCAGGGCACCGCCTCTGCTCATTGCAACTGGGAAAGCCTGAAAAAGTGGTGAGGACCCAGTGCAGCTAAACATAAACGGATGAAATAAAATAAAATTTTAAATAAATTAGAAATGTATTCTCTCACAGTTCTGGAGGCCAGAAGTCTAACATCAAGGTGTCAGCAAGGCTGGTTCCTTCCACAGGCTCTGAGGAACAGTCTGTTCCTGCCACTCACTCAGCTTCTGGTGGCTACAGACAGTCCTTGCTGTTCCTTGAGTGGCAGCTGCATCACTTCATCCTCTGCTCTTGTCATCGCATGGCGTTCTCCCTTCATGTCTCTCCTCCTGTAAGGACACTAGTCCTTGGATTTAAGGCCCACCCTAATTTAGTATGTTCTCAGCTTAACTAATTACGTCTGCAAGCACCCTATTTCCAAATAAGGTCACACTTCGGGATTCCAGGTGGACCTGAGTTTGGGGGACACTATTCAATCCAGTGCACTAGAGCATGCTAGAGACTATTCGCTCAGTCGTGTCCGACTCTTTGCGACCCCGTGGACTGTAGCCCACCAGGCTCCTCCATCTATGGGATTCTCCAGGCAAGAATACTGGAGTGGGTTGCCATTTCCTTCTCCAGGGGATCTTCTCGACCCAGGGATAGAACCCAGGTCTCCCGCATTGCAGGCAGACGCTTTAACCTCTGAGCCACCAGGGAATCCCAGGGATCGAACCCACATCTTTTACGTCTTCTGCATTGGCAGGCAGGTCCTTTACCACTAGAGCCACCTGGGAAGCCGCAATCCAGTGCTCTAGGGAAAAGTAAATATATAAAACACAAAAATGATTACTTCACTTCCGTCGCATTGGCAAAAATGTTAATGTCTCTGTCCTGGGTTGTGTTCTCCAGAGTAGGTGAAGTTTAAGGGGCAAGATGCTTACTAGGGATCACTTCCTGTGAGAGGAACCAGACAGAAGCAGGATTCGGCAGAGAGAGAAATCCAGCTGTAACGCAGGCCTTGCAGAACTTCCGTCAGTTTAGTGAAGTGAATACGGCCCCTCAGCATGTCCTTCATGGGGCTGAAATGGCTGGACCTTACGTCCCTAGAAGGGCAGGCCCTTGGGAGAGATGCTCTCTGCAGCTGACGTGGACCCTGGAAGAGCTGACAGCTGGAGGCCAGCAGCTGAGGAAGGCAGTAAGTCCTTCTTTGCAGGGTATTCTGGTTGGCACACTCACTACCAGTCTGACAGTACAGAAATGGTCAAAATGAATAGTGTGGTAGGACAAAAAACTCATCTTCCAGTCCCCCGCCCCACCCCCGCCGAGATGTCCACATCAAATCACTGGAACCTGTGGATATGACTTTGTTTGAAAAAAGAGTCTTTGCAGATGTGATTAAGATCATCCTGGATCGTCTGGGTGGACCCTACATACTCTCCCGAGTATTCTTTTTTTTTTTTTTTAATTTATTTTTGTCTGTACTGGGTCTTTGTTGCTGCCCCCAGGCTTTCTCTAGTTTCAGCAATCAGGGCCTACTGATGCACAGGCTTCTCATTGTGGTGACTTCTCTTGTTTTGGAGAACGGGCTCTAGGGTCTGGGCTTCAGTAGGTGTGGCACGTGGACTTAGTTGCTTCATGGGAATCTGGGAATCCAACCAGTGTCCTCTGCAATAGCCAGTGGATTTTTAACCACTGGGCCACCAGGGAAGTCCCTCTCCCAAGTATTCTTATAAAAGAGAGATAGAGATTAGACAACATGAAAGAGGGGAAAGTGACGTGAGGGTGAAGGAGACAGAGAGGGGAGTGATGTGGCCGCAAGCCAGGGAATGCCTACAGGCACCAGAAGCTGGAGGAGGCAAGGAACTGTCCCTGGAGACTCGAGAGTGATCATGACCCTGCTAAGACCTTCGTCTTGGCCAGTGAAAGTGATTTTGGAATTCTGACCTCCAGAACTGTGAGAGAATACATTTCTGTTGCTTAAATCCATCAAAGTCTGTAGTAATGTGTTATAGTAGCCACAAAGAACTAATACAAAGAGTGATAGGAAAATTGCTGGTGGGGATGCAAGTCGGTGAACCCACTCAGAGGCTCTATCTCAGAGTGCAATGAGGATTCAGAGTTCTAAGTATTTGCACAGTCCACATGAACACTGGCTGCTCGTATTCCCACTGCCCACTGAGGTCTCCTTGAAGGAGAGCAATGGCAGCCCCTCCAGTGGCAACCTCAACACTCACCTCAAACCTGCCCTGCCGTCTTCCTGGCTGCACCTGGTATAGCTTCCAGAGACCAGTCTGTGGCCTTGCCCCACTTGCCCTTCAACCAGGCTGGCCACCCCCAAACTCTCATCTCCTGGCCTTCCAGAGGAAGGGGAGTGCTGAGGAGGATGGCAGGCCCTCCCTTCTCCCTGCTTTGGGAAATAAATATCCCTGGAGCCTAGATCTACTCCCTGGGCAGAGGTCAATAAACTAGGAATGATCTTTTGGGCCAGGTTAGATCTGCAACCCAATGGGGCCCCATGCATGTCTAACAGGGCACCAAGGTCCTTGAGACTCCCTTAGGTGTATTTCAACTTGCTTTAGCCAACAAGGACACATTTCGGAAAACTTGCACATTTCATGTTCCTATTTGGAAAATTCTAGAAAACAATACAGCAGCCTTGTGGGGGTGATCTGTTTAAGGGATAGTCATAGTTTATAGCCTTATCTCAAACTCCTCTCCCAACCCTGCTCCTCCCAGAAATAAACCTACCAAAGGTCAGGGGTTGGGCCTAACTTCCCAGGCTGATCCCTCCCAGGATGGGGAGCTGAGGCGGGCCTCTGCTCCTGTACCTGGCCCTGCTGGCCTTCTCTGAAGGGCAGGTCACGTAGGCATCCGCTTAAATCCCACCCACTGGGGTGCCTTCTCCAGAGTGGAGCTGAGAGAACATAATTCTGCCCCCTCTGGATTGCACACATCAGAAAGGCCTGGATTTTGAAGCAGGGTGGTGTGGGGTGAGAGGGGGAAGGGAGTGCGTATTTTCAGCACAAGTCCCTTCCTCCTGTACAGATGGAACAGTGTCCTGACCCTTGGTTACAGTCCCCAAGCTAGTGCTCATCCCATCGTCCTACTATTTCCCCAATACCTCAGTTAACTTTTTAGCCTCTTCAGTATCTTCTGGACTGGACACTGACTCTCAACCAGGCTTTCGGAGAAAGTGACAGATCTAGAAATCTTCCTGGGACAGCTGTGTATACCTCTCACAAGAGTTAGGAGAACCTTACAAAACAATATCCTTCATTCTCATAGATCCCCAAGTGAGCATAGCTGAAACAGCCAGAAGTGAAATAAATGGGTTTTCTCTCACATTTACCTGGGACAAGTGGCTGCATTAAGAATTTCTTAAAGACAATACTTATATTTCTTATTTGTATTTTAAAGTTTGCATTAAGTACTAACTATGTGCCAGGTCTGTATCAGTGACAGACATCTCGGGGCTCAAGGAGCTAACATTTTTTTTTAACTTTTTATTTTATATTGGAGTATAATTGACTAACAGTGTTGTAACAGTTTCTGGTGGACAGCAAAGGAACTCAATCATATATATATATATATATATATACACATACACATGTATCCATTCTCCCCCAAACTTCTCTCCCATCCAGGCTCCCTCATCACCTTGAGCAGAGTTCTCTGTGCTGTACAATAGGTCCTTATTGGTTACCCATTTTAAATAAATATAGTATGTACATGTTGATCCAAACTCCCTAACTATCCTTTCGCCTCATCCTCTTCCTTCTCTAAGTCTGTAGTCTGTTCTGTAAATAAGTTCATTTGTTTCATTTCTTTTTAGATTCTGCATATAAGGGATATCATAGGCTATTTCTCTCAAGGCGCTAACATTCTCTAAGGGAGGCAAATATGTGACTGGATCATTACATTACTATATATGTATATGTGTATGCACACACTTAATCATGGTATATGGCATGTTAAATAGAAGCATGTGAGGAAGCCCAGTAGGAGTAAGACAATTCTCGGGGGAGTAGGGGGCATAATAATTTGGGCCTTAAAGGATGAATAGGAGTTTGTCTTGGTTTACTCAGGGGGTGGGGAGACCATTCCTAATCTCGTCCTCTTAGATAGCTTCCATACCAAGGATGGCAAGCAGAGAAACGCCTTGTGTGCACGTTCAGGGAGAGTTTGGAAGAGACGTGCAGACTAGGAGGGCCAGGCCAAGTGGGTTCCACTCTGGGCCATGGGGAGCCTCTGCAGGACTGTCCACCTGAGGCCCAGGGACACAGGGGCTGTTTAGGATGGAGGCAAAGACGAACTCAAGAGGCCTTGAGAAGCTGAACCATGTAGACTCAGTGCTGAAAGTGTGGGCAGGTTTGAGAGCTGGTTAATTAGAATTTAGAATATAACTTGGAGGGGGTGCCAAGGATGGGGGAATTGTACACTTTTCCTCTACCCAGTGCCCACCCCCACCCCACCCCCACCTCCGGATCTCCTCGGTCCTGGAATGGGCCACACAGTCCATGGCGGAAGGCAGAATTTCAAGGTCTGTGAAGACTGCTTCTAAGCGAGGAAGGAGGGGATGTAGACACGGGAGGTTGCGGTGGGTCTGGAGAACCTGGCCTAAGGAGGAGCTGGTGCCACTCAACCCCCTTCTAGGGAGAACTTGAGGAAAAGCCTTCAGGTCAGGAGGGAACCACAGCCTCCCACCCAGCACCCGCCTGAGGCTTGGGGTGGAAGCAGGCAGCCTGGGAACCGGTCTGCCAACCAGTTTGACCAGGGACTGGTTTCGACTCTTGAGTTCAAAGCAGCTGGGTGCTCCCGTTTCTCCCGCCAGCCGCCGGAGCAGCGGCCCTTAACCCTTTCTGGATTGTGCCTGGGGTAAAGTCTAGGTGGCAGTTCATGCTGGAGAGGGGTCTGGCCTCTTTGGGGCATGGGACAGGTAGGGATGACCTCAGTTATGGCTGGGGTGCAAACAGGCCCCTGAGAGTGGCAGAATGAGGCGAGAGGCTCCCGGGTTCTCCTCACCCCTGACTTCCCTTGGGGTTTCTTCTTCCTGGCCAGGCGGTCCTTGGAGGACCCTGTCTTCTGGGTGGGTGCAGGGGCGCTGGGATTGGATTTCTGGGGTAATGAATATTCATCAGCTGAGCCAGCCTCTGTTTACTTAGCCGGGAGGGGCTGGGTTTCAGGTTCACCTTGACTCCCGGAGCCACAGCGGAGCAGGTACCGTCCTGCACCTGTTTCTCCGCACCTGCTGCACAGCTGCTCCTACCCAGCTCTCCCAGCCTGAGCCTTGCCTGGCGCGGCAGTCCGGAGGCACCCCCACCTCCCCCAGTCTCCCGGGGCGCAGCTCCTGCACTCAGCTCCTTCTCTAGGGAAGCTCTCGCCTCCAGCCTCCCAGCAGTCGGGCTCACAGGTACCGGCAGAGGGTGGGCGGGAGGGGAAACCAAGGCATGGACCTCTGTCTGGGGGCTCAGTTCTGCTTCCAAGGCTGATACGCCCAGCTGGGAAGGGGGACCGGGCATGCCGACTCCCATCTCTAGGTGGGCAGGCAGAGCTCGACTCATCCCACTGGCTTCTTGGAGTCAATCCAGGCCTCCAACAGAGCTCCTTCTGGAAAAGTTTTACTCCAGAGCAGTGATCTGTTAACTCTTGCTGGACAGGAGCTTACCACCTGCTACCCCCTCCCCCGCTGGAGGATGTTTCTGGCTGTCTGGTAGGAATATATATCCCTGTCCTCTCCACGGTACCTGAGTGTCACACAGAGTGGAGAAGTACCACAGGGGCCATGCAGAGATGCAAGGAATAGAGGTTCTGAGTTTTGTCTTACTGCAGGAAGGCGACTCACCCCTTCAACCCCACCCCCACCCCCCCACCCATGCCTCCAGCCTTCCACCTCCACCCCAGTCAATGGTTAACTTGTTCCAGCTCAGAAGGAGCCCAACCCTGTCTGGCAAGGCCCTTAGGGCAGTTCACAGAACCCAGCTGGCATGGTGGGAGCTGTCCTGGGGTGCCCACATGCATGCCAGGGTGCTAACCACCATAGGCAAAGGGTGGTAGGCTCTCCTGAGAGGCCGTGTGGATTCCCGAGCTGTGCAAACAGTGGAGGTGTAACTTGCATCTTCAGGGCTGATTTCTATCATCCGACGGATTGCAAGTCCCCGGGGCAAGGGCCTTGCCCTCGGTGTGCCTGCTCAGGCCCTGCAAAAGCAGGTATATCACCAGCTGCTGAGTCTGTTCAAAATTCCAAGTACATCCCCTCCCCCAGGTCCCTCTAGCCTCCTGTGACTACGCGTGGGCATGCGACTGTTGGCCTCTGGCTTTTTCCAACTTTGGATATCGGGGAAGTTTGACTGTTGTGTCACATTTTTTTCCTAAAACAAATCAGATTTTACACAATCTTGAGGTAGCTCACTATTTAAAAGAATCTTGTAGCCCCCTTGTTTTGAAAAACAAAGAATAGTCCTCTAATGTATCTGTTCTGCACATTCAGATTTCCATAGATTTGCCTTGCTTAAAGGGCTAAACACCTGCTTACTGGTGTGTCATGTCCTCCTGGACAGAAGGGACAGCAAGGCCTAGCAGAGAGTATTTTGGAGAGACCAGAATTCAAGGCCAGGAGCCAAAGGCACCAATACTTTGGTGCCATGGTGAAGGCTCCAGGGCAGGGCCCAAGGGCTACTCTGACCTCTTTCTGTGGTTTTCTGACAAGTGGCTCCCTTTACTCCAAGGAGAGTTAAGACCCATGAATGCCAAGTTCAGAGACCTGTTAAAGTGATATATTTTAAGTGGCACAAGCAGTGGGTACTCTCATGGAGCAAGGCAGTTTGGTGGTTACTGTTGTTTCAGGAGCTGAATCCTCCATTCCCCAAGTTCCTTAGCAGTCCCAGATGGGCCGTGGTGGGGTTGTGGGCTTTGCCCCAGACCAGGTGGTGACTGGGGCACCCATAGGCCAAGCAAGCACCCTGACCCTCCTTCCTGGCCCTCCCCAAGGCTCCTTCCAGAAACCTATTCTGGAACACCAAGTTCTGTGCAAGGCTGTGCTAAGCCCAGGTGGGGCAGGCTGCCAAAGCAAAGCTCTCAGGCTGTCTCCTTGGTGCACTCACCTCTCCAGGGTGCCCTGAAAGTATTTACCTGACCACTTACCCCTCCTTCACTTTCTAAGTGGGAGCTGCACTAGATCTCCTTGGGATTTTCTTGCTTCTTGAGCTCAGCTCGAGGGACAGAGCTGGCAAAGTGGGATCTGCTTCCTGGACAGAGAGGTGGGGAGGAACCCCCTTGCTCTGGGCAAGTGGATGAATATATGCAGGGCCAGGGGACAACCACAGCAAGGAGGCCACGGATGCAGGCACTCAGTTCATTTCAAGCTTAGGTCAGCATCCTGTTTTCATTTCTTTCTTTTTCTTTTTAAATACTTTTTTGGCTGAACCACACAGCATGTAGGATCTTAGTTTGCTGACCAGAAATCAAACCCATGCCCTCTGCATTGGAAGCACGGAGTCTTAACCACTGGACTGCCAGCAAGTCCCTCTTTCATTATTTATGAATTTGACCTGCTCCCCCTCTAAAAAAAACTCCAGACTCATTATGGAAAATCTGGGAATCAAAATAATAAAATAAAAAATTTATATATATATATATATATATATATGTAGAGAGAAAGAGGAGAAAACATCCTATATTCCTACTACCTAAAGAAAACCAATATTAATCATTTGTCATATTTCTTCAGGTCTTTTTAGAAAATGTAGTTAAGACCATCAGTTTTTAAAAGTAGGTGATATATTTGCCTGACCTTGGGCTGGTTGATCATCTAGCTTTCCGATGTGCTGGGGCTATTGCACCCTCCTCCTCAGGACTTGCACAGCTCACACTGATACCAACTCCAGGCTCGCTGTGCTCTCTACGTGACAGGCCAATGAATCAGAGAGATGAGGTGTTGAGGCAAGGAATACAATTTTATTCAGAAAGCCAGCTGACCAAGAAGATGGCAGACTAATGTTTCAAAATAACCATCTTTTCAGGGTCTGAATGCCAGGTTCTTTTATGGATCAGAGATGGCAGGGAGGAGGAAACAAAGTAAAAAGGCCATTAATTTTGCAAATATCTCCTAGAATGGCAAGCCTCAGGCAGGGGGATGTGTTAGTTTCTTCCTTTCTGCCGTCTATGGGTGGACAGGGTTCTGAACAAAGGCACTTTAGTTTAACAGTCAGGCAGAGGGGCAGGATTCTCTGAGACAGGCCGTTATGTAGGAGTATAATAACAAAAGCAATGGAAAGCAAGTCAAGGAAACAGTTTCAACATGGAGCCAGAATTGACTTCTCCCTGCAACAGTACCACGGAGTTCTGAAAATCAGACCACCAACCTCTCCAGGCCCAAAGATGTTTCCATTTCTCATCACTCTGCCTGCTCTTTCATTGATCTTAATATCTCTAGCCTATACTCTCTTTTTCTTGTGTCCAGATAACTTCATCTGCCAAAACTTCCACCAGCTCAGGCAGCAACTTCATGGACTAGTGAAAGGTGAGGCCACTACTGTGTCAGGACACATCATGTTGTCAGTGGAGAAGCTTGGATTTCAGAACCCTGCCCCACCTCTCATGGGATACCCTTATGGAGGGTCCAGCCTGTGATAACCAGACCCCACATGTACCTCTTGGCCCCACCAAACCTCCTTTCAAATGTTCAGGTTTCCGTCGAACTCCTGTCTTTATGGAAGCTGTATGGGCAAAGGGAACCACCCCTCAATAAGTTTTACTTTGCAAAGCATGTCTACCTTGTGGGCAAGGATTAACATTAGGGCTGAACGTTAGGTCTGGAAAGGACAGGTGGACATAAGGTCCAAAGATGTACCTTGCCAGAGGTCATGAGGCTGCAATAGTTCTTGGGACTTCCCACTCCCAGCCTGATGTTTCTCTCTCTTATAAAAACCCCAGCTGCTTCCTCAGCCCCAGTGGTGACCACTGGGAAGTCCAAATTACTCTGAACATCACAAATCCTGTTTAATTTTATAATGAATTCCAAAGAAAATGCATAGGGTATTTCTGTCTGTCTGATACCAGGTGATCACCTGTCTGGTCCTGGCAGCAGTGCCTGGAGGCATAGCGGGAAGAGCTTGGGAAGGTGGCCAAGGCCTAGTTGCTCTATGACCTGGCAAGCTATTCACTCTCCTGCAGCCCCAAGGGGCCTGGAGTGTCAAGCTGTCTGGCAGCGGTGTAGCTGTCCCACTGTCCCGTACGCCTGGCTCAGATGGCTCCCCCATGGATGTTTTCTTGACCGCCTCTTCCCCAGACCCTTGTCTCTCCTCATGTTCATCAAAAGGATTGCATCGCTTACCTGAATCCTGGGTTCACTTGGCCCCACCTTCAATTCTTTCAAACCTGGTTGGGAGACTAGAAAGGGCTGCTCCAAGGCCCCTACCCCTTCTCCCCACTGACCCCTTTCTCTACATCCCCTGCTCCTGCAGGAAGCCCCACCCTCAGGTCTGGGAACGCCATGACCGAAGTTGGTTGGTGGAAGCTGACCTTCCTGAGGAAAAAGAAATCCACTCCAAAAGTGCTGTATGAGATCCCTGACACCTACACCCAGAGTGAGGGTGGTGCGGAGCCCCCGAGGCCTGACAGTGGGAACCCCAACAGCAACTTTAACACCCGCTTGGAGAAGATTGTGGACAAGAACACCAAGGGCAAGCACGTCAAAGTCTCCAACTCAGGCCGCTTCAAGGAGAAGAAAAAGGTCCGAGCCTCATTGGCGGAGAACCCCAACCTCTTTGATGACAGGGAGGGCAAAGGACAGTGAAGGGGGCCGAGGAGGACGCTAGCACCTTCCCGCTCCCTGCCATCAGCTGGGTCTGAGACAGGAGCTTGCCATGCTGGCCTCTTTGGCCACAGCTGAAGCCGTGGGGGGACTTGATGCCTGCTGGCAGGAAATGTCTGGTTTTAGGTTTGTATTTATGTGCTCTGGCTTTCTGGAAGGCCTGAGAGATCCCAGGTCCTCCTGCCCTCCCCTACCACATACAAAGGCACTTCAGTTCAAGGTTGAAAAGTCCCACTTGGGAAGGACAGCCCTCCTGGAAGCACTGGCAGCGCCAGCAGGGAGGTGGGCGTGGAAGGAACAGAGCAGGGGATCCGGACAGACCTCACCCCCTGCCGGGGCACAGGGTCAAGGGTGAGTTTAAATTACTGCTCCCTCTACTTTCTCTACCTGTGATTATTCTCTGGATCAATTCTGAGTGCATTTTCCAGAAGCCACGTGATGGGGGTGGTTTCCTGGAGCTGAGGTGGAGATGATGAACTTGAGTTCACCTCCTAACTCAAGTGAGAAACTTCCTGGAACTTTGTCCCCAGGTGTGAAGGGGGAGGGGACCCTGGCACTCCCTAGGAGGTGCTGCGGAAGGCGGGACCAGGGACCCCACAAGTTCTGCATGCACCCTCAAAGGGAAAGTACACAGCCCCTCGGGTCCAAACTTGGAACGGGGGTGGGAAGTTCTGGCAGGAGCCCTCCTATCCCTACTAGTATTTAAGATGGATCAGCTCCAGAGATGAGTACTGGAGCCTTGAATTTTGTTAAAAAGAAAAAAAATTGTAGGTTTCTTTTTGTAATAAACAATGCTGCAAAAGCAGAGAACCTATGTATGCTCTTGTCTTACATTTACTGAAATGCTGTTTTTCATGACTTTACTCTTTTTTACTTTGTGTTCAAACTATTCCTTTTGAGCATCAGGAAAGGTCCCCAGGTGAAAAAATATAGTTAGTGCACGGGGCATTAACTTCACCACCAAGCCATCTTAGCATCTGGAGATGGAGAGCGCAAAGGAAGGAGCTAGTTATACCTCAGCAACAGAAAGGCCTTTCAGGTGCTCTAAGAGAATGGAGCAGACCTCTGGTGACTGACCCCCAAATCTCAGGGGTTTAGTTTGGGATCCAGATTCAAATTCTGGTTCCTCCTTTAGCAGCTGGGTGATTTGGGGAACATTAAAAAACAAAAACAAAATCTCCTCTGAGCCTCAGCTTCCTCTTCTGTAAAAGGGGCTGTACTAATATCTATTTCACAGACCGTGGCCAGTATAAGCTTCCCTGGTGGCTCACTGGTAAAGAATCCACCTGCAATGCAGGAGTCACAGGAGATGCAGGTTTGATCCCTGGATCTTCCCTGGATTGGGAAGATCCCCTGCAGGAGGGCATGACAACCCACTCCAGGATTTTTGCCTGGAGAATCCCAGGGACAGAGCAGCCTGGAGGGCTACAGTCCAAAGGGTCGCAAAGAGTCAGACATGACTGAAGTGACTTAGCACATGTACATGGTCAGTATCACATGACCCATAAGTAGTCCTACGTCTGTGCCCAATGCATATCGGTTTCCTTTCCTCTCTTTTATGAAGGAACTCCACCACAGCTCATGCTTCCGTTTAAGGATGAAGAGAGAGCTTACTCCCTATGCTGTTAGGTCTAGACCTTCCTCAAGCCCCAGGAGCCGAGAACTGGGAAAAAATTGGCCAAATCTCTGGAGCTCATGGTGGGAACAGAAAGAGACCAAGGTGACAACTAAACAATGTGATTCTGTGGCTTCCAGGTCAGCTCCTCACAGGCTGCTGGGCCACCCCAGGGAGGTTACTCAGGACATTTACCAAAACAAACAGACCTGTACAAAGGGGGCCTTTGTTAGCTGGCCTCACCCAGGCCACAGGCAACTCTGAAGAAGAGGGAGGGAGCCCAGGGACTGGAGGGAGGGAAGGTGGGCTCAGGTGTATGGCCTTCCCCCAAGCCTCTTCCCCATCCCGCCCCACCACATGGAACTTTCTAGGGTCCCCACAATCATTCAGTCCATAAAGCCTCCCATGGAGGAGCTGACTTTCCGCCGACTGCAGCTCTGCCCAGAGTTAGCACCTGATACTCAGAGGGTTTATAATCAGCCAGCTCTGTGGTGAGTACCCCACGAAGTTCCTCCTGTAAGCCTCTCATCATAGGTGCTGTCATTACCACCGTTTTCTAGTTTTCCAGCTGCATTAGCTGAGGCTTAAGAGATCAAGTCACCAGACCTGGGTCAGGGGTTCCTAGTGGCAGAGCTCGGACTGAGGCCAGATCTGTGCATATGGCTGCTGCACCACACAGCCCCCTTCCCCCTGGGTTTTTATCTGCTTAGGGAAGGGAAGCCTGGCATGCTGCAGTCCATGGGGTTGCAAAAAAGTCGGACAGGACAGAGCAAATGAACAACAACAGGGAAGGGAAACTGAGGCTCAGAACAAGGAAAGGAGTACAGTCACCTTCTGCAGTGGGAAGGTGGGGAGAGAGGGTCATTCCTGGGCCTTGCGGTCCTGGGAGGCGAGCATCCTCTGAGGGGGCCGCCCAGAATCTGGAACCAGTGAGGAAAAGCCAACCAGCTTCAAGGGTGAGACCCCAAACCATAGGGACCTCCCGCTTCAGCCATCCTGAGGTTCCCTGAGGCAAGGGGTGGGGAGGGGTGAGAGGCTGGGCCCCAGGCCACTGACCTGTGCTTCTGTCTCATACGGGCAACCACCAGGCCACTATCTTCTCTCTTAGGTGAGAGGGTCTGTGGGTTCCTCAACCCTGTGCATGCCACTCCACTCCACGGCCCCAAAGTGATGGCCACAGAATCTCCCACGAAAACTCCACACATATCCCTAAGTTAAGGGATGGACGGACGGGCTGGGGGCAGGCAATAAGAGCCAAAGGAGACCTGGCTGCCCAGGAAGTCAGTGCCCAGGCAGCCGCAAGTGTTCACCAGGCCAGAGGAGGAGGAAGCACGAGTGCAAATATGAAAATATGAGCAGGAGCGGGAGAGGCCACGGTTATTGACCACAGTTTCACTGGGACGGGACCCAAGAGGGGAAAGGGGGGCAGGAGGGGCCAACTAGAACTGGCCTGTGCTGCCTAGAAGGGGCCAACCCTGGGCATCGGGCTCCCCCTGCTGGACACCCAACCTCCCCAAGTGGAGAAGCTTAAGGTACGAGGAGTCGCTTAAATTCTTCAACTCCCCTCAAATATGGGGGAGGGGCGGGGGACGAGACCAGGCTAGATTGAATATTTACATCATGCATGGCTGATGAACTTTTATTTTAGACTTGGCACAGGGACTGTCAGACAGAGGAAAGGAAAGGAACAGCTGAGACCAGGCTCAAAGCAGGGGATATACACAGACCCCATAACATAACAGGACAAGGTAGAGAAGGGCACTCCAGCACCCTCTCCTGCAAGTGGCCACAAGGCTAGCACTGTGCCTTCCTGCACCCTGGCTTAAGGAAGCCCGTGGGGGTTGGGGGTGGTCAACACCCAGAGGGCCGCTCTTAGAGGAGGCAGTCAGTAACAGACGCCAAAGCACACACCCATACAGTGGAATGAAGCGGTTTACAGAGTTGCAAGCTCAATGGCCAATGTATGCAAACAGTCAGTTCTCTGATCCTGGCTTAGTCACAGCAAACATTTGCCCAGCCTGGCGCCTCTCCGCAGCCTGGAGGCCACTCATCCACGTTACCCCTGGTCACCAGACTTGTGCTCGAAGAAGACTATAGCTCAGCACAGGCCTCAGCCAAATGCTACCAAAGAATCCAGCTGCAGAAGTGGTTGGTTTAGAGGTTGAGGCTAATCTGGTTACCTGGAAGCAGGGGTGGTCCTGTTTAAAGCAGTGTGGGATTCAATGGGTCTGGGGTAGGCTCCCAAGGGAAGCCAAAGGTGCTGGCCTGTGGACTACACTGCAAGTGAATCAAAGTCGCTTAGTCATGTCTGACTCTTTTTGACCCCATGGACTATATAGTCCATGGGATTCTCCAGGCCAGAATACTGGAGTGGGTAGCCTTTCCCTTCTTCAAGGGATCTTCCCAACCCAGGGATCAAGCCCAGGTCTCCTGCATTGCAGACGGATTCTTTACCACCTGAGCTACAAGAGAAGCCCAATGCAAGTAGCAAGGATCTATTAACAGGGGCTCTCAACCTTGGCTACACAGAATTCCCAAGGACCTTTGAAATGTCCCCAAGTCTAGGCTGCACTCACACTGGTCAAATCACCTCTGAGAGTGGGACTGAGCAGCAGGGTTTTTAAAGCTCCTGGGTAATTCCAGTGAAAACCAGTGACCTAGGAGTCATCATCAGTAGGGGTGGAAGGGAGGTAAAGGGATGTGTGTCAGAAAAGTACAAGCTCTATTATTTAATTTTATATCTGGAAAGTGAAATACATATAAATGTATGTATATATGTATTTCACGTACATATGTGCTGTGCTAAGTCACTTTAGTCGTGTCTGACTCTTTGCGACCCTATGGACGGTAGCTCACCAGGCTCCTCCGTCCATGGCATTCTCCAGGCAAGAATACTAGAGTGGGTTGCCATGCCCTCCTCCAGGGGCTCTTCCAGATCCAGGGATTGAACCTACATCTCTTACATCTCCTGCACTGGCAGGTGGGTTCTTTACCACTAGTACCGCCTGGAAAGCCCTCACATACATTGAGTTTTTATAAACAAATATGGAAAGTAAGGCCTGATGAGAATCTTCCTGACCCACAGGTACTAGCATGAGTTCCTTCTACAAAACTCCTGTCAGGGAAAGAACACTCACTAACTAACCTACTCCCTCTTAGGCAGCTCCAATTGTTTGAAATTTCTTCCCATATTGAGATGAAATCTAACTTCATCTAACTTCCACCTATGGGTCCTTTAGAGCTACAGAGAATAAATTTAGTCTCTTTTCCATATTGCTCTTCTTCAGATAATGGAGGGCAGCTATCAGTTGGGTAAGAGGTTTAAAAATATCCTATTAGTAAATGAGTTAGTTAAGGTTTGTTATAAGCACATCAATTCTGACTTGGTTTAAGCCAAGAAAAAATAAATCTCTCTTTTTTTTTTTACAGACAATGGGTTTTCTGAGGTAGAAGGAGGAATTGGACAACCCCAGGTGTGGGAAGTAGGGATCCGTGGATCATTCAGAGAATTGCAAGAGCAGCAGCCAGAAGTTGCTGTTTCTAGGCCACCATTATTTACTTGGCTATAACAGCTCCTATGCTCTGAGTCTCTAGATTCCAAATTTTAAATATGAAAGAAAAGAAAAACCAACTGGCTAGATTGCCTCGGGTGCTTCTGCTGGGACCAATGGGCTCTGGTCAGACTCTTGTCATGTGATAACAGACAAGACTGCTGGGCCCCACCCCCTGTCACACCAGCCCCACTCCTACAGGGAGCTAGTCCAATAAATCATAGTTAAGGTTGAGAAGATAATCACGAGATTTTCCATTTGTGATGGTCTGTGCCACTGTTAAACTCCACTAGACTAGCTGACTACGGAGAATTCCAAGGGTAAACACTGAAGGGCCCTGAATATAAGAGGCAGGAAGGGAAATGGGTTGAGTTTAGAAGGGTCTGGCCCCACATCCCATACCCTCTCTGGGGCACTGGCTCCAGCTCCACTCAGTGCCAACAGACTGGGAGTCAGGGCGCAAGTCTCTCATAGACCCAGTCTTCCTCGCCTCGGTGGGTCATGGGCCCCAGAGGGGAGTCTCCGGTTAGTAGGCCTCGTCGAAAGACGATCCGGTCGTGCAGGCGGTTGGTTTGGCCCTGCCAGAACTCCATCACCTGTGGGTACAGGATGTAGCCACCCCTACAAGGAGAAGTAGACGGTTTGGTGCTCTGCATTTTTCTAGCCAGGCAACCCTCACCACCCTCCACGCCATCCCAGGGTCCCGTGAAGGAAGCTGCTGGCATGCATCTGACAAGGGTTTCCAGGGACGAGTATATCTGTAATTCCAAGCATGGCTTCAAGGAAGCATGAGGGTCCCAGTGTCCCTTTCTAGGTGACCCCCCCATATCACTCACCAGTATTTTGGCTTTGGCACCTCTTGTTCCTGGTAGAGTTGCTCCAGTTCCTTATTTTTCTTTCTCAGATACTGTCCAGGGGAAGGAAATGAAGGAAGGGCCAGACTCAGTCAGTGATTCATTTAATCACCACTTACAGGGCCTGTGCTCCGTGCCAGGTGCTGGGGATACAGGTGACCTTCGGGGGCACAGTTCAACAGGAGGGTCAGACAGACACAGGAGGCCTGACCCCTGCTCCCCATATTCACATTCCCCAGGGAGACTATCCATTTCACTTTTCTGGAGAGAGAGGGCCCTGGCATCCCCTGGGGACAGCCTCTGGGGCTGAGCCAAGGCACCCACCACTCAAAGGACTAAGGAGAAGCCCCACTCACCTCCCGATCCGGGATCACGGAACTCTGGTGACTGACCACAGCCCCAATCTGGCTGCTTTTGGGGCGGGAGTGGAAGTAGCATTCAGCCTCCTCCTCAGGCAGCTTCTTCACGGGCCCCTCCACACGCACCTGCCCAGGGATGGCCCTGGTTAGATAGCATTCAAGGCCACCTGCCTTCCCGATCAGCACTGGCTCCAGTCTTCTTTGTTCTTCTCTTTATCCACTGCCCCATTGTGCCTGACTCCAGGTAGCCCAGCTAAGTGAGAGTCATTTGAAAGGCAGGATGTTTACGCAGCCTGGGGACCTTCACCAGGTCCATCCATAAACTCACGCCCCTCCTACCTCCAGTCCACCCCTGGCTGTCCCAGGAATGCTCACTCACCTGACGGTGCAGGGGCTCCCAGTAGAAGACAAGGGAAGCAAAGGGATTCGAGTCCTGGAAATGGAAGAGAATCCACAGACGGTCATCAGGACAGCAGAGAGGAGGCCTGGGCACAGGGGGAAGCTAGGGGGTCTGTACCGCGCAGGCCCACTGCAGATGCATTTACTGTAGCATCTTGTTAAGTCCCCAAAGGTGGGCCTACTTTTACAGGTGTGGAGATAGGCTCAGAGAGGTTCACTAACACTCCCAGGTTCACAGAGTCAATGGAAGACCTGCGCTGAAACCCTCAGCCAGAGGGACTCCAAAGTGAGGCTTGCCATTTCTCTCACCCACAGATTTGCAAATCCTCTGAAATGCACATTTGACTGCACTGGACTTGGGGGAGAGCTACTCATTTTAGATTCATTAACTGAACGCATACGAAGTGCCAGCTCTGTGCTCAACACCAGGAGAGGTGCTGGGGGTTTAACAGAGACATCTCAGAAGCAGCCCCGCCCCCACGGAGCTTACCATTTAGCAGAGGACATAAACATTAATCACATAATCCCCCAAATACATGCAGTTAGAAACTAAAACAATGGCAGAAAGGAAATTTGTAAATTATAGTGACCAAAGTGAGAGGGGCTGGCTCAGCCTGGGAATCCAGAGGCTTCCGTGAGGAGGTGACGTGGGGGCTGAGACCCGAAGAAACAGGAGCTACTCAGATAAACAGCTAGGGAGGTGGAGGTGCTTAAAGCTTGCCCTCATTCACAGCAGAGAGAAGGCAAGTGCAAAGGCCTCTAGTCAGGACAGTGCCTGAGCGTGGCTGGCAAGTGGACTTGGGCAGGGGTGGCATGAGTAGGCGACCAAGAAGCCAGGGCTGGACCCTGCAGGCCCAGGAAGGGTTTACCGTGAACCCTCACCAGCTCTTTTCCCTTTCGACTCTCGAAGTTAGTGAAGAAGCGGAAGCCATCCTTGCCAAAGCCCTTCAACAGCACCATGCGGGCAGACGGTTTCCCATCTCTGGGGCAAAGAGCAGAGCACTATGGTGAGAGACCCTCCCCACAGGATGTCTGAGCACCCCTACACCTGTGCCCCCTTATTCTGCACTCTCTGGGCACTCAAGCTGCCCATGGGAATTTGTCCCAGAGATGCAAGCATGACACCATTGCCTAGGGCCCTATAATGGACTGAACTGGGTTCCACTAACATTTTTGAAGCCCTCACCCACAATGTGACTGTATGTGGAGATGGGACCTTTAGGGAATGATTAAGGTTAAATGAGATCCTAAGAGTGGGACTTTAATCCAGTAGGACTGGTGTCCTTATAAGAAAAGGAAGAGACACCAGAGAACTCCCTCTCTCCCTGCATACACAAAGGGAAGGCCATTCGAGAACACAGCAGAAAGGCAGCCATCTGTAAGCCAGGACTCTAGAGAGGCTTTGCTAGAAACCAACTCGAAACCAACTCTGATAGCACCTTGATTTTGGACTTCTGGCCTCCAGACCTGTGAGAAAACAAGTTTCTGTTACGCCACCCAGTCTCTGTTAAGGTGGCCCAAGCAGACTAGCTCGGGGGGGTATCCAGGGGCACAGTACAAGAGCCTTGGCTCCAAAGCCTTACACTTTAGTGAGGAGGGGAAGAAGAGTTGAATAAGAGGCTAATACAAGAGATGTCTCAAGGGATTTATGACTGATTGTCAAATGAATGATACAAACCAGCACTGTGCTAGATTTTAAGAGAGGGAGATGGCTTTATGGAGATCTACCTCCCCAGATGGGAACTGGGGAGACTGGGAGCTGAGGGAGACAAGGGTGTGTGTACTGGGAGGTGGAAGCATCAAGGGCAGAGGTGAATGAGGCACTACGTTTTATCACTAAATGGAATTGAGTCAAGTCTAATCTTTGGTTTACAGGTAAGGACACCGAGGCCCAGAGAGGACAAATTACTTGCCTGAGGCCACACAGCATGTTAATAATAGAACTAGTCATAAAGTTGTCATCCATCAAACTGAGAGCTTCCTAAGTTTGCTACTTCATCTGCACCCACCTACAGAAGGGCCCACGGCTATGCCTACCTTGTACACGTAGCCAGACACATGGCGTTGGCTTCCATTATGTCAGGACACTGAACAGCCTCCTCGAACCAGGCAGCAAACTGCTTCACAGGGTCCAGGGAGGTCAGATGAGTCTCCTCAAATGCCTGGGAAGGGAGAGTTTTATTTCATTTTACAAACACATGGAGTGTCTACTGTGTACATAGCTCTGTTCTAGGCACTTTTCAAGTGTTAACTCATTTAGTCCTCATAACAAAAACCCATCCCCAGGAAGGTTCTGTTAGCCTCATCTTATAGGTGAGAAAACAGGTACAAAATGGTGAATAATTTGACAAATCAGGGTTTCATATCACGGGTGTCAAACCTATTACCTGGGAAGCCTAAAAACAAAAAACAAAAAACTCCTGGGCTCCACCCAGTAAATTCTCATTCAGCAGGTCAATTGCAGAAAGGGGGACCCCTTCCAGGGCCTGAGGGCGGGCTCTTGTCTGACACTCAGAAACGAATTGTCCAAGGAGGTACACTTGCTGTCAAAACAAGACTTTATTGGGACGGAGGGCCCGGGTGGCAAGCAGCAGGGGAAGGGAACCCAGGAGGACTGCTCTGCCACATGGCTTACAATCATGTTTCATGGTGATGCTGTTGGTTTCTGGGTTGTCTCTGGCCAATCATTCTGACTCAGGGTCCTTCCTGGTGGCACGCACGTTGCTCAGCCAAGATGGATTCCAGTCAGAAGGATTCTGGGAGGTGGGTAGGACATACAGACTGTCTCCTCTCTCCTTTTGACCTTTCTCAATTCTTCTAGTTGGTGTTAGCTTGTTAGTTCCAGGTTCTTTCCCAGGACCTCTGGTTTAAGATAACTCACGCAAGTGGTTACTTTGGGGCCTGGCCTGGGTGGGCAGTTTGGGTCAGTGGTTCCCCTAACAAGTCTGAGATTTAATGAAAAACTGCATGTTTCACAAGCATTTCTGGAAATGTTCACATGTAACTAGATTTGGTAACCAGGCTCTGGGCCCTAATTCCAAAATAGTTCTCTTGGTTTCTCATCTGAGGAGAGAAAAAGAAGATCCAGGAGCTTTCTCCTGCACCCCTAGGTAAGTTATTCCTCCTCCTCAAAGTGTTATTTATTTATCAAACATTTATGGGCTTCCTGGGGTCCAGTGGTTTAAAACCCACCTGCCAATGCAGGGCGCTGGGTTTTGATCCCTAGTCTGGGAAGATCCCACATGCCGGGGGGCAGCCACTAAGCCCATGGCCTGCAGCTATGGGAAAACCGCACACCTAGAGCCCCACGCTCCCCAGTGAGAGAAGCCTTTGCCCAAGGAAGACCCAGAGCAACCAAAAATAGACAAAATAAATTAACTAGTTACATTTAAAAACAACAACAACAACAAACATAAGCTTTCCAAGTGGCTCAGTGGTAAAGAATCTGCCTGCCAATCCAGGAGACACATGTTCTAATCCCTGGGTTGGGAAGATCCCCTGGACAAGGAAGTGGCAACCCACTTCAGTATTTTTGCCTGGGAAATTCCATAGACAGAGGAACCTGGTGGGCTTCAGTTCATGGGGTCGCAGAGTTGGAGACAACTGGTGACTAAACAAGCTGATTATCACTGTTCTAGGCACTTTTCTCGGGAGAAGGCAATGGCACCCACTCCAGTACTCTTGCCTGGAAAATCCCATGGACGGAGGAGCCTGGTAGGCTGCAGTCCATGGGGTCGCTAAGAGTGGGACACGACTGAGTGATTTCACTTTCACTTTTCACTTTCATGCACCGGAGGAAATGGCAACCCACTCCAGTGTTCTTGCCTGGAGAATCCCAGGGACGGGGGAGCCTGGTGGGCTGCCGTTTATGGGGTCGCACAAAGTCTGACACGACTGAAGCGACTTAGGGGCAGCAGCAGCAACAGGCACTATACTAGCTTTACTACTTTGGCCACCTGATGCAAACAGTCGACTCATTGGGAAAGATCCTGATGCTGGAAAGATTGAAGGCAAAATGAGAAAGTGGGCAAAAGAAGAGGGCAGCAAAGGATGAGATGGTTAGATAGCATCACCGACTCAATGAACATGAACCTGAGCAAATTTTGGGAGATACTGAAGGGCAGGGAAGCCTAGCCCCGTGCAGTCCATGGGGTTGCAAAGAGTCTGACGCAACTTGTCGACTGAACAGCAGAGGTATTTTACAAATATCAAAGTCCATAACATCCCCGTGAGGTCAGTGATATTACTTGTGAAGTAAGGAAACTGAGACCCAGAGAAGTGAGTAAACCGCCCTAGAAGTGCGCCCAACGACCGGCAGGATTCCTTCCAGGCAACCCCCGAATGAGCGCCCTGAGTGACTATAACGAGCTGCCTTTGGAGTCCACCTTCATACTGGTTTCTCCAGAAACCCTCCCCCATTGATTGTCTTTGAACCCCCGCTTCTCCCATAGGGGTAACCCCGAGCCCCAAGAGGTGGATCAGAAACCCCAGAGGATCCCTTCCATGCCCCTCCCCTCGGGAGATGACTGCGGAGGCCCTGCAGGGCAGCGGCACCTCTGGGTCCCCGCGGTAAGTCTTGCGCATCGGTCCCAGGTCCATGGCAGCACCGCGGCTGCAGAGGTGGCGGAGGCAGCGGGGCCACTCGGCAGGTCGCCCAAACGTCACGATGACGCTCCGCAGCCAGAATATCATGAGGCCGCTGGCCACGTGACTCGGCGTGGCTCCGCGCTGGGTTCCGTTGCGTTCGGAACCAGTATCTTAGCCGGGGAATCTCCCGGCAAGGAAGAATTTATCAGTCACCAAGCCAGGCCGACAGCCTAAGTCCTCCGAGCCACTGGGAGCCAATGGGAAGCCAGAGTCGGTGGAGGGAGCCGGGAGCGGAGAGGCCATTGGTTGGAGTTTTCCAGGAGCGAGGCCAATTAGAACAAGAACAGAGGAACCCGGCAGCCAATGGACGGCGCCTCCCGGGGCGGGAGCAAAGAGACAAGGAAATGCTGTCACCGAGGTTAACACGCACGTGGAGGTTTGTTAAAGGTATAGGGACTGCAGCGGCCCAGGCGGGAGGGGCAAGGGAGGAGCCCCTGGGGGCTTGTGGAGATAGTCAGTATTAAGAGGCCCGCCCCTAGCAGATGCCCGAAGGCTAGCTTAGAGATTGGCGGTCTGCAAAGGACAAACGGAAAATGGAATTAGGGGCCAGACTCTGAGGCAAAGTGTAGTGGAGACACAGAAAGGGGCGATCTGGTGGGGGGATGAAATTTGGGCTCGAGAGTGGGAGAGGCTGAAATGTGACTTCGGGTCTCGTGGGATAGGCGTGTGTATATAGTGTGTGAGTATGGGGAGGTACTCTGGTGTCTGGGAGGATCAGTTGGGTCAGGAGGAGACTATGGGTAAGAAAGCAGATGGCCTGATGGGAAAGGGGAAGAGGGAAATGTGGGATCAAACTATCCCAGACGAGAACCATCTTCCTCTTTCAGCTCTGAACTGCTGCTCTCCAGCCTCATTTCTGTAATGCAGGTCAGAGCATGCTCCTCCCTTTCCTCATGGTTTCCTCTTTTGTGGTTGCCCCAGAGCTCATACTACCCAGTGTTCCAGTAGATGGAAAGATTGCCCCACCGCTCCAGGGCCACCTCTCTCTTTGTTGTTTCTCCTTTTTCACATTTTGCCCCTTCTAGGTAGTTGGAGTCACCAACCATAATTAAAGGCACAGGGGAGCAGGTTGCCATGCAAAGTCACTTCCAGGCTGTGGACTAGGGGCTGAGTAATAGGACACTTGCCAGTGCCCATTCCAGCTTTGACTTGGCTGGGCAGCCTAGGGTCAAGGCCTCTCTGTAGTCCTTCCTGAACATCAAGAGGGGGAGCTGCAAGAGCCTTTTAGGCAGGCACCCCAGGCCTGTGTCAGGTAAGGGGAACGTCCCTGCCCTGCCCAGGTGTTTGCATTACTGCCAAGCTTCATTAAGCCCTGCATTAGATGACTGTCATTCTTTATTACGTGCTCGTAGCTTGAGCCAAATGGCATCTGGAAGACAATTTTGCTGCAAAGAAATAATTCATCTCAAGGTTTAATGATGTTGATCAATGGATTCTCCACTGGTTGAAATTTTTTTGTGTGGCCATCATTTTTCTCTATTGACACAACTGAGAGAGAGGTGACTGGACTTTCTTTCTTGTTGAGATTGTTCTTCCACATATGACCATTGCTTCCCTCCTCCCTGCATTTGAACCTGGATAAGCAGTGATTAGTACTCTTCAGCTCACATGATTTTGTTCATGGGGCTACACTCTTAGCACTGCTGGGTTATGCGACCCTGGGCCCAGATTCTGGGGCACGAAGACTAGGATCATTTGAATGACTTGCTTAAAATTTAAAAGCCAAGGGCTCAGTGTAGTGGGGAAGACATGTGTTAAAGACCAGGCACTGAGCTAGGTCTGAGAATATGAAGATAAAGGTGCATGGTTCCTGCCCACAGGGAGCTTACACTCTATAGGGGGAGACAGATCTGTAAACTGAGGATTTACAGGAAGTTTAACAGATGTATCTGCAAGGTAAAGGGAGCAAAAATGAGAACGTGGTCTCCAAGGGTTACGCAGTTGGGAAAGGCTTCATAAAGGGAACAGACGTTTGATTTGTCTTAATGAGTAAGTGTTCTCCAGATGGGGAAAGAACAGTCATTCCAGGAAGAGGGAGTAACTTGAGTGTGATACTGCCAGAGCAAGGTAGTGAGAAAACAGGCCAGGCAAGGAGGCAGGGGCTAGGTGACAGCTAAAGATCAGACAGGTGGCAAGGGCCAGCTTTAGATATCTCTTCTCAGTTTTCATCCTGTGCTGCTGTCGAACCAGGGTGTCTAATTCCTAGTTTTTTAAGGCCAGGTAGCAAGAAAAAGTACTAGATTCTGACAGCCTCTTCCATCCTTGGCTGTTAGTGAGGAAATTTACAACTAGTTGCCCTTTTTTTTTTTTAAACTTGTTGCCTTTTTATATTTCCCCTTTGTCTTGAAGATAATCAGTAGGCTTGTATTATGCTTTTCTGCCTAGTGGAATTTGGTGTCTAGATCACAAAGGGGCCCTGCAGTGCAAACCACAGTGGGGACATGATGCCCGCTGTGGGTGCTGCTCCTCCTGTGACCCCAAGCAAGGGGTTTGACTGCTTGGGAGAAATGAATTTCTTTTTTACTGCTTTTCTTAAATATTTTGCTTACCACCCCCCAACTTTGTAAATTTACTAATCTTTTCTTGGAGGTCTTTAATGAATAGAAGCTATATTGCAATACTGCATTGTACAGAGACACCCCAGTTTCTCAATATGCAGCAAAAGGTTGGAGACATTGTTTGGGGACTATGCCTTGCCTGTTTTCTATTGCCTATTATTTCTTGCCTGTTTTCATAAATGCATAAATGCTTTTGCATTTATGTTCTTAAATCACCATTTTTAGTCTAATTGTTTGATTAAATTATACATTTCAGTTACATCTTGGTGGCTAGATTTTTGTTTGGGGACTTGGCTCTGGTTACCAGTAGGTGATGGGCAAAGGAGGGTGAGGCAGTGGCAGGGAGACATTGGGAGATGCTGTTCTCTAAGCTAGAGCTGGGAGTGGGGAGCCTGATGCCTGAGTTTGGGAAGTATGAAGTGGAGAGGAACGATTTAGCTCAGCAGGATGCCTTTAGGTGAGCTGGGCGGTGAGTGAAAGTGAAATTGCTCAGTCGTGTCCAACTCTTTGCGACCCCATGGACTGTAGCCTACCATGCTCCTCCATCCATGGGATTTTCCAGGCAAGAGTACTGGAGTGGATTGCCATTTCCTTCTCCAGAGGATCTTCCCAACCCAGGGATTGAACCCGGGTCTCCCACATTGTAGACAGACGCCTTACCGTCTGAGCCACCAGGGAAGGTGCTATTCTTTAAAGTGAGGGCATGTTGGAGCAGAGGTTTCAGGGAAAGATGAAGTCGCCATCAGGCCTGTTGAGTGTGAGGGTTTATGGGACAACCACGTGTGGTCAGGTTGAAAAAGCCCTTCTGAAGCTGGGGGAGAGGTCTAGACTGATGGGATGGTTTAGGTGTCATGAGCCTCCAAGGTTGCACTTGAAGCCATAGGGAAGGATGAGAATGTCTGGGAAGGGAGGGGAACCTGGGGGAGTTAATGATGCTTGTGCAGTATAGCCCCCAGCTTTCCAGGGAACCAACAGCAGGCTGAAACCAACCCCAGGTTTACTGGGGGCCCAAATCTCAGGAATTCTCTGGCCCGGCCTTGGGTGAACTCAGCCTGGAGCCTCAGAACGCACAGAGGGTGCTCTGTTGGCAGATGCCTGAACCCTGAGTGTGGTTACCAGGGGACCCAGAGTGGGGTGCAAGGAGGCTAACCCTTACCCAAGTGTCCCACTTGCGGTTATGGGGTTAACCCCTCATGTGATCCTTTTCACGTGCTCACGGGCTGCTTCCCAAATATGTCCCTTCGTTTTCATATGTGTACCCCATGAGAAGCTCCTTCATGGGAAGGACTCCTTAATGTCCCCAGCTCCTTCCCACAATCCCAGCCAGGAAATGCTAATGTGTAATATTTATGCATAATCTGCTTTTCTTAAGCTTCTCTGAACCTGGTGAGTGGAGCTTGGGATTTTGGGCATCTGGTAGGACTGGAGGGATGTTAAGGTTTCCAAGGCTGAGTGAGCTCTGGGGCGTCTATCTTAGCCCCAGCACTGAGTGAGCCACAGGAGCGGGAGGAGGCCTGATGGGGTCTCAGCAGGCCCAAAGGACATGACCTTGTGGCTCCTTAGTTTTATTTAAGGACTCCTGGTCAATTGTCTTGGCCTGACCTATGGTCATTTATTTCCTCTTGCCCAGGATCCCAGTGAGCAGGTATCTAATGCTCGTCTCCAAGCCCTGATTCTCTGCTTCTCCCTCCATTCTTTGCTTTCTTTTCACCCACACTCCTGTTCTTTATTCCATCCTCCCAGGCTCACTTCCTGCTCTTCTACTCCCTGAGGGCCCCTTCACTAGGAAACCCAACTGTCACCTGTCCTGAGATTATTGCAGTTCCTTGAGTAGCAGTTCCCAGCCCCAGAGACCTTGGTCAGATCGCAAAAGGTCCCTGACCCCCAAGTTAGATTCCCTGAATCCACCACCATCTAGACCTCGGCCATGAGCCCCTGATGGGTCCAGTGACCTAAGCTGCTGCAGGTGGCTCCCATCATTAAACTCAAGTGCGGGGCCTCAAAGGGTAATTGTCAAGATGGGCTTAGTAGTTTGAAGGATGCCTGAGGTCTACTTGCTGGTTTAGTTAAGAAAAAATCGTGCCCGATGTGCCTTCAGGAGAGGAGCGTCTTTCCCAGACCCCTTTTATTCAGCCTCATAATCCTCGTATCTGGGATGGGTGAGCTGCAGCATTGAGCATCACTGAACAGACAAGAGAGGTGGCCTTGGAGCACTGGACCCTGGGCGGGGAACTCCGACTGTGTGACCCCCACTCTCACGCTGCTGGGGGTGGCCTGATGGGGGTGTCATTTTCAACCAGGGCCAATCAGGTGTCCTGGGGAGGCCTCTGGCCTGGAGTGAGCTTGGGCTGCATCACTTTAACAGTCCCCACCCCTGCAACTCTTGTCTCAGTAAGGGATAGATTGAAGCAGATGAGGCCTAATTACCACTGGGTCTCTCTGTTCTTTCCTCAGGCCATTAGCCATGCCAGGCAGAATACATCTTCCTGCTCCCCTTCTAACTCAGGCATCCCATAGGAGGTAGAGATGATCAGGTATGTGTCTCACTGGAGAAGGGAAACCCTGAGTGACAGCATGCTGTTCTGCCCGTTAGACTGGCAGAGGACTGGCACCTCATTTCCAAAGGATGCCGAGGAGTCAGGTCAGCTTCCACCCTTGAAGCATAAACCACAGTTCCCAGGAAAGGGTAGTTCTTTGTGCCTGAGAGCAAAGCCGGTGGGGAACATGTGGCAGAAAGAGATCAGTTGTTAACATTCCCCTTCTTTCCGCCAGTCCCAATCCAGAAGATAGTAAGGCAGCTTTCTGGTCACACACTCCATGCTTGAGAGTGGATGAATATACCTCATGTCTTCTGCCTCCTGCCAGTGCAGCGATGAGAGGTGGGGCTTCTGGGCTAGGTAGGAGGCTTCATGTCAGGGATGTCAGTAGTGGGTCTGGTATCACTCAAAGGGCTTAAGTATGCTTGTTGGACGGGCCTCCCTACCTTAATAAAGAAGTCATCAGGGCAGAAAAACCTGTGATGCATCTTTTTATTTCTTCAGCTGATTTGAGAGTGTTCAGGCTCTAAAGACAAGGTGTTTGCCTGCAAAAATGCAGGCTGCTGGTGGCAGAGGAAACTGAGTTAAGGGGGTGGAGAGCTCCAAGCGAGCCCTGCCACTCCTGCACAGAACGCTACCATGGCTGGATCCTTCTGAGGCTGGTTACGAGGAATTGTTGATATAAGAAAAGCACATACCGTTCTCTATATGCTTGAGAACAACTTGTCTCTTCTCCTTCAGGCCAGATGCTCTTCAGGCCCTTCCTAGGTTTAAACACAGGTACTGAACTGGCTCTAATCTCAGCCTGCCTACCATCACGAGGCCGGATCTCCTCATAGCCTTGCCCCATCCCCACCCCTCCAGAAATTCAGATCTGCAGTAAAAACCAAAATTAGCCTGCTGCCTTCCCTGGGGTGCTGGGATGAGGGGATAGAAGAAAAACAGAATCTGTGGCCAGGGTTCTCTCTCGAGCTGGGTTCTGGCCTGGCCCTCCACTCTGGGAAGGGATCTTGGGGAATTGTTTTCTCCAGATTCTTTAGCCTTCTGCAAGTGAATGAGGTGAAGTCCTTTTGGGTTTCTCTCCCAAGCTTCTTATTAACGGGCTCGGAGGCCAAAGCTCTCCTCCAGGGGTTGGAGAGTTGAGTGGAGGAATTCACATGCTGGTAAGGAAGGCATTGCTATTGACTTGAGCCTGTGGACAGAGTCTGCCTGCTTTGATCTGGGCAAAACCAGGCAAAACAAAGCAGAAACTCCTGCACCAAGCCCAGCCCTCTGGAGTCCCACCAGGTGGTCTGGGGGCTTGTGCCAAAGCCAGGTCCATGTGGCTGAGGCCCTTTCTGGGCTGCGTCCTGGATTTGCCAAGGGCAGAAGGGCAAGGCCCCACCCTGGTCCCAGTGTGGATTGCTCTGAAGAGACCAGGGCTCCCTTCTCAGGATTCCCTGCTACCAGGGAAAAGACAAAGGAAGCTGCATTGCCAAGTTGCAGATTTTGCCTCAGGCAACTAAATTTATTAGCAAGAAAAAATTTTTGTCAGCCCAGCGCTGACCAACAAAGTACATCGTTAATAAAGGATAACAAATCTGTCACTTAATTCATAAAACATACCTCAAGCAGTTACAACTAAAAATAAAGTTGGATTTTTGTTTTAATTTAAAAGCCTCAAAAATAACAAGCAATATGTTTTTAAACATGTAGTAGACACAATTGTCTATTATACAATATACACTGTACACAAGTAGGGCTCGGGCTGGTCAGGGTTGGGGAGATGATGGGGAGAGGGAGGAGGTTCAGGATGGGAAGGTGTTTCATCTGAATCCAGATTTGAGTTGAAATGCTGTGTCATTTAGAAAAGAGAATTGCTAAAGTGAGAAAAAAAATTCATATGCTCATCATTGCCCCCCAAAAACCCTAAACTAAAAGCAGGCATGGGGGAGGTGAGTAGCAAGGACAGGAAGAAGGGAGCAATTAAATAAACGTCTTTAAAGCACACACACTACACAGTGTTCATCATCGGAAGTAGAGTATAAGGCAACGCTCTCCATAGAAAAAGGGGGATCAGGGAGTGGGTGGGTAGCTTTACTTTTAAATAGAAAGTTGGAATGTGCTGGAGGAGAGTCAGGGTGGGGTGGGGCGTGTGGAGTGGAGGCGGACTGGCTGCCAGTGGAGCCCTGGGTGCAGGGCCCCGGACGTCCAGGCGCCCGCAGTGGCCGAGGGGGCCAGGGAGGTACAGGAGAGGGAGGGGGCATGGCACGATGCGACTCCGGCAGTGTTGGGGGGAGGGGGCTCACTTTGCTCCTCGACGGAGTGAAATTCATGTTTTTCCTTTGGAAATAAGGGTTCCCACTCGTCCTGATTTAGAACGTCTCATTGGGCATGGCCAGTGTCCATGGTTTGGGCAGGCCAGGAGCTTGTGGTGAGAGGGGAGGGCCAGGGCGGAGCCAAGGGGCTTCAGAAGGAGGTGCATATGGGGCAGCAGAGCCCCTTCCTGTGGGGACAGTCGCACAATAGGAACGGGGGTTGAGGCGGGCCCATGACAGCGTGGGCCTCCTTTCTGCCAGAGGCCCAGGCAGGTCTGCATCTGTGGGGCCTCTGCCTCAGTTGGCCTTACAAGTTCTTCGTGACCAGGTGGGTCTTGTAATGCTTGGTGAGGTGGTCACTCCTCATGAAGCGCTTCTGACACTGGGCACACTCGAAGCGTTTGTCCCCTGGGAAGAGGAGATGCCTGTCACTCACAGATATGTGTCCCTCTGCCTAACCCCGGCTCAAAGCCCTCTCCCCTCTGACCTGCCAGCCTGAGCACTAACAGCCCGAATCACACCCACCAACCGGGCTGGGTTAGCTACTGTTCTGAGTATTGACTCCGAGGCTACAGAGGGTGGGTGAGACCTGCCCCTCCTACTGGCCTCGCGTCCCAGGCCCAGGCCACGTGTCCCAGGCCCAGGCCACGTGTCTGCTCACTGGGAGCATCTGCCAGAAAAGCAGTTCTCAAAGCATGTGCTGTGGACCACTGGAGGCAGCCAGGTTTTAAGTGGTAGATGGATGAACATTTTTCTACTTTATAGTTTTGTATTTATTTGTCAGTACATTAAAACACTTAGTTATGGTCTCAAGTCTGTGATGTGAAAAGTTAATCCTTCATTGGACATAAAAGAGTAAAAATAGTGAAATGATTTAAGGAAAATCATTTGTTAAATAACAGTAGGAAAGCTGGGAGCCAGAGGGCCTGGGCTGAACCAGCTCCACCAGTCACTGGCTATGTGACCCTGCGCCCGCTCCATGCCTCAGAAAATGGGCAAAATCATAGTACTGTTCGCATAGAGTCGTATGGCAATTAAATTACTTAATGAGAAAATGTCTAGGAGATTGCAAGACTGAACATCGACATCTTAGGAATCAGTGAACTAAAATGGATGGGAATGAGTGAATTTAATTCAGATAACCAATTCCTTAGAAGAAACAGAGTAGCCCTCATAGTCTACAAAGAGCCCGAAATGCAGTACTTGGGTGCAACCTCATAGACAACAGCATGATCTTGGCTTGTTTCCAAAGTAAACCATTCAACATCACAGTAATCCAAGTCTATGCCATAACCACTGATGCTGAGGAAGCTGAAGCTGACCAGTTCTATAAAGACCTACAACACCTTCTAGAACTAACACCACAAAAAGATCTCCTTTCCAGTATAGGGGTGGAATATAAAAGTAGGAAGTCAAGAGAGACCTGGATTACAGGCAAGTTTGGCCTTCAAGTACAAAATTAAGCAGGGCAAAGGCTAACAGTTTTGTCAAGAGCACACACTGGTCATAGGAAAAGACCCTTTTCTAAGAACCTAAGAGACAGCTCTATACATGGACATCACCAGATGGTCAACACCCAAATCAGATTGATTATATATTCTCTGTAGACAAACATAGAAAAGCTCTATACAGTCAGTAACAACAAGACCTGGAGCTGCCTGTGGCTCAGATCATGAGCTCCTTATTGCAAAATTCAGGCTTAAATTGAATAAAGTAGGAAAAACCACTAGGCCATTCAAATAGGACCTAAATCAAATCCCTTGTGATTATACAGCAGAGGTGATGAATAGATTCAAGGGATTAGATCTGGTAGACAGAGTGCTTGAAGGACTGACGGTGGACGGAAGTTTGTAACCTGTACAGGAGGTGGTGACCAAAACCATCCCCAAGAAAAAGTAAGAAGGCAAAATGCTTGTCTGAAGAGGCTTTACAAATAGCTGAGGAAAGAAGAGAAGCAAAAGGCAAGGGAGAAAGGGAAAGATAAACCCAACTTAATGCAGAGTTGCAGAGAATAGCAAGGAGAGATAAGAAGGTCTTCTTAAATGAACGATGCAAAGTAGAGGAAAACAACAGAACAGGAAAGACTAGAGATCTCTTTAAGAAAATTGGATATATCAAGGGAACATTTCATGCAAGGATGGGCACGATAAAGGACAGAAACAGTAAGGATCTAACAAAAGCAGACAAGATTAAGAAGAGGTGGCAAGAATACACAGAAGACCTATACAAAAAAGATCTTAATGACCCTGATAACCATGATGGTTTGATCTTTCACCTACAGCCAGACATCCTGGAGTCTGACATCAAGTGGGCCTCAGGAAGCATTACTACAAACAAAGCTAGTGAAAATGATGGAATTCCAGGTGTGAGGAGATATTTAAAATCTTAGAAGATAATGCTGTTAAAATGCTGCAGTCAATATGTCAGTAAATTTGGAAAACTAGGCAGTGGCCACAGGACAGGAAAAGGTCAGTTTTCATTCCAATCCCAAAGAAGGGCAATGCCAAAGAACGTTCAAACTATCGTACACTTGGGCTCATTTCACATACTAGCAAGGTTATGCTCAAAATCCTTCAAGCTAGGCTTCAGCAATATGTGAACTAAGAACCTCTAGATCTACAAGCTGGGTTTAGAAAAGACAGAGGAATCAGAGCTCAAACTGCTAACCTTTGCTGGATCATAGAGAAAGCAAGGGAATTCCAAAAAAAAAAAAAAATCTACTTCTGCTTCATTGACTACTACTCCTTTGACTGTGTGGATCACAACAAACTGGAAAAATTCTTAAAAAGATAATACCAGACCATCTCACCTGTCTCCTGAGAAACCTATATGCAGGTCAAGAAGCAACAATTAGAACTGGACAGGGAACAACTGACTGGGTTCAAAATTGGGAAAGGAGTACAACAAGGCTGTATATTGTCACCCTGCTTATTTAACTTACATGCAGAGTACATCACATGAAATACTGGGCTGGATGAATCACAAGCTGGAATCAAGACTGCTGGGAGAAATACCAACGTCAGATACGCAGATGATACCACTATAATGGCAGAAAGTGAAGAGAAATTAAAGAGACTCTTGATAAGGGTGAAAGAAGAGAGTGAAAAAGCTGGCTTAAAACTCAACATTCAAAAAAACTAAGATCATGGCATCCGGTCCCATCACTTCTTGGCAAATAGAAGGGGAAAAAGTGGAAGCAGTGACAGATTTTATTTTCTTGAGCTCTAAAGTCATTGCAAATGGCGACTGCAACCATGAAATTAAGACACTTGCTCCTTGGAAAGAAATCTGGACAGCATATGAAAAAGCACAGACATCACTTTGCCAACAAACGCCCATCTATTCAAAGCTATCGTTTTTCCAGTGGTCATGTACGGATGTGAGAGTTGGACTATAAAGAAGGCTGAGTGCCGAGAAATTGAGGCTTTCAAATTGTGATGCTAGAGAAGGCTCTTAAGAGTCCCGTGGCGTGCTAGGAGGTCAAGTCAGTCCTAAAGGAAGTCAACCCTGAACACTGGAAGAACTGATGCTGAAGCTGAAACGCCAATACTTCGGCCACCTGATGCAAAGTGCCAACTCACTGGAAAAGACCCTGACGTTAGGAAAGATAGAGGCAAAAGGAGAAGAGGGCAACAGAAGATGGGCTGGTGAGATAGCATCACCGACTCAATGGACATGAATCTGAGCAAACTCCTGGAGAGAGTGGAGGACAGAGGAGCCTGGTGTGCTGTAGTCCATGGGGTTGCAAAGAGTCAGACATGACTTAGAGACTGAACAACAACCACAAAAACATGCTTGGCACAGTGCTTGTTAAATAACTATGCAGCTATGGCAGAAGTCATCAAGGCATGCAGTGCAAGTGACCTCACTGTGGGAAACACTGTGAAAAAGGCAAGGCTTGTGAGAATCTCCCGGGTAGTCCTGCACTGGAGAAGCAGTCTGTACCCTGCGCTCAGTGGGGCAGTATACCGTGGCCAGGCCAGAAATCTCCATGTTGCTGGTGGGGAGCTGACATGGGGTGGGTTGGAGGGCGCTGCAGGGGAGGGAAGCAGACCTGTGTGGGTGCGGGCATGCCGCTGGAGCTCGTCGCTCCGTGTGAACCTCTTGCCACAGAAGAACCAGTTGCAGACAAAGGGCCGCTCGCCGGTGTGCAGGCGCACGTGAGCCCGCAGCAGGGACGTCTTACGGAAGGTCTTGCCGCAGTCGGGGATGTGGCACACGTGCTTCTTCTTGCCCTGCTCTCCAGACCTGGGAATTGGGTTGAAGGTGGGGTAGAGGAACAAGCAGAGAGAGTGGGAGGTAGAGATGGGGCAGGACAGGATAGAGAGAGGACGTGGGGTCAGGCCGGACAGCACAGGAAGGGGAGGAGGCCAGGTGGCAGGAACTGCTGCCTGTCCCCTCTCTGTGTTCCAGAGAGGGCTTGGGGAACAGGGCACACTCTGGGCTGGCCACCTGGCCAGTTGCCTCAAATTACCTCTTGTCCCCGTCCTTGCAGTTGGGACACGTGCAGGCCATGCGGCGCCGCTTTTCCCCAGGCTGGGTCTCTCCAGCCAGGGCCTGTTCCATCTGCAGCTGGATCTGGGTGGGGCTCAGCCCACTGATGGTCAGGTTGTTTCCAGATACATTCTGCACAGTCAGCTGCTGCTGTCCTATGGGAAGGACGGGGGCAGAGTTCAGGGTGAGGAAGCTGAAAGGTGCAGAGGAGGGAGCCTGACCCCTGTCTGGCCTCCTGCACAGGGTGAGGTTGAGAGTCATAGTGGCTAACAGTTTTCAGCCTGCTGTGTGCCAGATACCATTTTAGAGATCTTAAATGTTGGTGATGGACAGGGAGGCCTGGCATGCTGCAATTCATGTGGTCGCCAAGAGTTGGACACGACTGAGTGACTGAACTGAACTGAAGCTTCATAAGCCCATGAAATAGGTACTGCTGCTGCTGCTGCTAAGTTGCTTCAGTCGTATCCGACTCTGTGCGATCCCACAGACGGCAGCCCATCAGGCTCCCCCGCCCCTGGGATTCTCCAGGCAAGAATACTGGAGTGGGCTGCCATCCCCTTTTACAGATGAAGAAACTGAGGCTCACAGTCACACAGCCAGAACTTGTAGAACTTGGCTCTGAACCCAGTCATCAACTTCATAGTCAATGCCCAGAACCACCATGCTACACAGGCTGAAGTCACTTCCAGACACTGCCCACCTGGGTCTTATCTTGAAACGCTTTCCCAGAATCTCCTCCAGCTTTAGGTCCTTGTGAGACACCAACTCTGCTCCCAGAAAAGCATCCAGGAATTATTGTTCATAGAGGGAGAGACAGTGCCTTGCGCTCTGGAGTAAGTCAAGTCCCCCAGGACTTGCACAAAGCCATCAAAGCAGGGGAGTGCCTGCAGGTGAACTCCTCCCAGCTGCTAAACCAAAGGTGTAAAGTGCCCAAAATTCATTTGAAAGGATGAAGGGAGGAGATTCAGACAGATTCAACTACTCTGAATAGTGCCCTTCACCCAGCTAAAGAATGCAATGAACCATTTTTGCTCAGTAACTAGTGTTTTATTAGCTGCAAGGTGGCTTTCATACTGAAGATATTACTAAATATTGCCACCGAACTGAGTGCCATACAAGCCAGTCTTGCTACCAAAGGCTCCCTTCTCTTCTATCAACCTTAAGTCAAGGCTTTTCTTCAAGTACCTTTACCCAGAGCCTCCCTTGAACATGTCTTTGGTCTGCACCAAACTATTTTGTACGCATATGTTAGCTGGAAAGTTTTCCTGAGTGCAACTTATGCTCGCCATCATATTCAAGGTCTTTAGCTGTTGGAAGGGCCAACATGTGTCTTAAACTATCTCACAAAGCTGCCATAAGGACCAAGGAACATGCTTCTGAGATGGAAGGGACCAGGCAAACATCAGGCCCATGTGTGGGACGCACAGGCATGCTGCCCACACCCCGGCCCAGGGGCCTTCCCTCACCGCCAGTGTTGGTGATGGTGACGGGCACGCCCTGGACCTGGACACCATTGATGTTGATGGTCTGCATGGCCTGGGCCGCCGCTGCCAGCTGTGCTGCGTTCAGGCTGATGATGCTCCCAGCAGGAGCGATCTTTGGCAGGGGTCGTTCTTTTCGGAGAATTGCAGCCGAGTGCTTTTTGCTGGTCCCACTCAGATGGGCAGCACGGGACGCGGGGCTGCTACAAGTGGTGGTGGAGGCAGTCGCAGCTGTTGCTGGGGGGCTGTCCTGGACAAGGACCGTCTGTACCTCACCAGAAGGCGTACGGATGTAGACCTGGGAGGGGCCAGAGAGAAAAAGTCAGTGCCCCCTGAGAGTCCTGGCACCTGCCACGTTTCAATGCAACACCATCTCCCTGCCCCAAGAAAGAAATGGGGACCTCTTTGTCCACCCAAGTCTTCTCCAACTAGCCCAGACCTACATTTGCCCGCTGCTGATGCCCAACAAACAGGGCTGATGGCATCCCTGTACTAAGCTGACAGATGTTATCTGCTGATTTGAAACAAAACAGTTTACTTAGCATAGAAAAATATAATGCCAAATCTCCGAACTGAAGAATTAGAAGGCAGCTAAATGATGATCTCACAAAAGATGCACTGTGAATGCTCTTCGAACAAATGAAAACAGCCTTTAGGAGATCCTTTTGCCACAAAGGAATCACTGGGGCAAGTGGTGAGACCTGAATGGAGTCTCTGAATTAAAAGTTAGTGTGCATCCTTGCTGGTTTTCTATGCTTGATGGTTGTGCTGTTGTTATATAGAATGTCCTTCTTGTGTATAAGAATTACACACTTTCTATAAAACATTCGGGAGTAACAGGGGCAAGATGGCAACTTATACTCAAATGATTTGTTAAAAAAAATTCTGCTATGATTTTGATTGGAGTTATTATTTTTTTTGATTGGGATTATTTTTGATCCTTGGATTATTTAGAACCAGATTTCTCAGTTAAAAGCAAACAAACCTCATGTTATCTATTATTAAGTACACATCTCATCCTCAATTTTCTGGTATGTGCCTGCCCCTTTTGAAAATCATTGCTAAAAAAAAAAAATCACTGCTATTTTCTGCATATCTGAAATTTCTGTTACTAGAACATTTTCTTTCTCACAATATAGAGCAGAGTCCAACACACTTTTTCTCTAAAGGGAAGATAATACATACGTATTTTAGGCTACGCAGGTCTTGAGGTCTCTGTCTTACAGTGAATAACCACACAAATTGGCCAGATGTGACCTCAGGACTGAGGACTGCGAATCTCTCTCATAGAGAGTACAGTACACATTTTTAAAAACATGCATATCCTTTGACCCAATTTTAGGAATTTATTTAGTGATAAGATTGGAATTAGCCTAGAAGATCCATAGTTAATAGCTGGGTTTTAGCTGGATAACAGACAGTACCTCAGGAAATATACGATCATTAAAACATGACGTTGTAGCGCTAATCTTTCTGCACATGTATCCTTACTTCCTTAGGAGGACCCCGATTTTAAGCCCTGTCTCCATCAGTCTCAAGACCCGGAACCTTAGGGGAGAGAGGGAGGCACCTGGAGGCTGCAGCACCTGAGCAGTCTTGCCTCAGTTCTTCACCATCAAGGTAGGTCTGATAAGGGAGGCTCACACGTGCTACAACAAATTACACTGATTCATAGAAAGCCACTTGGCAGTGTGCAATATACCAGAAGGGAGGAGGCACTTAAGGGCAGGACTCAGATTTCCTCCCCAGGGTGCTTCTTCACCTGCACAACTCCCTACTGTCATCACTCACCCCGATGCCCTGGTTCTCTCTATAGACAGCTGGATTATAAATTCCTCCATGGCAGAAGCTGGTTTTTTATATTCAAAAAGAAATCCTTATACAATTTTAACTGTAGCCCCTGCTACACATAACATAGTGAGCCAGGGTGGAATAAGGGAAAAAAAGTGTGGGTCTGAAATCTGAGTTGAATCCTGGCTCTTTATGTTGAATCCACTTATTTGTGCTCTATTAGATCTGGATATTAATAATTTCTCTGAGTTTCAGCTTCTCCATCTGCAACATGGGCCTAATCTCTGGCTTTTACTAAATTTACACAAAGTATAAACGCTGCCCTGCAGAGCCATATAAATTTGAATATTACAGCCCCCTAATAAATGCCAAAAGTAAGTTCCTGTTTAGGTCAGCATCACAGATGGATGTATCCTAAATGTTCCTGCTATAAAGCTAGGGAGGGGTGCCTCTTCTGAACTTTTGTCATTAACAATGATTAGCATTTTTCTCATTAGTTTTCTTACTTTATATCAAATTCTATGATTCTGACTAGAATTTTTTCACTCTTACTATCATTCTGAATATGTAGTTCTAGAATAAAAAAACTTTTTTTTTTGCGGCATGTGGGATTTTAGTTCCTCTACAGGCATTAAACCTGTGTCCCCCTGCAGTGGAAGCAGAGTTCTAACCACTAGATTGCCAGGGGAAGTCCCTGAACTTTACATATCTGCCACCTACTCATCCCCCTACCAAAAGACTCCCCTAAAGGAAGTTTTCAAAATATGGGTATATATGCATGTTGTACTTGATTTCTAAAGACAAGCAGTATGTGGCCCTACAATCTGGCAGAAATGGGCCCTTACTACCCATCCCAAACGATCCTGACTCCCAACGCTGAGGTCAGATGGGAAGATGCACCAGCATCACCTAGAAAAGCGAGCCAAGTGGAACGGAGTATCAGCCATTTAGAGCTGAGGAGGAGAGGGAAGTGCTGCGGAAAGGTCAGCGTGATACCTGAGTAGGTGACGGCTCAGCAGCCTGGATCTGGAAGTTCTGGGAGGGCTTCTGGGGGACGGTGGGGAGTGTGGCGGACGCTGCCTGTACCACCCGCAGGGCCTGCTGTGGAATCTGCACCACCTGCTGCTGCTCGGCCTTGGGGGGCACCACCTGGACCTGCTGGACCACGGCTGGCTGGCCCCCGCCGGGGCTCTGAACAATGAGCAGGTTGTTTCCTGCTTGGATAATGTTGTCTGCGGTGGTCTCGATCAGCACCGTCTCCACCTGCTCGGCCACAGCCACAGGGGGCTGGGCGGCAGGAAGACTCTTCTTCCTGGCTTTCTTGTTAGTCTTAGACAGTGGGGCAGGGGGGCTCTCCGTGAGGAGCTGAGTGGCGGCCCCGGGGTCGCTGGTGTTCACGAGGTTGTTGACAGGCAGAGTAAGGGTCACATTGCCACCGCCACCTGTCAGCTTCACCACATTGGCCCCGCTCTGTGCTGGAGTGGTGGTCGTACTTGACTTCTGGACAGGGGCTGGCTTGATGGGGACGGGCTTGTGACTGGACGGGGACGGGGTGATGATGGCTTGGTTGGTGCCAGGGATGATCTGGATCTGGTTGGTCAGACTGGGCTGCACCTGGATGGTCTGAGGACTGCTGGCCTGGATCTGAGGGACCGCCTGGTACTGGATACTGGTGTTCGATCGGGTCCCTTTGTTGACCACGGTGGGATTCTGGATGGCAAACACCAGCTGCCCCCCAGGGTAGGACGTGCTCAGCTGTGACCCCTGAATCTGAAGTATGTTTCCCTTGGAGGACAAGATTCCAAAACTATTCTTGCTGGGGCTGAGAGGGAGAGGGGCGGGTTTGATAGGGACGAGTTTCCGTGGAGTGGGCTGGGGGGGAGCAGGAGGCGTCACCGCAGCTTCAACAGCTGGAGGGCCGATTTTGCTACATGTCGCGGCAAGCAGCGCTAAGGGAGATGGCTGGGAGTCCTGCAAAACACCAGGAGGAGACCAAGAGTGAGATGTGAGGCCTGCTGCCCAGGAGCCCCACCCTTTAGGATCCTCTCCTCCTGGCAGGCTCCTCCCCACCTGACGAGTGGGGTGCCAGCATCCTTCCCCCGCAGTTGTCCCAGTCTCCCCATCCCCAGTGGTTTCTCCACTGAGGAATTAACAGAGAAAAGGTGGAAAGTGTCCTTCTCAGGAAGGAACTCCCCAGAAGCACCCCTTGACAGGGTGAACTAGCAACATGAGCTGACCTCTTACTCCCTGGGCCGAATGGTGTCTAATGGGGACCTGGAATCACCCTCAGCTTCTAGATGGAGCTCTATTAGCCTCCACCCCACCCCAGCGATAAAGGATCCTTGAGTCATCAAGTGAGGAAGCACTGAGGCAGGGAAGGAGAGAAAGACAAGTGGAGGGGACAGGAGGAATAAACCCTTTGGAAAAGTGTTTTCCAGTGCTTGGGACATGACATTTTCGATGGAGGAGGGCTGCTCTTTCGAAGCTACAAGGAAAGAGCCTCTGGGGTACAGGGACAATCTCTGTTTTCCTTGTATGGTCAGTGGGGACTGGTGGAAGGACCTTGAGTTGCATTCTGCTTTTCCTCCTGACTCAATTGTTGCACCTTAGATGAGCTACCTTGGTTTCTTAGGTCAGAAAAAGTGAAAAACTGAACCCAACTGGTCTCATAGCCTTGGGGAGTTATAGTGAGCCAGCACAGAGCTTCAGTTGTGGTTTCATGTCAGCTTCAGCAAGTCCTTGCAGGCTAATGCAGCCCCCAACCCCCAGAGCCCACTGCCCACTCGCCTGGGTGGTAGAGGCGGCAGGCTGCAGGTAGTCACTGGGACTGACAGCGGCAGTGGCAGCCATGCTGGTCTGTGGATCTGTTGGAAGAGAAGAGATGGAGTAATACTCATGGTGCTTGACAAGAACCCTAGTCTCCTGGCCTCAGATTTTCTTTTTGCCTCTATTTGCTGTTGCTTCTCCATGAGAGGTTGATGACCTTTCCCCACACTACCCTACTCAAAGTTAGCAACCCTACAAAGACCTCTCTTTCTCAGACTTAGCCATCCAGGCTGTGAGGACAGCTGGTCCTGCCTCCACTGGGCTGTCTTCCAACCATCAAAAAGTCTAGAAGAATGTAAAGATACCGAGACTATAAAAACATGGGCTTCAGTAACTAAGCGGTGCCACCTAATGGAGCCCTCTCTGCCAGGCACTGCTGACTCTCCCCAGCTAGACTGGAGCCCCTGTACGGTGGGCAGGGGCGTCTCCCCCAGCTATTCCTGTAGCTCTGACAAGGGCTTCTGCTCACGCCTGCTGTAACCAGATGCCAAGCCAGTCTGGGAGAGAAGCATCGCTGAGCTGGGATCTCTGACAAGAAGGACACATCCACTCCATGTAAAAGTCTAGATCGCTTTATGCTCAGCCTTTATCACATGAACACAATGGCCTAGGTATCGAGCTATATACATATATATAGAGAGCGAGCGAGCACGCATATGAATAATTACTTTAAATGAACTTATAGTTTTACATAGCATGATAGGCATGGCCCCATAGTATCACCGAGACTAGGAGAGTTAATAACAATGTAATGAGAATGAAAATTTCAAAAATCCTACTTTTTTTTATATGTGTATGTAATTCTATATATGAATACAGCAGTGAAAAAATCTATTAAAAAAAAGGCTAAAATGTTAAAAGCCATTATCTCCTGGTGGTAGATTTTTGCTTCATTTAAATAATTTTCCCCATTTTTCTGTATTTTCTCATTTCCCCACAATGAATATACTCTACTATACTTTCATTTTAAATAAGGAAAATAAAGAACGTTGAGCAAGTAATGAAGGAATCTCTACTCTGAACTTAGGTCTGATCTAAGAGAAACATTAGACAAGTAAAATGGAAATCAGGGGAATCTGAGACTCTAAGCCATCTTATAGTTTATAGATCACAAGAAAAAGAGCACCATGCAGAGAGTCAGACTTGTATACACCTCAGACCTTTGGAAAGCAGGTTTCAGGAAGTACAGAAACAAGAAGGGCATCACTCAGAGACGGGAAGAGGCAGAACGGCTCAGGCATTGAGCGCTGGGAACCACTCACAGTTTGGCTGGTCTCTGACTTCTCTTTGGGAGAATGATTCTTAAATGAGAAAAGGTAAAGAAAAGGTAAAGCAGCAAACTGCAGCCCAGGACAGGTTAGTAAGCAGGCTTGTCAATGCCTTAGACGGTTTCCAGGCCCCGAGGCCACATGAGCTGCACTCCACAGTAGGCAGAGACTTTGCAGCAAACTGTGTGAGGAGCCAGAGGGCAGCTCTGGGCAGATCGCACAGGTGGATCCTGAAACATTACAGACACTGATCCTCAGCAAAACCCTAGAACAAATGACTAAACAGCACTACTATTACTAAGGTAAGGAAGGCAGTGATCTCAAGGAATAAGCATGGGGTTGCTAAAACCAAGTCATACTGAACAAACCTGTTTCTTTTTTATGGGGTTTTGGATGGCTACACTGAGAGAGTAGTATACAAAAGCTCTGTATCAACAGGGCATTTGATGGAAACGGTCATAGTATTCTAATGAACAAGGCAAAGAACTACATGCAGGATAATAGTCTAGTTTGGGGGCTAAGCTGAACATGCCTCCACCTAAGCGCTGAGATCCAGTCTGTCCTGAGCAGTGTGCTGCTGTGAGGTCATCCAGGGTCTCCTGCTAGAGCTGGGTCTCCCAACCGGGTCGGCAGGGTTCCCCTCGGAGGCTTTTTCTAGCAGAAAGTTTTATTCTTGTGTTTTCACTGCGATGATCATCTTTTAAAAATGAACATACACTGGGACGTCCCTGGTGGTCCAGTGGTTAAGATTTCGCACTTCCACTGCCGAGGGCATGAGTCTGACCCCTAGTCAGGGCTAGGATCACGCACTGACTTGTGAGGCAGCCAAAAAAGAACATGTAACTACAGATGAGTAACTGCTGCGTAACCAAGATTCGCACATTTCTGGGCCTCTGTGAGTTGTGCACAACTGTACTGGTACCAAGTGGCACCACTCTAACTACATGGGCTTAAGACAACTTGATTCTGCACATTTAATTCAAGGCACATTTATGCAAAGTGATGGATGATGGCTCTTCAGAAGCCTCGGAGGACCACGTCGCTGGACACTAGAGACTGCAGGGTGGGTGTGCAGAACCCAAGGAGCCAGGGTGTCAAATCTGTGCTGAACGTACACTGACAGCAGCAATTTAGGTTCAGTCAACTTCTCCCCCCACCAAATGATGCTGCTGATTTTATTGGCTTTTCTTTAGTTATTGAATTAATTTTATAGGAACTACATCTATGAACTGATAAACAGATTATTATACATAATTACGGTAGGTTGCAGCCTTACAGTGTAAACAACCTAAGTTGACTGAAAAAACATCTTCCCTTTAGAGCAGTGTTTAAACTATTTAGACCATGAACCACAATCATAAAAACAATTTACATCAAGACCCAGTATATGCACATACACCCCCACATACTTCCCCGTCCTGTGCTCATGCAGTAAGAATTTCCTGAAATAAAATTTGCCCTTGCTACATGTGATGGGCTTTGATATTTTTCTACTCTATTTCACTTTTTTAAATGCCAGTTGTGACTCACTAAATTGGTTTTGTGCCCTACAGGCTGGAATCATGGCTTCAAAGCAGTCTATCCACCACCCAAGTTAGGGAAACCATGCAAAAGACCTAGAAGGCAAATTAACTTTATGGATGTCACAAAACTGAGGATTGTAAACACAATGGGTGTCTGTACGAGGGTTCAAAGAGAACTTAAAAAAACTGGTATGTGCAGTGCTTAAGAGCATGAGGCTCCAGACCAAAATGAGCATTCAGACTGTGGGACGGCCGGGGCATTCCTCTCCCAGCCTCAGCACACCACCTGTAAAACAGAGGTAAGGTCGTCCTGACACGATTCTAGGAGGCGTCAGTAATGAAAAATATTGAGCCTAGAGTGGGTAATCAATAAATGGTGGTTTAAACTTTGAAGTTGAGTAAACACTGCATTTCAGTTAAGAAGAGAAAAAAAATCACATGCATATAGGACAGGAAGACAGAGCTTAATCGTGTTTCTCAAGTGAAAAAGCCCCAGTGGTTTTGACTCAAAGTTATATGGGAAGCAACAGAACCTAGATGTGGTTGCCAAAAAAGCTACTGCAATCTTGGGCTGCATTTCCAAAAGTTCAGTCATAGAAAATAATAGTCCTCGTCTGCTCTGTACTGGGCCCCGCCTGGAGTGTCGGGTTCCGTCCTGAGGGATGTTTTGAAAGAGGGATTTTCAAGCGGAGCTTGAGGGCAGCTGTGGTGGTGACCAGGACACCAGAGCAGCAATATCCACCAGGACATCTATTCCACACATGTACTGAATGAGAAGAACCAAGACTTTGGGGTGGACATTTCAGTTTTCTAGAGGGGAGAACTTTCAAACACTGGGATCAGTTGCCTCTTGAGGTAATGTTCTCCCTTCTCTGGAGTCATTTAGCCAGAGGTGCGATGTGTGTCCCTCCGGTGGGGTGGGAAGGTGCATGAAATGATCTGATCTGAGAATTTAAATCTTTTTATAATCCTCAAACCTCACTGCAGATAAAAACACAGGATGAGTTGGTTGCTGGCAGGGCTGGGAAGGGCAGGCAGGGGCTCTTCCAGGAGGCTCCCCTGGGCTCAGGTTCACTTAGCTAAAAATGGCGAATGACTCTCCCTCTGACATCCCCTGTTATGAAACAGGAGGACACCAGGAAAGGATAGAGTGCAAACAAAATGAAAACTGGCCCAGTGCTTATTCACCTCCCTTTCCCATCCCTCTCCCTCTGCGGTCATTAGCACCCTGGAGTCAAAGTGTCTAGAGATTCCACTGGGCTGAGTGGCTTTTCAGTTAGGAAGTTACAGCAGAGTCCTGATGCCACTGCAGAATGAAATTCCAGGATGTGGCAGGGAGATGAGTCTCCATATTGGTTGTCCAGCTCCACAGCCCGGGGGCCACAAAGCTCTGCGAGACTCTAGGAGAGAAACCACTGGTTTGAGATCTAGATGAATACTTCAGGGGCCGGCCGGGGAGGAGAATGAAACCAACCAAGATGGTGCAGGGAGAACGCCCTCAGTCTGCGCTGGCGTCAGGACTCTGCTGTAACTTTCCCCTTTCCCTGTCTCATGAAGTTTTATGGTGATTTGCTATACCAGCAATTGCAGCTGTCTTAGGCTCCAAGGAAAATTTCCAAGGCTGTCACACAAGGCTTCCAGGCAGGGGTTGGGGGGTGTTCAGTGCCTGACGGGTCCACCCTTGATTTTCCTTTTCCCTATACTGGAAACCAACTTAATTCCAATTTAAAACCATGAGTGTCCCAGATCTGGATGAACATACGATAGTTCGTCTCCACCTCCATCCCTCCAGCTGTAGCTTCCTCATTCCTTGGCCAAACTTAGTGGAAAAGCTGCCAGCACCCTGCTGTCCCCCTCCTTTCTCACCTCCTCACTTGGACTTGCACCCCAGGTCTCTGCTGATACTGCACTTGCCAGGCCACCAGGGGCCCCCTCATTGTTAAATTCAACGGACCCCTGACCCTTTGACCATTTCCTCCTCTTGAAATCCCCACAGATTTCCTCCTACCTCTCCAGCCACCTATTCCCTTTGTGTGTGGGCTCCTTTTGCCATTCCTTCAATACGGATGTTCCTCACTAACATCTTCCCCACCCAACACCCATTCCAGAAGTGACTGTGCCCACTCACATGGCTTCAAGTACCTTTCCCAGGCTGATGAGCCCTAGGTCTATGAATGGCCTACACATCTCCCCTCTGAGTGGTGGACCAGTACCTCCAGCCCTCTGTGGGCTTTTCACCCAGGACTGCCAATGCTGAGCTGTTACCTGGGCCCATTCTCTTCCCAGCCTGCTCATCCCCAGTCACCACGGGCCTCCTTCCAGATCCCTGAAGAGCCTCCATCTCTTCCCAGTTCTCATCCCTGCCCTGTCCTTGCTCAGAACTTTCTTCTCTCTTCACTAGCTAACATGACTCACCCTTCAGATCTCAGGCTGGTTTTTTTTCCCTCAAAAGTCCACTGTGTAAAAGGCATGTCATTTCCTCAGAGAGGCCTTCCAGGAGCCTTGAGATGAGGTTAACTCCTCTGGTAATTCACCATTCATTAAATCATTATGGGCTTAATGTCTCTCTTCCACACTCATGGAAATCAGGGGGCTCAGGTCTGTTTTCACTGCTGAGCCGCTACATCAAGCCTATTACACAGCACAGTGACACCAGTGCCTGAAGGCTGAATGGATAATAAATATTTCTGGTTACCCAGACGCTCTTCCGGTACTTCCAGAGTTCCATCCTCATCACCACCCAATCATCAAGTCCTCCTGGGTCTGCCTCCTAAATATGAATCTCTCTCCATCTGCCTTATGCTAGAGTTAACCACCTTCAGCCCAGCCCGAAATACGGCCCAAAGCCTTCAAGATGGCTCCCTAGCCTCTGGCCTAGCCACCTCTAATCCAGCCTCCACAATCTTGTCTGAACAATCTTTTAAAATGTAAATTCACTCAACTACTCCCCCAGATTAAATCCTTCAATCAGTTCAGTTCAATTGCTCAGTCGTGTCCGACTCTTTGCGACCCCATGAATAGTAGCACGCCAGGCCTCCCCGTCCAACACCAACTCCCAGAGTTTACTCAAACTCATGTCCATCGAGTCGGTGATGTCATCCAGCCATCTCATCCTCTGTTGTCCCTTTATCCTCCTGCCCCTAATCCCTCCCAGCATCAGGGTCTTTCCCAGTAAGTCAACTCTTCGCATGAGGTGGCCAAAGTACTGGAGTTTCAGCTTCAGCATCAGTCCTTCCAATGAACACCCAGGACTGATCTCCTTTAGGATGGACTGGTTGGATCTCCTTGCAGTCCAAGGGACTCTCAAGAGTCTTTTCCAACACCACAGTTCAAAAGCATCAATTCTTCAGTGCTCAACTCTCTTCACAGTCCAACTCTCACATCCATACATGACCACTGGAAAAACCATAGCCTTGACTAGACAGACCTTTGCTGGACAAGTAATGTCTCTGCTTTTTAACATGCTATCTAGGTTGGTCATTGGAGAAAGCAATGGCACCCTACTCCAGTACTCTTGCCTGGAAAATCCCATGGACAGAGGAGCCTGGTAGGCTGCAGTCCATGGGATCGCAAAGAGTCGGACACGACTGAGTGACTTCCCTTTCACTTTTCACTTTCATGCATTGGAGAAGGAAATGGCAACCCACTCCAGTGTTCTTGCCTGGAGAATCCCAGGGATAGGGGAGCCTGGTGGCCTGCCGTCTATGGGGTCACACAGAGTCGACACGACTGAAGTGACTTAGCAGCAGCAGCCAGTACTCTTGCCTGGAAAATCCCATGGGCAGAGAAGCCTGGTAGGCTGCAGTCCATGGGGTAGCTAAGAGTCGGACATGACTGAGCGACTTCACTTTCTCTTTTCACTTTCATGCATTGGAGAGGGAAATGGCAACCCACTCCAGTTTCTTGCCTGGAGAATACCAGGCACAGGGGAGCCTGGTGGGCTGCCGTCTATGGGGTCACACAGAGTCGGACACGACTGAAGTGACTTAGCAGCAGCAGCAGCAGGCTGGTCATAAATTTCCTTCCAAGGAGTAAGCGTCTTTTAATTTCATGGCTGCAATCACCATCTCCAGTGATTTTGGAGCCCCCCAAAACAAAGTCTGACACTGTTTCCACATCTATTTCCCATTAAGTGATGGGACCAGATGCCATGATCTTAGTTTTCTGAATGTTGAGCTTTAGGCCAACTTTTTCACTCTCCTCTTTCACTTTCAAGAGGCTCTTTAGTTCCTCTTCACTTTCTGCCATAAGGGTGGTGTCATCTGCATATCTGAGGTTATTGGTATTTCTCCTGGCAATCTTGATTCCAGCCTGTGCTTCTTCCAGCCCAGCGTTTCTCATGATGTACTCTGCATAGAAGTTAAATAAACAGGGTGACAATACACAGCTTTGACATACTCCTTTTCCTATTTGGAACCAGTCTGTTGTTCCATGTCCAGTTCTAACTGTTGCTTCCTGACCTGCATATAGGTTTCTCAAGAGGCAGGTCATTTGGTCTGGTATTCCCATCTCTTTCAGAATTTTCCACAGTTTCTTGTGATCCACACAATCAAAGGCTTTGGCATAGTCAATAAAGCAGAAATAGATGTTTTTCTGGAACTCTCTTGCTTTTTCCATGATCCAGCGGATGTTGGCAATTTGATCTCTGGTTCCTCTGCCTTTTCTAAAACCAGCTTGAACATCTGCAAGTTCATGGTTCACATATTGCTGAAGCCTGGCTTGGAGAATTTTGAGCATTACTTTACTAGCGTGTGAGATGAGTGCAATTGTACGGTAGTTTGAGCATTCTTTGGCATTGCCTTTCTTTGAGATTGGAATGAAAACTGACCTTTTCCAGTCCTGCAGCTACTGCTGAGGTTTCCAAATTTGCTGGCATATTGAGTGCAACACTTTCACAGCATCATCTTTCAGGATTTGAACTAGCTGAACTGGAATTCCATCACCTCCACTAGCTTTGTTCGTAGTGATGCTTTCTAAGGCCCACTTGACTTCACATTCCAGGATGTCTGGCTCTAGGTGAGTGATCACACCATCGAGATTATCTTGCTCATGAAGCTCTTTTTTGTACAGTTCTTCTGTGTATTCTTGCCACCTCTTCTTAATATCTTCTGCTTCTGTTAGGTCCATACCATTTCGGTCCTTTATCGAGCCCATCTTTGCATGAAATGTTCCCTTGGTATCTCTAATTTTCTTGACGAGATCTCTAGTCTTTCCCATTCTGTTGTTTTCCTCTATTTCTTTGCATTGATCGCTGAGGAAGGCTTTCTTATCTCTCCTTGCTATCCTTTGGAACTCTGCATTCAGATGCTTGTATCTTTCCTTTTCTCCTTTGCTTTTTGCTTCTCTTATTTTCACAGCTATTTGTAAGGCCTCCTTAGACAGCCGTTTTGCTTTTTTGCATTTTTTTTTCTTGGGGATGGTCTTGATACCTGTCTCCTGTACAATGTCATGAACCTCCATCCATAGTTCATCAGGCACTCTATCTATCAGATTTAGTCCCTTAAATCTATTTCTCACTTCCACTGTATAATCATAAGGGATTTGATTGAGGTCATACCTGAATGGTCTACTGGTTTTCCCTACTTTCTTCAATTTAAGTCTGAATTTGCCAATAAGGAGTTCATGATCTGAGCCACAGTCAGCTCAGATGAATTTAACTCAGATGACCATTATATCTACTACTGTGGGCAGGAATCCCTTGGAAGAAATGGAGTAGCCATCATGGTCAACAAAAGAGTCCGAAATGCAGTACTTGGATGCAATCTCAAAAACTATAGAATGATCTCTGTTCGTTTCCAAGGCAAACCATTCAATATCACAGTAATCCAAGCCTATGCCCCAACCAGTAACGCTGAAGAAGCTGAAGTTGAATGGTTCTATGAAGACCTACAAGACCTTTTAGAACTAACACCCAAAAAAGATGTCCTTTTCATTATAGGGGACTGGAATGCAAAAGTAGGAAGTCAAGAAACACCTGGAGTAACAGGCAAATTTGGCCTTGGAGTACAGAATGAAGCAGGGCAAAGACTGATAGAGTTTTGCCAAGAGAACGCACTGGTCATAGCAAACACCGTCTTCCAACAACACAAGAGAAGACTCTACACATGGACATCGCCAGAGGGTCAACACCAAAATCAGATTGATTATATTCTTTGCAGCCAAAGATGGAGAAGCTCTATACAGTCAGCAAAAAAATCCTTCAATAGTTTAGGCCAAAACAAGCTGCCCCTCCCTGACTACCTCCCCCCTCCCCACCCCCAATCTCTCCTACTTTATCTCTTGCCCTTTCAACTCTCTCCACAAACATTTCAGTTTTTTCCATTTCAGGAACTACAACACATTCTCACCTGGAGCCTAAGCACACTCTCTCCCATTTGTCTGGCCAACTCCAGTCCTTCTTCAGAGCTCATGTGTAGCCCTCCTGACGTCTGGGGCAAGTGCTGCCCACGTGTGAGGCAAGTGCCGCTGCTCTGTGCCAGTGTATATGCACCATGGGACCTTCACAGAACTTTCCCCCCGCAACAGGGCACGGAGCGCAGCTCGTTCTAGAGCTCTTTCCATAGGCTGCCTCAGGGAGCACCACGTAACAGGAAGAAGCTTCAGACGGGACCCTGGAGCCCTGGCCATCAGACCGGGGGTTGTTTCACTAGTCTTTCACTGGAGAATACTACTCTTGAGCCAGGGAATGAGAGAGAAGGGAAACAAAGAAACACAACTGAGAAAGAACTTGGCTCAAATTCCACAGCCAGGCCTTGGGGGTACTTGTTTTTACTGTGTCGTGGGGTCTTACCACCCTAACTATGGCTTTCTTGGCTATCTGCTATGCTATTTCCCCTAGAGGAATTTCACTCTGTGCAAACAGTTCTTCTGTGGCTATTTTGGTCAGCTCACCTGGGCCTGAAGCCAGCAACAGTTCCTAGGCCCAGTCCAATTGCCTAGCCTGGAAGAATTCAGAGCTGGTAAGGGAAAGACTAAACCATAGCTGGTTTTAGGAAACTAAGCTGGACCTCAAAGGGAGCTAAGAATGGACTGAGAGAGAAAGGATCAAGAAAGACTCTAAAATACTCTGAGCAAAAAATCCAACAATTAGAATAATCATATAAAAGAGATCAGTAGAAGGAATTTCATTAATTTTCATGAAAAGAGAATAGTTCCAGGTGTGGCTATTGCCAGAGGCAAATAAAGATTGCAGATCCTGTCTCCACCCACTTATTGAGCCCTCCAGTCTTCTCCCAACTTTGACCTCAGCCTCAGCCCACGTGTGTGTCCAGAATTTCATCAAGAAGACTCCCTTTATCAGCCAAGATCCATTATTTCTCTCCTTATCGAACAAAACTCCTCGCAACAGCCACTGTACTTGCTGTCCCTCATTGCTCTCCTTCCAGTCTTTCTTGAACCTGTTCCAGCCAGGTTGCCCCTTTCCATCCACACCACAAAAATCACCTCCCCACCCCTCCACCAGGGACCTCCACTTTCCCAAGCTGGATGGTTAATTCTTAGATCTAGGCTTGTGTTATCTGACAGTTGGCCCCTCTTCCTCCTTGAAATAACATCTTCACTTGGCTTGCAGGGTGGCCTCTTACCCCTCTGGCTGCTTCGTCTAAGATTCCTTGGCTGGGTCTGTCTCTCAAATTCTAAATGCTTAATCTGCTCCAGGGCTCAGTCTTAGGTCCTGTTTTTTTTCTGTCTACACCTGTTTGTTGGGGGATTTCATCTAGTCTGGTAGCTTTAGAAACCAATCATATATATAGGTTCATACAGACCTAGTCCGGGCTTCCCTGGTGGTTCAGTGCTAAAGAATCTGCCTGGAATGCAGGAGACACAGTTTCGATCACTAAGTCGGCAAGATCCCCTGGAGAAGAATATGGCAACCCACTCCAGTATTCTTGCCTGGAAAATCCCATGGACAGAGAAATCTGATGGGCTATACGTTCCATGGGATTGCAAGAGCCGGACACAACTTAGTGACTAAACCACCACAGTCCTGATGACTCCTAAACATGTATTCAGACTTGTATATCTTGACTGCCTACTGTTATCTCCACTTGGATGTACTGGTAAGCAACTCAAACCTGCCCTAGCCCCAAAAAGGGCTCCTGTTAGCTCCCTAATTCCGTGCCTCCTTCAAACTTCCCCGGGGCAGTGAATGGAACTCCACTTTTTCAGCTATTCAGCCCTAAAACCTTGGGAGTCACCCTCGATCTTTCTTTTTTCCACTCTGTGTTAGTTGCTCAGTCCTGTTGGACTCTTTTGTGTCCTCATGGACTGTAGCCTGCCAGGCTCCTCTGTCCATGGAATTTTCCAGGCAAGAATACTGGAATGGGTAGCCATTCCCTTCTCCAGGGGATCTTCCCGACCCAGGGACTGAACCCGGGTCTCCGCATTGCAGGCAGATTCTTTACTGTCTTAGTCACTAGGGAAGCCCACTCTCTACTTGTCAAGAAACACTTGAGCTCTATCTTCAAAATATATACAGAATCTGACTGCTTTCACAACCACTTCTTTTTATTACCCAGGTTCAGGTCCCCATCATCTCTCGCTTGGATAACTGTGAAAGTCTCCTAGCTGGGCTTCTGACTTTGTCCCTGCTGGTTTTATTCTCAACCAGCATCCCGAGACCCATCAAACTTAAATGCAATCCTGTTACTCCTCTGCTCAGAGTCCCTGCTACTGCTATTGCTGCTAAGTCGCTTCAGTCGTGTCCGACTCTGTGCGACCCCATAGACGGCAGCCCACTAGGCTCCTCTGTCCCTGGGATTCTCCAGGCAAGAATACTGGAGTGGGTTGCCATTTCCTTCTCCAATGCATGAAAGTGAAAAGTCAAAGTGAAGTCGCTCAGTCATGCCTGACTCTTAGCGACCCCATGGGCTGGAGCCTACTAGGCTCCTCCGTCCATGGGATTTTCCAGGCAAGAGTACTGGAGTGGGGTGCCACTGCATACTATCGCCCAGTCAAATTAAGAGTCAAAGTCCACACCACAACACATAAGGGGTCCATGTGACCTCTCTGACTTAGCTGTCACTCTCTCTCACTCACCGCTTAGGCCATGCTGGCCTCCCTGCTATTCCAGTACATGCCAGCTAGGGCCCCTCTTCAGGGCCTTTGTACTCACTGTTCTCTCTGCTTGAGTTCTTACCGTCTCCCCTCCACAGATTGTTGTTTAGTCGCTAGGTCATGTCCAAATCTTGACGACCCCATGGACTCCCCAGATTAAGCCTGGCTCAATCCCTCCCATCCCTCCTTCAGGGTTTTCTCAAACTCCCTTCTCTGACAGCCCTACGTAAACCATACCCCTCATGTTCTCCTGTCCTCTATTCAGTTTTCCCCTTAGCACTTCTTATTGTCTGATATCCACTAGTTACTTCATGTCTTCTACCAGATGTACCTTCCTTACCTACTGGCAAGGAAGACACTTCATATATAGAAAACCCACAGATCTGCATGTCCTGGCACTAGGTGCTGGCATCCACTCACCAGGTCAGCTCAGCCGATCCAATCGCAGAAGGAACTCAAGTCTGCCGGTCACCTCACATGGGGACAAGTCTATGTGTGGACCAGCACAGTCGAGTCTTTCTCCTGGACAGAAACCTCAGACGTGCACCTCATCACTACACACCAGATGCCGCATCTCAATGCCTCTTTCAATGAACAGGTACTGGGGAGAAATTCTTTCACAAGTGAGTTAAGACGATGCGGGTCCCTGCTGTCTGAAGACCTCTTATCTGTCTCCACCCTGCAGCTCTCTCCTGAAAATGGGACCGTATCATTTGCTAGCTCGCATCCTATCAGACTGGAAAGGACCCTAGAGAAGTGAGTGGGGACATGGGACAGCCAGCAGGGGGTGGTGAGAAAGAGTCCCAGGCAACGGTACAAAAATACTGGGCCTCAGAACACTGCCAAAAACAGGAAAGAAGAAACCAAGACACACTTTTTCCCCTCTAAAGAATATCATTATGTACAAACTTTATGTACATGCTTTCTCTGCTTTGACACATTTGTGAGTCACTCTGTACATTCGTCTGGGACATAACTGGTTAAAGTTAGTGGTGACTTCATTTCCCCTGGGACGAGACAGTCACCATTTATTCTTCTGATGGCTGGGAAATGTTTGGGTCTGTTCTGAGGCTAGTCTGAGAAGACTTCCAGTTAGACACTAGCTGGGGGCAGAAATAGTCCACATCCAATCACACGGCCCTGCCTGCCGTCTCTTCCTCCCTATTCACACCCTCTGAAAGGCGGCTTTGTGGTTCCACCGAGTCCCCTAGGAGAGATAACAAACACTCCACAGAGGAAGCTCTAGAAAGAGGACATTTGGGAGTGTGCAGGCCAGTGCCTGCTGCTTTCTGAGCCGTTTTCACTGCGTGGCTGGGATGAAGAGACCACCTAACAGCCTCAATCATGGCTTGGGGACAGATGCATCCAGTGAGGTGGGGCTTCTGGCTAGAGACAACATGCAGTGCTGATGCGGAAACAAACTGTAGCTCAGGGGAATGAGATGGGCAAAGGGAGGATTCCGTTGGGTCTGCAAGCACCTTCTTCCTGTGCCAAACAGCTCTGACGTCTCAACGTTGCTTGGAGTTGCTCACAGAGGGTAAACTGAGAAGCAGCAAAACTGAGCACTTTGTTCTTTGTACTCCTCTGCTCCTGAGCAGCACTCATCTCCCAAGAGCACGCCAGCTTGAAGGCCAAGCTGATGAGAAGCAACCCCCCAGGCCAGTGGGGGCCTCAGAATACCCAGGAGAGTGTAAGCCAGACGAGCAGTGGAAGTGGCAGCGTCCCCAAGCTGCCAGAGCTGATTCAGCTTGCTTCTGGGCTCGCTTCTCACCTTGAGTGAGGCAATACAAAAACCCGTTTTCCATTTCGGAATCCTGTCAACTGGAACAAATCCACCAGTGGGAGCATCTTCACAAGGGCAATCTCTAACCTCTTTCCTACTCAAACAGATAGTGCCCTTGAATTAGCACTGCCCCACATTTTCACCTTCTTCATTCATCTTTCCACCCAGCTTCAACAGACAACTGGCAAACTGACAGCAAAGTGAGACCCTCCCCGCCCTGAGGTCTCCAGGAGAATGCTGCTAGCCAAGGAAAGATCTGATAACCGAAGAAGTAGTTCTTAACAGAGAAAAGTGACTCTGAACTATGTTTCAGAAATACAAAGATCTAAGTGCTGACTCTGTGTAGAAAGGAATAAAGAAAAAGTTCTTTTTCCTTCCTTCAATAGAAGGAAGTCACTTGAGGAGATCCATGTGGATTCAAAACAAAAGCAAAGCAAAAACAAAAAAGCATCAACAAATGCATTCCATAATGATATCCACTTCTTAGCCCATCTTGGCCTCCAGCCCAGCTGGTTTAGAACTTGCTGGGAAGACATTCACAAATCCAGTTAAGCTGCTCAAAGGGAAACTCCAGATATAACACCCAATACACTAATAAGAAAATACTAGAGTGCCTCCGAATAGATTTTGCTCTAAGTCTGCAGCTCACGAAGTTTCAGATTGGACAATGTAATCATTTAAACTCAGAAGTACTCATATCTCTACATTTTCTGATACTCTATGCACCCTTTAAAGCAGTTTTTCTCTGCACCTTTCATTCTGTGGCCATTGTCTATCTCCTGCAAAATAATTCCTAAATTTTTCAATCTCTCGACATAAAGCTTCCAATTTGTGTGTTGACAGAAAACAAAGGAGGTAACATTACATCTTAGAAGAATATGTTACATTTCATCATAGAAATGTGGGTGAGCAAGGTCTATAAGATTGCTAAACCCAAGCCAACACTAGGGTCTACTGGTTAGCTGCAACAAGCTTAAATGTTTTCAAAAAGGCCTTGGTTGGGCAATCCTTGCGTAAAGCAAGCTTGTGAATGATCATATACCTATAGCGAAAGCAACTGTTTAGGCTACAAGAGACTGTGCAACTTCTCCAAAACGCTACTATTCACCAACAGAAGAACTAGAAATTTCAAGGCCAAAGATATCAAAATGAATTGTCCTCTCTGCTGTTATGCCAGGAGGCTCCTTTACCCAGACATTTGCCAGAATCTTCTTAACGCTTCTTCTCTCCTCTGACAGGCCTGCAGAGGCCCAAACTTAATAGAATCTGAGAGAAAAGAGCCTATCGGTCTATAAGAAGCCAAATAGTGAGGCCAAACTCTTTCTCCTGGCATCAGTTCTCCCTGCAGAGCTGTGAAGTGACGCTCCAATGATGAACTAACTCTACTTGGGTCTCCTTGACAAAGAGACCATGTCTTTACAAGCCTAGCCCAGAGGGTTCATAATTATGTCAGACCAGCTTTTTTTTTTTTCTCATTGTTGCTGCTTTTAAACAAAGAGGTTAAGCCTCTGTATAACCTAGTGGAAGAACCAGAATTAGAAAACTTACCAATCACCCCAGCCAATGAGAATCCATTTCCAACAGGTATTAATGCCTGTTAGAAGCCACTGGTCTGACAGAGTGTGGTCCACTGGAGAAGGGAATGGCAAACCACTTCAGTATTCTTACCTTGAGAACCTCATGAACAGTATGAAAAGGCAAAATGGTAGGATACTGAAAGGGGAACTCCCCAGGTCGGTAGGTGCCCAATATGCTACTGGAAATCAGTGGAGAAATAACTCCAGAAAGAATGAAGGGATGGAGCCAAAGCAAAAACAATACCCAGTTGTGGATGTGACTGGTAATAGAAGCAAGGTCCGATGCTGTACAGAGCAATATTGCATAGGAACCTGGAATGTCAGGTCCATGAATCAAGGCAAATTGGAAGTGGTCAAACAGGAGACGGCAAGAGTGAACATCGATATTCTAGGAATCAGCAAATTAAAATTGACTGGAATGGGTGAATTTAACTCAGATGACCATTATATCTACTACTGCGGGCAGGAATCCCTTAGAAGAAATGGAGAAGCCATCATGGTCAACAAAAGAGTCCGAAATGCAGCACTTGGATGCAATCTCAAAAACGACAGAATGATCTCTGTTCGTTTCCAAGGCAAACCATTTGATATCACAGTAATCCAAACCTACACCTCAACCAGTAACACTGAAGAAGCTGAGTGGTTCTATGAAGACCTACAAGACCTTTTAGAACTAACACCCAAAAAAGATGTCCTTTTCATTACAGGGGACTGGAATGCAAAAGTAGGAAGTCAAGGAACACCTGGAGTAACAGGCAAATTTGGCCTTGGAGTATGGAATGAAGCAGGGCAAAGGTTAATAGAGTTTTGCCAAGAGAACGCACTCACTGGTCATAGCAAACACCCTCTTCCAACAACACAAGAGAAGACTCTACCCATGGACATCACCAGATGGTCAACACCGAAATCAGACTGATTATATTCTTTGCAGCCAAAGATAGAGAAGCTCTATACAGTCAGCAAAAACAAGACCAGGAGCTGACTGTGGCTCAGATCATGAACTCCTTATTGGCAAATTCAGACTTAAATTGAAGAAAGTGGGGAAAACCACTAGACCATTCAGGTATGACCTCAATCAAATCCCTTATGATTATACAGTGGAAATGAGAAATAGATTTAAGGGACTAAATCTGATACAGTGCCTGATGAACTATGGACGGAGATTTGTGACACTGTACAGGAAACAGGGATCAAGACCATCCCCAAGAAAAAGAAATGCGAAAAAGCAAAACGGCTGTCTGAGGAGGTCTTACAAATAGCTGTGAAAATAAGAGAAGCGAAAAGCAAAGGAGAAAAGGAAAGATACAAGCATCTGAATGCAGAGTTCCAAAGAATAGCAAGGAGAGATAAGAAAGCCTTCCTCAGCGATCAATGCAAAGAAATAGAGGAAAACAACAGAATGGGAAAGACTAGAGATCTCGTCAAGAAAATTAGAGATACCAAGGGAACATTTCATGCAAAGATGGGCTCAATAAAGGACCGAAATGGTATGGACCTAACAGAAGCAGAAGATATTAAGAAGAGGTGGCAAGAATACACAGAAGAACTGTACAAAAAAGAGCTTCACGACCCAGATAATCACGATGGTGTGATCACTCACCTAGAGCCAGACGTCCTGGAATGTGAAGTCAAGTGGGCCTTAGAAAGCATCACTACGAACAAAGCTAGTGGAGGTGATGGAATTCCAGTTCAGCTAGTTCAAATCCTGAAAGATGATGCTGTGAAAGTGTTGCACTCAATATGCCAGCAAATTTGGAAACCTCAGCAGTAGCCACAGGACTGGAAAAGGTCAGTTTTCATTCCAATCCCAAAGAAAGGCAATGCCAAAGAATGCTCAAACTACCGCACAATTGCACTCATCTCACACGCTAGCAAAGTAATGCTCAAAATTCTCCAAGCCAGGCTTCAGCAATATGTGAACCATGAACTTGCAGATGTTCAAGCTGGTTTTAGAAAAGGCAGAGGAACCAGAGATCAAATTGCCAACATCCGCTGGATCATGAAAAAAGCAAGAGAGTTCCAGAAAAACATTTATTTCTGCTTTATTGACTATGCCAAAGCCTTTGATTGTGTGGATCACAAGAAACTGTGGAAAATTCTGAAAGAGATGGGAATACCAGACCACGTGACCTGCCTCTTGAGAAAGCTATATGCAGGTAAGGAAGCAACAGTTAGAACTGGACATGAAACAAGAGACTGGCTCCAAATAGGAAAAGGAGTACGTCAAAGCTGTGTATTGTCACCTTGTTTATTTAACTTCTATGCAGAGTACATCATGAGAAACGCTGGGCTGGAAGAAGCACAAGCTGGAATCAAGATTGCCGGGAGAATATCAATAACCTCAGATATGCAGATGACACCACCCTTATGGCAGAAAGTGAAGAGGAACTAAAAAGCCTCTTGATGAAAGTGAAAGACAGGGAAAAAGTTGGCCTAAAGCTCAACATTCCGAAAACTAAGATCGTGGCATCTGGTCCCATCACTTCATGGGAAATAGATGTGGAAACAGTGGAAACAGTGTCAGACTTTATTTTGGGGGGGCTCCAAAATCACTGGAGATGGTGATTGCAGCCATGAAATTAAAAGATGCTTACTCCTTGAAAGGAAAGTTATTGAAAAGCAGAGATATTACTTTGCCAACAAAGGTCCGTCTAGTCAAGGCTATGGTTTTTCCAGTGGTCATGTATGGATGTGGAAGTTGGACTGTGAAGAAAGCTGAGTGCCGAAGAATTGATGCTTTTGAACTGTGGTGTTGGAGAAGACTCTTGAGAGTCCCTTGGACTGCAAGGAGATCCAACCAGTCCATCCTAAAGGAGATCAGTCTTGGGTGTTCACTGGAAGGACTGTTGCTGAAGCTGAAACTCCAATGCTTTGGCCACCTCATGCGAAGAGTTGACTCATTGGGAAAGACTCTGATGCTGGGAGGGATTGGGGGCAGGAGGAGAAGGGGACGATAGAGGATGAGATGGCTGGATGGTATCACCGACTCGACGGACATGAGTTTGAGTGAACTCCAGGAGTTGGTGATGGACAGGGAGGCCTGGCATGCTGTGATTCATGGGGTCGCAAAGAGTCAGACACGACTTAGTGACTGAACTGAACTGAGAAGCCACTGGAACACTGACATCATCAGCCCAATTGATAGGCTGTCTAACAGATTCGCCCCCTTCATTGCACACAAGAATTTAAAACAAAACAAGACACTGCAGTTATATTCATTATTGCAGACAACAGGTTTCTTTATGCTATCAAATCTAAATTACTCCTATGGTGTGGATTCTACCATCATTCCCTTCAAAGCCTACGAGCTGGCCAACACCCTAAATGTTCTAGCCTGAAAAATCATCCAAAATACCAACTCAACACTTAGTCCTCCACTGTCATACTTAATGCCTTCCGAGGTACAGCATGCAAGGTTACTGCATGCCAGTGTACTGCCCAACAGTCATCACTCTTCTATCTGCAATCAAACCCGTGTAATGGTGACCATGGGTCAATTCACTGTTTAAAGCGGATTTACCAGTTCCTCCCTCCCTTTCTCTAAGAAAGCAACAGATAAGTGAGCAAGAAGTAGTCTCAGAAGAAGACACAAACTTCGGGATAATATGCACTGAGAAAAGCCAGACTGAGGCGCCCTGGATCAAGTTAATTAAGAAACAATTAAACACGACAGTATCTTGGAATCAAAACCAAGGAATGCCGTGAGGACAGGTTTCTCAACTGCTCAGAGGAGAAGACACAATTCCTTTTCATCTAAAATTAGAAAGCCACCCAGAACATAAACCAAGAAGCATGGGTAGAAGGCTGAGAATCATAAGCTAGCAATGGGCATGGAGGTGGGGTGGAGGAAGAAAGTAAATATCCATATTGTTTTACTTCTTCTGTTATTCATTAGGTTTGCTCCTGGCCTTTGGGATTCGGCAGTTCCACCCTCCCCACACCCATGGGATATCAGGCAACAGGCTGGGAGCTCTGTCCACAAGTTCTTAAACGTCTCACAATTCTGCTAAGCGTTGGCAGATATCTAGCTGGAAGCTCAAAGATGCAAGTGAAAATATTAAAAGGTTTCCGCCCACTCCTCAGCCTAAGGCGAGAGGTCATCTACTTAGGGAGTGCCCTTGTGTGTCCTGATACCATCTCTAGACTTTCTACCCAGAGAACTACGTTGGCTTCCACGCCCATCAGTGCCCATGTGTTGGCGCCGTCGGAATTTCAAGTATTCCCCCGCCCCTCTCTGCAGTCGGGAGAACACTGAATCGCTGGTGGGCACCTAGAGTCAGAATGCAAGAGGGTCCCGGAACACAGGACAAGCGCACAGGGAGCCGACCGCCTCCTCAGAGCAGACCCAGGCAACGTCCCCGGGCCGGGAAACACTCAGGTGGGCCGGCGACCAGGCAGACGGGGTGCCAGGTTTGCCCTGGGTGCCCGCTCCTCTCGCCAGCCCCGGAAGCGCCTCCCTCCCGCCTAGCGGGCTCCGAGGGGGCGGGGAGTCGAACGCCCCCTTCCGGGTGCCTCCGCCTGGCTGGCCAGCCCCGCTCCTCCTCCGGGCGGGAATCCTCCCTCCCCGCCCCTACCGGAGCCGGGCCCCGGCGCCAGGTCCGGCCCCAGGGGGGAACCCCCAGTCCCGGCTCCCTCTCCCTGCGGCCTCTGCCCGTCTTCCCGACCCTTGAGAGCCGGGAAGACCCCGCCGGCAGCGGTCAGGACCCACCGCTCATTACGACATCTTCCTCCCTGGCCTCCGCCGCCTCCGCCGCCACCGAGAGCCTGACACCGCCCGCCTAGCACCCGCCAATCCCGGAGCCTGCCATCGCCCGAGCGACGGCAGCGTTCACCAATAAGAGCTCGGTACATTGGGGACCGACAGCACTATCAACCAATCAAAGAGAGGCATCTAGAGCGACGTTGGTTTGGCCAATAGACCTGTGAAATGTCACTGACGGACGGTAGAGGGCACCAACCGGAAGCTTACTGAAGAGTGAACGACATGTTCGCCAGCCAACTGAAGGGAGGCAAAGTCCCACCTACCAGGTGGTTGATGGACAGCAACAGGAAGCTAGATGGGGAGGGGCTTAGCTAAGGAGTGGTTTTGTATTGGTCGTGGTTGACCTTCCACCCACCTTTAATCCAGAAGATGAGTGATAGATCTGCCCTAAAACCAATCAAAAGTCCTCAGGGTGAGGCCGACAAATGCCCTATAAATAGAATCTACTTTGATCCTAAATCCAGCGTCGCCCTGGTGTGGTAGGGGTGTCTCGCACTTCTGCTGTTCAACCCGTTGCCTGGTGAGTTGAAAGCCACCAGCCTTTTATTCAATTTTTTATCTTTCATCGCTTCTGAAGAGGGAAGTGAGCCTCCAGGCGACTTTGTCAGTGAGACATTGGCAGCAGGCACAATAGCGGGAGTTGGGGCTGCGTGACACTTCTCAAAGTATTTTCACCGTCTCAGTTCAAATCCCTCACAATCCTCTCCTGGTTATTGCATCAACCTGCCAACGTGGGCATCAGAATCACCTGAAGCTCTCTAAAAGATTCTAGGACTGCCTCTTGTGTCCGGCGCAAAAAAATGCATTATAGAAATATAGACATTATAGACAGAAATATGCATTCTAACGAGCGCCTCTGGTGGACAGAATTGGCCTCTGCCCCCACTTACCTCCTTGAATGAAGTGCTGTTAGTACAGCACTTGGCAGGCGCGACCTGGGTAGGTTTATCTTCCCTATAAGATGTGTAACTTTGGAACGCGTTAGTGAGAAGGAATCCACTCTGGTGTCAGACCAGCCTGGGTTCGAAACTCGCACGGCCTACTTACAAGAGAGGTAGGGTACCGAAACTCCGTGCATCTTAATGTCCTCATCTGTGAAATGAGGCTGCTCACACCTACACCTTAGAGCAGGACTTTACTTTTTTTTTTTTTTATCATAACCCCACAGTGAGAAATACATTTGCATTCTCACCCAGTACACTTATACTCCTGTGAGTGTATGATAAAATTTTACAGAAACAATACTTACCCTTCCTACCATGATCCACTGATGTTTTCTGTCTTGTCCTATCTTTTTCTTTCTTCCCTCCCTCCCTCCCTCCTTTCCTTTTTTTTTTTTTTAAATATTGAAGTCTAGTTGATTTACAGTATTGTGTTAGTTTCAGGTGTATAGCACAGTGATTCAGATATATATATGTGTGTGTGTGTTTGTATTCCTTTTCAGAAGGAATGTATTCCTTCTGAAATACATACACAGTGTGTGTGTATTCTTTTCCCTCATAGGTTACTACAAGTTACTGAGTATAGTTCCCTATGCTATACAGTAGGTCCTTATTGGTTATCTATTTTATATATGCATGCATGTTCAGTTGCTGAGTTGTGTATGACTCTGCGACCCCATTGACCAGGCTCCTCTGTCCGTGGGATTCTCCAGGCAAGAATACTGGAGTGGGTTGCCATTTCCTTCTCCATGGGATCTTCTCAAACCAGGGATCAAACCCACATCTACTGCATTGGCAGGCGGATTCTTTACCACTGCACCACCAGGGAAGTTGTTATTTTATATATAGTAGTGAAAGTGTTAGTTGCTGAGTCATGTCCAATTCTTTGCGACCCTGTGGACTGTAGCCCATGGGGGCTCCTCTGTCCGTGGAATTCTCCAGGCAAGAATACTGGAGTGGGTAGCCATTCCCTTCTCCAGGCGATCTTCCCAACCCAGGAGTCATACCCAGGTCTCCTGCATTGCAGGCAGATTTATTACCATCTGAGCCACCAGGGAAGCCCTATGTGTATATGTTAATCCCAACCTCCTCCTATTTTATCCCTTCCCTTACTTTCTTTTCTTGATCATGACCAGCAGTTTGAATAACATTATCATGAAGGGTTGATGTAATAAAATACAGAGCAGTATGCCCAGTATATTGTAATTGTTGAATAATTGTTACTAGTCTCTTCCAGGCTATCCCTTTGAAAAAAATAGGACTTCCAAAGAATTCACTTTTTCAGTTAAGATCCTTCATTGGCTCCCTTCGCCCTTCTGGATAAAAAGTCCATACTCCTTTCTAGGCAAACAATGGCCTTCACACTCTTTGTGTACCTTTCATGTTTCATCTCCCTCTGCCATCCTATTCTCTTTCCATAATCCTACCTTTTTGCCTCAAGAAAAGGTTCCACAGTACCTAAACACATACTCCTCTATTTCCTGTCTTACTTTTTCCTTCCTTTTTCCTGGTAAACTCCTATGCATCCTTCAAGAACCTGCTCCAAGTTTGATCTCCTGCTAAGCCAGAGCCTTTTCCTTCTCTGGGCTGTTCTTGGCACAGGCAAAGGGCTTCACTCTCTCACACTGCATTACCCACTTTCATTCTTCTGACTTTTGACTGTGGACTGCCGTGGAAGTTTTGAGGCCAGTACTAGAAGACTGGCAAGAAATGTATGCTGAGCTAAAGAATGAATATTTGCATACAATTACATCTACATATGACTTGTTTATGTAGACCGTACATTCTGTTCCCATGCCATTATTCAAGGTAAGATTGCTTCACTTTTGAGCCAAGGACTCCACCCGGGTTCCATGAGTCAGCTACTTTAGGGTGCAGGGATTTGAGGGGCGAGGTGGGGTTGAATTTCCTGCTGGGCTGCTGCCAAACCTCTTGTGAGATGAAGGCTGGGGCTGCTGTGCTTCTTCCACCCCAGAAGCCCCGTCATGAAGCCAGCAGAGCAGGAGGGATTTGCATGTGTGGGTAGTGGGCAGGGTGCAAAAACTCCGAAGAATTTGGCAGCAGTTTTGAGTAGTTTAAATGGTTCTTTCCTTTAAAGACCACCATGTTTCTTGTTTCCACCAAAGGTACAGCTGAGGAAGGGGGTACCTGCCATGGAGAGGACCCCCTTGTACTTTTGCCTGGACCCTTGGAGTCTTTGAGCCTCACTTACAACACACTAAAGCCATCACACAGTTTCTCTTCCCACAGACCGCTTCCCACAGATGGCCCCCAGACTCTACAGAGAGGACAGGCAAGGTTGCCAGCTCCTAATGCCTGCTTTCCCCTGGCTGCTCTTTAGATTCACTGCTGCTGCTGCTAAGTCGCTTCAGTCGTGTCCGACTCTGTGCGACCCCATAGACGGCAGCCCACCAGGCTCCCCCATCCCTGGGATTCTCCAGGCAAGAACACTAGAGATTGTTTAATAAATTCTAAACCATGGCCAAGAAAATCAGTATCTCTGGGGGTGCAACCCTGGTGAGGGTATTAAGTTCCTCAGGTTATTCCAACAGGCAGCTAAATTAGAGAACTGCTTGTCAGCCCAAAGATGTTTTCTGGTGGGGGTCCTCAGGTAAACCACTATGAATAGTCTATAACCTCCACCTGTACCCATTCCTGTCCCTCTTCCTGAGTTTCTCCCCTGCCCATCCTACCTGCTTCGATCTCCACAGAGCCAGGGCAGACAGGTGGTTCCAGCTGCAGGTCTCAGCATCAACCAGGAGAAGAATCTCTTCCATGGGTGCGTCTGGACATAGCTTCTCCTTTGGTGATACCTGCCTTATTTCCAACCACTTTCAGCCTCTTCCTGCTCTAAGTTGTCACTTTCTCCCCATTTCTAACTTGTAAAGTTAACCTTTTCTCCACCGCTAAAGTCCCTCTATTTGTCTTGTCCACCACAGCACCTTCCACTCCCAGCACATTGCTTGATATATAGCCGGTGCATGGTACATGCTTGTTGACTGACTGAATGACTGTGTCTGGAGGAGTCCTTGGGCCTAGAAAAGAAAACAAAGGCCCTTGCTAAACCATCTAACTTCCGGGAAAACAAAACCGAACTTTTAAGTCCCACCCTGGTGCTCCGGGCTGGTTGCATCTACCTGGGACTTAACCACCCCCTGCCCAAAACTTCCCGCCCCCTGTTCAACTACAAATGCCATCTCAACCAAAGATTACCCAAAACGTCCCGCCTGATAACATTTCCCTTATCACTTCCACAAACCTCCCTTTAAATATGAAGCCTCCCTGATCCCTCTGGCGCTCAGCCTTAGGCCGACTGTCGCCCCTCCTTGCCTGAATAAAGGTAACCTACCTCCATTGAGGTTGTCTCTCCTTTTCTGCCTCAGCTGAACTATACCTTCCATTTTTGGTGCTGAAACCCGGGAGAGGGCACGGCACTCCTGTGTCCTGTCGCTCTCGCTCACTCGCTCGCTCTCGCTCTCACTCTCCCTCTCGTTGTTTCCCCTGTTGCTGGAATCTGGAAACGTGAACTCACTTTCTGCCAAGGCTCATAAGTTCCCCTCAGGGATGCCTAGTGCCTTTGTGAGTGGTGCAAGCCTTGTCCTAAGGCTTTATTGGTGCTTTATGTACCCACAGGCCTCCGGCTCTATCCCCTTCTCTCTCTCTCTCTGACAGCCTCCGGAATAGGGAACTCTTGCCATTCGACTGCTCTACATGCAACACTCCACTCAAGCCGGCCCCTAGATTAAGGTAAGATCTGGATGGTGTTCTAGAGGCACCCTAGAACCCAGTCCTCTCCGGGTCCTGGGGACCCGTGGCCTAAGGCCACTCTGTAAGCAACCGTGGGGGATGCACCTCGACACAGAGCTCTCTTTTCATAATTCCTATTGTTATGGATGACAACTTGAACTCCCAATAGGAGTCTCTGCTTGCCTTTCAATTATGGGGTCTGGCCAGTCTGTCCCAAAAGATTCCCCTCTGGCCTGTGTTCTCAAAAATCTCAAACCACTCTTACTCACTGAACTTAAAGCTAACCGCTTAAAACAACTCTGTATACAGATCTGGCCTCAATACCAATTGGACAGTCAAGACCACTGGCCTGAATTTTGCACATTTGACTTTAACATTCTTCAAAATCTCACCGACTTCCCTAAACGGAATGGCAAGTGGGAATGGCAAGTGGTCGGAGGTCCCACATGCCAAAGCCTTTTAGGCCCTTCGGAGCAGGCCCTCCCTATGCAAGGCCTGCTCCACCCACGAGGTCCTTCTATGCAGCTTGTCTCCCAAACAAAAGGGCTCTTCTTCAATTAACCCCCTATGGTGCCTTCCTCACCCCTGGAGTTTGACCCCACTGACGAGCCCCCTCCCTACCAGCCACACCTCCGACCCTCTCCTTCCCCTTCATCCAACTCACCTACTGACTCCGAAACCTCTCCTGACTCTCCCTCAACCCCACTACCGCATCTTCCCAACCCGACCCCTTCCCTCCGCCCCGCCCCACCCCCCCACCACAAGGTCAGTACCCACAGAGTCAGTACATGTTTCCCCTGAGAGAGGTGGCAGGACCAGACGGCCCCACCCGAATCCACGTGCCATTTTCATTGTCAGACATGAGCCAGATAGAAGAAAAGTTAGGATCATTTTCTGTAAATCCTGCCAGATACAGAAAAGAATTCCTGAGACTCTCCAAGACCTATAACCTCACATAGAGTGACGTATATTATATCCTAAATGCCACTCTCACCCCAGATGGAAAAGACCATATCTGGCAAGCAGCAAAAGCCCATGCTGATCACTTACATAACCAAGACCTGGATAGCCCAGCTGCTGATGAGGCGGTCCCTCAGTTAGATCCCCGCTGGACGTACCAGCCCAGTGACCCAGGTATCAGGAGACTCAATCATGATTACCTGCCTTCTAGAAGGAATGCAGAAAAATACTCCTATACATGTCAGTTATGATAAAGTCAGGGAAGTCACCCAAGGGGCGGACGAAAATCCAGCCTTATTCTTGGCATGCCTCACAGAGGCAGTCCAGAAGTATACTAACCTAGATATCACCACCCCTGCTGGGTTACTGTACCTTCATGTTCAGTTCATCAGCCAGTCCGCCCCTGACACTAGACGCAAGCTTCGACAACTAGAGAAGGGCCCTGAGACCGCCCACAAAGAGACCTTCTAGAATTAGCCTTCAAGGTGTTCAATAATAGGAAGAGGCTACCAGAGAAAAAGACCGTGAGAGAAAAGCTAAATATGCCTTTTTGGTGGCAGCAATTAAGGGAAGAGATCAGCCTGGCCCAAGTCATCCTAGGCCGGGGCTTAAGACCCACCCCCCTGGACCCTGCTTCCAATGCAACCAGTCAGGACACTGGGCAAAGACATGCCCAAACCCACGGCCCCCGACAAAAGCATACCCAAACTGTGGTTATTTGGGACACTGGAAAATGGACTGTCCCCAGGGACGCCCTCGCACTCCTGGGGAGGACCCCACCTCCCAGACCTGGAGAATGTAATGTCCACAGGGATGCCCTGGAACCCCTGGAGAGATCTCCACTTCTCCCCAGAACCCCAGCATAACCCTACGAGAGTTGTTCCAATGACGGGACCTGGGTTCCAGCCCCCCAGCCCATGTCCTGGACACAAGCTTGGAACTTAGGGTAGACGGGGTAGTGGCTGGTGAAAAGACCTCCTTTATAGTAGACACTGGAGCCACTTTCTCTCTCAACTTCCTACTCTGGCCCAACTCAAGACTCAGAACTCACAATAAAGGGGGTCTCTGGAGAAACCTATATGCAGGTCAGGAAGCAACAGTTAGAACTGGACATGGAACAACAGACTGGTTCCAAATAGGAAAAGGAGTACATCAAGGCTGTGTATTGTCACCCTGCTTATTTAACATATGCAGAGTGCATCATGAGAAACACTGGGCTGGAAGAAGCACAAGCTGGAATCAAGATTACCGGGAGAAATATTAATAACCTCAGATATGCAGATGACACCACCCTTATGGCAGAAAGTGAAGAGGAACTCAAAAGCCTCTTGATGAAAGTAAAAGTGGAGAGTGAAAAAGTTGGCTTAAAGCTCAACATTCAGAAAATGAAAAAAAAAAAAGAAAATGAAGAGCATGGCATCTGGTCCCATCACTTCATGGGAAATAGATGGGGAAACAGTGGAAACAGTGTCAGACTTTATTTTTTTGGGCTTCAAAATCACTGCAGATGGTGATTGCAGCCATGAAATTAAAAGACGCTTACTCCTTGGAAGGAAATTTACGACGAACCTAGATAGCATATTAAAAAGCAGAGACATTACTTTGCCAACAAAGGTCCATCTAGTCAAGGCTATGGTTTTTCCAGTGGTCATGTATGGATGTGAGAGTTGGACTGTGAAGAAAGCTGAGCACCGAAGAATTGATGCTCTTTAACTGTGGTGTTGGAGAAGAAGACACTTGAGAGTCCCTTGGACTGCAAGGAGATCCAACCAGTCCATTCTAAAGGAGATCAGCCCTGGGTGTTCTTTGGAAGGAATGATGCTAAAGCTGAAACTCCAATACTTTGGCCACCTCATGTGAAGAGTTGACTCATTGGAAAAGACCCTGATGCTGGGAGGGATTGGGGGCAGGAGGAGAAGGGGACAACAGAGGATGAGATGGCTGGATGGCATCACCAACTCGATGGACATGAGTTTGGGTAAACTCCAGGAGTTGGTGATGGACAGGGAGGTCTGGCGTGCTGCGATTCATGGGGTCGCAAAGAGTCGGACACGACTGAGCAACTGAACTGGAGTTCCCTTAAGGCCAAAAATCAGCCCTCCATTACTCTGTCAGTTTGGAAAATCGACCCTCATACACTCATTCCTCATAATGACTCAGTGTCCCATGGCACTCCTAGGGAGAGATTTGTTATCCAAATTGGGGGTCTTTATTATCATACCCCACCTCTATAGAGTCTCTATATTCTGCATGAAGATGGCACCTGGACTGTCCCTATCCTTCACCCCTGACCTTCCCATGGATCTACCCGCCTTAGACCCCCAAGTCTGGGACACTGATCACCCATCCATAGCCAAACATCATCCCCCACTCCACATTACCCTAAAAGACCCCTCGACTATAATCACCCAACAACAGTACTCTCTTACCCCGGAGGCCCACAAGGGACTTAAGCCTATCATAGACCATCTTCTTCAAGTCTCCATCTTAATTCCTACCGATTCACCACACAACACCCCTAATTCTAGCAGTAAGGAAGGGACCAAACTCTTGGAGACTGGTCCAGGATCTGCGAAAAATCAATGAGGCCATCATGCCGACATTCCCAGTAGTCCCTAACCCTTACACCCTTCTGTCTGCCATACCCCCGACTGCAACCCACTTCACAGTATTAGATTTCAAAGACGCCTTTTTCACCATCCCCCTCCACACCCTCTCCCAACCCCTTTTTGCCTTCACCTGGCAAGACCCCAAGACTCATGTTTCCCTACAACTAACATGGACAGTTCTCCCCCAGGGGTTCAGAGACAGCCCCCACTTTTTTGGACAGTCTTTACAAAAGGACCTACAGACACTCGACCTAGCCCCGAGTCATCTCCAATACGTGGATGACCTCCTCCTTTGTAGCCCAACCCGAAAACTCTGCCTCCAACATACTGCCAAACCTTTTGGAGCCCTGGGATCCTGGGGTTATCAGGTATACCGATCCAAGGCCCAAATAGCCCAGACAAACGTCACCTACCTGGGGCTCTCCATATCCCACCAACAAAGAACTATTCCCCCACGTAGAATCCAGGCCTTGATTAACTGTCCACTTCCAAAAACAAATAGGGAGCTCCTGTGTATCCTCGGCCTCCTAACTTTTTCCGTAGCTGGATCCCTAACTTCCCCCTCATTACAAAGCCGCTCTATGAGGCAACTAAAGGATGTCCAGATGAGCCCCTCTTTAACCCCTCCTCGCTGGCCAGTCCTATTTGCCAGCTCACCCAGAGCCTCCTCCAAGTGCCAACTCTCCACCTGCAAGATCACACCAGACCATTCTTTCTATTTGCACACTCCAACCAAGGACAGGCCCTGGGACTTCTGTGTCAGTGGGCTGGAGGCACCTGGGCTCCCGTAGCCTATCTGTCAAAACAGCTTGACATGGTGACCCAGGGATGGCCTCCCTGTGTACGGGCCATGGCTGCTATCACAGTGCTCGTACCCGAAGCAAATAAACTCTCTAACATGCCCCTTTAACAGTTTGTTCTCCACACACCTTTCGAGACTTACTACCACATCAAGCGCTTCTCTCCCTTCCCCCTTCCAGAGTACAGGCCCTACATGCCTTTCTCCTCAACCCTCAGCTCTCATTCTCCCCTTGCTCTCCCCGTTAACCCTGCCAGCTTATTACCCACATCCTCTACAGCAGACCCCCTCCTACATAGCTGCAGCCTAATGGTAGATCTTACCCAAAACCCCTTCCAACATTTCACAGATCAGCCCATCCTAGACCCAGACACCCCACACTGGTTCATTGATGGCAGCTCTCAAAAATCCCACCCTTTGCAGCCGGATATGCCATCATCCAGGGGGACCTTCGTCACAATCACGGGACCCAGACAATTGAAGCTTCACCTCTGCCACCTCACACCACCTCCCAACAGGTAGAACTGATAGCTCTCACCAGAGCTTTAACTCTGGCTAAAAATCTAAGGGTTAACATCCACTCAGACTCCAAATATGCCTTATAACATTCTTCATGCAAACATCCTAATATGGAGAGAAGGAGGTTTCCTAAACCAAAAGGGATCCCCCACTATTAATTCAGACCTGATCCACAAACTTCCTAGAGGCAGCACTCTGACCAGACAAAGCCATCATCCTCCACTGTAGGGGACATCAAAAGAGAAGTCTCATATCAACCTACAACAATGCCACAGACCAGAAGGCAAAGGAGATAGCCCTGTCCCATCCTTCCCTCCAGTCCCCTGTCATCTTAGCCCTGACTCCATCCAACCCTCCCACCACCAGAGAAATCCTCTCTTATCTACACTCACTCTTTGATCCCTCGTCCAAGACACTCCAACAGTTCGTCCTCCATAACCACTTCCCCATGTCGACTGCTGACCAACAACATTTAGATAACCTTACCCGCTCCTGTCAGACATGTCAACGTACTAGTCCCAGTTCCCAGCGTAAACCTACACCCTTTCCAACCCATCAAATGCGAGGCAGCCTCCCAACACAGGATTGGCAGACAGACTTTACTCCTATGCCCCTGGTTCGGAGATTCAGATACCTCCTGGTCCTTGGGGACACCTTTTTGGGATGGGTAGAAACATTTCCTACCACAAACAAAAGAGCCCACACTGTGGCCCAAATCCTCCTCACAGAAATTATCCCCAGGTTTGGCTTACCTTCATCCCTACAGTCTGATAATGACCCAGAATTTATGTCCAAGGTCACCCAACAACTTGTCCAATTCTTACAGATACCCTGGAAATTTCACATTCCGTTTCGTCCCCAGTCCTCAGGAAAGGTAGAAAGGATGGATAGAATAATCAAAGAAATTCTTACCAAACTATCCCTCGAGGTACATCTGGATTGGACTAAACTTTTGCTGATTGTTTTCCTCAAAGTATGGGCTTTGCCCAGAAAGCCCCTGGGGCTGAACCCCTTGCAGGTGATGTACAGAAGGCCCATGCTCCCTCCTGGACTCCCCCCTGAATCTCTTCATACCAAGCTTCCTACACTCCCCTCTGCTGATGGAACTCTACAATGCCCTCTAGAAATAGGTCAACCACAACTTGCCTGCCCCTGACCCCCAAGCCCCCTTGCCCCTTTTACAAACTGGGGACATGGTCTACCTGTCTGATAATCCCCAGGGTGACCTAACCCCAAAGTGGCAGGGACCATTCAAAATCCTCCTCCTCACACCGACTGCCCCTAAACTCAGAAGGTCACCTCTTGGGTACACCTCTTGCCTAAAACGGGTCACCTCCGACCCTGCTCTGTCCTCCTTAACTGACTTATCAGGTCTCCCTCACAGGACCCACATCCTTAAAACTCACCCAGCGACAACGCCTGTCAGCCATCCCAGAGGACACTGAATGACCCGGACACTCCTTAACCTACGACTGTTCCTGACCCAACTACTACAAGACCTCTGGACCAGCACCCCGACTGGAACCTCCTTCGAAGCTCTGACCACCCCGGTGTCTCATCCGTGGCTCCAAGGGACCTTCTACAACCTAAGTCCAGAAGAAATTGATTTCTTTACTCTCATACATGAACACTGTTCCTCCTCAGATTTAAGCAACCACCAACTTGGGGCCTTCCGCCCCTCATCCTGACTGGCCTCTCCCCGTCTCTCTAACTATAACTGCACTCTTAATCTTAGTCCTTGCTATAAGCCCAGTAACCGTCTCCCCTCAGGACTGGTCACCTAGCCTTCATCTCTTCGTCGGTATCGCCTACATTGTTAGCTGTGTTCTACTCCTAGGGTGCTATTTCCTCCACACTGCCTAACTAACAGACCCATGACTCCCCCTGTTCTTATCCTTCCTGCACTCCCCTGCCTTCTGGCTAGTCCCTGCCCCTGCTCAGACATCTATTCCTATGTTCATTCCTCATGTTATAATATGGCTCCAAGACCATGAACCTTGGTGGGGCGGAAGTCTAAATCCCTACTCACTGTTAAAGTACAGAAGAGAGGGAATTTCGTGAGCACCTGCCATAAGCTAAATGGAAGAAACATGTTTTTATCCCATTACCCACTGGGGGTACTCAGACAGCAGTCGCTGCTGCTGCTAAGTTGCTTCAGTTGTGTCCGACTCTGTGAGACCCCATAGATGGCAGCCCACCAGGCTACCCCGTCCCTGGGATTCTGCAGGCAAGAACCCTGGAGTGGGGTGCCATTGCCTTCTCCGATGGGAGTGGGGTACTAGATTAATATCGGAAAAAGAAACAAGAACAAGTCATAAAGAACATAATTTCCTGGTTACAGGCTACCCCTGAGCCTTATAAATGCCTAGAGCTCCTTTCCCAATTACGGCATCTCCTAAAACCTCCCCCTGACAACCAACACCTTACCCGCCTTCTCAACTCTTCCTTCCAATTCTTCCAGTACACACAACACACATCCCAGTGTTGGACATGCATGTCACTGTCTCCCTCACCGCACATAGCAGTTCCCTTACCCTCAACCTGGCTGTCACAGGGCGACTATACCTCCCCTCCCCAACAAAAAACTACACTTCTCACTGGGCCAGTCTCTGACAATGTCCTACTCTCAGCCTCTTCAAACCTAACCTGTATTAACTACTCTAGTCCCAACTACACTGGTCTTACAAACTCCGCTCCCTCCTCCTGTTCCACTTGGGTTCTCTGGAACAGCACAAATAATTGCACCAACCCGGGAATCTTCATTCTCTGTGGGACCTACGCATATTCATGTCTCCCCGTTGACCCCCTTGGACCTTCATCTTGGTCTTCCTGACCCCAGGTCTAACATTCCTCAAAGAAGAGATAGAACAAATAGTCTACCCCCAAGGGGAACTTTCCCACAGAAAAAAACGAGCTGTCATAGCCCGCCTCCGGACTGGGACAGGCATAGCAGCAGCCCTAGGCACCAGGAGCGGGGGCATCTCGACCTTGGCCCATTTCTACTACAAGCTGCCCCAAGAACTTAATGAGGATACGGAGCAGGTAGTGGAGTCCTTCGTTTTGGTCCAAAGACAAATTAACTCATTAGCTTCTGTGGCCCTACAAAATGGGCGAGCCCTGGACCTTCTCACCACAGAAAAGGGAGGGGCCTGCCTTTTCCTAGGAGAGGGCTGCTGCTCTTTGTTAATGAAACGGGCATAGTCCAGGGCAGAGGCAAAGAACTTAGGGACAGAATTGAACGCCCGCAGAAAAGAGTTACAAAACCTTTACACTCCCCAAAACCTGTTCCAACTGGCCCTCCCTTGGTTGCTCCCTTTCTTGGGACCATTGGTACTTATCATATTTTATTCCTCTTATTAGGACCCTGTCTCTTCAATCTCTTCCCAAGGTTTCTCCAAGAATGAATTTGGGTCATCTCTCGAGACCAGGTCAAGATCATTCTTCTTAAGAACCTCACCCCGACCTCAGGAAAAGGAGACCCTGGGCCTTAGGACGATCCTCCGTTCCAGACCCAGAACCATCGTCCCTATCCAGCAGGAAGTAGCCAGAGAGATACAGAGCCCTTTTCCCCATTTCTTATGATTTCAGGGTCTGGAATGAAGGAGTCCTTGGGCCTAGAAAAGAAAACAACAGTCTCAAAGGCCCTTGCTGAATTATCTAACTGCGGGGGAAAACAAAACCAAACTTTTAAGTCCCACCCTGGTGCTCCGGGCTGGTTGCATCTACCTGGGACTTATCACCCCCTGCCCAGAAACCTCCCACCCCCTGTTCAACTACAAATGCCATCTCAACTAAAGATTACCCAAAACGTCCCACCTGATAATGTTTCCCTTATCGCTTCCACAAACCTCCCATTAAATATGAAGCCTCCCTGATCCCTCTTGTGCTCAGCCTGGTCGTTAGGCTGACTGTCACCCCTCCTTGGCTGAATAAAGGTAACCTACCTCCTTTGAGGTTGTCTCTCCTTTTCTGCCTCGGCCCAAACTATACCTTACAGCATCCTTTTAACATTTTTCATGTACTGAGATCCTTCTCTTCCAGTCCCGGCTTCCTCCACCTCCACTTCACTTCTCCCTCCTTGTCTGTCTCTTAACCCCTTTCCCTCTTCATTTTCCCATGTTTTCCCTGCTTCCTGACATTTTCCTTTTCCTCCTTTTCTGCATGTGGTTGCCCATGCAACCATGTGGTTGCCCCCATCTGATTCATCAGTACCAGATAGTGAGCATCTATCCCTGAGGATGCCGAGGGCACCAGAGGGAGGGAGGGATGGCTGCAGAACCACAGTCTTTGCCCTCAAAAAGCTCCACATTCCTTCTGGGACCTCTTATGAAAGGAACCACCTGGTGCAGCTGCTGTTGGATGTCCAGAAATCAGAAGAATATCAATGTCCCAGCACTTGACTTTCTGTTGATCCTCACTCATCACTACAACCCAAGCTTTAGTGTTATTTTTGAAGAGTTGCAGCCAACTCAGCCTTCTACAGGCTGCTCGTTCTGCCTTAAGGATTTTCCCAGTAGCCTCTGCTTCTCTTTCCCTCCTCTGATTTTCTACATTCTCATCTCCTCTTGCCACCTACAGAAAAATCAAAGTTGCAGACTTTTCAAACCATTCCTGACACTCTTACACCCCAAGAGAAAGATTTGATGGGACATAGACCTAGTTTAAATGAACCATTGTTTTTTTTTTCTCCCAGGTCCATCTATGGTTTCAATTATCCAGATTTCCTTAGTCTTTTCTGAGCACGAAAAATTTAACAGAGGCTGTAAAATGTATCTCCCGGCTTTTACTTTGGCAGCTACCTCATCCTCACTCCAGGTGCGCACACACAGCGACCCCTCCTTCTCCACTACCCAGAGATGCCTAGCCTAATACTGACTCATCAACTCCCTCTGTCCCGTGGTTCCCCTGCCCAGACCTATGGCTGTCCTCCACCAACTGCCATGGAATCTTCCAGCGAGGACATTCCACTCATCCTTCCCCACAGAGTTCCTCCCCTTCCCCAGCTTCTCCCTACTCCCAGTCCCCTTGGGATGAGATCTGTGAAACCTCCAAAAGGCAGCCCCCACAGGATCCTTTCAGGATGGAAGGCACTGGCGGCTCCCCAGCCTTTGTGTGTCGCCACCAGGGGGCGTCCAAGGCATTTCCAAACAGCGGACGCTGGGTGTTTTGTTTTTTTAATATTGGAGCAGAAAGATAAGCTTGAAAATCCAATTTAACAAGCATTCATTGAGTACCCACTGTTTGCCAGGCTTGTGCCCTGATTCGCCTGAACACAGAGCACGTTCCAGCCTCTACAAAAGACTCCTTGAAAAGAACCATTTGCCTCTCCAAGGAATCATTTTCTACCAACCAGCTCCTCTTACTGCCTATGGTAACAGCATCCTCTCTCCCCCTAGGCCTCTTGCCTGCGTTCAGCCCCTCCCCACCCTTCCTGACCTTGTGAACATAGCTCCATGTCTGCTTCTCAGAGCCCAGACTCCCCACAGCAGACTGGAAACATCCCTAGGAACGCAGAGCAGTTGTGAAGTTCCCTGGGTGGGCACTTTCTCTTCTGGATCCCCAACGCCCTTCTGTCAAAACTCCATCTCCTTCTCCGTCACTAGCCTCCTGAGAGTCCCCCAGACCCCCTGAGTGTGGAGAGTGGGCATTGAGTGAGGCCATTATCTGGGACACTGGGCTCAAGAGCACGACTTCTTCACTTGGGAGTTCCGACCCAGCTGGCAGAGACTCGGGAAGTGGTGATAACAATAACCATAATAATATTAATAATAACGTTGGGGCCCACAAAATGGCTGTGAAATCCTCTCTAATGATCCCTTATATTTATAGATCTCCTTCCTCCTAGACACTTCAGAGCCATTGCCCAACGAACCCTGCTAGCTTCCCTAGGAGGGACAATTAACCCCCTATTTTATGGTTGGAAAACTGAAGCCCTGAGAAGGTGAGGGAGTTGGCCGAGGTTACGCAGGGCGGTAGTGATGGCAGAATTTGTGGAAGTAGCACTCTCGCTTTCCTTTCCTTTCCATCAAGACCCACCTAAGTGTGTGTGCCCAGGAACACACATTCTCACTGTCCATCCCGAATCGGCCTTGCCCGGGACCTCAACGTCTGGGAGACGCCGGAACCTGAGTAAAGGCTTGTTGCCTAGGGCAACAAGGAGGGCCATCCTTGTCATGACCAAGGAGGGTGTCTCAGGGTCAGCCAAGGTTCTGGGGAAATCTGCCTCTGTCCTGTTGGACACATCTGTGTCTAGCAGCATGCCAGTCACAACCAGGCCTTCCCAGACTTCAGGACTCGTGAGGAAAGAAGGGTGGGCTGCTTGCACAACAAGTGCCCTGCTGACAGTGCCAAGGACGTGTTCACTCGGAAAACCAGGATGGATGCAGGATTCCATTAACCCCATCCAGTCACAATATTAAGGATGGCAGTGCGGCTCCAGGAAGAAGAGATGTGGTAGTCCTTGAGGGGAAGGAAAAAGTCTCCCAAACAAGAATGGCAGTTATTTGGCCTACATAGGAAGACACTGTGGTCATCAGCAAGGAAGGCAGGGAGAGCTGCTGCTGGCACGGCTGACTGAATCTCAGCTTCACCAGGAGAGTACAGAGAAGTAAGGAGATGAGTTTTTCTAGTCTGAACTCAGAATGGAAAGGGGGAATGTGCTCTCTTTTGCAGCAGGAGGGAATAAGTTTATCTAATCTAAGAGCTTCCTGGTTTACAAAGGAATGCCCTGGAGCCAGTGACAGGAATGAGCGCGGTGACTTGTGGCCAATGTGAACACAGGTTCCAGTTAGCTTGGATGCTGGGACTGGGAGAGTCACACGTGGGTGGGTCCCTCCTTGGAGAGCAATGGAGACAAGGGTGACCGCAGCCTGGCCTGGATCCTTCCAGTCACTGATCCTTCCTGACAGGGCCCCCACCCACCAGCTCCACTCCTGACTCTGGTCACATCCCCGAGCCCTCAGGGACAGTGACTCCCCGAGCTCCTGGTTCCCCGACTGAAACCGAGGCTCCGCATTGCTGAGATTTTACTGGAGTGCCCAGCTGGATCCCACCTTTGATCTGGCTTCAAAAAATTTAAAAAAAAAAAAAAAAAGCAGTACCAGGAGAGTAATTTTGCCGACCTGCTGGGAAGGAAGGCAGGCTGGAGGCAGGTCCTGACCAGCCCGACCCACTCCTCCTTGGGCCTGTCATCTGAAGGGGGCTAGGGGCCAAGGGAGCAGAAAGCCCTCTTTCCCCTTTGACTCCCCCCTCCCTTCTGGAGCGCTGACCTTGAGTTTGTCCTCCTTCCCTGCCCTGCCCACCTGCCTGCCAGTCAGAGAAAGGCCAAGAGGGACAGTACAGCTGCACCCCACCTTCTCCTGAATACGGGGCTCCCCACCCCAACCTCTTCCCTGGTGGGCTGGATTCAAGTGGTGCCCTGCTTGGACTGGCAGTGCCTCCGTCTCCTCCCCACCGTGCCCCGGCCTGGTCCTGGGGGTGCTGACCCACCACTCAGGGTGGGGCCTGGCAGTGAGTCTCTGTCCACCTGGCTGGGCACCCGAGACATTACTCAGTTAGCTGTCTCAGCGCCAGCTCTTGTCTTGGGAGGCTGGACTAAGGGGCGTGGAACGGAAGGCTAGGTTGGAGAGAGGGTGGGTCAGCCTTTTATGGGGCTTCCTCCCCGTCCCTCTCCCTGTGGTGCTGCCAGCCTGGCCCAGGATTTCCATCTTCTGGCAGCAGCCCCGCCCCCTCCCAGTTCAAAGGCTCTGGATCTCCACCTGTCCCACGATGCTCACCGGCCCCTTTCAAGTGGTTTGCAGTGCACCCCTCCCCCACCCAGCTGAAATTTAGGGCTTCTCAATACAGGTGCAGGGGATGTGGGGGACCAGGATGATGGGGTGCCGAGTCCAGAGTCAGGGAGGAGACCAAAATACACCCTTGAACCAACTAAACTGCCCCCGGTGTGGAGCCCTAGACACAGATAATCCTGCCACGGGTGGGGAAGGAGCCAGAGGTTTGGCCCAGGAGAAAACTGGCAGCTGAGTTGAGTGGGCAAGAACTGAGGGTGTGGGGCTGAGTCAAGTGCCTTCCACTCCCGAGAGTCCCAGCTCAGCTTTTTGGCTCATTGGCTGATCCAAGAGAGGGCCGCTGAGCTCCAGGGTATTCGTTGTTTGTGTGTTCTTATTGGGCCATCCTTATCTCCCTTCAGGTAAGACTCCTACCCCACGGACACACTCTGAAAGCGCTCCCTAAATGTTGAGACTCTTCCAGGATTGTCGGGAACCCACCCGCGCTCCTGCCCCCACTTCCAGGCCACTGTTGCCCTTTCCTTGTCTGGGAAAAGGGACCCTGGGAGCTTGAGCCCCACGGTCCCCAGAGGGAGGCACTCCTGGAGGTTGCCCCTCTTCCTCCCCACCACATAGCCCCAGGCACCTCTCCCTGACCTGCGGGCAGAGAAGAGTCCAGGGTAGGGGAGGAAGTTGGGAGTCACCTGGTGGGGCGGGGTCCCCGCAGTGATAACCATCTTTCTGGCAGCTCCAACCTGTTCTCGTGGTGAGTAATTTTTTTTTCCTAGAGGAGAAAGGTGAAGGCTTTGGTGGGGAGTTACCCTGGCTCTGAAGTGTCCTCACAACTTCCCCAGGTCCCCTCCAGGCCTTGTGCAAGAGCTGTAAATCTCTCACCACCCACAGGCCTGGGGGGTGGGGGGAGGCTGCAGCTGAGACTTTCATGTTTGGAGGTTTTATGCATTTGCTCCTCAGTCAGGCTCCACAGCTCCCGCCTGGGGCCTCTCCCCAGCCTGTAAAAATCCAGTCCCATAAATCTCAGCTGCCCCCCAGAGGCTAGCAGCGTTCTTCCCACTCCACCCCCTACCCACAAGCATCCCCCCACCCAAGAGACAGCAGACACAGAGCAGCCACAGGGGATGGGGAGGGGGCAGAAAAAGTTCTGAGCAGGGCACAACAGTTGGGAGAGGGGTTTTCTGCTCTTGCTGCAGCCTAGCTGGGTCCTGACCCTGTCACTGGGTGATCTGTTGCAGCAGCTTCCAGCGCTGGACAGGCTTCTGGGGAGTCCCTGATGGGGAGCCCCTGGCCTCCACTGCCTGCCGGCATCCACCTGAGCCTCCTGAGACAGGTGGCTGTCTGTCTGCCAAGCCCCCAGGTGCAGTCAGAGGTGGCAGGCAGCCCAGTGACTATGCCGCTCTCCTGGATCAAAAATGAGGAGCCTGAAGAATGGGAAAAGGTTATCATGGCTGAGACCCAGAGGGATGACCTGCATGGTCCAGGGGGATCAGAAGTAAGACACAGGTCGCAGCTTCGTAGCCTGATGGGGGAGGCTGGACACTCACCCTGGACCGAGGGGAGAGACAGGGTCTCAGGTTGCAGGCCCTGGGGAGTCTCAGGGCAGGGACAGGCAAGGAAGGGATGGGCTGGTGTCCGGTACAGGAGGGGCTCAGGAAGGACCAGATGAGAGCTGCAGAGTGTGCAGGGTGTTTTTCAGAGGAGGGAACAGTCTGTTCAAAGACTCCCAGGGGGAGAAGACGCAGCCTGGGCGGCAGGTTTGCCAGGAATGTGAGGAGCCTGTGCTTGGCTCTGCCCTTCCTAGAATCAGAGGTAGGAAGAGAGGAATAGCTTTCCTGCTGAAGGTCAGGAGAGGCAAGGTGGGCCGTGGGAGAGAGGGCTGTGGGGAGCGGAACACAGCCTCTACAGCAGAGGATCTCCCATCCTGGGGTCTCACTGACCCTCCTGGCTTTCAGGGCTCTCTGGCCCAAGGTTAGAAGCAAGTAAGTGCAAGTGTTAGTCACTCAGTGTCCGACCCTTTGCAACCGCACGGACTGTAGCCTGCCAGGCTCCTCTGTGCATAGGGATTATTCCTGCAAGAATACTGAAGTGGGTTGCCATTTCCTACTCCAGGGGATGTTCCTGACCCAGGGATGAAACCTGGGTCTCCTGCACTGCAGACAGATTCTTTACCATCTGAGCCACAGGGAAGTCCTAAGCTTAGAAGGGGTGTCCTCAAAATGGGAAGGGAAGAAGCCATCCAGCGTGGTGACTGTGCAGCCTCTGGCTAAGACCCAGGTAGACAGGTCAGGTCCATTATCCCCAAGAGGAAACAAGGAGAGCTGTGTTCAGCATGGGCAATCTCGGAGAAACCTTTGGGAAACCCAGCTTCTCTGTCCTAGAAATCATCTCATCCACCCTGCCACCCTGCTTCCCCCCATGTGGAAATTCAGCCTGACTTACATCCCATCTCTTCACTCCCATCGCCAAGCTAGGAGAGTGCTAGTGGCTACAATCATTCAACATTTATTACATGCCAGGCTTACATGCTCTAAGTGCTTTGTATGTGCTTAGCCCCACTTTACAGATGAGAAAGCTGAGGCACAGTGAGCTTAAGTAACCTGCCCAGAATCTGCAGCTGGATAATGGCACAGTCAGGTGCAGCCTGGCTTTGGAGCCCGTGTTCTCCTCCCCTGCCCTCTACCGCAGAAGCAAAGGTGCTGTGGCTGAGGCCAGAGCAGAGAGCATGCCTGCACTCCTCCTGACTCCCACAGAAGCCAGGGGGTGGTATCCTCTTTCCCAGGTTAGCAGCAGTGTGGCCTACCTACCATTCTGGTCCCCTCTGGGGCCCTTTGCCTCCCCGGGGATGCCTATTGCAGAAGCAGTATCATGTACTAGCAGCTGACTCCCACTGGATGCCCTGCTTCCGCTAGCACCCAGCAACCATGGGGAGGCTGCAGTAACAAAAGTGAAACTAACTCAGCCGGTTTCCCGCCCCCACCAGGGGAAGAGGGAGCAGCCTCAGCTGGACAACAACCAATTAGGCACTTTTGATTGCCCACACTGAGGACTGTCATAATCCCCAGAGCTTGGCCAGGATGAAGAAGAGGAAATGGGATGGGACGGAAGTCCAAGATGCCTTCAGAGTTCATGCTAGCCATCTCTCTTCTTTCAGGTGGGAGAATGTTCTTCCTTCAGGAGAGGCCTGCAGCCAGGGAACTCAGAAGGTCTTCGTGTTTCACAACAATTCTTCAGCCTTGGAAAGGGGTTTTCTCTTGTCCTCAGGGAAGAGGAATCCCAAGTCTGTTTATTCCGGGGATAGGGTCGGCAGGGACCTAGGCTCACACCTGGGACCTGGACACAGACATGGAAGCCTCTGGCTCGTACCAGTGGGATGTTGGCATCAGGGATCAGGAAACTGCTGTTTTTTCAAGTACAATCTGACTCTTCTCTCAGATCATCAGTGCCCTCCTCCAGACTGAACATTCCTCGAGACAGGTGTTTTGGGACTTCTGGTGGTCCAGTGGCTAAGACTTCACCTTTCAAAGCAGGGAGTGTGGGTTTGAGCCCTGGTCGGGGAACTAAGATCCCACATACTTTGTGACCAAATAAATCAGTAAATAAATAAAACTCTTTTAAAAAGAGATGTCATCCCAAGAGAGGGCCAGGCGTTTGTCCACTGACCCTTCCATTAAGTGCTCAGAGCCTTGTCCACAGTGGGCACCCCACCCCCTGCTGTCTATCAAACAATGATTCTGCCTTTGGCCTAAAGGGAGGCTGGGAAATGTAGCCATAACCTTCCTCATCTATAAAATGGAGTAATAATAAGACCAACCTTAGGGTTTGTTGTGAAGGTTCAACCAGAAACTGTGTGTGCTTGATCCACAATAAGAGCTCAGTAAATGAGAGCTTTCATTAGCTCTTTGGGCAGCTGGCAAAAGGGAAGAGATGCCTTCTTGGGCAGCAGCTTTCTGCCAATCAGAAACTAGATGGGACCCCAGTCTCCTAGGTTTAAACGGGAGTAGCCAACACCAACCAGCCTGTTGGTTCTGTGTGGGTCTCTGCATTTCATTGCTTCAGAATACTGGGGAGAGGTGTGATGGTTTCTTTTTCTTTTTTAACCACACTGCATGGCTTTTGGATCTTAGTTCTATGACCAGGGATTGAGCCCAGACCAACGCAGTGAAAGCACGAGTCCTAACCACTGGACTGCCAGGGAATTCTCAGGCATATGATGGTTTCTTTGCTAGGGTGGTGGTGGTCTCAAACCCAACAGAGATGCTCATTCAGCATAGGCAGGAGGATGGACACAATGACCTCTCTGAGACCATGGATTCTAAAATCACTTGAAGGAGGTGAAAACACACCCAAGCTGAACACACACACCTTCTCTGTTGTGGATTGAGAAATGCCCCTGAGTTCAGAGTGGTCCACAGGCTGCTTCCCATATTAATACTGCATCTTGTCACGTGGAAGGGGACCTTGGGGTTGACAGGTTGACAGATGTCAGGAGGAAAAGGAGGCACTGCCTCCCCAGCTGGTTCTGCCCTGAGTAAGGACCCTGGGTGGGGCTGAGCAGGTTGACACTTGGCTTGGAGCCAGGGCCCTCAGGCGGGCAGGACAGGCCAGTGGGAGGAGAAGGGAGAACCGTGACAATCCAGAAGAGATGGGGCAGACCCTCTGCCCTCTGTCTTGGGCCTCCAAGGAAGAAGCAAGTGGGAAAGGGAAGAAAGGCAGGGTGGGATGAGGCGCTTTTGAAACTCTTGGGGGAAAATGCTTTTTCTTTTTCCTCCTTTTCAAATTAAAAGTCTCCCCCATTCGGAAGGAAGCCTTTCTCATAAGCTCCTCTCACTCCCTGGGTTTACCTTTGGGGTGATCTGTTTACAGGACTGGAGAAATGAGTGTGCCTGCCTTCCTCCACCCTCATCCCTCCCCAGGGCTGGCTGTTGGCTCTGCCTGCCAGTGGGCAGGGTCCTGTGCCCAGCGCTGGGAATAGGTCCAGAAGGAGACTGTTTCAGGGAGCTCTTGGTTAGGTAGGGGAGACATGATTCTAGACCACAAAGATTTCCCAGTCTGAGGGGAAAGACAGAACACATCCCTGATTCGTCATCAGAGTCCAGAAACAAGGACACACAGCAAATGAATGAAATCTTGAGGTGGTGCTGGAAGGACGGGGAGAAAATCCAGCAGAGGGGCTTCCTAGAGGAGAAGGTGAAGGAGATTTAGGGAGAGAGGCAAGTGAGTGTCACTTATCCTTAAGCTATGCCCATTTATCTGAAGAAGAAACTGCCTGAGACTTCACGGTAAATCTCAGCTTGGTTTCCAAATCCCCCCTTTTTCCCAGGCTGGGGGAGGTTGCAAAGATAAGGTGCAGAGGAGGGGAAGCGGCAGAGAGCAGGACAGACCCGAAGGGGAGGGGGTAGGGGAGTGTGTCATTTGGTGAAGTTCCTCCCTGGCCCATGGATGACCCAAAGTCACTGAAATGACAGAGAGAGGCAAGTTGAACAGGTCCCTGTCTGGTGAGTCAGGGAGCCGGCTGGCCGTCTGATCCTATGAACTAAATCCCCAAATCTCTGGGATTTTAAAGGCTCCCCGTGTCCAGTTTCGACCACCACGTAGGAATCTGCCCCCTACCTGACCCCCTCCTCTTCCTGCTCTCTGGCTGCTCTCTGACCTCCAAGCCTGGGGCCTGAGGGACCTGTTCTCTCTGGAAGGCTGAGTTACTTCTCCCCCTGACCAGATTTGGGGTAGACCTGGATCAAAAGGTCAGGATGAAGAGGCCATGCAGATGGGCACAGGGCAGGGGAGGCCAGAAAAATCCGTGTTGTCCAGCTGCTGAGAGACCTGGTGACTGCTGGATCCCACTCCAGTAACTTCCAGTGGAATTTACTCTATTTAAGAGAGTGCCAGGGGTGGAAGTATGTCACGGGAGAGAGGGAAGAGTTCACAGGGGTCCCGGAGCCCCTATCTGTGGGTGTTAATTACCATTAGAGGGAGATCATTAGAAACAAACACTGCAGGGACTTTCCTGGTGGTCCAGTGGTTAGGCCATCCAGGCCTCTGCGCTTCCACTGCAGGGGCCTGGGTAAGATCCCTGGTAGGGGAACTAAGACCCCACAAGCAGTGTGGAAAAAAGGAGGAAAAAAAAAAAGAAGGAGAAGGAGGAAGAAATACTGCAGGGAACCAGACCCTTTGGCTCTGAGTCTGGCCCCTTGGGGACATTAGGAATCTCCCATAAGTCCCTGCTCTAGGGAGGCCTAAGCCAGGCCAGCCCAGGGGGCTCCCCAGACACTTCCAAATTCAGACACTTGAACTGTGTGGCCTCTCCATGGGAAGGACCTCCTGAGGTGGTGTCTAAACCATCCCCCTGTCCCCAGGCACATTCATAGGAGTGGGTCTCCTTGGCAGAGTCAAAGGTTCTCTATGCCCCATTCAGAGCAGGGTGGGGCATAGGGGAGCAGGACACGAAGTCCTCCACTTTGTTGGAGGTAGACCCTGAGCTCTGGACGCTTCTCCCCCAGGCTCCAGGAGCTGGCACCGCAGGCCTGCGCCCGACTGGCGGGGGAGGCTTGGAGCCTGGCTGAGCCCCAGTCTTAGGAGGGAGGGAAGACGGTGGCGAGGGGGTGGGATGTCTCTTCCGCCTGGTAGATTAGTGACTCTGAGACAGGAGAGGGCCTGTCACCGGGCCCATAAATAAAGCAGCTGAGTCTCTCCCTCCATCTGTGTTTATCTGTCTGGCCTTGAGTTTCCGGGAGAGGAGATGTCTCCGCACCCCCAGCATCAAACGCCAGGCGCAGAGGGGAGGGGGGCAGCTTCTTCCCTCTGCTCTCTACCTCTACCGTTTCTGCTTCCTCAAGCCCTTCCTCTCAGCCCCTTTCTCTTTAGCCTGGTCACTGACTCCAGGAGGACCTCTGAGAGCAGGAGGAAGGAACAGGTGGGGTGGGGAGTATGGCCTGGGGTCTCTGCCAGACGGCTCTGCCATCCCACCCGGTTGGTGCTGACCCTCCTTGGACTCCAGAGAAGGTGCCCTGCTCCCCATGGGAGGGGAAGGGCAGGAATCAACAGGCTGCGGTGGAGCAAGGCCCTCCTCAGGAGAGGGAGCCAGGCCTGCTCCTTAGGAGACAGGGATCGTGAGGGACCAGCGAGCCGCCCTAAGGAGACCCTGCACCTCGGCTCAGACCCCCTGCTCATTCTTCCTCTCAGCACCTTCCTCCCCTCTCTCTGCCTCCCAGGGGCCTCGAAACTCCAGGATGTTCTTAGAATTCAAAACATACCACCAGGGATTTATAAAAGACTTTTGAAACATTAATCTTTTTTTTTTTTTTAATACTTATTTACTTATTTGGCTGCATGGGGTCTTAGTTATGGCGCACAGGTTCAGTAGTTGCAGTGCGTAGGATTTAGTTCCCCAACCAGGGATCGAGCCCACGTCCCCCGCATTGCAAGGCAGATTCTTCTTCTTCTTCTTCTTCTTCTTTTTAATTCTTTAAGTATTTATTTATTTATTTGATGGCTGCAATTTGTCTTCGTTGCACAGGTTTCTCTAGTTGTGGAGACTGGGGGCTACTCTCTAGCTGTGGCTGCTTTTGTTGTGGAGGACGAGCTCTAGGACCTCGGGCTTCAGTAGTTGTACACGGGTTCAGTAGTTGTGGCACACAGGCTTAGCTGCCCTGAGGCATGTGGGAGCCAGTATCTCCTGCATTGCAAGGCAGATTCTTCACCACTGGACCACCAGGGAAACCCCCACTCCCCTTTTTTTAAATTTTATTTATATATTTTTGGCCACATCCTGTGGAACTTCCCCAACCAGGGATTGAACCTGTACTCCCTGAATTGGAAGGGTAGAGTCTTAACCACTGGGCTACCAGGGAAGTCCCTACCAGGGTTTTCTATCCCCAGACCACTTGCATGGATATCATTGAGCAAGGGGAGGACAAATGCTTGTCTAAATGCACATTCCCAGGACCTCAGAGACTGCCTAAATCAAGAGGGGCTTGGGACCTTTTGTTTTAATAAGCATACCAGGTGATGCTGGTCTAATTCAAGCTTGAGAACAACCCCCTTGTGCTAAATGAGGGCGGGCACTCCTTACCACACCTGCAGGCCCAGCTCAGTTCTTGGGACACGGTAAATGTTCAATAAACGCCCGTCAAGTGAATGTATTTCTAGCGATTACTCCTTCTTTCACTCCAGCTTTCTTCCCTGGCCCTCTCCAACAATCCAAACCTACACTTCCTGCTTTCTGCTGAGGTGGTAACCTGTCAGCCGGACCCCTCAGGGTCACAGGTCTTTAAATAGATGTCGCCTGCATTTATTACTGGCACTCACAGAAACACTCTAATAGCAGGGATTTTAGGTTCATGGGCAGACTGGTGGGAAGGACCCACTGGGGCAGGTGAGGCCCCGCAGAGTCGACGTGGGGAACCATCTCTGTCACTCAACTACAGGGAGTATGGTGGGGTTTGGGGCTCCTGTGCAGAGGGCAAGGAGTGGCAGGAGCCAGAGAAGGAGCAAGTCATAGAGAAGGAAAAGCAGATTAATAGAAACTGTGAAAGAAGCCCCATAGGCTAGATGAAGTCCAAGGAAGAAGAGACCATACCTGTTGCACATCTCAGGTCAGTGGCCTCTGGAATCTTCCAAAGGCCCCAGCATCCCAGCCAGGAAAGCATTCTATCTAAGCCTCGGTTTCTCTGAATTGCAAATCACCACCTCTGGAAAGAGAGGCAAGTCTCCTTCAGATGTGGAGCCTCTTTGTATCAGGTTTGCATTGCATTTGCATTAATTTTCTTGGGCTGGACAAATAAATGTAGTATACGAATTAATACCAAGTGGCAGGTTCCCAGGTAAGGAGTCTCTCTGAGGTGAAGGCAGAGAAGCTGTGAATGAGCGACACTCAGGAAGATGCATGCAGCGTCAGTGGCCCCCCCACCCCCTCAGGCTTACTCTGACAGGTTTTCCAGCCCCGGAGTAGAGAGGATAGACTAGGACTTTCGGATCCCAGACACTGCCGGCCCCAGGAAGCCTAGGAGGGCAGTGAACAAGGGACCTCCAAGCATTCTGGCGGTGGTGAGGGCAGTTCTAATGAGAAGTGTTCTCAGACCCCCCAGGGCAGCAGAGAGACTGAGAGCCAGCCCCAGGATCCCACTAACAAGGCAGATGGCAAATATTTGCCCTGAGGTCTTAGAGAGGGATGACGGAGGCAGGAGGCTAGGAGAGGAGGAGGGAGGGTAGGAGGCAGATTCCAGGCCAGTTTCCTGAGGAAGAAGCAGAACGACCCCCAGGCAGGAGAGGGAGATGGCAAAATCAGCCACCTGGCCATGGCACGAAGTTGAAGGAGAAGTTGAGAAATCAGCCAGTGAAGAGCTGGGAGAGGCAGACTGTCTGGGTCCCTCCTCCCCTGAGAAGGGCCCCTCCTGAACAAGGCTCTAGGCAAGTCAGGGAGGCAGAGTCCTCAACCCTAGGGGAAGGTCCTAATCTGATGGTAGAGACACAGTTCCACCCAGGTGGGGGCCTCTGTCCCAAGGACACCGTCCAGGCCCTTAGGAAGGCCCTAGTCCAATGGAAGAGACACAGTCCTTGCCTGCAGCCTGTGCTGGGGGCAGGGGGCGGGGGCAGAAGGGGATATTACACACATTCTCAAAATTACTTAGGAGTTCTTTCAGCAACAATAACAACACAGCCAAACTTAGGGGACAAACAATGCCTTTCACAGACGGAGGGGCCCCAACATAAGGGAGCAATCAGTTCAGCAGGCTTAATCAGGGGAGGCTTCCTGAAGCAGATTCTGAGCGAGATTTTGAAGAGAAAGTCAGGGGTTAGGGGTTCACTCTCCGTGGAACTGGAGCAGGGAAGGGTGGGAGCTGATGGGGATGAAGATGGGGATGGTGGTCTCAGAGGTCTCTGAGCAACAACACTAGATGGCCCTGAGATATATGGAAGAACTTTATTCCAGAGGTGGTCCTTTGACATTCAGAGGAACCAAGCCCTAGAGAAGCGCTTGAACCTAGAGAAGTGACTTGAACAAGATAACCCAGCAAGTTAGGGGCAGAGCTGAGACCAGAGACCAGATTTTAGGGCTCCTAGTCTGAACTCTTTCCCCTCCCACAGTTGGCACATGCATAACCTAGGGTTGTTGCCAGAAGGCTCCAGGAGCCCTGCCATCCTCCAGGTGGGCTCTTAGCGCAGGGGAAAGTACCTGAATTTCTTGAGGCCTCTTTTTCCCCATCTGTACTTTGGGCTCTTTCGTCTAAAGAGGGGAAAGTCCTTTGCAGGAAGGCCCTAAATGAATCCAAGGTATTAACAGGACTTTCTAACAGTTTTCCTGTAGCAAACATGGGTGGATGGAGAGTCGGGGGTGGGAGGTGGCGGGGCGGTGGGTAGGGTCAGCGGAGGCTGAGGTACTCCCAGCTCATCAGGCATATCTCACTTCCAAAAGGGCCTGATCCGAAGATTTTTGAGGGGGGCAATAAAAGAAGACAAATTTGCATTTGATTTGCATATCAACTGTGTGAATTCCAGGTCTGGCCACGTGCTCTGGAATCTCCCTGGCTCCTGCTCCCTCCTCTGTGGTTTCCCACCTGCCTGGGAGCCTCCCGGTTGCCAGTTGTGTGGCCACGGCTGGGGAAGAGGGGTGAGGGGGGTTCAGATGCTGGCCACTGGCTTCCCCAGGACTCGCACAGAGTCTTCCGCGCCCCAGCCCCGCCCTGGGTCCTGCTCGCCCCGCTCTCCTGGGTGCCCAGGAGGCCTCCCCGAGGCCTTGTGGGAGGCTCCGGGCTGGCTGAGCGATGGCTCTAATCATGCTGAGGGCCTCCTACAGCTCTGCCTGCCCCAACCGGGACCCCCTCTGAGGGTAACCCAGCGGGAGTCCCTCGGGCCCCCCTGCCCGCGGGGGCCGGTGAGAGCGGTCCCTGCTCTCTCAGCCCCCGCGCCCTTGGCGAGGCCGGGTGCTCAGCGGCAGTGGGCCGGCGAAGGGCTGTCCCCTCCCACTGGAGCCAAATAATTGCCTCCTGCTTTGTTGTGTGGTGTCTGGGGCCCGGGGCCTCTCATTTGTGGGGACGTGCTGTGGCGAGAGCCTCCCAGCGTAATTACCCTCCTCCCCATCGCCGCCGCCGCCGCCACTGAGCCTCCTGCGTCCGCTGGGCCTTACTCACCCCCGCCGGCCTGCAGCTCCCCCCGCGGCCCAGACACAGGGAACTCCCCTCCCCGGTCCCCAAGTGTCCTTTCCCGGCAAACTACCTCTCGGCCTCCCCCCCACCCACCCTTCCACGCCCGCAAGCCAGAGTGGGGAGGAGCAGTCCCGGCGGTGGCCGGGGTCTTTGTCCGGTACAGGGACCCGAAAGGCTATTTCTGGTCTGGACAAACCCCCACCCCTGTCCCTGCCCCGCAACCTGATCCAGGCCTGGGCTTTGGGCACGTGCCTCGCTTTGCGCAACATCTGGACAGGCGCTGCACCTGTCCGGACTCGCTCCCAGGGAGGGCTGGAGCTACCTGCGACCCTGATACCTGGAAGAAAACACTCCACTCTAGCCTCTTCTGTTGTTGTTTTTTTTTTTCCCCCTCCCAGTTGCCATTTCTCAACCACCTGTTTACCCATTTGCTGTAAAGGAAAGGAGGAAAAGAGAGAGAGATTGAGAGAGAGGGCCTGAGGCACACCCAAAGACAAATGAAGAAACAGACACACACGCAAAGAAACAGAGACTACGGAGAGCAAGAGGCACACAGAGACAAAGGACAGAGAAATGCAGAGGCCTTCACTTAAAACGGTGACACAAGAAGAAACAGAAAGAACAAATAAAATTAGAGAAAACAAGCTCCTTATTTCTTGTATTCTATTAAACCTTGGGTAACTCTTGGAGCATAGATCATTGAGGTTGAATGAAAGTTGGACTTGGAGGATGAAGGGAGGTAGTAAGAAGCATTGAGATGAGCCAAGACTTTTTTTTTTTTAATTGAAGTGTAGTTGATTTACAACATCATGTTAATTTCAGGTGTACAACATAGAGACTCAATATTTTTATAGATTATACTCCAATTAAAGGCACTCCAAAATAATGTCTATATTTCCCTGTAATGTACAAAAACTCTTAAATTATGAAAAGACAGTCACATATCTCAAAGGTTTGCTCACAGTAGGTGTTCAATCCATCATTGTTGATGGCAGACGACCCCTCTCTTCTGAAGCTCCAACAACTGAAAATTTGAATGGCATTTATAGGGATGTAGGATGGACTTGAGGGGGACTTTTCAAGCATAAGAACCCTTTGTCATTCAGCAAATGTTTATAGAGCTCCTACTATGGGCCAGTCACTGTTCTGGGTGCTTCTGATATAATTAATGAACAAAACAAGGGTCCTTGAGAATACTTCAGAAGGTCAAGGACTCTGCCTGCTGGAAGGAAGCTCAGAAAAGTACAAATCCCTCTTAGTGTGTTTTAGTGGAGCTGCTTAGAGAGGATGAGTTCAACGGGTGCTGAGATTTGCCAGAAGACTAGGGAAGGTGGCTCTCGGCTCCAGGTTATGGAGACTGTCAATCAAACCAGAGGACACCAGGTCTCCCCACTAAGTTAGGAGCAGGAAAGAGTGGGTCCCTCCTGAGGTCACATAACACAGGCAGAGGTTCAGTGTCTGATATGACTGTGGGTTCTGGGCTACCCACTGAGAAACCCAGACATTTATGCCAACCAGACAGACAACGTCAGGGGAAGCACCATCATTGTGTTCGTGCATTTCTCTCCTGGTTCTTTCCTCGGTCCCTTCACACACGTCTTGCCACCTCAGTTATCAGGAAGTTGTCCCAAAGGTCCAGCTCAAAACCCTCTCCCTCAGTGACAGTAGAAGAAAGCAATGCCTCCTACCCTTTTCCAGGGTGGAGGAAAGACAAAGAAGCAAGGATGTCATTTGATGAGGTGGAGACCAAAGGCTCCTCCACGAACACCCCTCCACCTCTCCCCAGATACCTCTTTAGGCCCTGAAGCAGAGGAGGAAGATGAAAGGGACAGAGCTGACCTTAGGGGATGGGGGGGGTGGAGAAGGTGGGAGCGGACTGGAAATGGATTTCAGGAGCAGATAGAGGGGGTGGGGCAGAGGAAAGCAGAGATTCTGACAATCTCATTGGTTCCCTGGGCATCAAAGCATCCATTGGCTTTCAGCAAAATAGCACTGGTTAGCGTGTTAGTATGAGTATTGGGGGGGTGGTGGCCGGAAAAGGGGTGCAAGAGCCTCCCCCAATGTGTTGACTCTGTACAGTTTCTTATCCCCCTTCTTATCCACACACACACATACAGTCCAGAAATTCTCCAGGAATCTGGCCCCACTAGGTCTTCATTCTGGAGTGATCACTATGATCTTCTAGCCGAGGAAAGAGACCGATATGAGAGGTCCTTCAAGGATTCATAAAGCATAGTTTTGGCTTGATATGTAAAAATCTTTTAATGCAAACATTTATTGAACTATGAGATGCATATAGAAAGGTGGCTCAAGAGGAAGATAGGATATGTGGCTGATTTGTTGTAAGGCAGAAACCAGCACAACATTGTAAAGCAATTTTCTTCCCATTAAACAATAAATTAAAGGAAAACAAACAAAAAGAGAAAGGTGCCACAAGTACATGATAGAAGTAAATTAAAAAATGAAGTGAAAATTCACAAAGTGAACAAACTTGGGTAACCAGCACTCAGCTCAAGGAACAGAATTTGACCAGCACCCCAAAGCCCTCACTGTGTCCCCTCCAGTTATTAACCCCTACCCAGGAGTAATAGAATATTCTGACTTCGAAGAGCATATAGTTTTTTTTCTGCCGATTTTTCGACCGTCATGTAAATGCAGTCATGTAGTGTGCTCTTTGTATCTGGCCTCTTTCACTGCAGGAGTTTGCGAGATTCATCCTTTGCTCAAGTTTGAACCCATCCGTGAGGAGACTGATGGGATGTATCAGAGATCATTCCCTTTGGGTCTCAAACTCAGGCTCCCCTGAGATCCCTTTCTGTATCCCCAGTTCCCAAACAGGAAGAACACTCTGGGAGACCTTGTTCTCTTGGGGCTCCTATCCAAGCAGGGATCTGGGAACTGCTGGTCCCAGACCACACCCCTCTAAAGGGACTCAGAGGAAGTCCCCAACCTGGGCAGGGTTAATTAGATGGTGCTTTGAGATCTCAGGATGAAAGGACAGCCTAGGGCCATTGTCCTTGGCCTGTTGTCCAGCTTGGCAGGGGAGGGGAGGAAGTACGCTACCCCCTCAGGCCCAAGGATGGGGCATCAGCCTACTGGGGTTGGCACTGCCAGGTTCTGGAGGATTCTCCGCTCTGAGAAGCTCCTGCTCAAAGAGGCAGGAAGCCCAGGGCCAGGAGACTGGGGAGAGGGGATTCAAGGGCCCACGCCCCTGGGGTCTGCCTCCCTGCCTCCCGGGCAGCGCCCAGACAGCCCGGCTCTGGTGCCGTGTGTGGTTTCAGGATAAGCTGCCGATGCCACCCAGAGCGCCCTGCTGACAGACAAGGATCTCACCCGCTTTCAAAGACGCCCTTTCATCTGCCAGGGCTAATTACACCTGCAGAGAGGAGGAGAGGGCACTGGAGCCAGCCCCCTCCCTCTTCCCCCTTCCCAGCTCCCAAGCCCCCTGCCTCAGGAGCCCTTCTCCTCCCTCCCATCTGCCTGTTCTAAAGCCCCAGCAGCAGCCTCAGCACCTGCCAATTATGGCTCCTCTAGTGACAAGTGGCCCTGACTCCTGGGAGGGAGGACCCATGAGGTCAGCTGGCTGGAGGGTGGGCCTGTGTGTGTACAAGAAGCTTGGGGCTTGGGGGTTCTGGGTGGCATTAGGAGGGTTGCTGAATGGCTCTAGAAAGTAGGTCCTGAGAGTGTGAAAGTTCAAGTCCCCAGTGGAGGCAGTTTAATGGTGGCCATGAGCACCTGGGCTCTGACTCAGGAAGCTCTGGATTGGAGTCTGTGTTCCATTACCTTATCAGCTGCAAGACTTTCCTCTCATTTATTCAAGCCTCAGTTTTCTCTCCTGTAAAATGGGGATATTAATACCTACCTCACAATGATTGTGAAGCCCTGAGCCTTTAGCAGGAGTGCATCTTTAGAAAGGGAAAGATGCCACTCTATGTGAGAAGACTCTTGGGACCCCCAAGACTGAGTAAGTCCCTATAGTACTTGATGTCTACTCCTCTGCAGCCCTTAGTGCATGCTTGGCAACAATTGTTTATTGGTTTGAGTCGCCTATCCCGTCACCTTGCAAATTCCCTGAGGCGCCATATTGGATCTGCCTCCAGCCCGGTGCCCAGAACACAGCAGGTGCTCACTATAGGATCTGCCGGTGAGGAAGGGAGAGTGTGTGATGGAGGCACATGAGTGCAGGGCTCCTCTGGAGTGAGGGTCTCTGCGTGAGCGTGTGTGTGGCCACTGCAGGTCACTGTGACACCATGAGGGAGTATGTCCGTCAGCACCCGCACGTGTGGTCACTGTGGGCCGACAGGGAGTGGAGTGACTCCGAGGTATCTGTCTGTGTTTGGTTCTGAATGAGCCTCTCAGTGAGTGATGATCTATGAGAGTGTGTGGATGAGTGCAAGTGTGTGTGTGGGTGTGATGGCAGAGGATCGACGTGACTGTGTGTGAAGCTGTGTCTGGAGTCTGAGGGTGGTGGGGGCCGCATACAAGTCTGACTGAGCCTGAGGGTTGGTTTAGGGTTTCCAGTGGTGATGAGGTCTTTAGAGGAGCAGAAAAGGTCCCCAACCAGGGGGCTTCTTCCTTCCAAGGCCCCTCACCTCAGGGCTGGGAGGGAAACACCGTGCGAGCCCACTCCCCAACACCACAGCCCTCCTCCCTGTCCTGGTCCATGGGAACACATGAGGTGCTGGTGGCGAGTTTCCTTGGGAGGCCTTGGAAGCTCGGTGGCTCCAGGGGAGGGGGGCGGGGGAGGGTCAGAGCCCCCTCCTGCCCTGCCCTAGCCCTGACTGGCTGTAAAGCCAAGCAGTGATCTGCCCTTGCACAGAGCCCTGATTCCACACTTCTGGTGTTGGCTGGGGGGCTCTATACTCAGAGCCTTATTGGTCCTACTACCCCAAAGCAAGGGAGTTCTTGGGGTCTAACCCAAATTTTCTATATGCCAGGCCCACCCACGCCCTGCCCTCCCCTTGTCAGCATCCTTACATGGACACAAACCACTGATGGTGGGTACTCTGGATGCTCAAGTTAGGGGGCACCATCGACATCACATATTTGCCCCTTTCCTTCTAAGTGTCATCATTTCTCTTCACCTCCCCACGTTCCCTCCTCTGACTCTATGCATCTCGGGAAACGCGATTGCCCAAGCTCATCCTGACAGCAGGTCCTGCTGGGAGTCTAACTGACTTTCTTCATGTTCTCAGGCCCTGTTTGGGGGCGGGCTCCAGGCGGACCCCACTGGAACAGCGTGATGAGACAGGATCTGACGGCCAGCTGAGGTCACCGGCCACCGAAATACGTCAGCGGAGGGTGTGTATGTCCCAGCTGGCCACACAGCCTCCTTTCATCCTTTGTTCTGCCTGCCCGGCCCATTCCCACCACGGATTCTTGGATTCCCAGCGTGGCATGTCCGATGAGCCAGAGTCTTCGCCCGGACATGATCCTTTCCATGCCCTGCCCTCTGCTCATCTCCTCCTCCCTGTCTCTCTTCCAGCCACTTTCAGGGTGGAGGGGTGGGGGCAGTTGCTTGCAGTCTGCCCCCGCCACCTCCACCATCGCCCTTCTCCTTACCAAGCCCCCACTGGCCACCAGGGGAATTGTGGTCAGACACAAGGAAGTTTGTTTGTTTGTTTTTTTCACAAGGAATTTTTATCAGGAGTATCATGTGGCAAGGCCCCACTTCCCTTGGGAGCAAAGGAGCGCTGGTCAGTGGGTTGGGAGGGAAGGGAACGCGTGTGCCTGGGCAAAGAGTGGATGGGGAACTTCTCCCTTCTGCCCTTCATGTTGTCCCCGGCACCGTTCACCACAGATGTCTGGCTGCTCCTGTCTGGCAGCCAATCCCCAAAGATTTCTCCATTCACCCTGGCATAAAACTGGGTTTCCACATCCTAGAAATGGTTGTTCACATTGGACCCTGCCAGCGGCCTGTCTGACCCCGTAGTTGTCCTGGCTCCCAGCTCCCTTCCAGGCGTCACGATGCTGCCCCAGCCTGAGCCCGTCTTCTTCCTCGTCTCCAAGTCTCCAAGGATTCTGTGGCTTGGATCTTTCACTCCAGGCATCTCCTCACATCTTCCTTCCCCTTCTTTTCCAGGGAGTCCTCACTCGACCGTGCTTCCTCCTTCCTCCCCTGCCCCTTCTCCCCAGTCCTGATGCCCCTGTTTTCTCAGCCAGAGTCTGCCAGGGTGTGCACTGGGTCTTGCATAAGTAAGCCAGGAGCTCCCTGAGGATGCAGCCTGTACCTCCCTGACAAGAAACACACCAGGGATAGGAACCTTGATATTTTCCTAATTTCCAAAAAAAACCTCCATGAGGGCAGGGCTGGGAAAAGTGAGGGAGGGAATTAGAGGGAATTATCAGGAGCTGATGGGAAAGAATTGACAGGAGCTGAAGCACAGATAAGCACGGAGTCTCCCTGAGCCCTGGCCTGGGAGCAGGGCAGAGAAGAAGAAGGAAGAGTCTTGAAAGTTGAGAGGGGAGTGGCCGGGTGGAAAGAGAGACAGTCTTGGTGGCTTCTCTAGCAGGTCTGACAGAAGGTTCCCTGGAAGAGTTTACCAAAGTGAAGGCCCAGAGAGGTGAGGTTTCCTGCGGAAGCCAGCCCTGGGGGTCAGTTGTTGAGATGGAGGGAACCTGTGTAACTGGTCCCTCTTTCTTGAGCCCTATAAACCTGGCAGTATTTGGATGCCATGGGCTCACTGTGGCCATCCCAAGTCAAAAAGTTCTAACTGAAGTCTCCAGGCATCCTCCAGTCTTGGCCTGCAAGAGAACCCATTGGGTTCTAATCCTGGATCTGCCATTAATTAGTTTGCTGAGTGATCTCTGGCAAGTCCCTCCACTTCTCTGTGCTTCCCTTTCCTGTCCCCACCTCTCCATCCCACGAACAGGTGCCTGAGGGAGTAGGTGGTAAGAATCTTTTTGCTGCCGGTGGTCAGAGCCTGTCTCTGGTCAGTGGAGGAGGCTGCCAAGGAGGACATAGCGCTGTTTTCCTCCTAATGGGGACATTACTCTCTCCACACCTCATCCCTGCTCCTCCTCAGGTGCCTCCTGGGCCCTGGGCCCCCTCCCCTGACACGCCCATCTTCCTGCCCACCTGGGGCCCTGCATGGGAGCAGGAGAAACCCTCTGGGAGAGAGACTAGCCCAGCACTCCTGATGAGCAATAATTTGTTTTATGACAGAAAAGGAAATTGTCTTCAGTTTCACAAGAGCGAAACGAATTCGTTTGAAGTAGTTTGCCCTGCGGCAGGCAGGAGAAGGTTTCTCCTGAGCCTGTCTTCGCACTCCTTCTCCCCCTCGCTCCCTCTTCCCTTCTAATTACTGCAGCTTCCAAGCTGTTGGCATGAGTTGATGCCAGGCTGTCAGATGCCAACTGCCCCAGGAGCTCACCTCTTGGGTGTGGATAGGGGGATGGAGCCACGGGAAGAAGGTGAGGTGGCTCTCAGTTCAGCTTCTGCCATACCCCAAGACTGGCACCACCATGGAGGGAGGAGGTGGGCCAGGGCAGAGGGCAGCTCGCCAGGGCCCAGGAGGGCCAACAATTCCAGGCTTGGGAGACCACTAGCACTGTAATGTCCAGGGAGGGGTCTGTCACGGCCTGGTGGGCTTTGCCTTATGGACCACCTGTGTTTCCTGATCAGCCCTCCTCCTCATCCTCTCTGATTGCAGCCTAGAAGTTGAACTCCTTGGTGGCATCTGGGCAAGTGAATGGACCATGGCCACCTACTGGCATCAAGACTCAAAGATTCATTTGGGGGCAGCCAGGATGGGGAGGAGAACACCAGTAGATCACCAGTGCTCCCACTAAGAAGTCCAGTGGGCCGAAAAATCATGGGACCCTCCTAGATGCATTCTAAGGTCCCCTTCCTTCCTTCCTTCCCTCCACCTATCCATCCTTCCATTCATCCATTCAGCAAACTCATAAAGCCTTCATAGAGTGCCAGGCACCTTTCCAAGAACTGGGAGGGAAATGATACACAAACCCCCTGCCTCATGAAGCCTGCTCTCCAGCAAGGGGTTTGTTTAGCTACAGAGGAGAGGGGCTGTGCCCAGCCTGGGCCTGGGACAGAGCAGACACTTATAAACATTTGCCCAATCTGAATCAGAGGTGACGCTACAAAAGGTCAGCTAGTGAAGGAAAAAAGGAACCCCTTGTTTAACCCCTTCCCTGCCATCTCCGCCTCCAGACTCCCTTCCTCTCCAGGGAGTCCTCCTGCAGAGGTCCTGACTGCGGGTGTGAAGCGGGAGCTGTGTAGCAAAGCATGCAGACGCCAGGCTCCAGGCTGCCAACCTGGCACCGCTGCTTGGCGCTGGGCGCCCTCTAAAACAACAAACTTCATGTCTCTGATTCAGCACTTCCTGTTTGTCTTGATATTATCTCCTGTCCTTGAAGCCCACAGGCCCAGTCAGGGATAGGGTAAAGGGCTAGAGCTCTGGGGACTCAGAGAGAGGCAGAGGCTAGGGGACCCTCCCATGGAGGTTTCTAGGCTGTTTCCAATGGCACCAGGCAGAGGTTAGTGGTCTCATGTTCCAGGGCCCTCAGTGAGGAGCCTGAACCCCTCCCTGTCCACTCTAGAGGAAGTTTCTAGATTCTGGGTTCTGATTGTTGCAGGTTCTTGGAGCAATGATACACCTTCCCCTCTACGACTCTTGGTTTTCTGGACACTGCAAAACGGGGAATTCATGGTGGAAATCACCGCGATTCACTGACCTCTTTTATTTTCAACATGGCTGGAAAGTTCTCGATGTCTAACTTCAATGCCTTCACTAGCCTTTGGGGAATGACTCTGACTTTGGGTGCTTTAACCCCTATGTCTTACGTGTCTCAGGTTCCTGAATCAATATTGTAGGCTCTTTACAGACGAAGCTTCTTCTAGACTTTAAAATCCTTCTGGGACCAGCTGTCTCCCATAAAAGCAGTCCCCCACTGGGTGAGCGTGTCCACCATGTTAGGCATCAAGATGGCGGCCCCGTGGGTGGTAGGATCAGGGCAAATTCCAGACAGGCCCCCACCCCGGCCAGAGGGGCAGCCTCTGCCACCCCCAGAGCTCCAGGTAATAACCTAGGGGCCACGCCAGGCTCGCCAGCACCTGAGCCACCGGCAGCAGATAATGACTGGGGAGCTGGGCAGGCAGAGCCAACCCCTCAATCAGGAAGCAAATTAAAAAGGGGAGGAATCTCCCAGACAGACCACAACAATGAGACCGGCCCCCTTTCCAGGGCACTGCCTGCCTTCCCCCTTCCCTGTCAGATTTCGCCTGCCAGGTCCTGAAACCCAGCCCTCCCCTCTAATTCTCCTCTCGTGCAATCCAACTGGAGGTTGTCCGGATGACCCTGGCTGCAGGTTGGTGGGCAGTGCCCAGCTGGCCACAACACAGGACACTGGGCCTCTCAGTGAGCCACATCTGCCAGCCTGATCTTGGGTTCCTGACAGGGCCCTGGGCATAGTTGGGGGTGAAAGAGGAAGGGTCAGGGCATGCTTTTGTGATTTTGGTGCTCCATCTTGATGCCCCGCAAGGCAAACCCCGGGTAGCTGAGACAACAGGATTTATAGATAACCCACAATCTCTAGCCTGGCAACCCCTTCTCCTCAGCAATTCAGTTCAGTGCACCATCAATTTATTGCACACTCAGCACTAGTCATTGTACGAGATGCTGCAGGGATACAAAGAGGAACAGAAAAACTCCAGTCTCTCAAGGGGCTTGTGTGCGCACACACACACCTCTAACTGTATCACCCATCAGGCCGTGTTCATCCCTCTGTATTTTAGGACTCTGGGGAAAAAAGGGTAACTTAGAGAACTGGGAAGTCTTCATAGATGAGGGGAATATATGAGTTGGGCTTCAAAGGATCAAATAGGAGCTCACAGACAGAGAAATGAGGAAGAGCATTTCAAACAAAGAAGACTAAGGGGTGTAAAAATGTATGGACAATAAGGATGAGAAGCAGCCTCCTGTGGCTGGAGCCTGGGAAGTGAGAGGGGTAAGGCTGAAATGGTAGGCCAAGACCTGATGGGGAAATGGGGCTTAAATTCCAGGCCAAAGTGTATACCTGATCAGATTTCGCCTACCAGGTCCTGAAACCCAACCTTCCCCTCTAATTCTCCTCTCGTGGGATCCAGCTGGAGGTTGTCTGAGTGACCCTGGCTGCAGATTCCCTGTTAGACTTCCTCTTATAGGGAATGGGGAGCTATCGAATGTTTTTAAACTGAGGCATGACATGATCAGCATCTGGTAAGAAGAACTGTAGCTGCCCACAGAGGGTCAAAGGGGATTCTGCTTTTTCTGCCTCTGCTTTTCCCCATGGCTGCTGTGTAGCCAGCCCTTTCTCCCAGCTCCCACTCACTATCCTTGCCCCTTTTGTCCCAAAAAAAGAGTTTTGTCCAACTCTTTGTTCCAAGCAGGCTAACAGGGCAGAGCATTTCACTGCTCTAGCTCTCACTCCAACCCTTCATGTCCTTCCACCTCCATCACACAACTGGGGACGGGGTGGGACAGCTGGTGGGGAAGCTGGGTTCACTTCCTTCATGGCTCTTCGGGGATCCAGGTGCCTGTTGTGCTTTCCCTCCTGACGCAGGTTTCTGCCTTCACCACTATGCTCCTCAACTAAGGAGCTTCTGGAAGCATCAATTCCAGGGATGTAGTTTTCCAGTTCCCTCAGCTGCGGCTTATGTGCCCTTCTCAGAGAAAGGCGCTGTGCTGAAGACCCTGTGGCATGAAAAGGACATGGTTCCTGCCCTCCAGGAGTCTACTGACCAGTAGGGAAGATAAGACAACCCCATGGAAACAGCGTGTGGAAATCCATGCTACGGAAGTTCAGAGGAGCGAGGCAGTGACATGCTGCTAGGAGGTGATTCCACAGAGAAAGCACGAGCCGGGAGCGTGAGGATGAGAAGCTTTCTTGAGGGCATAGGCGGGGTGACGGGTGGAAACAACTGGAGCAAAAGTAGGAAGGCTAGACATGTTTGGTGAAGATTAAGGCCAGCGGGGGCTGGGCTGGAGGGTTTGAACAAGGACTAGTGCAAGTGAAGACTGTGAAGGTGATGGAGGCCAAGTAGAAGGTCTTTTTCTTTTTTTTTTTTTAAGGAGGGTCTTAAATGTCACAGTCAGCACTGGGGAGCCACTGGACATGTTTGAGATGAAAGACGAAGTGGCATTTCAGGATAATTAATCTGTTATTGGTCTGCAGGACAGTTTGGGTGGGTGGATACAGAAGTGGCAGAAAACCCCTGCTGCTGCTAAGTCACTTCAGTAGTGGCCAACTCTGTGCGACCCCATAGACGGCAGCCCACCAGGCTCCCCCGTCCCTGGGACTCTCCAGGCAAGAACACTGGAGTGGGTTGCCATTTCCTTCTCCAATGCATGAAAGTGAAAAGTGAAAGTGAAGTCGCTCAGTCGTCTCCGACTGTTCGCGACCCCATGGACTGCAGCCCACCAGGCTCCTCCATCCATGGGATTTTCCAGGCAAGAGTACTGGAGTGGGGTGCCATCGCCTTCTCCCAGAAAACCTCTAGGAGACCTAAAAATGAATCCAAATGAGAAGTAATTCCTGGCAGCTATTCACTCCAGTTGGCCTGCTATCCCCCTCAGAACCTCCTACCACTTAATAAACCCTTGCTGTGCTTTCTTGGGGAAAAAAAAAGTAACTCCTATCACCAAATTGGCACCTCTCTAGAACTTTCACAGATCAGTGCTCATTCATTCATTTGTTCATTCATTCATTCAATAAATATTTAAGCAAAATTTGTTGCTATTGTGCTCAGTCATGTCTGACTCTGTGGCCCCATGGACTGTAGCTGGCCGGGCTCCTCTATCCACCCCAGTTTTACAGGCAAGAGTACTGGAGTGGGTTGCCATGCCCTCCTCCAGGGGATCTTTCGACCCAGGGATCGAACCCGCATCTCCTGTATTAGCAGGTGGATTCTTTACCACTGTGCCACCTGGGAAGCCTTTAAGCAGTGCTTGCTAAGTACTAAAAACTGTTTCTTCATTCCTTTCTCCTCTCTGTCTCTATCTCTGTCTCCCTCACTTACTTTCGGCTTTGAAGACAAAGGTAAACTTTCACCCACACACGTCTGGGGACCTTAGTCCAGCCTCCTCCTCAACCCCTCCCCCACCCCCCACCCAAGCTAACCCAGTAGCTCTTGTCTTTGGAGCAGGTTTATGGGGAAAAAATGAGAGAGATAACCGCTGTAAGGATTTGGAGGATGGCATGAGGTAGGATAATCTGAGGGCAGGAGGGTAAGCAGCTTGGGCAGCAGAAAGCTCTTGATGGCAGGGAAAAGCAAAGTTGAGAGCTGAGTGTAGAGGGGACCTGGGATGTCTGGGGGAAGGAGGCTGGGGAATGAGGACAGAGGTGGAGAGAAGAGTGGGAGACAGGCCTCTGGGTGAGGATGGGGGCCAGGAGGGAGGAGGGACAAATTAGAGAGCTGGAGAAGGAAGTAGAGTCTTAGCAGCTAGAGGTGGGTGAGGGAGGAGGTGGGGACTGGGAGGCGAGGGCAGAGGAAATGGGCCCAGGCACTGGAGACAAAAGTCTGCGAGTCTGAGCCTCTGAGGAGCCACCTGGAAGGTGCAGGCAGCGGCAACATCAAACTTGGGATCGGAGGGTTGGCTCTGGGAGTGAGCTGGAACTGGGCGGGGGGCGGGGGGTGGTGGCTGGAGGGGGAGCTGAGAGCAAGAGAGGGGCTTGAATCTGCGATGAACCCTGCTGGGTCTTCGGCTTCATCCAGCACCCCCTCTTTCCTCTGAGCGCTGGAAGCCTGGGTTCCAGAGTCCCACCCCCCACATGCAGGTTGGGGCCCCATCGCACCACCCACCCCCACTTTCCTACCTCGTCATTGGTGGGAAAGCACTTTGTTCCAAGGTGCGAATAGAGAGGAGGAAGGGGGTCTCCTGTCAGCTAGGGTCCAGATGAACCAGGATCTGGGTAAAACCCCTCCCCGCAAACCAGTCAGGGTCTCCAGGCACTCTCTACTGATCGGAGAGCTGGGGAGGGGTGTGGGCCAGTAGGTCCAAGCCAAGGGCTTCATCCTTTTCCTCCTCCCAAATCCCCCACCCCAAGATTCTCCCATTTTGGACTGGACCTGCTACCTAAGCATATGGAACCGATTGAAAGAATTTGTATGCTCACCTTATAATTTATGCAAATCAACTCTGTAATTAACTGTAATTTGGAGGCATCCTTTGGTATTTGAGACATTTATCCATGAGGAAATGCCCTAGTGATAATGCTCCCGTATTAACATTATTTACTCCACCTGTGTGGTCTCCTCGGCTTGTTTCCCCCCTCACTCTGATTTTCTGGGCTGGAAGGTGGGGAGGGCCAGGGAAGCCCCTCCCTGGAGCCTGCCTCCATCCTGACGCCTGGGCTCCCCCAGGGAGTTGTACATGAGTCCTGTCCTCTTAATTTTGCCTGGAATTAAAGGCGAGGGTGCAGCCGTGACTCCTAAGCCCCTTACCACTCTACTCTCTCCTGCCTGATGGGTGGCTTTCTGATGAGCTTTTTTGCACTCTTAAGGGCCTCAATGTTCTCATCTCTGAAATGGGTAGAAGAAGGACCTGTCGGGGCCTTTACAGGATAATTACTGAAAAGCTAATGAAGGGACTGGGAATCCCCAGTCTAGAGATTTCTGGGGATGTAGGGGGAGGAGCAGGACAAAAGTTCAGGGTGCAGACGCCCTGACTCACCCTGTGGGAGACTTGGTGGGGGAGGTGGCAGGCAAGCCCTGGGCTATTGGGATCTGTGCGTGCGTAGAGGGTGCACAGCAGCTCCTGTCCCCAGTGCCGAGGGCACTGGGCAATGGTCAAGAATGGGATGTGGTCACATGAAAAGTCTCCAGGCTATTCTATGTGGGTCAGAATTCCTAGCTTAAGAGAGCTTTGGGAAACTGGTCTTAGCCTGTTTCATCTGCTTTCCCCTTCCTGATCTTCTGTCCCTCTCTCCTCCAGGACATGCTCCTGTTAGTCAGCATGCCTAAACACACAACCACTCTACCATTCAGTTTGTGTGGTTGGGGACCATGTGGGTCCACCTAAACCCACCTCTAGGCCCCTTCTCCCTTCGTAGGCTGTGTTCCCAGCCTCTTCACTCTTCCTGGCATTCCACGATGGCCGACCTCCTTATAGGAAGTTCTTGGCTGGGCTCTGCCTCTGGTCCTAGGTGAACTCTTGTCCATCCCAAGCTGCCCCACCCTATCCTAACTCAGGGAGAATGTCT